>NC_088610.1:600000-1200000 GCF_036013475.1 Columba livia
CGAGGAGATGCGGCGCGGCCACATGTACACGGGGCCCCGCGCGGGCAGCCCGGAGCTGGCGCGGCGCTTCCCGGGGTTCCTGGACGCGCGGGCGGCCCCGCTGCTGGTCCCTGACGCGCGGCTGCGCCGCCTGCCCCACACCTACGTCCTCACCTGCCAGCACGACGTCCTGCGGGACGACGGGCTCATGTACGTGGGGCGCCTGCGGGCTGCCGGCGTGCCCGTCACGCACTATCACGCCCGGGACGCCTTCCACGGGTCCATGATGTTTGTCTCGGGTTTTGCCGAGTTAGCTGTAGGGCACCGGCTGATGAACAGCTACATCCAGTGGTTAGATGAGAACCTGTGAGCTGAGGATGTTGCTCCAGCCGGGCTCGTGCTCCCCGGGTTGGGGGCGCAGGAGCTGCGTGAGCTGTATGTGATTGCTGTCTTCATTGTGCTGCTCTGCAGTGTCTGGATCGCAGCGTTTCTCCTCTTCTCTGGCAGGAAAATCAGGCTGACTCTAACTAATCCTCCAGTGCTGTCCTCTGAGCTGGGAACCCCACCAGGGCTGCCCTGGCCCCCCGAGCCCCCGCTGGCACAGCCCGTGGGACCCCACGTCCGGTGTCACTTCATGTTTCTCCCTGTTGCAATGTCCTCTCACTGTCTTGTGCAAACGGGCAGCACTGTCGCTGTCACATGCTCGGTGGCACTCGCTCCCGGTGCCCCTTGGTGCGCTCCCTGTCCCACAGAACACACTGGCACGGCCCCACCGCTGCCGTGGGGGCGCGGGGGCACAGGGACCCACGCTCGTGAAGCAAAAGGCGACTTGTGCGACACTTTGATCGGCTGCTGGGCTTGGGCTGTTGTTTCTCGAGCACGGTTGGAGGGAAGCGCTTGAAAACCAAATGGGATGCTGCAACACAGTGCAAACGTTGTTTTGTTGTTGTGGGTTTTTTGGTGGTTGGTTTGTTTGGCTTTGTTTGTGTCTGTGTGGTTTGGTTTCTGTTTTACTTGGTAATCACTTTCTTTAATCTCTGTATTAGAAGGAAATAGTGTAACAAAACAGCACTGGATATTGATCAGATAACACACAGCTGTGAAGGTCCTAGCCTTACAATGGTACTGCTGTACGTTTTATGCTCTACTCATTAAATAAGTTATGTATCATATGTTCTAATTATCCCTAAAGTTGTGTAGCAGTTTTACATGTGAATTTTTAAAACTAGAACCACCGGTGAGGTCCGTTGGGGCTCTGCGGTTCCCCAGGACGCGGCTGTCCCGCAGCCCTGTGTGGCCGAGCGCCCGGCCGCTCACCCCGGGCTCCTTTGGGACGTGCACGGGAGATCCATCTGTTCCAAAAGCGCCTTCGTCCTACTGACGCTCTTGTAGGAGTTGTGCTCGGTGCTCTGGAGAGCTCTGACCTCTGTGAGCGCCTTGCACGGCGCTGCCCAGGCCAGGGAGCGGGGACCGTCCTGGGGCTCGCCGGGACAGACACAACTCCAGAGAGGAGCATTTTGGGGAAAATCCCTCATCAGAGGCGGCTGTGGGTCCTGCAGAGCTGCAGCCTGTCTGTCCGTCCATCCTGCGGGGCGGGTTCCTGCAAAGGGGAAGTGGTTGTTTGCTTCTCCCCCCGGCTGAGCACACGTTCTGCAGCACCTTCCTCCTTGGAAACTGCCCCCGAGTCCTGCTCAGCCAAACAACTCGTTAATGATTGAATCATATGCAAACGAGGCGACACGGGGACGTGGTGCTGCTCACCGGGGTCCCTGCACTGTCCCCACGGCGAGGTCCAGTGGTGTGATGGAGCAGCAGCATGTGGCCCTGGCCATGGTAAGGTGTCCCCGTCCCTGTCCCCCGAGAGCCGCTGTCAGACCCCACTGCTCGAGGACACTCCACTCTTCCTCTAGTGAGACCATTGCTGAATGTTGTTTTACCCTTGCTGCTTGCTTTAAAATTCATTACTCAGTCTTCTTCTAACAGCTGCCTAAATCAATGTATCTGCCAGGACAGTAATTTTTCAATTATTATTCGTATTTAAAGGTCTAATGTTAGTGCAATGTTTTCTAGAATTAAAGTCTCAGTGGAGGAGCGTTGAGTTCTCCTGGACAGCCAGGGTTGGGTGCTGCATGGGAGGTTATTCTGGCCAGGTGACCATTCCCTGCTGTGTAATGTTTCCTGCAGGACGCGGTGTCAGTGCAGATATTTGCTGGATGTAGCTGGAGAGAGTTTGGTATATGCGGTACTTTATTCTGCCTCGTGATCTACCTTTAAAACAAAATGCAGTTCTTAGAGAGCAGAGACCTTTTGACGAATTCTAGTCACCAGAACAACTCTGAAAATACTGACAACAATTACATGATTTGCAAAGACTGTTTTCTGTAGATTTTGTGGCCGTCGTGTTGCTGCTCTTTCAGAGCTTAGATTTAGCTTGATTTCAGCTTTAATCCATGTCCCATTTTTCTAACGTTTTCTTTTTCCCTGCTTTTTGATTGTTCTGCTGCTGTTTTACCCAACGGCTCTTGCTGAGAGCTGCTCTCCGTTGGGTTCCCCCGCAGGTGGGTCTGTGTGTGTTTGCCTGAGGAGGGACAGGAGGGAACACTTGACATCCTTCCCTGTTTCTTCCCCTGTAACATGAAAGCAATTTTTTGTTATCCCGCCTTTAGAAAGCAAGCAAGAATTTGTCCTCGGGCAAGCTCACACTCGGTGCAGCTTGCTAGAAAGCTTTGCTCCTTTAGGAATAGTGGTTGTGCTACTTACTTCCAAGCCAAAAGCAGGTCTTTGGAGCCAAAAGCAAAGGCAAGAGCGGAGCAGGAGGGTGGCGGTGGTGCCGGCAGCTCTCCCGGCTGCAAACAGCCCCGAGTTGTCCCCGCTCTGTGAGTAAATCACACAGGGGTCCCACTTCACAGCAACTGAAAAGTGACTTAAAGTTTGAGCATTTGGCTTCAAAGGTGTTTTATCTTGAACTTGACTGTGTGTCCCCTTAACTACAGCCACTTTCATATCAAGGAGGACTAGTCAGTCGTAGCTGAACCTTCCTTTCTTAAAGGGCTTTTTGTAGGAAGCTGACGTTGCAGGAGCCCAGGAGCAGGAATGCCCCATGTGTGCTTCATCCTCGTGGTGCTTCCCCTGCAGTTCTGGTAACGGCTTACCAGAAAAACCACACAAAGCGCATGATGAGCTTCGGTTAAGTTAATAAATGCCTTATCTCCCGGCCTCACGATGAATTCTGAGTAACGCTGTCACAGCGTGACCGTATTGCTGCTCATGAGTTCATCCGTTATCAGTCCAGACAGGGACTTCTGCGTTCGCGGTGAGTGGGGGAGCACGGGGTGGCTTGGGTGACGGGGCGGTGGTGGCTCCAGCCAGGGCTGTGGCGAGGCGGTGACAGGCGGTTTCGCTGTCCCAGCCGGCGCTGCCGGGGGCACAGCGGGCACGCTGGGGCAGGTGCCTGCAGGTGACGTTCTCACTTCCAGCTCCTCACACGGGCTTTTGCTCGTGCGAGTTTTCATCCTGCTCCGTAGCTCTGGTCAGCAGCTGAAAGTAGAAATCTCGTGTGCGTAAGGGACGTTCTGCAAGTTCAGGTCTCCACTTACCATAGAAGCTGTAAGGAAACAGGATGCTATATTGACCTATTACAGCAATGATATAGAAGCAGCCGTGCAATGATCTTTTACTAATTTCTGGTGTTCGTGTTGTTTACTTTCCAGGCTGCGAATGAGACAGGCGGCTGTTCGCTCATGATCAGAGCCCTAGAGAAGTATTATCTTTCCACCATGTACAGCCTTGAGTTCATTTTAGGCTTCATTGGGAACACCATTGTTGTGTTTGGCTATATCTTCTGCCTGAAAAACTGGAAAAGTGGCAATATCTACCTGTTCAATTTATCATTATCAGATTTATTATTTCTGTGTACTCTTCCAATACTCGTGAACAGCTACTCCAGAGAACAATGGGCGAAAGAGAGCACCTGGTGTTACAGCAACAGGTTCCTGCTGCATGCGAACCTGTACAGCAGCATCCTTTTTCTCACCGCCATCAGCATTGACCGATACATGCTCATCAAATACCCTTTCAGAGAACACGTCCTACAGAAGAGGAAATCGGCCCTTATCGCGTCTGCTGCCATATGGGTTGGGGTGATTCTGGAGCTCCTGCCCTTGGTGTTTTTCCTGGAGCCTAAAACACCTGCCAATAACTACAAGTGCCTTGATTACGCAAGCTCTGGAGACCCCACAAAAAGCCTCATCTATAGCATGTTTCTGACGGTCTTTGGGTTCCTCATCCCTCTTGTGATCATGTGCTGCTTCTACGTGAAGATGGTTCTTTTTCTTAAAAACAGGAGTGAGCAGCTCAGTTCCCTCCTGACGCTCGAAAAGCCTCTGACTTTAGTCGTCCTCACCGTGGTGATCTTCTCCTTGCTCTTCACCCCCTACCACGTCATGCGCAACGTGCGGCTCGCTTCCCGAGTGCCAGCCCTGAACGTGTCTGGGTGCACGCAGGACGTCATCAGCGCCGTCTACATCGTCACGAGACCCATCGCCTTCCTCAATAGTGCCATTAACCCTGTTTTTTATTTCTTAATGGGCGACCACTTCAGGGAGATGCTGATGGCAAAAGTAAGGCAGCTCTGGAGCAGGGTGACGACCACCAGCGAGTGAAGGAGCGAGGAGACCTCTCGTAGTGGAGATGGGGGGAGGAAACTCCCTCGGGGAGAGCGCTCACCCATGTGCAGTGCCATTTTTTAAATAACCTTACTTATGCTATAGCATGTGTGTGAGCCGATTGTGTTCCTCTAAATGCGCTTCCCTTATTGCACAGGAAGCCTCCTGCTAATCTGGCTCCAGCACCCCAGCAGCGCTGCTCACGCCGTGCAGCAGGAAACGCTGCTCTCGTGGCAGGATATGCTGCAGCCTCTTCACCTTGTAAATACAGGGTCGTCATGGTAGTTCTTAAAGGGAAAATGTGCTGCTCTTCTTCGTGAGCCTGAACTTGACCCTGGACTGGGCCTGGGCTGGCATCAGTGTGCCAGGGGCGCTAATTCGCGTGGTCAGCGCAGTCTGGGGATGGAGGCTGAGTTGTCTTTGTAGGAGCGTTTGCAGCCTGTGTCTCCCGGGAGGTTTGGTTTTCACAGTGAATGACTGGGACAAGTGACGTTCCCAGCTGCTTTGGCGAGGCTGGCGCCCGGGCTGCGGCACAGGAGGGCGTGCGGCCGGCGGGGCTGTCGGCATTGCTGGGGCCGGGGCTGTGTGCCGGAGTGCGAGCGGTGCGGAGAGCTGCGATGTTTGGCTGCTCTACAGGTGTTTCGTGGAAGCCCTGAGCCGGGCAAGGTGTGTGGGTGCGAGCACACGAGGTCTCACACTTTGATAGCAAAGCTGGATTCAGCTTGCAGAAGTAAAAACAAGAAAAACTATCGGTTTAGTTCTTCGCTGAGATTTGCCTTTGTACATCCCCGGGACAGCTGCACAAGCTTGTACTGGTGTTTCCACAGTCACTTTGCAGAGGATGGATTTAATCTGTAAGCGTAAGCAGAATGTGTAGCTTGAAGCAGGATTTGGGCCTCACGGTTAGACCTTCATTAAGAGTTCTGGTAATGAAAGAGGAGCTAACGAGGAGCCGGTTCTCTGCCTAACATCCTTGCAGGCAGGGTGAGGGGAGGGCTTCAGTTCTGCTCTGTTCTGCTGTTCAGCTGCAATAAGTTTGCTGTTTTGCTGATACGTGCCTTATAATAAACTGTGCATCCTTGTTTGTGTGGGTTTTGGGTTTTTTTTAAACCTCCTTTTTTGTTGAATGTTTGGTTTTAGATGCTATTGAATATTTTCCCTGTTACCAGTCGGGCCCTAGGAGTCCGTGAGCAGAAGTTGGCACTGGACTCAGTTTGAGGGTGAAGCCGGGCTGCAGGGCACTCTGCTGTCACCTCCGTGAGTGTCCCCTACGGCTCCCGGGGGGCTGGTCCTGCACCCCCAGCAAAATGTGCGTAAACCCTTATTTTCTTCCTTCTGTTTGCTTTGTAACTAATCTTTACCCATAAATCGCTAAAGCACTCTGGTGGTGGTGGAAAACAGATCCATCACGGGTTGTGGCAGTGTGGCCTGGGGCAGATAAGGCTGCACTTGAGTCTCCATTCTCAGTCCCTCCTGGTTTGGTAAGGACCATTGCACGTGGCACCAAGAGGCAGTAGTTCAGCTGGCTGTGACGTGCCAGGTGAATATTCCCTTTTTAAAGTTGGAGTCTTAGCACATTAAAGAGAAATTTTCTTCTGGGTAAAGCACCGTTCAGCAATAAGTATTAGGCTGAAACACCTTCAGTAGACTCAGCTCTGCTCTTTGCAGTGGACAGAACAGGAATTTTCAAAGAAATGTTTGTTTTCTAAAACTGTAGCGATTTGGGTCTTTCCTGTATCAGTTCAGTGGCTTCTTGTGAATGGGTTTATGTGGGGCACAAGAGGAGCTGGGTTTGGGTTTTTTTTTGTGTGTGTGTATGTGTGTTTGTGTTTTGCTTTTATTAATATGTACATAATCTAATAGCAGGACTGGCAAGGCCATGTACAATCTATCTGGATGTGCTGTTTGTATGTAATTGTTCTCCTGCATTAGAGATTTGTGGTGGCCAGCTCCTACATCTGAGTTTCCGTATTTGCTTTCACTGCTGCCATCTATCTTGCACTTGAGGGAGAATAAGAAGAGAGAAATCTTGCATTTTTCAGAACACCCCTGCTTTCTGTTCAGCCTGATTTCTTGCGTATGTCCCAGGTAGGAATCTGCCGAACCCAATGCAGCTGATGGCGCGTCCTGGTCGCCGCTCGCCGCGGAGAGCGGGGCTGTGCTCGGGTCAGTGCAGCGAGGCGCTGATTGCCGTTAATGCCGCCGTGCCGCGGGGTCAGTCTGCAATCCCTGCAGCGTGCCGGGCTCCCGGGGGTGGCTCCCGGGTAAGGGGCTCGGTGGCCCCACTGCCCCAGCCCTCGAGGCGATGCCGTCACGGGCAGTTCGCCACGTGCCCACCCTCCTCGGTAGCAGCGTTTCTCATCCGGTGATTGCCATCATCGTCACAGGGTAGGCAAGCAGCTTCCTCCACCTTTTGGTGTCACGGGGCAGTTTCCTGACCCCAGCCAGCCCTGTTTCCCCCACATGACGGCTGTACATGTGGGAGGTGAGATGCAGCAACCCCCGGTTGTGCAAGCGCCGGTTCAGCATCCGCAGCTCATTTAGCATCCGCATCTCGCTGCAAACGGGGAGCGAAAGGGCTGCTGGGTGCTCGCTCGGCCCTGGGCTGAGGGCAGGAAGGAAAGAAGGAGAAGGGAGAAGAGAAATGAACCTCTGCCTGCCAGCCGCTTCCAGCAAACGGCTTGTGCAACACTCGGCTCATGTGGTGCTGGCAGCTCGGCTCCCCCACAGCCGGCTGTGCAGGGGGCAGAGGAACACGGGGAGCGCTGGGGTATCCGCACTGGCAGTGTGAGTGGATCTAATTAGGCCTGTGTGAACCTGAAATGGTAAACTGCAGCCTGCTTCTTATGATAACACATCTCTGCCCCTTCAGAGAGCACGTGGGATGGCAAGGCTTGTTGGGGGAGTGCAGCTGGCCCTGCCTGATGCTCACCCCGGCTCGTTCCTCCCCGAGGGTGGGCTAGGGATGCTCCAAGGCAGGCACAGCTATGGGATGGTCCAAAGCACACACACGGGATGCTCCAAGGCAGGCACAGCTATGGGATGGTCCAAAGCACACACACGGGATGCTCCAAGGCAGGCACAGCTATGGGATGGTCCAAAGCACACACACGGGATGCTCCAAGGCAGGCACAGCCACCACAGCCAAGGCACAAGGACAAGGTTCCATCCCAGCGTTGCCAAGGCAAGGGCTGGTTTTCCCGTCAGCCCACATCAGCACCAATTCTATTACTGACAAGGAGGTGACTCTGGGCTCTTCATACAAATCAGGAAGAAACTTATGGTTTTGCTTTGGGTTTTTTTAGCACAGAAAACAGGTGTGCAGAAGCTCAGATTGTGCTGACACATGGCAGGTCAGGGTTAAGATGTTTTCCTCAAGCTGGGTTTGCTGGAAGAAGAGGTACTGCCAGCCCAACACCATCCAGCTGTCACTGCCCAGGTCTGGCCAGGGTCCAGCTCCCCATGCTGCCCAGGCTGGGACAGGCCAGTCCAAGCCCCGTGACAGGGCTGGAGCCACGGCCACGCTGGATGTCACTGCCATCTCCCCCCAGAGACACATCTGCACAGCACGTGGCATCCCATGTCCGGGTGATCGATGGCCAGGAGGTGATTTTTCTTCATAAACAACATGTAGTGACAGTTCTTCTGGATGAAAGCGTTCATTTATTTGTTTTGCTGTGTCCATTGAGGTGAGCAGGGGCATCTGCTCCTTAAGTGCACGGAGTCACCACGGAAACCTCTCTGTGTACACACAGGTGCCACAGTTACCCACGCGGCTGTTCCCTATCAGCTGGGTGCCCGGTAAGTGGTCATCATCTCCTAATACGTGCTCCTTCTGGTAATACATGCCAAATACCCATCATTAAAAAGGTGCAAAGTTAAACTGGTGCCTGTGCATTGGAGAGCCCAGCACTGCTTAATAGAACTCCCATCTATTATTGCAACTATTTTTTATAGTAGTGATGCTATTAGTTTTCTGCTATGTGCACTGATCATATCGTGGCACATGATATATGTCTTGTATTTTCATTTTTGATATTTCTTTCTTTTCAATGTCTTCACTGCAGGTGCTGTACTCCAGCGGTTGGGCTTCTGGGCCACATAAGATGCAGGAAGACAAACTTAGATTTTATTGACCATTTTTTCTAAGGCCACCTGTTGTTTAATCCCAGGAAATGCTTTCTATTCAGTAATATGAAAATATGTAGGATCACAGGATAAGTCAGGGTGGAAGGGACCGCAGGAGACATCCCACCCCACCTCCTGCTCACAGCCGGCAGCTGCGAGCCCAGACCAGAACATCCACAGGAACCCAACGGCAAGTCGGGTTTCACTCTGCGAGAAGAATTAGATAGAAAACTGATATAAAGATATACACACAAAATACAAATCCATATTACTTATGTCGTTAAGTTTTAGAACCAATCTGTTCAGAAGGGAAGAAAACAATGAATTCTAAATATTAAGCACCAGCACCAGCTGGGAACGAGGCCTGGGCTGCAGTTGGGGTCCAGCCGGGGATCGTTAGTTTCATTTTGGTTTGTGTTCCCTGGCTTTGGGTGGGGACAGCAAACTCGGCCTCCAGAAGAACAGGAATTCAGTTGTGAGTCAGCCCGAAAACAGGCCAAGAATGTTTCAGTGGCGGTAAGTGATCTAAAAATAACTGTTCCTTGCGCTGAGCGCTGCCGGGCACGGCGAGGGGCGTGTCCCGGCACCGGCACCGCGGCCGGCCCGGTGCGGAGGCGGCGGAGCAGCGCTGCCCGGGTGCAGCACCGTGGCGGGTGCCGGGACGTTCCGTCCCTGTCCGGAGGTGCCCGGGGTGTCTGTCAAAGGGTGAGCTGCTTTCCAGGAGCCGCCTGGTTGTAGCAGCCGGAGCTGCCGGAGCAGGAGCCGCCTTTTGAGGGAAATCAGAGCTCGGCTCCGAACTCACCCAGAGCAGCAGGCTGAAAGATGTACGGTGTCTTTCGTTCAAAAGCCAAGCAAACCTCAGCTGCTCTGCAGCTCGGAAAGTGGCAAATGTCCTACAGTTTTTTGTTTTCTTACATCCCACAGGAATTTCCAGCTTTTCCTTTTGTGCCTGTTGCCTCTGGCCCTGCCAGTGCCCAGCAGTGCCGCTCCCGGCAGCCTGCCCCGGGACGGGACCTGCCCTGGGACGGGACCTGCCCTGGGACGGGACCTGCACTGGGATGGGACCTGCCCTGGGACAGGACCTGCCCTGGGACAGGACCTGCCTTGGGACAGGACCTGCCCTGGGACGGGACCTGCACTGGGACAGGACCTGCCTTGGGACGGGACCTGCACCGGGGCCGGACCTGCGTTGGGACCGGACCCGCTGCACTCCCCATCATTGCCCCCTCCACAGCAGCTTCTGCCCTGCAGCGTTTCAGCAATGATCCATGAGAACACCTTTCCAGAGGAGGAGGGTCGCGCAGGGGCTGTGGGCTGGTGCTGTGCCATGGAAGCCGCTGCCGGCCCCTGCAGCGAGCTCTGCCGGCCTCGGCTGTGGTTCCTCCGCGGCACACGGCACCTCCTGCGGGGACGGTCCCACCCGTGGCTCCCAGCAGCGGACTGGTACAGCTGGCCAGCTCCAGCTGTTTAAATACTGACAGTGGTAGTGACAGAGACATTAATTCCACTGACTTTTGCTTGTTTGCAGTTTGGTTTCCACTTTCTAAAATTATTTAAGCTAAATAATCTTCCTAAAACCCAGGAGAACCTTAATTCTGTAGGAGTCTGTGAGCCAGCCCAACACAGCCGTTTGTTTGTTTAAATGCTATCGCCTCGGCAGTACCCCGGTGCCTCTGGACACCATCGGGAGGGTGCGGTGAAACGTACTGAAATGCCTACATTTTTACATATTTGTTCAAAGCAGCTTTATAGCGAGTGATCAGCAGGACAGGGCTCTGCCCGAACACATGAACACCCCGAGGACAGGACAGCTCAGGTGTTCGATGTCACAGGTAAGGTGGCTGTTGGACTTCTCTTAATTATCTTTATTTTTCCATGTCTTATCTTGATCCAGATCCACAGAAATGAAGCCAAACATTTAACCACTCCTTTTGATCCATGTTGTCCATTCCATTTCTTACTTCACTTCCTGACATAGCCACCTAAGAACCACAGGTTGGAAACTCTCGTGAGTAACCTCCCAGTTGAAATAATTAAGTCACTGGATAAACAAAAGCAATTAATCAGCTTGAAGCTGGCTTTGGAAATAAATTCTGCACCCTCAGCTACTGCGAGGTTGGTCTGACGAATCCTTTTCTTTCCTAGAGACCTGCGTGGTTTTGGTGGGTGCTGTGGAGCAGCTGCCGGCACGTCCCACCCACAGCTCTGGGATGGGATGACGAGGGTGGTACCTGCACAGCCCAGCTTGCCAAGCAGCTCTTGCCCAGGGGATGAGGGGGCCCGGGGACCAGGGACACCCACCAGCGGGAGTGACAAGGGGACGGATCCCACTGCCCCGGCACCGGGGGCTCCCACCCGCCTGGGCGGTGGCTGGGGGGTTAAATGGGTGGCATGGGGACCCTGGCCCCACGCCGCCCACCAGCTGTGGGGGGCAGCACCTGGCATGTGCAAGGGAGAAAAAGCCAGCTGCCAAGGTAAGGAGGAGATCACACTTCTCAGTTGTCTTTTTCCTACTGAATGATGAACCGCAGCAGGAAATGCTGCTGACCGTGGCATTTCGTGGGACAGGCTTGCTGGGCGATCTGCCGGAGGGACGGAGCTCCAGGGCGTTCTGTGCAGAGCTGGGCTGTGGGGTGAACCAGCAGTTACTGCAGAGAAGCGAGGTGACCTAGTTTGGTGTGTCCAGCAATGGAAGTGTGCAATATATTCCGCGTTCTTGCACCAACGTGAGGGACACCTGGTCCCTGCTGAGACTGTGACACAGTTCTTGGGAACCGCGCTGGAGTTCTAGGGGCTGCCAATAAAACACTACTGAGGTTCAGCAGAGAGATCGATTATGTGCTGATTCCTTGGCTGCTTCTGGGGTGCAGAGGAGCTGAAGTGGCTGCACAGGGCAGCTTTTGGGGTGTAAAAGACGCAGTATTGAGTCATGCTGAAAGGGGACCTGAAGTACAATTTTTCTTTGAAAATAATAACCCTTTATAATAGGGGTAAGGATGACTTAAAATTGTAAGTTTTTGTTCGGTATGGATTTCTCCACCCTCAGTTTAGGAAGAAAAGAATGTTAGAGTTGAGTACTCATTTAAGAGTTGGGGCTTTTTTCCCTCATACAAAATAAGATGCTGAAATTTGAAATTTCTTTCTATAGCATTTTACTGTAGTGTTTAATATAAACTAAGAGTTTTGAGCTTTATTCCTTCCAAGAGGCAAATGGCAGAGGAAAGCTAACGCCGCTCCTCTGGCAGGCTGGCTGGCTGGCTGTCCGGGTGTCACAGCGGCCGCTGTCAGAGGAGTCCTTGGCAAAAGGGTGCCCAGGTGCAGCCGGCACGGACGCGGGGTTTGTGTACAGGGTGCAAGTCTCTGCTGGAAAACTGAGCTCAAATGCTTAAAATGGAACTTACATGCCAAAATCAGTGAATTAAGCATTGATCTATTAGTGTATTGGCTCTTCCATGATTTATTATCTGACGTTGATTAAGAACATCCTTGGCTACTGATGTTCTTTCCTTTTTCGTGGTGTGTCATTAAACCGCTGGCTTTGCTGACCGCGGCACATCTCCCGAGGCCAGAGGCGTCCTGAGAGCCCGTCCGTTACACAGCGTGTGCAGAATAAGGGGAATCTTACTGTGTTCTCGGGCTAGAACCCCCTGACCGAACGTGCACTGGTGACCATAGGAGTGTGAGCAATATTCCTGCTGGTGTGAGCAGCTGAGGCTGTCACAGGCTGTTGGTGGGCTCTGATGGTCACTGTATGCTCTTTGCACCTTTCATCAACACCACCTTGTGACTTAGAAAACATGACAGCGACAGAGCAGACCCCTGAGCAGATGGCAAGGGAATGGCGTGGGACAAGGAAAATATGCATGTCATGCACTGGAATGCAGCTGGGGGCTCAGAGCTTTGTTTCGGAGCATTACAGGACAGTCAGAGCATCACTCCACAGTGCGGGAAGCTCTTAGGGGCTTTTTAGAGAAGCTTAGGATTTTTTGGTACAAAATTATGTGTTATAAGTCTTGCAGCAGAAAATACTGCTTAATAAGCATGCTGGTATTAAATTTAGTGTGAAATTGGAAATAAGAGTGCTTGGATATGGTACATGCCTTCCTTCTGCCTCTCCAGCAGCCGGTCCCTGGTGTGGCCGCAGGGTGTGTGCAGATCGATAACTTGGCGAGGTCCCACTTTCCTCAGAGCGCACGCGTCTGCAGCTGCAGCAAAGCGGAGGTAACATGCGAAAATGCTGTTCATGGAGCTGCTTTCCAAGGCAAAGTCCTCGGGGCACCTGGTGTAAATGGAGGTAGGAAGAGTAGGGTCTGTGCTCGCTGTCCCCGTCACGCAGGACCGTGTGAGCACCGGGACCACGGGGGCCAGGCCGGGTGTTATGTGGGAGCCATCTGGTCCCCATGCCAGTGAAGTGAGCCGACAGTGTTACCAGATCCCAGCAGTGCCGTGGTGGATCCAGCCGGGAGCGCTTTGACCAGCCCACGTTCATCAGCTGATGTTGCTGTAACTAACGTCAGAGAAAGAAATATAGTTGTCCTTCCGATTGCTTGCTGCGATCCTTCAGAAATACTTTGATAAAAAGCCAGAATGCCAGAGCTCTCAAACAGCCGCAGAAGCTCGCAGCTCCTGATGCGAGCTGGCTTAAAAAAGGAAGTGGGCTTTCTCTCTTTTCCTTAAGCTAAAAACCAATCGGCCCCTGCGTCTGATTCCCTCTGATCAGCTAATGGAGGGTTTCAAACTGACATTTCTTTGATCGCTGAACCTGGGGCTGCTGACATCTAATCTTTTTCTATGGAATAGCTCATGGCACTTTATGAGTTTACCATTCTTCTAACCAAACAGAGTTATCGGGATGCCTGATTGTTCTCCACCGGCAGGTTCACTAGCGGAAATCCTCCTCTGAAGGAGCACAATGGTCCTGATTTCTGCCGGGTGAGCAGCAGCCAGCAAAAACAAACACTGTCCTGTTATAGGGCATTTCTACGAGGACCTGAATTTAAAAAAGCTTATGTATGATGTTTAATTACCATGCAGTGGCCACGTTCTCTGCTGACTATGGCAGGCGTGTTAGTCCCAAAGATGTTTTGGGTGACTTTACTGAAATTTGCATGAAGAAAGCTTAAAGGTGTCTCCAGTTCCATGGGGCTTTTGAACGGGAATGTAAAGTGAGCAGGGAATAATTCCCTGTGCAAGCAGAGCTGGCGTGCAGACACCAACTGCCCATCTGGCAACGGCTGGCACGGCAGCTTAGCAGCACTTTTGAAATGGGAATTCACAACTGGAAGAAATACCGCTGCTTCTGCTACTTGAAAACATGAGGTGACTGTGAGAAGTCTGTATGGATTTCTTGTTGGTTTGTTTCCCTTCTTTAAGTCAGAGTTTCTACCTCTGTGTCATTTCTAACCTTGGAAACAGATTGGAAAATCCACTTCAAACCCACCGTGGCCACTGTGGTAGGAAGAAGCACCTGACAGCTGGTGGATTAGGTACAAGGAGCTCTGTGCCCAGCGAGCCCAGGGTGACAGCAGTGTCACCAGAGGGAGCAGGGCTGCCGTGTCCCGGGGACAAGGGCTGCAGCCCCGCTCTCCACCCTGCCCCCGGCGCTCTGTGCCCCCGCCCTCAGCAGCGGGCTCCCCAGCATTACTGCGATTCAGCTGACCCCAGGTGTGGCATTTTCCAAGCAAGACTTCTCAGTGAAAGTGATCTTCAAAAGCAGCTCTTGAATTGGACATTCTTTTGCTGCACCTTCCATTGCCAACATCTGCAGTCAGCAGCTCCAGTGCGTGAGTGCTCCCCAGCGAGTGCTCCCCAGTGAGTCCAGCGGGGCTGGGGTCTCTCTTGGTCCTTTTGGTCTTTGCTTTTATGTTGGTGGACTCAGATCCCAGGTGAGAGGAAGCCAGAAGTAAGTACAGGCAGGGCTGTGGGGCTGCATGCAGGGCTGCAGGCAGGGCTATGGGGCTGCAGGCAGGGCTGTGGGGCTGCAGGCAGGGTTGCAGGAGGGCTGTGGGGTGCAGGCAGGGCTGTGGGGCTGCAGGCAGGGTTGCAGGCAGGGCTGTGGGGCTGCAGGCAGGGCTGTGGGGTGCAGGCAGGGCTGTGGGGTGCAGGCAGGGCTGTGGGGCTGCAGGCAGGGTTGCAGGCAGGGCTGTGGGGTACAGGCAGGGCTGTGGGGTGCAGGCAGGGCTGCAGGCAGGGCTGTGGGGTTCAGGCAGGGCTGTGGGGCTGCAGGCAGGGCTGCAGGCAGGGCTGTGGGGTGCAGGTAGGGCTGTGGGGTGCAGGCAGGGTTGCAGGAGGGCTGTGGGGCTGCAGGCAGGGCTGTAGGAGGGCTGTGGGGCTGCAGACAGGGTTGCAGGCAGGGCTGTGGGGTTGCAGACAGGGCTGCAGGCAGGGCTGTGGGGTGCAGGCAGGGCTGTGGGGTGCAGGCAGGGCTGCAGGCAGGGCTGTGGGCTGCAGGCAGGGCTGTGGGGCTGCAGGCAGGGCTGCAGGCAGGGCTGTGGGGCTGCAGGCAGGGCTGTGGGGTGCAGGCAGGGCTGTGGGGTGCAGGCAGGGCTGCAGGCAGGGCTGTGGGCTGCAGGCAGGGCTGTGGGGTTGCAGACAGGGCTGCAGGCAGGGCTGTGGGGTGCAGGCAGGGCTGCAGGCAGGGCTGTGGGGTGCAGGCAGGGCTGTGGGGCTGCAGGCAGGGCTGTGGGGTGCAGGCAGGGCTGTGGGGTGCAGGCAGGGCTGTGGGGTGCAGGCAGGGCTGTGGGGCTGCAGGCAGGGCTGTGGGGCTGCAGGCAGGGCTGCAGGCAGGGCTGTGGGCTGCAGGCAGGGCTGTGGGGTGCAGGCAGGGTTGCAGGAGGGCTGTGGGGCTGCATGCAGGGCTTTGGGGCTGCAGGCAGGGCTGTGGGGTTGCAGACAGGGCTGCAGGCAGGACTGTGGGGTGCAGGCAGGGCTGCAGGAGGGCTGTGGGCTGCAGGCAGGGCTGCAGGCAGGGCTGTGGGGTTGCAGGCAGGGCTGCAGGCAGGGCTGTGGGGTGCAGGCAGGGCTGTGGGGCTGCAGGCAGGGCTGCAGGCAGGGCTGTGGGGCTGCAGGCAGGGCTGTGGGGCTGCAGGCAGGGCTGTGGGGTGCAGGCAGGGCTGTGGGGCTGCAGGCAGGGTTGCAGGCAGGGCTGTGGGGCTGCAGGCAGGGCTGTGGGTTGCAGGCAGGGCTGTGGGCCTGCAGGCAGGGCTGTGGGGTGCAGGCAGGGCTGTGGGGCTGCAGGCAGGGCTGCAGGCAGGGCTGTGGGGTGCAGGCAGGGCTGTGGGCTGCAGGCAGGGCTGCAGGCAGGGCTCAGCTTTGCACAGCAGCGTGCTGCAGCCTTAAAAGGCCCGGAGCAGCATCCCTTCTTGGCGTGCGGTGCTGGCACCCGAAAGCGGGAGTGAAACAGCCCTCAGCCCGGCCAGAGCTGGCACAGGAGGTGTGAGAGTAAACCGCAGTGTACAAGAATGTCTAAGTCACGCTCACGAGGTCCGGGGCTGGGGCTGGGCACCGCTGTCACCAAAGCTCTGAGCTCCCGTGCTAAAAAAATAGCATTCTCTTTATTTGGCTCCAAATACGCGGGGCACAGAAAGCCACGTGTGCTGTGCTCATTCTCATGCAGTCATTTAGGTGTCCGTGCAGGGTAACCTTCAATAACTCTTTGTGTTCACGCCCAAATGAAATCTGACTTTGCAGTGTCACTTCGGTGTCCCTCGCTGGCAGGAGGGTCTGTGCTCGCTGTCCCCGTCACGCAGGACCGTGTGAGCACCGGGACCGCTGGGGCCAGGCCGGGTGTTATGTGGGAGCCATCTGGTCCCCATGCCAGTGAAGTGAGCCGACAGTATTACCAGATCCCAGCAGTGCCGTGGTGGATCCAGCCGGGAGCACTCTGACCAGCCCACGTTCATCAGCTGGTGTTGCTGTAACCAACATCAGAGAAAGAAATATAGTTGTCCTTCCGATTGCTTGCTGCGATCCTTCAGAAACCTGTCTGTTTCTGAAATCGCTGCGTTTTCTGTAGAGTTGCTGTGTAATTCCACTTGTGCAATTGACAATTTTGCAACAAAATGCTTTGAAAATTAAACGGCTTGGGATCATAGATACAGAAAACTCTCTGGCAAAGCAAAGGAAATACTTTGATAAAAAGCCAAAATGCCAGAGCTCTCAAACAGATCAGAGTTCACTGCCTCTGTCAGCACAGCAGCGCACATACTTCTAGTTAAATGGTAAGAGCAACTAATAAGGAGTTGGCCACAGTGTCCTTCCGTCAAGAATTTCCTCGTTTCTCAGTGTGGCTGGTAAGCTGTTTGAGGCCTCTACTTGGGCTGCAGTTCAAAATGTCGTTTAATCGCGCAGCATACAGCGGCATCTTGCTTGTTTCACAACTAATGGCGGAGGGCGGCAGGGCCGTCGCGCAGGTGCGCTGGTCCAGCTGGGGCTGCTCTGCTGGACCGCGTTTGGGCAGGGGTGAAACGCAGACCAACCCTGCCCGGCTGCCTCCAGATTCCTGCGAGGTCTCTGCTGAGCTCGGTCTTCATTTCAAACAAGCAAGCTGGGTCATTGAATACTTCAGACAAATAAGAAACGGAAGCTGATGCATTGTTATAATATTTTGGCATAAATAGTGGTTTTCCTGGGGAGAAAAAAAAAGGGAAAGACCTCTGGGAGTGGCCAGAGGAGTGGCTGTGCCCAGGTGGGGCAGCCAGAGCAACGGGGCCGTCCCCGAATTGACCCGGGACATGCGGGGTGACCCCCGAATTGACCCCAGGATGTGCGGGGCGACCCCTGAATTGACCTGGGATGTGTGTTGGGGATCCCTGAATTGACCCGGGACGTGTGTGGGGGATCCCCGAATTGACCCGGGACGTGGGGGGCCATCCCTGAATTGACCCGGGATGTGTGTGGGGGATCCCCGAATTGACCCGGGACGTGGGGGGCTGTCCCCAGACTGACCTGGGATGTGTGGGCTCAGGGCGATGGTGCCGAGCGCTGCGGGGGCGCGGGGCAGACCTCCTCCAGCACGGCTTCCCAAGGCTGCCACAGAGCGGATTTCTTACAGCTACTGGTTCCCAAAGCCTATTTTTTCTTTGTTAAATAAGGTACGGGACATTTCCTGCTGTTACAACAAATACTGTTGTGTGCTCCTAATATATGAACTGGGCACTTGGGCTGTTTGTGACGGGGGAAATAAGGGTGAAGGGAATGCTTCTGCGATAAAATACCAGGTTTCTACTGTTGGCCGCTTGTGCAGGTCCTGTGGGCCTCCAACTGAGAAATGGCATTCAAATGTAATACTTCGTATTTAGTCAAAAAGGAAGGGTGCTGGGGTTTGGGCCGTGAGAGCCAATTCAGAGTACTGGGGGGATGAGTTCAGCACAGAGAAATGACAGCTGGTCACAGGTAAGTACAGAAATGTTTGTGATATTTGCTGGGCTTTTCCCTTTTCAATGAGACATACAGGAGATGTTCAGTGCTGTCAAAAGCATCATTTACACTAGGCCCTGGGAATCTATGTTTCGTCTGACAGTATGGGATCATGACATGTAAAGTTAGATTAATGGGCACCAGTATTTAAAAAGATCAACAATTAGTCAGTTTCTTTCTTTTTGAGGATATTTCTCTCTTAGACAGAGGTATCGGAGTTGCTTCTGGTTGTCTTCTAACACCAAGTATTACTAATGCCTGTAAACGCGTAAACCAGTTACAGATTTGAGAGCAGTTTAGAAACTGTGTTATTTATGCTGCTGTAAGGTGCTTTTTAGGGACTGTCATAGCCAGTTCTGTTAGGAATTAAGATTTAAAATTCAAGAGTATTAAAGTGTTCTTGAGGAGGGTGGATAAGATGTTTGAAGTTTGCCCAAAGCTGCAGGAGCTGGTGGAAACCCTTGAGCGCGGTGCTGGCGGGCCCTGGGCTGGATCAGTGGAAACCCTTGAGCGCGGTGCTGGCGGGACCTGGGCTGGATCAGTGGAAACCCTTGAGCGCGGTGCTGGCGGGACCTGGGCTGGATCAGTGGAAACCCTTGAGCGCGGTGCTGGCGGGACCTGGGCTGGATCAGTGGAAACCCTTGAGCACGGTGCTGGTGGGACCCGGGGTGGATCAGTGGAAACCCTTGAGCACGGTGCTGGTTGGACCTGGGCTGGATCAGTGGAAACCCTTGAGCGCGGTGCTGGTGGGACCTGGGCTGGATCAGTGGAAACCCTTGAGCGCGGTGCTGGCGGGACCCGGGGTGGATCAGTGGAAACCCTTGAGCGCGGTGCTGGTTGGACCTGGGCTGGATCAGTGGAAACCCTTGAGCACGGTGCTGGTGGGACCCGGGGTGGATCAGTGGAAACCCTTGAGCACGGTGCTGGTTGGACCTGGGCTGGATCAGTGGAAACCCTTGAGCGCGGTGCTGGTGGGACCTGGGCTGGATCAGTGGAAACCCTTGAGCGCGGTGCTGGCGGGACCCGGGGTGGATCAGTGGAAACCCTTGAGCGCGGTGCTGGCGGGACCTGGGCTGGATCAGTGGAAACCCTTGAGCGCGGTGCTGGCGGGACCCGGGGTGGATCAGTGGAAACCCTTGAGCGCGGTGCTGGCGGGACCCGGGGTGGATCAGTGGAAACCCTTGAGCGCGGTGCTGGTGGGACCTGGGCTGGATCAGTACAGCCGTATGGGATTAGGAGGATTAAAAAGCTCTCATACGTATAGCACACTAATGACTCTCTGCTTTACGCTTGGGTTTAATTGGAAAACCAGTCTCGTGTGCACGTAACACCTCCCCAAACAAGCTTCTGATGCTGAAGAAGCGCAATAGAGAATCTATGTGAAACCTCTGGCCAAATGATGTGGAGCTCAGTGTAAGGAAGAGTGACTTGCGAAAACTTTAGTGGTGGTTTTGGTCGCTCCCCAAAGCCTTAATGCAGGGCTGGATTTACCGCCTCGGAGGAGAAGAATCATGTCCTTCTGGAGTAAATTCAGCTCTAGCCTCCCTGCTAAAGTAAGGCAAGAAACAAGTGAAGCAAGAGACAATGAGCCTCTTGGTGGAACTTGTATCCAGCGAGGATTTCTGGTGAAGTTACCTTTATGCACTGACAGAACTTTTGATAACGTGCCTTATAAAATGGTATTGAAGAGTTAGCTGAGGATGCTCTGGGGTTGGGTATGGATGTGTGACACAGCCGAGGATGCTCTGGGGTTGGGTATGGATGTGTGACACAGCCGAGGATGCTCTGGGGTTGGGTATCCATGTGTGACACAGCCGAGGATGCTCTGGGGTTGGGTATGGATGTGTGACACAGCCGAGGATGCTCTGGGGTTGGGTATCCATGTGTGACACAGCCGAGGATGCTCCGGGGTTGGGTATGGATGTGTGACACAGCTGAAGATGCTCTGGGATTGGGTACGGATGTGTGACACAGCCAAGGATGCTCCGGAGTGGGCTACGGATGTGTGACACAGCCGAGGATGATCCGGGGTCAGGTATCCATGTGTGACACAGCCAAGGATGCTTTGGGGTTGGGTATGGACATATGACACAGCCGAGGATGCTCT
This sequence comes from Columba livia, assembly GCF_036013475.1. NCBI lineage: Eukaryota > Metazoa > Chordata > Aves > Columbiformes > Columbidae > Columba > Columba livia. The sequence goes on from NC_088610.1 coordinate 620,296, forward strand.
GGGGTTGGGTATCCATGTGTGACACAGCCGAGGATGCTCTGGGGTTGGGTATGGATGTATGACACAGCTGAGGATGCTCTGGGGTCGGGTATCTGTGTGTGACACAGCCGAGGATGCTCCGGGGTTGGGTATCCATGTGTGACACAGCCGAGGATGCTCCGCCGTTGGGTATCTGTGTGTGACACAGCTGAGGATGCTCTGGTGTCCCTGTCTGCACCCCTGTGCTGGGAGGGGAGAACCTTCCTCTGGCCAGATGCTGCGCAGTGCCGGGGATGTGCCGTCAGCGTCGCCGGCACCACGGTACCAGCAAACCCCAGAGCCCAGGGGGCCTCACCCAGAAGATAAGCGAGAGAAATGAGGAATGTTTCCAGGAGTTACTATTTGATTTGGCTGAGTTGGTACGGGCAGGAATGCGAAGAGCAGGGAAGGAGTTGTGCTTGCTGTTTGCCGGGCACAGGGGCGGGAACAGGTAGAGCTGCAAAAGCAAATGAAATAAAGCACTATGCTGGGAACGTGCAGAGAGGACCCGTGGTGTGTGCCGCACGGCGGGAGGGCAGCCGGGAAAGGAGAGGGAGGGACACGGCGCGCTGGGACCTGCTGGTGAGGCTGCTCGGGGCTCTGAAAACACCAACGGGACAGCACGTGCCTCCTTCTAGCAAATGAAGAGAAACCTTTTTAATTCCTAAAAAGCTAGGCCTCTGCTGTATGAGGCATTTGCATCTGCCTCGTGTGAATGAGGCTTCAACCACGTTATTGTCAAGAAGTCTGTCCTCTGAGAGGTTGGCTTTGGCGGAATGGTTGCAGCAACAAACCCACATTCCTCAGGAAATAATAAACACTTCAGCCTGGTGATCCATGCCTTGGGGTCCTCGGGATTTAGGAGAAATGGAATGAGTTGTGAATGCGTTTGGAAGGGCTGTAACGTGCTCAGACTGAAGATCTTCATTATTCCCATGGCGTGGAATGAGATTTTGGAAGTAACATCAGAAAGCAGAAGCTGTTAGTGACAATTAACCGTGTCAGAGCTCCTATGGCAGAATGTGACACTGGAGAAAAGAAAAGGTATTTCAGCAAACAGAAGGTTGGGTAGGGGATGAACAGGTGTCATTACCAGCCCATAACTCAGCATTAACGGAGCACTGTATATTGCTCCTGCTATGAAATGAGAGTTTTTGTGGTTCCAGATTCATGAGTTTGAAGGCAAACCGGAGCGTTTCTCTGGCGGGGTTCGGCAGGACGCACGGAGCGCGCTGGATCCCGCTGGAAACACCACGGGCGGCCGCCCAAGCTGCAAAGTGGTTTGAGCAGGAACAGATCGGAAGGAGCTGCTTGGAGGGCCGGTCAGCCTGCTCTCCAATGCACCTGCCTTCCAACTCTTATTTTACACCTGCTTACATTTAATGAAAAAAAAAGCAGCAGAAAGGCCTTTAGTAGCTATCAATGTTGTATCGATGTTGTTTGGGTTACAAGGGGGTCTTTTACAGCCCCGCTGGTCTGCTCTGGAGATCCCTCAGACACACACACGGTCTGCTCTGGAGATCCCTCCTCTCCAGGCTTCGCTGCTGCTAATCACATTTGCAGGGGAAGAAAGTGTTTGGCTGAGCTCTTCTGCCGGTGCCTCATGGTTTGCTCTCCGGCATTGTGTTCCCGTGTTGGTGATGCCGCATCGCCACAGCGACCGGTCCCATGTAGGGCTGCGGGTTCAGCGGGGAGCGCGTGGAACGTGCCGAGGAGCAGCCGAGATGCTGCTCAGCGCGGGGCAGACGGTGACACCGGCTGGGACCACGGCCGCCCTGCCGCCCAGCTCCTGCGGGAAGCAAATCCGGCTCAGGAGAGGAGAAAGCCCTTCCAAAGGAATAAGGCCTGTGAAAGATCTCAGGCTTTGGACAACTTTGTAGAAGCAATAACAACAGAAAAGGAAAAAGCTAGACGGAGTGTCGTCATCTGACCCGCCACCATTAATCTCCCAGCAGCCTGGTGCTGACGACACTTCAGCTCCACGCAAAAGAAACACAGCACAGCGAACGACACTGAGCAAAAATGTGCCAACAAGTTTGTCTTTAATCAGTAATTAATGAACAGTTTTTCTCATTCATCAGAGCGTGAAGACTTCTGCATATCTGGCACTGCAGGGACAGCACAGCCGCCCTCTTCTGAACATTTACCAGCTCATGTATGAATATCACATTAAAGCGAATTACCCGAAGAGTTAAGAACGGCTGATGTTCGCTGACAGGCTGTGCCCAGCGGTGCAAGAATTGCGTGACAAATGAGAAACATCTCTGTGTCACTTTAGCCATGATGTTCAGACGAGAACAGGACCCATCCCGGGGGCTGCCCCTCCTGCCCAGCCCGGGGGCACGCTGGGCTCCTGCGCGCGGGCCGGCACCCGGGGACTGGCTGTGCCAAACCGCTGCGGCTGCACTTTCGGAGCACCTGCCACTGCCACCGCAGGTTTTAGTCTGGCCAGGCTGCTGAACCTCTGGAAGCCCTGGCAAGTGACCAGCTGCCTGTGTTCTGCCTGCAAAAAGGCTTCTGGGTGGGAAAAGTGGAGCTCCCTTGCACAAATGCACCAAGTTCTATACCAGGAATAGATATTCTTCGATGACTGCTCCAAAATCTTAGTAAAAGCAAATCAGCTCGTCATTTACATCCTGCAACTTATGTGTATTTTGTTATTTATCAGGAACCGAAATGAAGACTCAAGATTTGGAGTCTTTGCGGTGTCCTGGAACTTGCTTTACATTTGAAGGCTGTTTGGGACAGGTTGCTGGTTACCAAAAGAAGAGAAGTACTTTTTGCTGGAGAAGGTAAATACATTTTTCCTGCTCTGTCTACTGCGTTAATTGCAAGACACATAGTAACACAGAATATACTCTTATGCTACATGGGTAGTGCATTTTAATGTGCTATATAGAAAAGAACAATTGACTAAGATTAAATGTGTTCCCCATCCCCGCTGCTGTGGATTAAGGACTCGCACATGATGACAGCGGCATCTGATCTGGTCCAGTTGTCTGCCTCTGCTTAAACAACCCTGACACAGTGTAGTGGTGTCCACACAGGGCTTTGCCTACTTAGTTACATCACTTTTCAAGAGCAGGAGAGCTTGTCTTCACGGGCGGACGTTTATGCCCTGCCCAGGAGGAGGATGATGAGCGTCCAGGACGTCGCTCCTGGACACGCTGCTGAGCCACAGCTGCTTGCAAAGCACCTCTCTGTAAGTCGTTAAAAACCTTTTCCCAGGGTTGTTCTCTTGAAGGCATATTTCATTACCAGTTTGGGCTTTTAACATGGAAAAAGCCTGCTTTGTTAATCAGGTCCTAATTGCCACGCATAAAGGTGGAACTAGATGTTATATAAGGTGCCAAAGTATCAAACTTGGAGTATCCTGCTCCTTAAAAAACAGCTTTTGGTGCTTCATCCTGTAGGAATTAGTTGTTAAGTCCTTCTGCCTGCAAACTGAATGTAAGGATAGTACAGTATTTCTATTGTGCTAAGCGCTGTACCTGTTCCTGTTATTTCCCAGCAGCAGGTGCTGGGTGCGATGCTCTGTCCTTGGGGACAGTCCAGCCAGCAGTCAGAGCTGGACACCCCTCGGCTTGGCGCTGCTGCCGGGGCCAGGCGGGAGGGTCCGCGCGGCTCCCGGTGAGACCCCTTCCCACGGCCTTCAGAGCGAGGTGTGCCCGCGGCGACAGCAGGGAGCCCTGCTGCCGGCGTGACCTCTCCTTCCCCCGTGTGCCGGACAGGCCGTGCCCCAGCGCCAGCACTGCTGGCATTTGCCTTCCCACCCCACCTCGCGCTTCGGTGGTGCCGATACGCACCCAGGTCTGCAGAGACTCCGTGTCACCAACGGGCAGCTCTGGCAGCAGCCGCGGCGAGGGCACTGTACTGATGGACACTCCTGCCCCAGCCCCGGTGCAGCCGCCTTTGCTGCAGGTGCTGCGGCCGAGCCGTGGGCTGGCCGGGGCTCTGCCAGCACCGCTCGGGGTCAAACAGGCCGTGCCATGAGATGGGCTGAGCGTCTCCAGTGAAACTGTTCTGGTAACTTGTGCAACACCCAGTGTGAAGAGATGGTGAACTGAACCTCTGTGCTTGACACCAGCTTTCTGACAGCACCACAGCAGCAGAGGGAGGCACTGTTACGGGAGGGAAAGAAACAACAAGAAATCCTGTCTGTAATTCCTGCTGGCGTTGCCTGCAGCGTCTCCCTGCACTGGTTTGCAGTGCAGTTGCACCCCAGCCCCTGCCGGCAGTGCAGCTGGGGGCTGCGGCTCCCGTGCACGCTCAGCTCCCGTGCACGCTCAGCTCCCGTGCACGCTCAGCTCCCGTGCACGCTCAGCTCTTGTGCACGCTCAGCTCTTGTGCATGCTTAGCTCCCGTGTGCTGTGCAGAAAGCAGCTTCAACAGGCAGAGGAAGCCGATGGCGTTTCCTCTGCCGCGGTGCCCGTGCTGCTGCTCCCGGCTGCCGCCCACGCACCCTGCCCCAGCAGCGGCTCCTGTCCCGGTGCTGCCCGGCCAGGGCCACTCAGCTGTGGTTCAACAGGGCTGGCAGTGCCCAGTGGAGCCACGGGACAGCATTTCTCTCCCAGGTTGAGCAAGGGACATTTGTAGCAAGCCGTGCCCCACGCAGCAAGCTCTCGCGCTGCAGGGCTCGGGGCGGAAGGGCCGCTGCTTGCGCAGGAAGCCCGAGATGGCGGCGGTTGCAGCAGAAATAACAAAAGCGGGTCTAAGTGTCTCTGGCCGCTGAGACTGGCCCCGCAACCGTTATCTGCGGCTCGCAGCAGGCAGGGAGCCCCAGGGGCGCCACCCCACCATCACCCCACTGCCGGGCACCGCGGGCACGGCCTGGTCGGGCCGCCTGAGCCCGGCCCTGCCAGATGCCGATGGGCAGATTAACGGGTCACAATGGCGGCGTCTCCAACCAGTGCATTTCAAACCGCGCGTCTGCGCCCAAGACGTGAGCTTCGCCAGCAGCCCGCCCCGCCGCCGCTCGGGGTGCAGCTGCGATGCAAAAGCACTTCCCCTTGCATTTTTTTTTTTTTTTTTATTAGCTTAAAGTAATTTTTGCTTCTTTAAGAAAATATATATGCAAACCCCAGCGCATCGCCATGGTTACTGCTGTGTGCTGCTGCAAGTAGCTGATTTCACATCCTTAGACCTGTAGAGTTTGGAAAGCGTGGTTCTTGTGGCCTTTCACTGTTTCCCCCACCCGGGGCCACCGTCCCGCGGTTGCAAAGAGCACACGTTGTAATTCTCCGCGCGCGGGCGGAGGAGGCGGTGGCCGCTGGCAGGGCTGCAGCGCGCTCCACGCTCCCCTGCAGGACGTCCCCAGGTAAGAATTCTGCTTTTTACCCCACTTTGTGGCCCTTGCCGGCTGTGCAAATCTGCAGCAGAGTAGCGTACGGTTGTTTAGTGGGTTACGGTAAGTTGTTCAGCAAGCTAGATCATTTTATTGCATCTGCATTTCATTGCACCTACTTCGGCATGTAGTTCTGGCTGTCCTGAGAGAAGTTAGGGAAGATTTAAGTGATATGTTAAAGAAATTAGCACTAAACATACAACTTTGTCATGCGAAGTTTAAGTAACAAACCCCTGCAGTTCAGAAGAGTATCAAAGGCAGCAGCCAGATCCCAAAGCTGGGGGTGCGGGGGGACCCCCACGGTCTGGAAGCACCGACCCGATCCCAGGGCCACGGGGACAAACTGTGGGTACATCCTGCTCGTTTCTTCTGGTTTTGCTGTCGTTCTGTCTGTTGGTCTCCTGGGGTGTTTGCTCTGCAGGAAAAGTTGGGAGAAAGATCTTTTCGCGCGCTTTCAGAGCCCCAGGAGGTGGTTCAGCAGTTTGTTCCGCGCTGCTGGTGAGGGGGACAGGATGGGACAGGGCTCCTGTGCTGAGGCCACACCACCATACTTGTGCTTATCGGTAAAGCCCATGAGAAATTAAAATGACATGAATCCCCTATGAGTGAACGCTTGGCTTCCCACCGTGACACACTGGTGAACGTCCCACCAGTTTCCGTGGTTCCATGCGATGTGGGATCACGAGCAGGGTCCACCCGTCCCCAGCACCCGTGGTGCTCCCACAGAGCTGAAGTGGAGCCGGCACTGCCGGCCGGGCTCCAGCCGCAACCATCGTTACAGAGAACACAAGAATGTAGCACATGTTGTAATAATTCGCTGTGAAACTGTCAGTGTGGATTTTGCTCATTTATTTGCTTGTAGACTAGTAGAGATTTAAAATACTTTATTACTTTTAACAAAAATATTGTCACTTAATAGTTGCAGGAGACTTTAAAATGAAAGAACAGTCCACTCAGAGGGCAGAGTCTGAAATTTGTACATTATCTTCACTAAAGCGCACACGTAGATAATATCATTCCAGCAGAAAAAGGGGCTTTCAGCACGGCGGCGTGACAGCGGTGGCTGCGTGTCGCTGCCAGCGGAAGTTCGTTACTGCACCGGTTGCGCTGCGCTAGGAGAGATGTAACGATTGCTTTCTTTATCGGAGACACTGAACTCTAATGTCGGGCCTTTCCACGGAACTCGAGTTTCATGAGTGTCGAACAAATAACAGCCTAAAGAAGCAAACGGCTTCTTCAGGATCGTAATTGTGTTTAGTCGGTGTTTACAGTAGCTTGTGTACTTGCCTTTAAATAAAGGCCAGGGAAACAAACAGAAGGAGAAGTTAGAGTATGAGGTTTGGTTTGTGCCTGTTGTATTCCGGCTATTCAGAATGATGCGACGAGGCCACAGGACCTATGTCAAGCTCGCTGGGTTTGCCCGGGCTCGCCGGGCTGGAGGAAGGGCAGGAAACCTTGCTCAATTTTCTGGGGCCGGACTCTTGCTTCACTTGGGCCGGAGCTGCGTTAGAGGGTTCCTCTTTCCGTGCTCCAGCTGTAATGGTGCGGAGCGACTCTAAACCATAAAATGTCTCTCAAAATACTTTCTCTGTATACGTGTTTCTCTTTTCCCTTGTCTCCCAATTGATGCCTTTTATGTTTAAACGACATACGAAGCTAAGTGTACAATGATATATTTCTTTATCTTTCTCTGCCGGAAGATGATTAGTCCATTGTTTTGTTTGGGATCCCAGTTGATCATTATCAGATGACAGTCTGGAAGATCGCTGGATCCGCAGCTTCCTCGCGGTTCTCTCTTTACCGTGCCCTGCCTGGACACCTTGTTAGTGCAGAGCTTGCACTCGGCATCTGTGCCTAAAGCCCCGAGACCGACAGGACCACATGAAATGGAATGTGTTCACTGTATAGGCTATAGGGAGAAAGGGCATCCCAGACGAACAGGGCATGAACATCCCGGCTGTGCAGCTGTGGGCACCTCGGTGCCTGCATCCCGGGGCAGCGGGAGGCCCGGTTTAGCCTGCGCTTATTTTGTAAAGAGAGCTCTAAGTGCAGAAAAGATCGCTTGTGCAGACACCGGCCTACTGAGGCTATTGAAGAGCAACCTGGGCGGTGAGGAGCTTGTAGGGAAAACTTTGTGAGCGGCACAGAAATGCCCAGCGTACTGATGTCAGCGTGCAGAGAGGAAACGGCCTCGCGTCGTTCTTTGTGAGAGAACAGGAACAGGAAGAGCAGCAAATGATCCATTACAGTATTTGTTCCCGGGGACTCCCGAGGCATGTGCGCCCAGCGCCGCCGTTATCTGAGCAGTGCATCTGTGCCGCTGCTGCTTTGTGTAACCACAGGCAAAGTCCTGCGACTCAGGCAAATATAAAATACCACGGGATACCCATTGTCGTGAACTTTTTACTGATCTGGATTAAACTTCTTTGAAACAAAAATGGAAATCCACGGCATGTTCTATTGAAAGAAAAATGAATGTTTCTTTATACCTTTTCAGTCTTCAGTTTCTATAATAAAGCCAAAAAAACCAAACAGAAAATTATTAAAGCTGAAAAGCACATTATCACCTAATTTCACAAAACATAAACTCTTTGCTTAGTTCAGCCCTGAGTACAGATCAAGAAAAAAGGCAATTTTTAAGGCAAATTTCTTCTATTCTGCAAGCCTAATGCATTTCAAAGCAAACAGCAAAGTGTTTTGTCTTATTCTGTTATGGATTGAAGGACGTGGAGGATGTAATTCTGAGCAATCACTTGAAATATCAGAAGCCAACAGAAGCTCATTATCTATAAATGAATAAAGGTAGCATTCAATTGCAGTGGAGATGCCACTTTAGTGCTGATCTTCTTCATTTGTACGGTAAAAATAAATGCATTCTGGAACAACTGGGCACAGGTAGCAAGTGATGCTGAGAATTACAAACACAAGTTACAGGGTTTGGGGGTAAAAGACAAGCAAGAGAGGGAGAAGATGGCAAGACTAGCAGAAATCTAGCAGAAATACAAACCCAGTGTGTTTGGTGGAAAACTGAAGTTGGAACAAGGTGTCTGTGTTGACAGAGATGTTTAACACCAGCGAGCTACGCTTCTGATACTGGAGATAAACTCTCTGGTTTTTTCCTCATCTTCTGTGATGTCTGTGTGCCTGGTCGTTTCCTTGTAGCCTGTTATTGGTGTTGGTGGGATGAACACCAGCCTCACGGTCTGAAAAAATACACGGCATGGGAGTCCCAGGCTGTGGAAACACAGAGCGGCTGAAATTAGAGCACGTCCAACAAGGGGACCCTGTATGTGGGGGTCCTGTGTCCCTGTGTTTGTTTTCCAGCCACAGGGCACCAGGCGCAGCCACAGCTTGTCACAGCGTCCCCAGAGTACTGCCAGGCGGGAGCACTGCTGCGGGAGTGATGCCGAACACAGCAAAGAGCCGAGGTGTTGGGATTCAGAATAGAGTCAGCAAGAAGCATCAGGTGTAAAGGACAGAGGTGTTTGGAGTATCTGCTGTTTGCACACCAGGGGGGTGAGCAGGAGTATCTGCTGTTTGCACACCAGGGGGGTGAGCAGGAGTATCTGCTGTTTGCACACCAAGGGGGTGAGCAGGAGTATCCGCTGTTTGCACACCAGGGGGGTGAGCAGGAGTATCCGCTGTTTGCACACCAGGGGGGTGAGCAGGGGTATCTGCTGTTTGCACACCAAGGGGGTGAGCAGGACTATCTGCTGTTTGCACACCAGGGGGGTGAGCAGGAGTATCCGCTGTTTGCACACCAAGGGGGTGAGCAGGAGTATCTGCTGTTTGCACACCAGGGGGGTGAGCAGGAGTATCCGCTGTTTGCACACCAAGGGGGTGAGCAGGAGTATCTGCTGTTTGCACACCAAGGGGGTGAGCAGGAGTATCTGCTGTTTGCACACCAGGGGGGTGAGCAGGGGTATCCGCTGTTTGCACACCAGGGGGGTGAGCAGGAGTATCTGCTGTTTGCACACCAAGGGGGTGAGCAGGAGTATCTGCTGTTTGCACACCCGGGGGGGTGAGCAGGAGTATCTGCTGTTTGCACACCAAGGGGGTGAGCAGGAGTATCTGCTGTTTGCACACCCGGGGGGTGAGCAGGAGAGCTGTGGGGTGCAGGACAGCCTGGGCAGCACGTGCACGGGAGCACCAAACCAGCCCCTTGCTGAGGTGCCTGTGCTGGGCTGGGGCACTGGCCTGAGCCCTCAGAGAGACAGAAGGGAGGTCAGACCAAATGTGAAAACTTAACCATGGAAAAGCCTCCTATAGTTCTTTGAGTTTTAACTTCTGAAGTGTGCGGTACCCAGCTCCTTGCAGTGGCCTGGCTGTGCCATGCTGTCACCGTGCATGTCCCTGTGCTGCGGACCCCGCCACTGAAGCACTGACGCATCACAACTGTGAGACTTCAGAAAAAAATTGACTCCTTATAGACATTACGATGTCTTTTTGGCACAGCGTAGATTATGCTGGCAGCAGAACTTGTTTACAGGATTCACACTCTTAGTCTCCGTGAACACACGTTTATTCGATAGCTCTTAATTTTCACAACCAAAGCAAAGAGAAAGCTCTATGGAGGTGGAGCTGCAGTAGTTTGACACATCCGTTTTATAACGCTTTCCAAACCTAAGGGTGGTTAAAGCCTCTGCAGAAGCTCCCTGCAGTAACTCTCATCCATGCTGAGAGGCGGGAGCGCGGTACCGGTACCGTGGGCGGCCGCGCTGGTCACCGTGAGCCACGCCGAGGTGCCCACGGGCTGTGGCTGGGGCCGGGCATGGCCTGGGCTGCGGCGCCAGAGCTGCTGGGGCAGAGCCTGCCCGGGGGACAGGGGATTTCCTTGTCTTGACTAATTGGCTACCGTTACATTGAGCAACAGGCACCCGGAGGAACAGAAACTGCTGGAGCGCTCGCCATGAGGTAACGGTTCTCTGGAACGTTCCCTATGGGAGGAAACAGAAATTAAAAGTTTAATGGAAAAGGGAATAATTGGGCTTTTTAAAAAAACCCTATGTGTATATGCATTGAAATGCAGTCAGCCTTAGCAGTAAACAGTTGCTTCATATGATATAATAATTGGAAAAAAATACTGAGCAAGATGTCTCCTGGAATCAGTGCAAATATTTGTAGGGTGTGGGTTTGGCTCAGACACATGACTGCTGCCTTGATATCAAAAGTCAAAGTCAGAGAATGCTGCCACTGATTTTACTAAAATGGCAAAATATAGAAAACTGAAAACTCTAGTTTTCAAAGGCATGGGACTCTTCTATGGCCAACAGAAAAAAAGAAAATTAATTACCCATAAAAGAGGTATATTGTGAGCCCCGGGGGTGGAACAGACTGTGCACGGGAAGTGTAGATCAAAAGGAGTAAACCTCGGCAGGGGCAGAGGACGGAGCTGGAAGAGGGGCCACAAAAGGTCACTAAATCCATTCCCTCGCCCCAGGCAGGGTGGAGTGGACCTAAATCGCTCCTCCAGATGAGTGTCTAACCCTGATTCTGTACCCTTGTCAGGCCTTTTTTTCCCTCTAAGTCCAGCCTGAATCTCTCTCCCTGCAGTTCAAGCCCATCTTCTTGTCCTCACCACCATAAATACAGAGACAAGATTGTTCCCTGCTCTTTACAGTGTCCTTAAATCTTGGAAGATCATTGCAGTGCTTCCCCGGGTCTTGCCACTGCCAGGCTGTTTCCACTTCTTTCCATCGTTTTGTCCCCAGCACCCTCTCCAGAGGTCCTGTCCCACATCCCCGTGGGCTGACATGGGTGGGAACAGCCCCCGATGCCCTGGCACACACCCCCAGCAGCCTGCCTGCCTCTCCGCCTGTTCAGGTGTACACTCTTCTCTTTTTCTGTCCCTTAGGTCAGTGCCTCGTTGTTTTGTTGAGACTCCTTCACGCGTGGCCCTCGACGTGGGCGATCTGGCATGGGACACATTTACGTTGTGACTGATCTGTATTATTGTAGCTCCTTTTTCTGCGCTGGTCCCATCAGCGTCACTGGCGTGGCAGGCCTGACCCCTGCCCTGTGACACTGGCCGGAGCACAACCGGTGCCTCGGTGAGGGGGTGCTGCTCTCGGAGGTCTCTCTGGAGCACGGGAGCTCAGGGCAGTGCTTGGCTGTCGTGGTGGCACCGGCCATCTGCTCCAACCAGTGTGCCCAGGTTGTCCTGGGGGCCATAGGGATCACCCTGGGGCCCACACGGAGCCCATGGGGATCACCCTGGGTGCCATGGGCGTCACCCCAGGGCCCACAAGGGTGGGATCACCCTGGGCACCATGGGGTGCCCACGGGGAGCCCCTGGGGATCACCCTGCTGGCCGGTGCAGCCCTGCAGACCCCACATCAGCGTCACCTCCAGGCTCCTCTCGCTGGGGCCACATGTGCAAAAATCACCAGTCTGCAATGGGCTTGATCTGCTGAAGATGAAGGAAGAGCGGGAAACGGCACAAACGCACGGGTGTTTTGCCTGCTCTAGGAAGAAGACGGGTCCCATGGCCGCGCTAGAGGACAAGCACTTCGGGGCTGTGGAAGGAAGGGCGCTCTGCCGGGTGGCGCGGCTGGAGGCCCGCAGGCCGGGCGCCGGTGCGGAGACATTTTCCACTCGCTTCCCTCCCCCCGCCTCTTTTTTTTCGCCTTTCCTCCGAAGCCGGAGGCGGCGGCGGGGCCGGGCACGTGTGCTGGGGCCCGGGCACCGTGACTCATGAGGCGCCGGGCCGCGCCGCCGCGGGGAGGATGAAGGCGGCGAGTCCCCGGGGGAGGGCAGCCCGCGACGCCTCCGCTCGTCACCTTGTCCTCGGGCTCGTGTCGCCCGGATCCCGGAGCCTGCGCCGGGCTTAGGTGAGCGGGGCTGGGCCGGGGCTCCCCGCGGGGCCGTGGCGGGCCCGGGGCGGCCCGCGGGGCCGAGGCCGGGGCGCTTCCGGGTGGGGCGGGGGCGGCGGCGGAAGCCGGGGCCGGGGCCGGCGCGGGGAGCCCGGGCCGCTGCCGCCGCTCCCGCCCGCCGCGCCGGCGGCGCTGTCAGCATGTGCCCCTGACTGGGCCGGGCCGCCGCGCCCGCACCGCCGCGCCCGGGCAGGGCCGCGCCCGCCAGCATGCCCGAGGTGAGTGCCGGCGGGGCGCTGCAGGTGCCCGGGCCGCCGCGACCGCCCGCTCGGCCCAGCGGCCTCCCCGGCGCGGCGGGGCCCGCGGGCGGCGGCCTGGCGGGGCCGGGGAGCGGGGGGCTGCGCTCGGCGGGGACGCGGGCCGCGGGAGCCGCCGTGCGCGGCGGGGCGGGCGCGGCCCCGCCTGCCCGTGTCCCGGTGCAGGCGGCGGGGCCGGGGGGGCCCAGCCCGGCGGCGGGAACTCGCCAGGCGGGAGCCCCGGGAGCCGTGCGGGGCAGGTGCGGGGGCGAGCGGCGCGGCCCGGGGCCGCGGGCGGGGCAGCCCCGCGGGCGGGAGGGCCGGGCCGGGCCTGTGCTGGGCCGGGCACTGCGGCTGCTCCGAGAGCCCGGTTGTGGGGCAGGTTTGTAAAGCAGACGGTGGCTCGGGAGGGACGTCAGCGGTGCGGCGTGTGCGCGGCGCGGCGGGGCGGAATCCCGTCTGCGGACGCGCTGACCGCCTGGCCCGTCGGGAGCTGCTGCACGGACTGGGTGCGAACGGGGCTTGCGTTTGGTTATGGGGTTTTGGTTGGTTTTTGTTTGTTTGGTTGGTTTTTTTGCTTCTTTTGGTGAAAGTTATTGAATTCAGAACTTTGTTTTGCATCTCTTTACTGTAAACAAATCAGTTTGTTAAGATGTTAGCATAATGGGAGAGAAAAATGCAGGGATGTCATCTGTATTAAATGCTTGGTTTAGAAAAATATATCATTATTTTTTTTAGAATTCTTTCTTTTGATGATTTTTTTTTTGAGGAACAGAATATACACTGCAAAACATGGCAGTAGCAGAAGGACACGGGTGACAGAGTAGAGACAGTGAAACTGCACGAGAGCAGGTTCTCCAGAGAGGTGTGAGCACAGGAGGGAGAGGGGTAAATAGCGAATAACAGCATTGAATACATAACTGGACCATGTCTTTAGCACCACGGGAAAAAGGTTCTCATGAAATGACAACGCGTTCTAAAGTGACACAGGAAGTAGTTTGCATAATGTATAATTAACTGGTGATGCTTTACTGCAGGGGAGGTTTGAGGGTGAGCGCGGGCTGTTGGCGGTTGGGAGCTGCGGTGGAGCGCAGGCTCCTGCCGGGCCGAGCCTCCCGGTGCTGACACGCACCAGCACCGGCACCGCGGTGAGCTAACCAGAGAGCGGAGGAGGGAAGGTGGCTGGGGGTGCGGGACCGGCCAGGGCGCTGGGTGACGCTGAGCTGGGCTCTGTGCTTCCAGCACCCGCTTTTGCCATGTGCATTTTGTGAGGCCCGTGTCACTCTGCTTTCCTCAGCTGGCGTTGGGTCAGGGGTGGACGAGAACAGTGTAAAATCGAGTTGGACTGCTCTGGATTTAAAGTCCAGGCTTCTGAGCTACACAAGTTCTTCAGGCTGATTTGAAACTAGATGTTGAAATAGAAGAGCGATGGTGATGACTGGACATTCTGGGTTTTACGACCAGTTAGTCTCCAGACTCGAGAAAAGTTTGAAAATGTATTACCCTCTGTGTTGTATATATGAATTAACAGTAATTGTGGAGTAACACCTGAAGGTACAGGATTGTGCAGCTGTTATTTGCTGGGGCTACTGCGGAAAGATGCACGGCAACAGATTTCTTAGTCTGGCCTCTGAAAGTGACAGCGTATTTATTGTCTCCTTTCCTTAAAGCCATCAGGGGATTCAGTTTATTTTTAAAGGCAGGCCAGGATCCGAGTCCAGGGATGCTTCGTTGTGTATGAAGCTGTTGAATCAGTGGGCAAAACTGGGGCATTGTGTGAGCAATTTGTAATTCACTTGAGTTAGGAAGCAGCGTCAGAGCTGTCGTGTGGGAACTCCCCTCGGCTGCAGCGGCGTGTATGGTTTCCATACATCCACGGCACAGCGCCCGCGTTCCCTGCGCTGGGAACAGCCCGGCTTTGTGATTTCTTTTCATTTCCCCACAAAATCCTGGGTCAGAAGCGGTGTGAAGCGCAGCTGTGCCACGTGCCAGATCCACACGAGCTTCGCTGGCTCTGGGCTCAAAGCTGTACCGCCAGCTCGGGAAGTCACCAGCTCCACGTGCAGCTCCGACCCCCCTGGGCAGGTGTCTCACCTGTGTCCCTCACCCTCCAGGCAGATGATCTTAGAGTTTGAGATCTGGTAGATTAACAAGGTAATAGATAGTTTGTGTATTGAGGAGTATCAACAAAACAGTTTAATTACTGGAAGCAGATAATTTTCATTTAAAATTTCTCTGCTATGTTATTATGTAATTGCGGAAGTTAGCATAATTCATAGGCTTTGCTCGCAGGTTTGTCTGTAGGCAGTGAGGGCTGAGCAGTTGCTCTCGCTGACTCGCTGCAGTCGCTGTTGGGTGGTGTTGGGGTTCCCAGCCCAGTTCATCCTGGTGGGACTGTGGGGATGGCAGAAGCGTAATCCTGAGCGAGACCCGGGCGCGGGGGTTCGGTGGGTGCGGAAGGGGTCCGGAGAGCCTGGCGTACAGCAGCGCAGTGCGAGCCCTTGGGAAGGCTGCGCTGCGGGTGCAGTCCGCGCCGGCTGCGCTCGGCGAGGGGTGTGGGGTGTGGGGGCACTTGAAAGTGTCAGAGGCTTTTGCTGATTTTACTTTAGACTTGAAATGCTGTCAGTTCATTCTGCTTTGGGAAGTTCAAAAATATAATCAGGAATAAGTAAGTGTGAATCAAGCTGCTTCAAGCCTTAAGTGTAGCCATTCATTTTCAGTTTTGGAGAAAGGTTAATTTTCTTTTGCATTACTCCACCTCTTGAATTCTACTACTTTGGTGCTTCACTAAGACTCAAGTGCTGTTCATAATTTTTTAGTGCTAATAGGTAAGAATTACACAGTTTATCTGTATTCTGCTTCCCATAGCAATGCCGAGGATTGAAGAAGCTGACGTTTATAGACACCTCCATGACAAATACCACACACTGACGAGCATTTGAAAGTAGAAGGTGCTGCTGCTTTCCTCTAAAACCTGTTTGCGTGGAGGTTTCTGGTGCTCGTCCAGTTTGCGTGTCTCAGGAGCACTGCAAGCGCTGCTGTCCACAGTGTCATGGGCAGGGAAGATGCTACTGAAGACGGCACTTTCCTCTCTGTTTTTGTTTCCTTTAAGTGTGTGTTTTATTCTGCTGCTTCAGGTTTAATGCAGAGGTGGTAACGACCCAGCAATGGCTGTAATTAGGAGGACGAGCCTTAGCAACTCTCATGTCCAGAAGTGATTGGACATCATTTGTCTAACACGTGTTGGATTATAAAAGGCTCTTTGCAGTAACTATTCAGTATCCTTAAAGGCTTAGTATGTGTTTTCCTTTGCTTTATACACATTTTAAATGCAAATGCTGTGAAGGGGTGATTTTGCTGTTAACAAAGATCAGCTCATTAAGATAAAACTGTGAAAAAAGTTCTATTCCCTTCTGTTGTAATAGTTTTATGATTTTTGTCCGTGCTGAGGATGACTTCTGTAACCTGAATTCCTGCAGCTGCTTCTGTCCAGAAGGAATTCTAGTGTGGTTTTATTTGGTATATTTTTATATACAAAATGAGGATGTGTTGGAGCAGGGACAGGGCTGGGTGCTGTGCGGGGACAGGGCTGGGTGCTGTGCGGGGACAGGGGACAGGGCTGGGTGCTGTGCGGAGCCAGAGGGTTGCCTATGATTATTACTTTTTTATTTTATTAACAATTATAGATTGTGAACTTAGTTTCCCAAGTGATGCAGCAAAGTAAACAACATTTCCTTCCTACTACCCCCTAATTATTTACCGAAAGGATGAACGAGTGGTTTTTTATTGCTGTCCTCGGTGACATTTGGAGTCTGTTCTGCCATGAGCATGTGCAATTGTAATTCCCATTAGTGTCAATGAGAGTTCGCAGCAATTAACCAGGAAAGAGAAGGGACCATTAAAACGGTATCACAGTTGTGATGAAACTTGAATACATCACAAGATACAAAGCACACGTTAATATGAAAAGCTGGGAGGTGAAGGCTTTGCGCGCGGCGCTGTGTAACGGAGCGCGGTTCCTGGCGGGGCTGTCCCAGCGAGCAGCCTGTGTCACCCTTCCCGTTGTGCCTTCAGCAGCCTGTGCGGGGGAGTGTCCATTTGGAGAATACAGCTGGTGACACGTTGTGTGCTCTGCTCGGAGGCTGATGTGGAGTTCCTCCCGGCGCCCGTGGGTGCAGCAGGGGTGCGGTGGCCACGGTGCTGAGCTGCTGATGGTGGGGTGGGGGTTGGTTGTGCTGGGCTCAGGATGGCACCCAGTGTCAGAGAAGAGCTTTTCCTCTGCAATCAGTGCTTTTTTAAAATGTCTGCAACTGGCAGGTGAAATAGCCCCTGTTTCAAATTATGTACATATGCTGCACTGTTATAAAAGAATATTTTTATCCAAAATATTTTTATTTGAGGTAGCTGAGAGAACTTGGTTTTGAATGTATCATAACAAAAAAGGTCCAAGTGTGCAGTAGATATAATCCGTTAGCCCTCCCTAAAGTCTAACTTAAATTCTCACTAAGTGCAGCTTGAATTTTTAATGGGATAATTGCTATTTGGTAGTAATTAGAAATATCAGCAGCAGCTTATAAGGTAAACTGTCACGAGGATGTTAAATATTGTGCCTGGAGTTCGGTTTCGATTGAATCTACAGCTTGCAAAGGAAAAGGCAGGAAGCCAGGACTGCGTGAACCACGACTGGCTGTGACTTTGTGTAGCCAGGTGATCGTTTCCATGAGCCAAGTGCATAACCAGCGTTAGCCCAGGGCAGGGGCATGGGCAGTGCTGGCCCCGCTGCTGCTCAGCCCCGCGTCCGTCTGTCCTTCTGCAGCCCCGCGTCCGTCCGTCCTTCTGCAGCCCCACATCCGTCTGTCCTTCTGCAGCCCCGGGAGCTGCCTGCCGCTCACTGCTGGTGAGAATTCTGGGACAGAAACAACTTCCAGCCCTGTTTGAGCACTAGTAGAGCTGTGCAACTGCCTGCCTTGCTCTTTGCAACTTGTGCTTCTGGCAAATACGCCAAATACTCGTTTTCACAGAAAATTATTTTGGGACGTAAACATGCAAGCTGTATGTCGGTGGCTCAGTTGGAGTGAATTTCAGCACAATGAGAAGAAGGAAGTGCTGGGTGGGTTAAAGTATCTCCAGTCATTTGACACTTGGAGTAATCACTGTGATCATGCAGCGCCCGCCCGGCTGTGTTTGACTCATTTTATCAGTTCTTTGTTGGAGTTTACAGGTGACAGTTTAAACTCCTGCGTATAGTCTGGGCTCTGCTACTGGAAGCGAACCTTGCTGCCTGCCCCGGGGGGGCTGCTGGCGGAAAAGGAGGCTTTTGCTTAACATTCTTGTCATTAATGTCACATTCAAGGCTGGTCCTTACAAACGTGCGTCAGTCTTGCTTGCAGTGGCACAGAAAAAAGTTAACAGAGCATGCACCGAATTTTCCCCTTATCTCCGTATACCACATTTTATGTATCTTGTAGTGAGTTGTTTTGTTTCTACGGTTTCAGACTTCGTGTTTCAGAAGATTAATAGACTTAGCAGCCCTGTTTGCTAAGCTTAGTGATGATAACAATGTAATAAGTCATGAGACAGTCGCAGATCATCTGGCAAGGCAAAATATGCCTTGGGCTCGAACTTGGAGCAGCTATTATTTGGAGAGAAAAGTAAAATGTCAAAAGTATTATAAATAACGTGTCCTGACTTGGGTGGCTGGAAGTTCAAGTTTACTTGAAGAAGCCTGCATGGGAGGCTTGCTTGACAGCATCCGCGTTCGCCCTTTGTACGTGCCCGCTGGTAGAGACAGGATCTGTAGGGTTGTGGTGTGGGGCTGGGGTGGCCGGGGTGCCGACGGCAGCGGGGCAGGAGCGGGGAGCAGCTCCGCACGTTCCTGCTGCGCCGCTGGACCGACCGCCAGCGGTGAGTAAGGGCTCGGGAACCCGGAGCATGCTTGGGCGCTGGGCCCAATCCTGCTTCCAGAGAACTTAATGGGAATTTTTCCTTCTAAAAAAGGGAGAGCGGGCAGAGCTGGTCAGCTGGGTTCTGCCAGGCCCTCGGTGCTCCTCTCGGGAGTCCTTTAACTGCGCCTCTGCCGTTGCGTTGCGGTGACACCTACCCGGTGTTCTCGGAGATAAGCTTTTCTTTCACATGTAAGTAAATTGCTGTAGAAGAAGGTGGAGTTTGCTGTGTTGATTTGGTCTGGCTAAACCCGAAGCCTGGAGGCTTTGAGCGCAGCGCTCCCGGGGCAGAGCGTGCGGCTCGGGAGCTCGCTCAGCCACGCGCGTGTCAGGTTTTCCGAGCAGGTTGCCAGGCTGGCGGCAGCGGTGGCCGGGCCTGGGTTCGCCGTGGCCAGCACGTGTGTCCGTGTGCGCAGGCGCCCGGGGCCGCCGCGCCGACATCTGCCCCGTTCTGCTGGGGGAGGCGCAGGCGGGACGGCGGCTGGGACGAGCTGTGCGGAACCGCCGGCCCTTCCTCCTCCTCCTCGCCCGTCCCCGGGGTCAGTGCTCACTGTCCCAGCTGACACCGGCTATTTTGGTGTTGCTTGTGCCATTTGGTTTCCATGGCAGAAAGGTCGTGCCGGCTGCACAGACTGATAAACACAGCATGATTTACTTGTGAGAAATAAACCCTACTGTTTGTTCTCTGACGCTCTGCGGCTGGGGAATAAAAAAGTGCCGAACAGAAAATGTTTCTTCCAGTGTTGGGAAGACTTTGTTAGAGCTTGGGCAGCAGTTCCGACTTCATGTGGTCACCTTTGGTTGTCAGTGGCATCCTTTCCATGTGTGATGTTATACGGGAATCCTGCGGTGCTCGATACGTAGGCAAAACTTGGACTGCCTTTGATACTTCTTTGAGAAGCAGTGCAAAATCAAAGGTAGCGAGTCCGTGGAAGCGCTAATGTAATTATGTGCTTTCCAGCTTTTTGATGTATAATAGTTAAAAGTGTTGGGGGAGTGCAGGCACTTACTGCTATGACTGAGCTTTGAAAGCTGCTTAGAAGAGAGTCCCGGGAAAATATCTTGCTGCTTATCAGCGTTCTATGGAGCTCCTGGATTTATGTGGAAATATACTCCATAAGTAAATGTTTAATGATGTGATTTTTTTTTGGTGAAAGTAGACACAGCTCTGGTCAATTCTTCTAATTAAACACAGCTGATGGTGGGAACTAAAATACACAAATTTGAACTTGTTTCACTCATTCTTCTGCATGACTGACAAAAGGATTGCTTTGCGTTTGGTTGGTTTGTTTTCTACAACCTCTAAGCATCCTGTCTTTACTCACCATTTTTATAAAAACTGCTTTTGCTTAAATCTTTTCAGAAATTCTTTTCCAAATGGTCCATGTTTTTGTATAAGACTAGACAGTTAAACTTCCCTATTAGGTATTTTTAAATGGCTTTTAGAGGTAAGAGTGCGACTACAAGTAAAACTGTAATCTCTTGAGCCTTTCCCAGATTCCTTCGCTGTCTTGTTCCACTCGGGTGGGTTGCACAGGGACGTTAGTGGAAGAGGGGGCGCGTGGAGGAGAACTCGAGGATGGAGAGGACCCTCCCCGTGGGAGACCCTTTGGGAAGCGGTAAAGCCGGCGATGGGCTCCCGGACTCAGTTGGTTTTGCTGTCATCAGAAGAATTATTTCTCTCTTGCGTTAGTGCGTAACAGTTACCTCTGGTACCTCAGGAGGTGACGGAGCAGAGCGAGTGAAAAACCCCGTTCTTCAGGAGTTAGATTCTTACATAAGTAATAAAAATAAATTATTTTAAATTCATTGTATTTTTTTAAAAGTCATAAAAGTTTTTACTGTCCTAGAAGGATACAACTTATAAGTATGAACTAAATATAAGGCCAGAATGTATTAAAACACAGAAAATACTGTACTTTGGGTTTTGGATTCTTTGAGAAACAGAAAGCTTTGAACTGGAGCACAGGTGACTTTGTCTCCTCTCTTGCAGCAGATGCTGGAGCAGTTTTGCAGCCCTGTGGCTGCCTTGCCCTTCAGGCCAGCAGGAGTGGGGCTGTCGTCCCTGTGCGGAGCCGGCGATGCTGGCGGTGCCTCACTGCTCTGCTCGGGGTGTCCCAGCGCGGTGCTGCTGGGGGGATTGTGGAGGTGCTGTCCTGGGCGCTGCTCCGCAGAGCTGGCGGTGCGAGTGGTGCCCGGCTGCTCTGCTCGGGGTGTCCCAGCGCGGTGCTGCCGTGGTTCATGGGACCGGGGGCATTGTGGAGGTGCTGTCCTGGGCGCTGCTCCGCGGTGCCGGTGCCATCTCGGCGCTGCTGTGGGCCTGTCCAGAGTGTGCTGCCCTCCTTCAGTCCCTACCACATCGGCCACCCCCTTTTCACCCATTCCCACATAATTTTCTCATCCTTGGAGAGCAGCATGTGATTGTCACAGCATTGCCACAGCTCGCTATGACTGAGCTGAAGTGACCAGGCCATTGAAACCCAAGTTCTGAGTTGCTGCTGAAAGCAGAACTCTGTGTAACGTGCTCCTCATGATGTGTGTTTGTGTCCCTTTTTGTTTGCCCTCGACTCAGATGCGGGATGAGCAGGCCCGTGTGTGCGCAGGCGGCTCGTGGTGAGGTGTCCCTCGCTGAACGTTGCTGCAGCCGCCGCGTCCCCCGGCCGGTCTCCGGTGGTGACCGGTGCTCTGCGGGTGGGACAGCGCACCGCTCCGGAGCACCCGGCATCAACAGCCTGTTGTGGTTCTTGTAGTTAAGTTCAGATTTAATCTCGGTGATTAATTTTAAGTGTGCAAGGATATGCAGGCTCCTAATTCATCATTATTCACATAATAAAGTGACCATCATGCGAACGGGCAAGAACTTGGAAAGGTATTTTGGTGATGGGGCAGCCCAGCCTGGGGCAGGTCAGCAAAGCTGAGTGGAGGAGCTTGTTAGCAGGAGCAAGTGCTATTAGTAATAAATGGATAATGTTAGTACTGACTGTGTATGTGCCGGCATCCATCGGGTGCTCACCAGAGTGCTCTCACAAGCCTCGTGTTACCCACGGCTGGGACCCAGTTGGAGGAAGGAAAAAGCCACCCTGTGCAACCACGGCCACGGGGCCAGTGCTTTGGGAGGGGAAGTGAAAGGCGATAGAGCTGACTGTAAAAAGCGGGAGCCTTTCTAGAGGTAACATGCAGGACTGAGGTGCGGGTGTGTTTTCCCTGGCTGTGCAGCAGATGCTGGGGCAGCCGAGCTGCAGGAGTGAGGCTGCGGCTGCTGCAGGGAGTGAAAGGGAGCTCCCGGTCACCGCTCCTCCCCGGTCACCGCTCCTCCCCGAGCCCAGCGCTCCCGGTCACCGCTCCTCCCGGTCACCGCTCCTCCCGGTCACCGCTCCTCCCCGGTCACCGCTCCTCCCCGAGCCCGTGGCGTCAGCTGCGCTCCATGTCAGAGGGGAGCTGGTGCTTCCCTGCTGAGTCACGGACAGCGCTTCTTCCTGTAGTAGTTGCTGTTCTTGTTGTCACGTCTTATATGTTGATATATATATATATATCTAACATGTTATGTATATACACACGCACAGTTAGAAACCCCCTGCCAGCACAGGAGTGTTTTTCAGTGATGTGTACTCTCCTTTTTGCCACTGGTACACGTACCTCCCGGTTTGGAGTCTCAGCTGTGGGACGTGCCCTGAGGTTTGGCGTGTGGCCGTGTCCTTGAGGAGGCCACCCAGAAGCTGCTGCACACAAGCAGCACCCAGCCTGCTCCCACCGACACAAGCAGTAGCCCATCCTAGAAAGTCACAGGCGTGCATGGTGCAGGGGACAGGAGGAAGCGTTTTCCATGTGAAATGTGCTTCTCTGGTGACAGGGCCAGCGGGGGGCGGGCGGTTCGAGGGGCCGGTGGGTGGCCCTGGTGCGGTGCCACTGCGGGGGTCACCTCGCACCGCTCCTGCATTGCTTGGGCTGCCTGTGTTTGCAGTTCATCACACAGCGTGTCCTTAATGCGCAAGAGTCTGAATAATAAATAGCTTTTTACTCTTTGGAAGAGCGCGTAGTTATTTTGTTATGGGCTCTTTAATGTCTTTGTATAGAAATCCAATGTTTAAAGTTAATATTAATTGTAACAGACATATAAGACTGATTATACTTACAGAGCTTTTAGTTGTTTTGATTCAGTTGTTTGTTTTTTTTTTTTAAAAAAACAAACCCAGTTCTTGGAGGTTTAAGTTAGATCACTAGATTATTGTTATTTTTAGAGATAAGCAACTTCTTTTTAGATGCATGGGAAATGTCACTTCTTTTACGGTTGAAATTCCCTTATGCCAGGATAATATAGAACTTCTAGTTCTAAAATATATTATGTAAGCGTTATGGTAAATGTATTATGGGATGGATATGTTTTTGGTGCCAGAAACAATACTTGCCACTTCAGTGGTGAGGATGGATGTGTGAATGCTTTGTGGTGTGTAAATGAAGGGCAGGACGGTGGGACGCAGAGCGGTGGGACGCAGAGCGGTCCCCGTGCCGCGCTGTCCCCGTGCCGCGCTGTCCCCGTGCCGCGCTGCTTGCAGGGGCAGAGCAGTGGCCAGGCCACGCATTTCCTCGGCAGGCACACACTGACCTTTCCCTGCCTTGGTTATAAATACACAGCCAGCTGATGCCGTCAGATCATGCGGATCCTGCACGGCTGTGCAGTCCCAGATTTTGTAAAGGAGACTGATACATACCATACGCTATAAAACCCAAAAATGTCAACAGACATTTTTCTTGATTTTTCAAGGTTTTTTTTTAATTACGGTAATGGTGGTTACTTTGTAACTGCCCTTTAAAGGAGAGAGGGTTGTGGATTTTGCAGTATAAGTTTCTGAGTTGCGAACAGCGTTACTCTAAGGTACAGGAGGACAGGATCGGGCCGTGGGGTCTGGGCGGCAGCGCTGTGACACTGCTGTTGGGACGCGGTTTGCTCAGGGACATACATTTGCAGAGCTGATCCCAAGGAGATCTCGTTTCTGCACAGTGTGGGAACATGTGCGCGGTTGGGGGCACGCACTTTATGACTTGTTGCCTCTTTTTTCATTATTTCTCCAGTTTTTGTGAAGCGAGTGCACTTGGCTGTGTTAAATTCAGCTGTAATGTCACAGTTCGGTGTTTCTGCTAAACGGTTTCAGAAACTGTGAAATACACTGTAGATAAAGCTGTGTCTGATGCGGACCTGCCTGGGAAGCCCACTGCGTCAGTGGGAGTGCCCTTTAAAGCACAGCCAGTGGTACTACTGCTACTAGAACTATGTGTATTATGCAAAATATTTGGGTCACAGAAGTAGCGTTGGCAGGTTTTTATAAACGTGGTGTGGGACGTGCTCGGTTCGGTGCTGGAAGTGCTGCCGTGCCGTGCGGGTGTCCCAGCTGCGGGGCTGGGGCTGTGACACCCCTCCATGGTGCGGGGTCCGGTGTTCCCGTGTGGGTGTCCCTGGTACCCAGGTGGGGCTGTGACACCCCCTCCATGGTGCGGGGTCCGGTGTTCCTGTGTGGGTGTCCCTGGTACCCAGGTGGGGCTGTGACACCCCTCCGTGGCGCAGGGTCCGGTGTTCCCGTGTGGGTGTCCCTGGTACCCAGGTGGGGCTGTGACACCCCCTCCATGGTGCGGGGTCCGGTGTTCCCGTGTGGGTGTCCCTGGTACCCAGCCGGGGCTGTGACACCCCTCCGTGGCGCAGGGTCCGGTGTTCCCGTTTAGAGGGGGCCGCTCCGTGCCGCTGCCTTTGTGCTGCTTTCCCCAGCAGATGTACAGATTGGGAGGGGGCTCTGCTTGCCGTGCTGTCGTACGGGTGCAGTGGGTACAATTCCTGCAGAGCTAGAGTAGAAGAGCAATTTGGTTTGTTTGGCAGTAGTTTACTAAAGAATGTTTTTCTTTAATCAATCCTTCACTGTTATGTGGCCAAGATGTTAATTAGCTCATTGTTTCTGCTTAATTTTGTGACAGCGCTCTAATTATATCCCTCAATTGTGCCATGAAGTAATTGCCGTGTCTTTTCCAAATTTTGTGTTGAGCTATGTTATTGGTAAACTTAGAATTTGGCAGAGGTGTTTGACAATCCTGTAAGGCAGTCAGTCATTTCTATATTTCTTTATTTACAAGACAGGCGTTTGGCAATTTCGAACTTTGAGACTGTACTGTCAGTGTAAATAGAATATTGATTTTATTCCATTTCCTGTCTCATTAGAGTCATTGTCATGAGGATGAATTCGCGTTGTGTAATTATCTGGTCTCGCTGACAGTTCTCATGTCACCGAGACTATTTTTTTCAGCTTCTCCTTTCTCTGAGCATACAAATAGCGTTCTGCGCTGCCACGTTCTTCTTTGGCGTTGTGCTTTATGCCTGTCCGGCTTCGCGCATCTCTGGTTCGAGGAGACGCGCGTGAGCGGCGCGCCGGCCGGGGCAGGGACGGCCGCGCTCCGGCCACAGCCCTCGGGCTCCTCCAGGTGCTGCAGCCGTCCCACTCCTCTGGGAAGCCGCTTCTTCATTGCTTTCATTGGCCCAGCTCAGCAGACACCTGAGTCATCTTACCCTCTTAAGGAATGACTTCTCAGTGTTATTTCTCTCTTTTGTCTTTTTTGATAATGATTTTTTAATTTGTTTTCAATATTTTAGCTTCATTTCCCTCCTATTCCCACTAATCAGTGAAGTCAAGGTTATGAATTTGCGAAACCTATGTTGCAACGTTCCAAAACAAGCAGCAAATACTTGCAAATTTCAAAAGGTTAACTTCAAAAACCAGCTGTGGATTAAGAACAGCCCTTAGTACTGAGCGGCCTACTGGGTAGAGCCTGAAAACTGCCAGCCCCCAATACATTGTAATTGAACTTGAAAAGAAAATCACCCCCATCCTTTCTGTCCTCTCCCTGTGGTTCCTCTGTCTGCATTTGTTGCAGTCTTTCCTGGCTTATCAGACATCACTGCACCTGCTGGGGATTTTTGCAGCCAGGGAGGCCCTTCAGTGTTTGAGACTTACTGGGGACTCCTCGGTGACTTAGGGAATCACAAGAGAATTTGAAAGTGAGAGGAGAATAGTTTATGCAGCTAAAATGTAATTCTGTGCCAACATCTTCCTTTATTTAGTGGAGATATTGAAGATAGACCTCTGCTCTGAAGTCAGGCTTTATTTTTGCTAGAAGGCTATTTTTAAAGCTGACATTTCTGGCTCTGTTTTCAGGTAGATAACACGTTCTGACAAAACAATTTTTCTTCAAGTGGCTGTGCAGACAAAACGTACATCTCTACATCCAGCACGTCTTCACGTTCAGACATCATAGCTGCTCACTGCTGCTTTCCGCAGCCAGCAGCCCTTGGAACGGCGGGTGAAACGCAGCCCGGTTAGTGCGGCAGCAGACACGGCACTGGCCTCGGCACGAGCGGGATTTCACTGCAGGGAGGTGGCTGGTCCGACTCTAAACAGAAAACCTATTACAACACTGGGAATAAAACGTAGTTTTGTGAGTTCTACCAGCAGGATGACTCCTTTCACTACATGTGAGCACAGAAGACAGCTGTCATCTCTTTTCAGCTTGCATGTTGCCTTCACGCTATCTTTCTTTCCTCGTTAGGGGTGACTACTCTTGTAATGAAGGTGAAATTAAATATCTTGTTTTGAAAATGTGGCCTTTAACTTGCTTTGGCTTCAGCACATAAAATGTATCACTGCTCTAACTCTTCTTGGTGTTTGGAAAAATCAATGTTTGGTATGGATTGTATACCCAGCTGATGAACAGGAGAAAATCCCTGTTCCACAGCTTCGTTGTCGAGAGCTCTCACTGCCTGCATGGGCATCCCCCTGTCCGGGGGCACACCGGGAATGGACGTTCACAACAGAATAACACTCGGCAGGCGTTGTTTTGTGCAGGAGCGATGGCGGGCGGCAGCGGGACCGCGTGAGGTGTCTGGGGGACAGGGTGAGTCCCGGCACACCTTGGCTGGAGGCCGGGTGATGGCTTAGGCTGCCCCAGGCTCTCTGAGGTGAAGGGGTGGCAGGTGGCACCTTGGGCTCCTGTGTCCTGTTCTGCACTCTCTGGGCGCTCACCCGCACGGCTGGTGGCGTGGCAGGGAGAGCCGGGCTGGCTTCTTCCCTTACAGAACAGGTTTTCCAGATGCAGGTATCTGCTGTGTGCTCAGGTGCTGACCAGTAGTGACTGCTGGCACGGGACGACCCCGACTTCTGAGTGTGCGGTAGTTGAAGCCTGTGAACACCTGTGTTTTCTGAGAAGACACCTACCTAGGTGTGAACTTGTGCTTGCAAGTGATTATGCCCAGTTGTTTATCTCCTGCTGGAAGAGATTAGAAGCGTCCTGGCAAACAACCCCTGATACCTGTTATAATCTTATTAGCTGTATTAGGTGTACTTTACTTCTGTAGTTTGCTGTTCTGATCACTTAGTCCCTGGAAAAAGACGCCTTGTAGATTTTCCTTGTCTGTTGCTCTACATCCGTGCTGACCAGCACCACTTTGCAAGATGTGTTTCTGCTGACAGCGGCAGTGATGCTGCTCTGGGGGGTGGTGGTGGGACATACAAAGATTATGGAGCAGTGTCTTGAGAAAGATGTGCTGGGAACAACCTTCTCCCTAAAGGCAGGTGGGCAGGGCGGTGCCGGGGTTGCGGTGCTGGCAGTTCACACGGCTGGTGTTAGCCCAGGCTCCGGTGTTGTCCTGCAGCATGTGGCGCGGTGGTGGGTGCCCTCTGCTCCAGGCTGCTCTTCCCACATCTCCAGCCTGGGACACGAATTACTGTGTAGTACAGTTATATTTACACATGGCAAAGTCGGCCATCTGGAACTTGTCTCCAAGAAGCGCTCGTTCACCTCGGCATCTGAGGGGCAAGGTTTACCCGCTCGGTTCTAGATGTTGAATGTCTGTGTGGGTTTTTTAAAGTGAATGGTGTTTATCACGGAGCTTGTGGCTCACCTGCAGTGTGTCACAGGGAGGGAACACACAGTTCTGGGGGATCGTGGTCGCCTGGCAGGGCTGTCACCCGTGTGCAGGGGTGTGATCTCCTGCGGTCCTGGCTGGGAGCAGAGCAGGGCAGGTTCGCAGTGCCCGCGACGGCTCTGTGTGTGTGCGGGTGACCGGCTCTGTGTGTGTGTGGGTGACCGGCTGTGTGTGTGTGTGTGTGCGGGTGACCGGTTGTGTGTGCGTGTGTGTGCGTGAGTGACGGGCTGTGCACGGCCGCTGGCCGGTCCGGCGAGTAACCGCTGTTGTGGTCTGTCCGTGGGCAGGTCCCGGGGAGCGGGGCCGGTCCCGGCCGTGCCGCTGCCTGACCCGGCCGGGAACAGCCGCAGCGCTGGAACGCGCTCCCGGCGGGGCGGCGTTCCGCTTCCGTGCGGGGAGCCCGGACCGGGGACCCCCGCGTTCCGCTTCCGTGCGGGGAGCCCGGACCGGGGACCCCCGCGTTCCGCTTCCGTGCGGGGAGCCCGGACCGGGGACCCCCGCGTTCCGCTTCCGTGCGGGGAGCCCGGACCGGGGACCCCTGCGTTCCGCTTCCGTGCGGGGAGCCCGGACCGGGGGGGTTGGCGGGGCGGGGCGGCGGCGGCGCGCAGGCGAGCGGGCGGGTCAGCGGACGGTACCATTCCCCGCGTGGGCGCTCCGGCGCCGCCATGGCCCGTCCCCCCCGCCGCATGCCGGGCAGCGGCCGGGCCCACACGCCGGTCCTGCGGCGGCCGTGCCAGCCCCGCCGGGCGCTCGGGGCAGCGCAGCCAGCGGCTGACAGGCGCGACCTTTCATAAGACGGCCCCCGCCATTGGCTTGCTGCCCGGAGTATCGCTGCAAGGCTCCCTGCGATTGGCTCGCTCCCGATCATGCTGGCTCGGCACGGGGCCGCGGCCCCTCTCCCCGCAGCCCGGCGGCGGCTGGCGTGAGTGCCCGGCGCGGCGGCGGCTCCGCGGGGCTCCCCGGGCCGCCCGCTCCATTGTAACGTGTCTCTTCTCTCTGCAGGTTGGTACTCAGAAGTGCCTTTCCTGACGTCTCTGCTGCTTGGGACCGCTTCTAGAGCAGCCGCTGCTTTTTGCCTTGCTTGCTGCCAGCTAGACTGCGACGACAGCGCATCCGCCGCCACCTCTAGCCAGACACCCCCGCTGCACCCACACCGGGAGAAGGGCGCTGCCGGCCTCGCGTAGCCTGCTTTACTGTACAAATAAAAGTGTGCTGAGAAGGTCAGATATCTGCTGCCCGAAAATCAAGGAGAGGAGGAAAAAAAAATCCAGTCTCGATTGTTGCTCTAAACTGCTGCATCTGTCTATGCCAAACTAATCGATACCGATTGCACCACAAAACCCCGTTGCAAATTCAGCTGCCTGGAGATTACCTTTCAAACAACTTTACAGAAAGCAGCTCGGAAATCCCGTGTCAGAGGGTCTGCCACGTTTTCATGGTTGCGTTGTGGGCTCTGGCGGGCGCTCAGGATGGGTTGCTGAGCCCACGAGGCTAGTCCGGGCCACACCGGTAACGTTCACCTTACTGGTAACCCTGGCCGTGCTCTAAGTACGAGACCTCTGTCGATTAACAGTGTCACACTCTGAACTCAGGCTGGCACATCTTTTCCTTGGGGTTGCAGCCACCCAGTTTTACACGTACTTTTAAAATAGGGAGTGGGGGAAAAGAAGTATTCTGGAGGTGGCACTTCCATCATTTCCAGTTTATCAGTTCAGCTACTTATTTGTCCGTTTTATTGGAAATTTTAACTACCTGTAAAATCTAAAGATGGCTGTTAGTGTCACGCCGATTCGGGACACAAAATGGCTAACGCTGGAAGTGTGTAGGGAATTCCAAAGGGGGACTTGCTCACGACCAGACACGGAATGTAAATTTGCACACCCATCGAAAAGCTGCCAAGTTGAGAATGGACGCGTAATCGCCTGCTTTGATTCATTGAAAGTGAGTAAATGTTATATTATTTTCAAGGATATACAGTTAATGAAAGACGCAGCTGTAGCCAGAGACCCTGGGATCCGAAAGGGAGCGAGTGCTGGCTGCCTGCGGTGGGATGTTTTGCTGCTTGTGTTTTATTGATGCTTGTTGATTTGTGTTGCTGTTTTCCTCAGGGGAAGGGGAAGGACAGGGGAAATGAAGGGAAAATAAGCTTGGCAGGGCTCAGATCCTCCGGTATGGCTACAGTGACTCGTTCTTTGCCTCTAAATTATTCTCTGCCTGTAGCTGGCATGAAGGGCACTTCTCGTAGAAACAGCAAAGTCACTGTAAGGATTCTTTGTTTTTAATAGCACCGACCACGTAAGCAATATGATGATTAGTTTCCATCTCATAACGAGCAGCGGGCTGTTGGTGTCTCTGGACAGCTGATGGTGAATCCTAGAAGAGTGTTTTCCTCCCTGGGTTATTTGGGTGTCTGTGAGCAGCCTGCTTGGGTTTCTGTGTTGGGACTGCGGGGGTGATCCTGTCGCTTTGACAAATGGGCAGCGCGAGCAGCGGCCCGGTGCTCTGGCCACGAGGCAGGGCTCTCGCACATGGCCTCACTGGGGCTTTTAGGAGCTATATCCAAGTAAGGCACTGTAAGTGTGTAGCTGCTCTCTTACTGTAGCAGTACTTGCAGTAATAGGTGTTAAACGTGTAGATCTCAGCACCTTCCCTTCACTTTTTATGAATTAAATAGTCTTAACATTTAAAATACTCATCCCACAAATAGTACAGAATTAACTCAGTAGAGTTAAAAAGAAATCAAAAGCTGGGAAATGGAAATCTGTCAGGTTTTCTACAGTGTGATTTTCTCTCCTTGGGGCCGAGTCCTGGGCAGGGAGCGGAGCGTGGGGCGGGCCGGTGGCACGGCCGAGCTGCGGGAGGGAGCTGGAGCTGCAGCAGGTCGCCTGTGCAGCCGCACGGGACGTGGGCTGCGGCGGTTTCACATAAACCCTGAGTTTAAAATGTGTCTTCTCTTAGATCAGGGTAGAGGCTGAACCTTCAGGCCTGAAATACCCAACCCCATCACCCCCAGCCGTGCTTCAACTTATGGATATTGAAATATTTTTGTCATTGTGTTTATTTTGAACTTGTAGTAATTATAATGCATGGATGGGGAGTTCATCGTAGAATGTGGAAATAAAATGTTTGTATGCATTAAAAAAGCATTGGAGTTGGGAGCAGTGCCAGAGCCACCAACACCAATGGGGAGTCCCAGACCCGAGTGGCCACTGCCCTGGGCAGCGGCGAGCCCGCCTGGTGCTTCCCTGGCATGGTGCAATGCCGTGTGGCACGGCGCATTGTGGCACGGCGCGTTGTGGCACGGCACAGGCCAGCCGCCACTGCAAGGACGCTGCACCACGGGTGTCCCTGTGGCCATCCTGCCAGTGTGTTGTTGTCACGCCTGACGGAAACACGGGCCTGGCCTTGGAGACTGAGGCCTGCCTCTGTGTGAGAAGGTGCGAGAGCAAAGAGGTACTGCCTGGTAAACCAGCACCCGCGGGGTCCCCGGTTGATCTGCACTGACGTGGTGCTCAGGCACACTGCGGTGCCGCGGTTGTACCCGCTGGCCTTGCGCTTCTGAGCGAGGATCAACCAAAAGGTTGGAACAAGAGGCCAGAGGGAACTGGGTGTGAATCTCCTGTGCTGCAGGAGGCACCACCTGAGTTTGCTGGGGATCAGCATCCTCTGTTGTCCGTGGTCACTGGAAGGGCTGTAAAACGGGCGCTGGGGCAGCAGCGAGGGCTGTGTCTGCTGCGGGACACGCCGGGCACTGGCCAGGTGTCCCCGGCATGCGGCTGGCTCTGCTGTTTGCTTTTTTTGGTGAAGGAGATAATTACCACCTTTGTAAAGAGCTGCAAGGTCCTTGGCCAATAACCGTAGGTAGCGTTACAGCATTCTGACATTGCTCCAGATGCTCTGTGCAGAGTCTGCTGGTGTCCATGTGGAGCCAGCGCCGGAGCCCAGTGCTGCGCTGGGCAGGGATCTGGTGGCTCGGGTGCTCAGGTGGGGTGCTGGGATGTCTGTGGGGCTCAGGTGTTCAGGTGAGGTGCTGGGGTGTTCCTGGGGCTCAGGTGCTAAGGTGAGGTGCTGGGGTGTCCCAAGGGCTGAGGTGTTCAGGTGCGGTGCTGGGGTGTCCCAGGGGCTGAGGTGCTCAGGTGAGGTGCTGGGGTGTCCCTGGGGCTCAGATGAGGTGCTCAGGTACTCAGGTGAGGTGCTGGGGAGTCCCGGGGGCTCAGGTGAGGTGCTGGGGTGTCCCAGGGGCTGAGGTGCTCAGGTGAGGTGCTGGGGAGTCCCGGGGGCTCAGGTCCCTCCCCAGTGCTGGGGGCTCCCCGGGACCCAGGGGATCCCCGTCCCACGGGCCGGGAGCAGAACAAGGACAGCTGCTCGCTCCTGGGCACTTCTTTATTTTTTCCTAGTTAAATGGCTTCTAGAATGCATGAAAATACCATTGATAAACAGAAGATGGAATGTGCCCCTTCCCCGAATTCCCTGGCCACGCCACCCAGCAGAAGTGCAGTTGCTCAGTTTTGGTTTTGTTTCAGCTGTTTGTAAATTTGGGGTGTACTAAGCTAAACAAGCACTAGTTACTTTGTTACTTTTTCTGCAATATAATAAACTTCAGATGTTATGCAAAAGCGATTTAGGGATGTTACACCATTTTTGCCTTGACCCTGTAAGGTCAGTTAATAGTCTACTAAAGAAAAAAACTAGATTTTTGATCAGGACATTAATGTATTATGTTTAATATTGCCATAACTCAGTGTGGATGCGGTGTCCTTGCTCTACAGTAAACCAGCAGTACACCTAAAAATTGACCTTTTTATTAAAATACTTGATTTCTTATAAACGTGTGTAAAATTAGTACTGCCTAACCAGCTGCCAAGACGGGTGTTTAGTCACTGAATTCTTCTTTATGGACTGTGAATGCATCTCTCGCTGCCCGTGCTCCCACGAATGAGTGTGAGCGTGTTGGAAAACACGCGGGGTACGAGGGACCAAGGTGAGGGGACGCAGTTCTGTCACCCCCAGCACCCGGCTGGTCCCCAGCCCCGGTGCCACCGCAGGGCAGAGCGTCGATCCAGGTAAACGCGTGTGCCCCAGTCTGCCCCTTAGATATCAGGAGGATAACTTTAAAACAAGAACAATTATGTCGTGTATTCAAATTGTGTGCTTGAGTGGCTGAATCAGCTCCAGCGCTGGCTCTGTGTTATTTAAGTGCCGTAGGATTTGTTTTTCCTAAATTTGGGTGCCTAAAAGCCTGTTAAACTGTCTACAGCAAAAATAAGATCTTGAGTTCCTAAATCAGAAAACCAGTTTGCAACAGAAATTGGATTTTTAGCATAATTTTGAAACATTCTTCCTCTTTTTTTTTTCTTGGAAAACTATGCCTGAGTAGGATCAGTTTTGAAGGCAGGTTAACTTCAGGTGTTCCCATGGGGAGTAGGATCAGTTTTGAAGGCAGGTTAACTTCAGGTGTTCCCATGGGGAGTAGGATCAGTTTTGAAGGCAGGTTAACTTCAGGTGTTCCCATGGGGAGTAGGATCGGTTTTGAAGGCAGGTTAACTTCAGGTGTTCTGATGGGTGAGTCACGGGCCGTTCCATGAGGCGGAGATAGGCAGTTTCACCAGTGGGGAGCCGGTGTGGGGTTGGGTCTGGGGGGCTCTGGGGACACCCCCAGCCTGTGTGCCCCACGGCCTGGGCTGCCCTGTACCTTGGGCAGCAGACAAACCCGCGGGGAAAGGGCCGTGTGGGCTCAGGCCGCCGTTCTGCAGCGCTGCCGTCGGTGGTTTTCTGTGGGCGTGAGGGGTTGTGGTTCCCAAAGCGCCCGTTCCACCTGGTCTCCATCCTCCCCTGGGCTCACTGGGCTCGGAGAACAGGGCGGGATTTAGGTAGAAATCGCCGTTACCCTTGGAGCTGGTGCTCACTGAGCACTGCAACTTGAGAACACCTTTGCTGCTCCTGCCGAGGCAGCTGCTTCACGCTGCGGTTGAGTGTCCAGGGGAAGTGTGAGAGCTTTTCCTGCCCTTCCTGCCGCAGCTGAAAAGTCTCGAATGTTCATTTTTCTCTGCTTTTTTGAAATTGTAGGAAAAAGCCAGAGACTAGAGGTCCCGGTGCTGGCACTGCTGGCGGCTGGGTCGGCAGCTCTGGTGCCGTGTCTGGTATCCACCAGTACGCGGGGGGTCGGTGTTTGATTCGCTGTTGTACAAGTACTTACTTTTTGAAAATGAAACTCTTGCACTCTGTAATAGCAACGTGTCACTTTTTAGTGAGGGGTCTTAAAATAGATAAATGCGTTATTACTATTATTACTTCTAATGATCTTGGTGAGCCCCTTCAGAAGTGGAATAGTTAAGTGTTCAAATCTCTGCCCTTTGTTGCTGCTTCAAAACAATTTGGTTTTGACTTGTCATTCCCCATCGTGTTACACTTACCTAAGGGCGCTTGATAAGGACCTTCTTTATTTTAATACTAAGAAAAGAAAACCATGGTAAGTGTGTTTCACTAATAGCATGAGAATGGCAGATCATTTGCTTAGATTAAGGCAGAAGAAAATAATGCGGAAGCATAGTTATGGAACACTTGAGCAGGTGGCTCATTCTGGTTCTGGGGTGTTGGCGTGACGGGGGCGCGAGGCAGTAACGGCATCGCGGTGCAGAGCTGAGGTCCCGCGGGGGGGCACGCGGACACCCCCTGACTCCACGGAGCAGTGACCCATGGAAAAGAGGAAAACACACACAGTGCTCCAGTTCCTAAGATCTGATGTGCCCTTTTCCTGCCAGCGGGCTGAGCTCCCGAGGGGACGCAAAGGAGAGTGGCAGGTGTTGTGAGAGTGGTGCCGTTGTTGGGCTGAGCGGCAAATAGTCCATTAAAAAACCCCAATCAATCCAAACCATGGGTGTTCCTCTGTGGGAACGTAAATGGCATTTTTAAATCTTATCGCACATTCAGACGAAAGAGTTGTGGCTCACTACAGTGCTCAGAGTTCGTGTTACAGTTTCAGCTCTACAGCTGCAGGAAGAAATTGAAAACAAATTAAAACATTGAACTGCAGCGTTTGCACTCTTGTTCTTTCAGAGGCTGCGCATAATAGAAACCAACACGGGTCAGGAGCTCTGCTGCGTGCAGCCAAAATCAGTGTAGTTCTGAACTAATCTGGGGGGAAAATCTAAAGAGGCATAAAATGTGAAAACCTCACATCAAGAATCCTCAGTGATTTGTCCCGACTCCTCGGAGCAGCCGCTGCGGCTCCGTGTCCCCGCTGACCCCAGGGCTCCCTTGCTCTGTTTTTCCCAGCAAGGTGCCTTGTTGCCAAGGCTCACTCTAGAATTCGTTGGAGGCAAGGAGTTGTGTTCAGGACGGAATGAGCGCATCTGGTTTTTGCTGTATAGCAGCATGGGTGTTTCTTGGCGGGGTCGGGTGTCCGCGGGAGCAGCGGCTCCGCGCTCGGGGGCCGGGGCGGCGGTGCCCGCGCTGCAGCACAGCCCGCGGGCCCGGGAGGCTTTGGCGAGGGCAGGTGCGAGTGCCGCTGTGCATCCCTGTCTCTGCTCCTCGTGAAGGGAGCCGAGGGGGGACGCGCAGCCGGCGCGGCTGGGGCGCCTTTGCCACTGATTTTTGTCCACCAGTTGCCTGGCCATCTGTTTCCTCCCACTGGCCGTGTGTTACGATGCCTGGGGGAAATAAGAGGGTGATCTTTCTAGTCTTTAAAGGCTGTGAAGCCAACTCAGCGAGCCTCTGTGTCACTGTGCTAATTGGAGTGCTTGCTGGCAGCCTTAATTGCGAGGGACTGGGCTTGCACCGGTGAGGCTGCAGGCGAGCAGCGCGGTGGCAGCTGGTCCCTGCTCGCCCCGCGCCGTGCCGGGGATCCCGGCTTTTCATTCCTTCATCCAGGGCTGCGCAGCACCGCTGAAAGTCATTCCCGTACAGAACACCAAAAGAGATGCTTTTGTTCTGATCCAGAGTCCTGTCTTTCTCCTTCATCTGTAGGGTGCCGCTGGAAGGATTACTGCTATTGAGACAGGATTTAAGTAAGCACTGAATTGTCAGGTACTGAAACACGGGATTATGCAAATAAGAAAACCTTTTTTGGGTTCATGTTTGAATTTCTTTCAGTACTTGTGGCTTATCCCCTTCATTAGGGAACATCTAATTATTTAACTCATATGGAATACCCGCTGAGGTAACCTGAAGCAACCGCAGCGTTTGGATCAAATAGAGGACCACGTTGACAGCTGTTACAGAGAGCAGAGCTGCGTTCCTGGCGCTGCCCGAGAGGTGCAGTCCCTGCTTTGGAGCGGGAGAGGCATCCCTGGGTGTGGCAGAGATACTGGTGTGACAGACGGGATCCGTTTCCTCACATTGTGTTTCTTTATATCCCAGCCACTGCATAAACTTCGCAGTTGATAAAAGTGCCGAACTCAGCAGCATTTGGTACCCTGGTATGCTTCTTCATCCTGATGGGATTCAGTCGAAAATCCTGTGTGACTTTGGTGCTGCTCTTTCATACTGGGCCAGTGGGAGGCTGCGTGGTTTTTTGGGAGAGAGCTCTTCCCAGCCTTGCCTGGTCCATGGGGAGGTTTCCCCTGCACCCAGCCTGGCAGGTTCTAGCTGTGGGTAGTAGCTAGCACGTTTTTGCTTTGTTAATAAAGGGTAAAAAAGAGTTTGCACGTTTAACCAAAGTCTTTTGAAAAAAAGCAGACAGAATGAAATGTTTTCTGGGACCTTGGGTCTCGCTATAAATTGGCATCAGTGAAGCGAATAGTTGGACAGAACCCCAGTGTACGTGTGGTCGTGCGTTCGGGGCAGCAGGCAGCGCTGGGGCAGAGGGCAGCAGGCAGCGCTGGGGCAGAGGGCAGCAGGCAGCGCTGGGGCAGCAGGCAGCGCTGGGGCAGAGAGCAGCAGGCAGCGCTGGGGCAGAGGGCAGCAGGCAGCGCTGGGGCAGCAGGCAGCGCTGGGGCAGAGGGCAGCAGGCAGCGCTGGGGCAGAGGGCAGAAGGCAGCACTGAGGCAGCAGGCAGCACTGGGGCAGAGGGCAGCAGGCAGCACTGGGGCAGCAGGCAGCGCTGGGGCAGAGGGCAGCAGGCAGCACTGGGGCAGCAGGCAGCACTGGGGCAGAGGGCAGCAGGCAGCGCTAAGGCAGCAGGCAGCGCTGGGGCAGAGAGCAGCAGGCAGCACTGGGGCAGAGGGCAGCAGGCAGCGCTGGGGCAGAGAGCAGCAGGCAGCGCTGGGGCAGAGAGCAGCAGGCAGCGCTGGGGCAGCAGGC
Source organism: Columba livia (assembly GCF_036013475.1). Lineage (NCBI taxonomy): Eukaryota > Metazoa > Chordata > Aves > Columbiformes > Columbidae > Columba > Columba livia. The sequence goes on from NC_088610.1 coordinate 656,907, forward strand.
AGCGCTAAGGCAGCAGGCAGCACTGGGGCAGCAGGCAGCGCTGGGGCAGCAGGCAGCGCTGGGGCAGAGGGCAGCAGGCAGCGCTGGGGCAGAGGGCAGCAGGCAGCGCTAAGGCAGCAGGCAGCGCTGGGGCAGCAGGCAGCGCTAAGGCAGCAGGCAGCACTGGGGCAGCAGGCAGCGCTAAGGCAGCAGGCAGCGCTGGGGCAGAGGGCAGCAGGCAGCACTGGGGCAGAGAGCAGCAGGCAGCACTGGGGCAGCACTGGTGCAGAGAGCAGCAGGCAGCACTGGGGCAGAGAGCAGCAGGCAGCGCTGGGGCAGCAGGCAGCACTGGGGCAGCACTGGTGCAGAGAGCAGCAGGCAGCGCTGGGGCAGAGAGCAGCAGGCAGCGCTGGGGCAGAGAGCAGCAGGCAGCGCTGGGGCAGCACGAGCTGTGCCACTGCTCCCTCACCCACCTTCTGCAGCGCAGCCGGAGCCCGGAGCCAGCTTCCCATGGACATGGTGTCTGGAATTCAGCTTTTTGCTCATCGGGCATGTTCAAAAGGTCACTGGCATTAGCATATCTTGCTTGTCCAGTGCCCTGGTGGAACCTGCAATGAGCTGCGTTGAGGGATGGCTCGGGTTTGTGCGGTGATTGCAGCTGAATAGAAATGCAGGAAGGTTCGGGAAAGCCGGGGCTGGGTAAACTGAGTGATTAAAGATTTCACACCCAAACTAATGCTCCTTGGAGGAAACAGAGCAGTCAGGTTTTTGTATTTATTATGTTGTTCATTGAACACCGAGGCTGCACCTGGTGTTTTATGGAGCTGAGTAAGATGTTCCCCTTGCACAGGACATGCAGGTGATGGATGGGATGTGAGATTCTGAAGGAGAAATGACCGGTTTTAGAAGTGTGAGCAAGTGGAAGGGGGAGAGGGAGGAAGGCACGGGATGTGGAGAACCCGGCTCTTCAGGCAATGCGTGAGCTGGATGCAGCGTCCGGGGGGCTCCTCAATGCCTTGAGAAAATGCATTTATTCTCCGCTTCTGCCACCTCTTTGAAAGGCAGTTTTTGTACCCAGTTCCAAGTGTGATGTCTGGAGTGATTTTAAACATATCTGAAGAGAAAACTAACGCATGTTGGTGGATTTTTTTTAACATGGAAGAAAGTGCACCTAATTTTGCCTTCTTGGAATCGTTTGGGTTAATCAAGTAAGGCACTGAAAATAGGAAGGGAAGCAGAGGCCAGCTCGTAATGCTCAGACCATGAGCTGAGGAGATTTGCCATGTCTGTAACAATGTATATGTTTTCACATGGTGTTTGTCACACCTTTATCGTTTTGATGTATCTGGTGATTTTAGATGTGTAAGTACCCAGGTGGTTAGACACTAAAAAAGTGGCTGCAGTGGAAGTTTGAAGTTACTTGTTACAAAGCTTTCAACTGAGTGTTTTACTCTGTGCTATCCATATATGTATATATACACACTGTATACTATTTGTGTATACACATATGCTCATGCATTGCTTTCTTCTGGCTTTATATCTATCTATATCTATCTATCCATCTCATGTATAGGTTTTTAAGGCAGGCTGGTTTTCAATGTTCTGTTGCACTTGCTTTCTCTTTGGTGTTGGTTGACTAGTGCACAGGAACCTGAAGCAGAGGGGTGAGGTGGGGAGGGCTGCCTGTGGCCTCCGAAACACTGCCTGGGGGGACATGTCACCTCTCCATGGGGGGACCTGTCACTGCTCCATTGGGGGACGTGTCGCTGCTCCGCGTGGCCTTGGGCAGGCGGGGACAGGCTGCTGCTCTCCTGGGGACGCCCATGGGGACTCCCCTGGGGCTGGACTCAGCACTTTGGGAGGCAGAGAGTTGTTATCACCGCGATACACCCTGCGACCCTGCCTGTCGCAGGGAGATAAAGTGGCCGTGGATCCCTGGGCGGCATCCTTGGACACCGGCAGTTTCGTCCCGTTTCTCTGGAGTCATTGGCCTTGCTCTGGATTATTCCAGCAATGGCAGCGACTGGTGCCAGGTGGCTCCTCCATGTTCCTTTCACACTGTTGTGTTTTGTGCATCGACTTTGGTTTTGTATGTAGAAAGGAACCTTGAGCAGCTGAAAAGGCCTTAAGGAACTGCTTTGTGCTTAAACAAATTGAAAATAGCAGTTGCTAAAAATACACCCATATTTAATTTTTAAAATTTGGAAAGCACTGCTGGGTTTTGTTGCTGTCTGGAGTGCAGCAAAAGGTCACTTGTCCAGCACCCTCCAGAGCTGCGTTATCCTTTCCTCTCCATTCTGTTTAGATGACCAGTAGTTACTGACTGCTTGAGCTCTGTTTTGATCACCCGACAAATAGCTCAGCTCTGCCCCTTAACTGTGTTTAAGCAGCGTGTCAGAGCTGCTCCGTGCTCTCTGCTCCGCTGGTTGTCGCAGAGCCCGAGGAGGATGGAGCGACCACGCGCAGCAGTGCCGGCTCTGCCTCCTGACTCCTTCCTCCCTCCTCCTCATCTGGGCTTCTGTCCCCCCTCTCCTCCCTCTGCCTCCCCAGGCTCCCCCTGTGTCTGTGACAGGGCTTGTTTTATTGCAGGGAGGTTTTGTCCGGCCCTCCCCGTTGCGTGGGGGTTTTGTCCGTCCGTCCGGCGCTGGGGACGCGGGGACAGACGGCAGCCAGCGCTGGGAGCCGAGCTGCTGCTCCGGCCGCACAGCCTGGGGGTGTGACAGGCCATTCCAATTGTCAGTGCCCGTGGTAAAATAAACAATTAAAGGGAATCCTGACCACAACGCGGTGTTTTGGCACATTCCGTGATTATTTAGCTTTACAAAAACAAACCTTGTGTTTCCCACTCATTCATGTCCATTGACCTTCTCTGTTCAACAACTGGAGTGAAACAGGCAGGGCAGAGCAACCTTCACCTCCTCATTCCTTCAGAGCCCAGATGCTCTGTGAGACCTTACAGATGCTGAAAAACAGTTTCTGCTGTTCCTTTGTGCTTTCTGCTCCTCTAATGTCCTTGTCACATATTTCGTAAGCTTTTCTGAGCTATCATTGCCTTTTTTTTCCCCAGTACGTGACCTGAACAGAGTTCAGCTTTCCAGGGCTTTGATACTGAGTGTTCATCCTGCAGCCACATTTCTGAGCACATGCACACATCTGTGCATGGAATAAAAACGATGTATGTATTCGCTCTAACAAAGAGTTACAGTTTGTAAAGTAAAGCCTATACAGGGCTTTTAAGGGAGAGAAGGCAGAGAGCTCCGGTGAGCAAGTGATGTTTTCTCGTAGCCTTAATTATATTTGCACTGCACTGGTCTGAACAAGGTAGATCCTATCTTTATTTGCACATGGTGACTTACAGTGGATCTTTTGTTCTGTTGTTTTATTGTCATTTTAGTTTATGGAGAAAGTGAGCAAGGTCAGCCCTCCGCTGTAAAAGCTAAAAGGGTTACAGAGTGTGATTACAGCAGCACTGCGTGTTAGATACGGCTTAATTAGCACATACATCCGTCATGCAGCTTTGTCTTTGTAAAATATTGATCTACAATATCAGTGTTATGAGGCCTTGAAAGCACTTAGTGCAGGAAGTCATTCTCAAGCTCTGTGAAAAAAAGCTCTGTGACCGATCCAGCTTAGCTGCTGGGTCCAGCTTAGCTGCTGGGTCCAGCTTAGCTGCTGGGTCGGCAGCGTCCTGCCGTTCCCTCTGCTTCAGGCAGCACGGTACAGAGCTCTGAGCTAGAAATTCTTCATCGATGTGGCTTGAAACTTGCTATTTTTGCCAGTGTTTCGGTGTCCCGGTGCTGGCGATGGCTAGTGTCTCGGTGTGCCGGTGGAGCCGGACGCTGACCTGTCTGTGGTGACGGGACACGGGGCTGAGCGCGTGCCCCGGGGGTTGTTTCGTTACGCTGTGGTGAAGGCAAGCCACAGCTGGCTGCCATAAAGGAGAAATGAAGCCAAGCTCACCTCGTGGCGTGTGCCGGCCCTCGGGAGCTGGGCAGAGGCAGCGGGGCTGGCACATGCAGCGCTCGGCCGTCCCGCTGCATCCCTGCGTCCTCACCTGCACCCCGCAGGGCCTCGCGTTGGCCCTGGGAGCTGTTGTACCTCAGGGCTGGGTCTGCTTGGGTTTTTTAAAACGTGGGTGCGATGTCCGTGTTCCTCGGCCGTTCACACGCTCCCTGCAGCCACCCATGGGAGCAGGAGATCCCTGTCTGTGCAGGGGCTGCTCCCGTCACACCGGACTCACCTCCTCGAGCTGTTCTGCTGTAGGTTGGAGTGACAGTGGTGATTGTTCGAAATGAAGTACAGCCTCTGGTTGTGACCGCTGTGTTCCAGGCCTCCCTCGCGTGCTCTGCTCGGCTGCGGTGCTGCGTGCGCAGGCCGGCGGAGGAGCAGCTGCCATGTGGTGTGGTCAGGTCGGAGTGTAACTTCACTCATTAGCACAAGTCACAAGCCGGGGTCGTGAGGGATGAGAGGAGCCTGTGCAGCAGGTTGTGCTGTGTGGGGAGGGTTTGCTGTGGCGGGCTGCCCGGCACCCTGCGTGACCCCCACGGGTCCCCGTGGACCTGCTGTCCAGCAGGCCCGGCCCCGTGGCACAGCCCAGCCCCACGGCACGGCCCCATGGCACAGCCCAGCCCCGCAGCACAGCACGGCCCCATGGCACAGCCCGGCCCCACGGCACGGCCCCATGGCACAGCCCGGCCCCACGGCACAGCCCGGCCCCACGGCACGGCCCCATGGCACAGCCCGGCCCCATGGCATGGCCCCATGGCACAGCCCGGCCCCGCGGCACAGCCCGGCCCCACGGCACGGCCCCACGGCACAGCCCGGCCTTGCTCTCACACGCTTTGCTTTTTTTGTCCAGAAGTGACTAAGCTTCCTGTTATTCCACACTGTCAGTTTTTCCCCAATACTGGTGTCATGTTGAGCAATATTTGTTTGCCAGCAGCTTCCTCTGCCTCTGTCCCGCTCCGGCGCCGTTGTCCTCCCACGTACCTGTCACAGCCACGCTTCCTTATAGCAGCCTGATGGATTTTTGTGTTCACTCAGCTGGACTTGCATGCACCAAAACCAGTATTTAAAAAGAGAAGTCAACCCCAAAAGAGCTTTATCAGGTTGCTCCAGGAGGGCGCTGTGAAGTGCGAGGCAGCGTCCGGGAGACAGCAGCGTCCCGTCTGCGGAAGGGAGAGATGTGCTTTGGTTGTCCCTTTGAGCGATGTGGGGGTGCGGACAGGGTGGGCACCGCCGGTTCTCCAACGCTGTGCCGAGCTGTGAGTGCCGCTCGTGTGTATGGGGAGCTGCTTGCGCCTCGGCAGAGGTGCCAGGAAGGAGGAGGACAGCACGGCTCACAGGGCGGGCGCTGGACGAAGGTGTGGGAAGGTGTTTCTCGCACCCCCCAGGTGCAGGTGCCTCTCCCCGCCCTGTAGCCCAGTCTGCGCTGGGGCGAGACAGACAGGGACATTCCCGATCCCGTGTCCCATGTGAACCCCGCGCCCGGCCCCCACCACCTGCTTTTGCTGGGACCAGTGGCAGCGAACCGGCACGGCTACCCGGGGTGCGCGTGTAAAAATAACACAGCAGGAGGAACAAACAAGTTATTTTAGTGCAGTAGGGGTGGCCATGCGTAAGTGACTCAGGGCCTCGCCTTGCTGTGCCACCCAGGGCTTACTCGGGCATCCCGAGCACTTAGAAACAACTCGAGGCGTTTCCCCTGGTTTTGGGAAGGGGCCGGGGGCCTGTGGGGCACGGGGTGTTGGTGCCCCGGGGGTGTTGGTGCCCCGGGGGCAGGTCTGGAGGAGCTGCAGCAACATGGGCTCGTCCTGCCGGAGCTGCCGCTGCTTCTGGGGGCATTTGTGTCCTGGGTACCATTAATTACACTGCCCGGGTACTATTAATTACACTGGTGTTTCAGCAAACTACAAGGGACACAAAACACTCAGCCTGCCTGAAAATCAGCCAGTTTATAAAAACTTTGAAATTTATGCCTAAGTTCTTTAACCAGTAATATTTGGCGTGCTGCTGGTGCAGCTGAAGGGAAGGACGAGACGCTGTTTGCGAAGCGGGGGCCTGGCTGCGCCCCCTCCCCTGCTCCCCTGCGTTGCAGGGACTGCTCCTCACCAGGAGCTGCTGGGCTCTGGCCGCTCTCAGGCTCGAGGTCCCCGCTGTGCCCCTGCTCACGGGTGCGTGCTGCCGCGGGCCTTAATTCCTGCTCAGCCACTGATGAAGTCCTGCAAAATCTCATTGCCATTGATAACTTGATCAGTGTAACAGTGTGGAGCTCCAGGAGGCTTTGTCGTTGTGTAATTGCAGCCCGGGCAGTGCGCAGGGATGCGATGAGGAGCTGTGTTTCACACTGACCCTCGGACAGCTGGCCTTGGACCGCACTGGTGCCTGATTGCCCGTTAATTACCGCTTGCTTTGGTGTACTTGTGCTTACAGCAGCTTCTGACAGCTCCGGCTCCATCGGTGCAATAAATAAGAATCAGATGCTGACACTTCTTGGCTTGGTTGGGTATGCAGACCAACTGTTCATTTTTCGTGCTCCCGTCTCAGGAATGCAGTAAACGAAAGCCGTGTTTTCTCGCGGGGAGGCGTACCTGCCACCGCCGCGCGGCCCCTGGGGCTGCCGGCTGCACGGGGTGCCAGGGCACAGATGCTTCAGCTTTCCGTAGCTCCCGAGGTGATTGTTGAACAGCGCAAGTATTTGTTCTTCACTCAGGTACGCTTGTGGCTCTGTCCTCTCGCTCGCAGCAGCTGCGGGCGGGGAGAGGGATGTGCGCTGGCCTGACGTGTCTCGTTACTGGAAGCTCTAAGCATCTTTCCTTCCTTTTCTGTGTATTGGGAAGTTTTTCTTTTCTCTTTGTGCCTCCCTTTAAACATCTGTGTAAGTGAAGTCTCCCTGGTGCTGTTTCATTGTCCTGCACTGACTTGCTGGACGCTGTCTCGGGCCTGGCGCTGGCATTGGCTGGACCTTTGGCAGCTGTCACCCCGTCTGTGCCACCCCCCGTCTGTGCCATCCCCCCTCTGCCCACGGAGCCGCTGTGCAGGTGTCCCCACAGCCACAGAAGTGCTGTTGCGTGCTGAAAAGCCCAGGAAAACCTGTTGCAATGACATCTCCCCCACTTCCTCCCCATGGCTGCTGCTCTCCGTTTATTTTGGCAGAATGGGTATGTGCAGTAATTAAGTAGAAAGGTTTGGATGTTATTGGAGCAATATGTTTCCATCTAAGAAAGTTTGCTGTATCGTGAAGTGTCTCGGCGTGGGGGGACAGGGAGCGGCGCTGTTTGCGTTGCTGAGGATCGGGGCACAGCCCGTGCCGGCGCGCAGCACCGCCGAGGGCCGCGCAGGTCGTGGGGTGTCCCCGCAGGCGAAATGCGCTGGATTTAACTTGTCTGTCTGACTAGAGGTGCCGGCCAGCTCGTACAGAGCTGCCCGGAGCAGCAGAGCTTGCTGCTCGGCCCAGATTCCAGTGCAGCTTTACTGAAAGAGATTCTGGATTGTTTCTCATGCCGGTAATTCTCAATTATTATCCTTTGTAACCTTGGGAGGAAAAGTGCTTAGTGCTGCGCCTGGTTGTGCGAGTCTGTGTGTTGGTGTCAAGTGCAGCGTGAGTTCTGCAAATCAGAGATCCCATTCCTTGTCTTGAAATACCATATTTGCTAAGAACAAGGAAAAACACTGTGAAAGGGATAGCAAGGCCTGAAACTCCATCTGCAAGGCAAAAAAATAGAAAAATATATAATGGTTATGTAAACCATGTCAATAAAAGCCCCAAATATGTCCACACGTTGGCATTTTCAGGTTAGGATCCCGGCAGTGATTTCCAGTGTCGATGGTGTGGGGCTGCAGTTTTCACCTGTGCTTTTAAATCATCGTCTCTTCGATGAAAATCCAGACCAAAAATAACGGCAGCGGTTGACCTTCAGCTGGCTGAGGAGGGCGGCTGGCGCACTGCTGGGGAGCAGGGAACCAGTTATTGATCTGACGTTGATTTTTGTGTTGTTCAGCAGTGGCCGCACCTCTGACCGTGGGCGGCGCAGAGCGTCACGGCCGCGTCCTCGGTTCGCCTGGGCTGGGGGCAGAGCAGACAGCTCCCGCTTTCACTGCCTGCGCATACGCTGGGCCAGCTTGCTTAACATAAGGGGTGCAGCGCGAGTAGATTAAACAGCAGCGCTGCAAAAGTACCCTAGCAAAAGTAGTGTGTGTCGTAGCGGGTAATGCTGCTGGCAAGTTTGTAGGAGTCACTGCTCTTGGTGGAGTAAATACAGACTGAGCTTTCAGAATAAGCCTGGTGGCTGTAGGATGTTGCAGAAGAGCTTTATAGCAATGAAGATTTAGGATGTGCAAACAAAACTGGTGAGATTGCTTCAACTCGGGACAGTGAGGCTGGGGAACATCACTGACTGGCTCAGCCCAGCTCTCCTTGGCATTGTCTTCATGGTCCCTTTCCTCGCGCATCTCCACAGTGTGTTTGCGTGTTGTAGCTGCCGTTACCAGCTCTCAGATTTAGCTTTGGTTTTGGATTAGTCCCACGGTTGTACAGCGCTCTGCCAGTTTTGTGCCGTGGCAGCCGGGGCTCGGCCGGGGAGCGGTGCTGGGCTGGGGTGCGGGCAGCTCCCGGCTCTGCGCTGCCGTGGGGTCACGGCGGCTGCTGCTGTTTCCCGCAGGTGTGGGGGCTGCCTTGGAATCCCGGGCATGGCTACTGAACCCAGGCGGGCGCTGCGCCGGGGCGGTGGAGGAGCCGGCGGGCGCAGCTGTGGCTGCAGCTCCAGCGCCGTGCAAAGCTGGCGGAGCAACGTGCTGGAAATGACATGCAGAGCTTCAAGAGGGAAATTAATCAGATGTATAATTAACGTTGAATTGTCTGAAAATATTTTATATCTTTTTTAAAGGATATTTTTGGTTTCGCAGTGGGTATATTGTGAATTGGTTATCAAATCACTCCTGTTTAGAAAGCAGCACAGCAGTTTGCAGCTGTAGTCTGTTACCATCGCTCACGTCTCTGACACCATAACTGCAATGTGATGGTGTGGTGCTGCCATAGAGCCTCGGCGGAGCTTGGAGCAGGGAAAAGTGCATCTCCCCTTTCCAAAGAAAGTGATTCAGAAGCAGAGGGCGCTGAGCTGGGGTCCCTCCGGCCGCGGGTGCCCCGCCAGGCTCGTCCCAGGCTCCGCTCAGCGATGTCCTCGGCCCCTCTCGTGCCGCTTGTTGCTTGTGTGTCCGGGTTGGTTTGTGACAAAGGTGCCACAGTCGTGCTCCGTGTTGCTCTGTGCAGGTCGGGACGGGGCTGTGTCTGTGTTTGCGACACAGGCTGTGTACACCCTGTGTGGTGTCTGGGACAGGGCTGTACACACACAGCCCCGGAGCGGTGTTTGGGACAGGGCTGTACAGGAGCGGTGTTTAGGACAGGGCTGTACAGGAGCGGTGTTTAGGACAGGGTGGTACAGGAGCGGTGTTTGGGACAGGGCTGTACAGGAGCGGTGTTTAGGACAGGGCTGTACAGGAGCGGTGTTTAGGACAGGGCGGTACAGGAGCGGTGTTTGGGACGGGGCGGTACAGGAGCGGTGTTTAGGTCAGGGCGGTACAGGAGCGCTGTTTGGGACAGGGCTGTACAGGAGCGCTGTTTGGGACAGGGCAGTACAGGAACACTGTTTGGGACGGGGCGGTACAGGAGCGGTGTTTGGGACAGGGCGGTACAGGAGCGCTGTTTGGGACAGGGCGGTACAGGAGCGGTGTTTGGGACGGGGCGGTACAGGAGCGCTGTTTGGGACGGGGCTGTGCACACATCCCCAGAGCGGAGCTCCAGCCGCAGGTCGTGGCCCCGGCTCCCGCGGTTGACCTCGCTCCCTCTGCAGACACCAGCAACAGGTGACGGCAATTTCTCTTGCTTGAAATCACAAAAGCCAGATTTTATTTTTAAACTCCAGCAATTCAGTTTTAAATATAGCAACTGTAATGGAGAATTCTCCTGCCTGTTTACACTTGGATGAGGACACTAATTATCCCATTTAGATCACCATGCCAACCACCTCCCCTTTCCCACCAGGTAGAAGAGACTGAAAATGCCAGTGCTCTGCAAAAGCAAATGAAAATAGTTACATCTGTGGTTCTGGGGCTTTTTTGTTTGTTTTCTTATTACATATTTTTTACACATGCGTATAGCTACATTAGAGTTACATTTGATTTCTGATACGAAAACTCTGCTTGAATCAGCGGGGCAAGCGGTGCTGGAGCGGGGCTGAGGTGCTGGGAACACCCCCGCAGACGGCCGGGGCCGCCTTCTAAACTATCTTGAAATACATCACCTATGTGAAGAGTATATGACACACACAGTGTCATCCCTCTTGCGGCATTCCCTTTTAAACGTGCAGTAAAGAGCATCAGCCTGTTTCAGCGGCTCTGCTGAGCCAAGGCTGTGTCCTTTTTCTTTGCTCCCCAGTTTGGAGGCAGGTTTGACAGCCTGCCTGTTTTCTGTCGTACCACACCAAAACAAATCGGAAGCCTGAAAATATTATTAAATATTAAATATGCTGCAGTAAATCCATTAATAGTTGCAGTGGCACCTGCTGGATGTTGAGCTCACCGCTCACGTTCTCCGTTCCCTTGGCAGCGCTGGGATGTGAGGAGCAGCGGCCGCCGGCGAAGGGGCTGTTCTCACACAGGAGGTGACGGCAGGGGCAGGAGCCGTGGCAGCGACGCCGGTGGCAGCGACGCCGGTACCCGCGGCTGCCGGGGCTCTGTGCCGTGCCGCTGCTCCCGCGCCTGCTGCTGGGCACCGCGGGAAGCCGGAGTGATAAATAGACTAAATCTCGCGTGTGTTACACTTGATCTTGACATAAAGTAATTCATTTTGCTCTTAAAATGTTAGCTATTATGTGCTCGAGTAAGGATCATGCGGATTACTGGAGATTGCTCTAACAGGATTTTATGGCTTTAGGAGTTTGGAGAGCGCAGTGTCTGAAGTCCGTGCTAGAAGTGTCTTGTGGATTCTAATGCTGTTGTTATCCACGTGTGGCCCTGGGAATAACCGCCTCTTGGGGCTGTTTGGTTTTCCTGCGCAGGGCTGGAAAGACGTGACTCCCGCTGTCCCCGCACTGGGCCCTGGCTGGCGGGGTGACCGGGGCAGAAATCCGGGGTCATCTGTGCCAGTCTGCAGAGCTTGGGACTGCTGGAAACATAAATACTGATAAATTGACATGTAATGTGTATATACAGACACGTGGATATGCAAATATTTGTAATAACATGAATAACAATACCAAATCGTGTTAAAGGATGAGAAACATATTTGTATTTCCGTAAGTTACTGATGCATTTGCCGAGGGCTGTTGGGAAGCAGGGATCTGGGGGTTGGTGGAGTCTCCCGTGGGGGACAGGCTGACTTGAGCTGGACACAGGCTTTGGTGACCCCGTTTGGGTGCTGCACAGCAGGAGGAGGGTACAAACAAAGTGGGGCAGGCGTGAGCATCCCTGTCCCGGGTTCCTGGAGCTGGGGATCATTCTGCGCTTCCCCTCGTTTCTCCCGTCCCTGCTCGGGGCTGTGCAGTTTGAATCGCTGGTGCTGACAGGACAAGGGCCGGACCAGAGCAGCGGTGCGTCTGTCCCACGCTGCTGGGTGGCGAGAGGCCCGGCGAGCCCTGGTGCCGGTCCCTGCCCCGGTCCCTCGTGCGGGCTGCTGGAGCGCTGAGAGCAGAGGCCGCGGGGCTGGGTTCACCCCTGCACTGTGTTCTTTACTCCTGTGGTCATGCCAGGAGTCCACTTACTCTGTTCTCTTCTTTCTTTGTTTTTTCTAAACCTGTTGAATTTCATGGCAATTAGATGGCTCCTCTGTGTTTCCTCCTGTACAAGTGCCATTAGCAGTATAAGCAAAAGTGATAAATGAAAGGCTTTGAGACTTTTATCTACAAGGTAGACACGTAAAGACGTCATTAAGTGGTCACTTCAGTGTGTTTTATGGCTGCACTGGACATGAAAAGATGCACAAAGATAATTAAAAAGGATAAAACCTGTAGCCAAATCAATTTAATTATTATAACCAAGATCACGTCTTGCCAAAAAAGTGAGACAGAGCATCTTAGCAAGTTCAAGTGAGTGTGATTTCTCCTTTTGTAAGGGCAGAGCAGGTGCCTGCAGGAGGCCAGGGACAGCGGGGAGGGGACAGCACGGGGCAGCTGGGCAAGACATGGGACATGTCCCCAGCTCCAGGGGCACTGCTGCAGCCCGGCCACCGGCTCTGAGCAGGACACGGGACATGGGACATGTCCCCAGCTCCAGGGGCACTGCTGCAGCCCGGCCACCAGCTCTGAGCAGGACACGGGACATGGGACATGTCCCCAGCTCCAGGGGCACTGCTGCAGCCTGGCCACCAGCTCTGAGCAGGACACGGGACATGGGACATGTCCCCAGCTCCAGGGGCACTGCTGCAGCCTGGCCACCAGCTCTGAGCAGGACACGGGACATGGGACATGTCCCCAGCTCCAGGGGCACTGCTGCAGCCCGGCCACCGGCTCTGAGCAGGACACGGGACATGGGACATGTCCCCAGCTCCAGGGGCACTGCTGCAGCCCGGCCACCAGCTCTGAGCGGGACACGGGACATTGGACGCATCCCGGCCACCATCTCCCGGCAGCTCCTGTCTCTGTCTGTGGGGCTGAGCTGGGAAACACTTGGTTTGTACCTACTCTGGTAGTGCAGGTTTTGGCAAAGAACTCCCAAAGTGACCAGGAATCACTGAAAAAGGCCTCCTCTTGTTTTTTTTTTTCCTCCTTTCTGCAGTAATAGCCACCAAACCATAGAAAGAAATACATGATAAAGACACAAATCAGTGCAAGGTATTTGCAAATAATTCTGCTTAGGCACTGATGACTTAATTTAGCTGAATAAATGAAAACAATGCTCTGCGATAGCTGCAGCACAGCACACACATTGCAGCTGGGCTTCTCGGAGCCGGAGTGGAGCGGTCCCTGGGCCGTGATAAGCTGTGGAGCTGGAAGGAGCAGCGTGGTCCCTAATGTGGTGCTATTTTGAAGAGGTGATTTATCCAAATGCTAAGGAACTCATTATCCTGTTTATTATTCAGTGGTGACATGTAAACTAATTGGATACATAATGCAGGTGTAAAAAGAAATTGAAGTTTGTAGGAATATTAATGAAGCAAAAATGCTGCAGTTAATTGGGAAGGAGAGCAGGGCTGTGAGTGGCACCTTCCAGGGTGCCTGTGATTAACTTAAGCAATCTAAATTCTTCAGTGACCGATGTCAGTGATTTTGGCTGGTGAGATGTGGTTGGACCCCGGCGTTCCGGCTGTACCGTGGGGGGTGCTGGCTGTGCGCCCCACTCACCCAGCAGGCGTGTGGGGGACACGGCGCCGCTCCTGCTGTCACCCGCTGCCGTGGCCGTGCAGGGAGCCCTCGCTGTGCTGGGACGCGAACGTTCAGCTGGGGCTGCCCGGTGCGAGTTTATGTTAAATCCTTTGTTTAATAGACATTCAGCGGTTGATGTCAATATTTATTCTCCCGCGCTGCTGATTAACCAACGCTTATCGCGCTGGCCGCGGCGCTCCCCGGCGAGCAGGCGCTGTGCCGCGCTGTCCTTGTGCCCGGCCCGCCATGGCCGCGCTGCCGTCCCGCCAGCCAGGGGGGCTTTACTGGCCCCCAGCCTGCGCTGTCCCGCCACCGTGGGGGGGCTTTACTGACCCCCAGCCTGCGCTTTGCTCCTTAGGGAGGATTGTGCCGTACTCAGAAGTTTCTGTGGTTATGTCGAGGCTGGTATTGCGAACCGGGGCCGCTGCCGCCGCTCGCCTCCGCAGCCGCTGGAAGCAGGAGGAGGGACTGGGGGGAGGTGGAACTCGTCTGTCCCTCAGCGGGGCAGTTCGGGATGGGTTTCTCGAGCAGAGACGTGTGCTGGGGCGGATCAGGGCCTGGCGGGGTGACTGGGGAAGCAGATGTGGTCGGAAGGGCCGCTGGAGCGGCTGGCGAGGGGCAGACCTGAGCTGCCGCGTCCCGCTGCCGGCCCGGGCACTGCGCCGGCCGCCTGCAGGGAAAGGGGGGACGCTTGTCTCCCCGATGCTCCCCGTGTTTGTCGGAGGCAGGCGATGGTGGGAACGGGCCATACCTCGGTGCTGTGCGGTCCTGCCCCATCGTTGTCCTGCCCCCATGGCGGTCCTGCCCCATCGTTGTCCTGCCTCATCGTTGTCCTGCCCCCATCGCGGTTCTGCCCCCATCGTTGTCCTGCCCCCATCGCGGTCCTGCCCCCATCTCGGTCCTGTCCCATCGGGGTCCTGCCCCCATCGCGGTCCTGCCCCCATCGCGGTCCTACCCCATCGTTTTCCTGCCCCCATCGTGGTCCTGCCCCATCGCGGTCCTGCCCCATCACCGCCCGTCCTGGCAGCGGGAGTGTGGCTGCTGGTTGCACTTCCAGTCAGGAAAATAGCTCCTTTAATATTTAAGGAGTTTATCTGAGTATATGCTTGATGGGCCAGCTACTACAACAAAGCAGGTGGAAACAGTTTATCTTTAAAAAGCAAACCATAGCTTATGTGTCGTTGAATGTTTTCCAGTAAAACACGTGGGCATTGGTATAAATAGTTTTACCATTTACAGGCAATATTCAGATTTTACGTAACAGCCGTCTTCCTGCTTGGGTTTTAACGCTCTGAGCGTGCTGCTGTCGGAAGGAATTCATACTCCCTGAAGGAGGGGGCTGTTTGTGTGTTTGTATGGGATCAAAAACTCTTAACCTGTCACAGCTGAGCCGTCCGGCGTGGCCGCTGGTTTGCCAGCTCAGGGTCGCCCAGATGCAAATAGATCAGGTATCCCCAGCGGAAGTGATTGATTGGTTTGATCCTCAGTCACTAATAATGGTTAAATAGTGATGGGGTGGTAGATGCTCACACAGTGCAGATGGGGTGTGCAGTGGTCACAGGAGTGTCTGCTGGCCACAGGAAGCTTTTTGGTTTGTTTTGGGAGATAGCCTGTTAAGTATCAGAGGGTTTTATGTCTGATCTTGCAAAGCAGGACTTGGTAACTTTAATGGCACAGGAATGCTTTGGGGAGTCCATCGTAACATTGCAGGTGGTTCAATGCCACGGCAGCTGCCGAAGGCCGTCGGCAGAGATTAAAGCCTGTTTCTGGCAGGCACTTTTATGTTTAAAAGCCGAGTTCTGCACATCCTGTGGCAGGGAGGTTGTCTCACTGATTTAGTGGTGGCAACAACGGCAGGAGCGCTGCAGGCAGGGTGATCCATTCAACTGTAACTTCAAAAACCACCTGAGGAAACAATGTTTGCCCAAAACAGCCCCCTGGCTGGCGTTCCCTTCACTCGCGTGTTGTTCTGCAAGAGCAGGAGCGCAGTTTGGCCGCAGCCCCTTTCTGCTGCGCTCGGGAGGGCTGTTTGCCCCCAGACACCTGCATCGAGGTGGGTCTGGCCCTCGCGCCCGCCCGTGCCCGTCACCAGCACCCCGCTTTTCTCTCCTGCATGTCAAACCCCGTTGCTAAGCAACACTTTTTAGTGGGAGAATTAATTTGGCTCCAGGACATCCCAAGCAGCAATTCATGCTAAAAATTTCAACTGAAAGATTGTTTCATCAGTCTTGTACTTATGCTGTGCCTATAGGCAACAGTCCCGTTTTTATTCTTATTATTTTGTGAGCTGAGGGGGGCGTGAGGGGGCCGTGGTCCTGGTGGGGCCGTGCTGCGGGGATGCAGGTGAACATCTTGGCTCTGAAGCGAGCATCTGGCCCACCATTGGGACCAGCAGGCTGGCCCAGCAGCTGCAGCTGGCGGTGTCCCCGTCACGCCGTGACACGCAGGGCTCAGCACTCCTCCTTGCACCGCAACGGGGGGTGTCATGGCACGGTCTGCAGCGCCGGCGCTGGCACTGGGACCGCTGGGAGGTGCAGGGTTTACTCCAGGGACCTCAGGGTAGAGCCAGGGTTTATTCCAGGGACCTCTGGGGAGAGCCAGGGTTTTATTCCAGGGACATCTGAACACGCAGCGAGTAGCACATTGGTGCTCTCAGTTCTCCTCTGCCCCTGGACTTCTATGGTGATATTTTAGTGGCAAAGTGTTGATGGACTGATGAAAAACAAGAAGCTTTACCGCTTGCTTTTGTGAGCAGTAGTTCTTGTATAAACACATGCAGAGCAGTGTAGCGAGTGCTCGGTAACTCGGGTTGTGCTACCGCAGTGGTATAAAAATAGCACAAATAAACAGACCCAGCAGGCTGGTGCAGCTCGGTGTTAAGAGTTTCCCAGACCAGCTGCATTTATGAAACTTGTCCGTACAGATGTATTTAGCTGAGGTACACGGAAGGCGGTGGGTGTTCGAAGCTGGAGCAGAGCTCGGTGCAGGGCTGGGCAGCTGCAGAGCCCGTGGCACACACCGGCTGTGGCTCTGCTTGCCTTCTCTGGTTTAGAGAGTTGCAGAGGGGCAGCCGTACACAGCCACGGCCGGCTGGCTGTGCTCAGCATGCTCGCGCCGGTGTTTACCAAGTGGGAGCTTTATTTAGTCCCTGGCCATGCACAGTTCTTCTGCTTTGGCCGTGCCCAGTCTGGTGTTTGCTGATCCCTCCGACCAGCCAGTTGTGCACAGGACAGGACGGCCCCTCTCCAGAGCTGCCGTGCCCAGCGCTCTGATCGCCAGGAGCGCTGCCAGTATGAACGCAGGGGCACTGTCACCTCTCTGCGCTGTCCCCGGTCACGCGGGTTTGGTGGCAGCCGCAGTGCCAAGCGCTGTCCCCATGGCTGCGTGTCTGTCACAGCCCAGAACCCATCGGGTCAGAGTTTCTGAGGACAGGGCGTCTGGGCTTGGCAGTGCCTCTGCGTGGGGACCGCTCGGGGTCCTGCAGGTCCTCCCGCTGGCGTGTCTGGACGGGTTGTGCCTGGAGGATTAATGACCTTCAGAGAGCAGTTTGCTAATTAGACCTTATTTATTGCGTCACCGGGCTGTGCTTCCCAAGGAAGTTTTAGGCTGGAGCCAACTCCACGACGGGCATGAGTCGGTTGTTCTTCCTCTGGTGACGGGATGGTGCTTCTAGGCAGAGGTGCTGGAGAGCAGTTCTTTTGAATAACGTGGTTACTGAAAGCCCTGGATGTTTGCATGTTCTCAAAACAGCTCTGAAGGCCTCGTAGAAACTACTCAACGTCAGGGACCTGCTTTTCATATCTCAGTGCAGATATTGTGCGAACGTGAGTGGGGGTTCCCACGCACCGCAGCGTGCCGGGGACCCCGCGGGCAGCGCACTCAGCTCAGATCATCCCTATTAATAGGTACTGACTGCTGATATTGCCATTAAATATTCCCTCAAGGAACTAAATATTCCCTCAAGCGCCGTCCCCTCCTCGCGTCCCCTCCGCACGTCCCCTCCGCAGTGGCTCCTGCTTGGGCTTTTCTCCCTTAGGTGGCTGTTCTGGCCCGGATGCAAACGTGGTGTCCCCGGGGCGGTGCCGGTGCCACGGATCCTGTGGCGGCTCTGCCAGCATGGTGGGCACGGGGAGCAGTGGCAGATGGGGACCCGTGGGTGTTTTTGGGGCTCGGTGCAGTGCGTCCCTGCAGCCAGGACCCGCTTGGTGGCCATGTGGAGTGCTAGCAGGAGTCCCAGCGCAGTGACACTGGCTGTCCCTGCCCTGCCAGTGGCTAATGCCAGACCCACACCTGGTGAGTGCCACCAGCTCTGCCCTGACCCTGTCCCCGTCACCCGCCCTTGCCAAGGCCAGGCAGCTTAAAATCCAGCAGGCAGGGCTCTGCGCCGGTGCCGCGGGCTCCCTGCCACCGGGGATGCGAGGGCTGGAGAAAAACATCATGTGAGCGCGGCCCGGCCGCCCACCCGCCATTCCGCCCGGCTGGCGGCGGCTCGGGAGCCTCGGCAGCGCGTTTAAGAAGTGTTAGCCCAGCGTTTTTCTGCTGGAACCCCGCAGTGTGCTGGGACAGCGTGCCGGGTCACCGCCAGTCGCTCAGCTTCTGCTTCTCTGCATTTATTTGCTTATAGTATTCATTTTGTAATGGTTGGAAAAAACAGCAAAGGGTTCAGAAAAGGTTCAGAGAGACAAAAAACTTGCCTTAAGCTCTGTTGACTGAGGTTACCAGAATCTAGTGGAAAAGTAATTAGGAAACTACTTGCTCACAGCATGAAGGAGATCAGTGCAGCCAGTGCTCTTGGTGGAGATTTCTGACAGTGGTTGTCAGCCTGTGTTTTCTGATTCCCGGGCACTCTCTGGACCATTTCTGAAGGTCCATGGAATATAAGTAGGACAAGAGGGCTGTTTCTCAGACAGAGAAGTCTGCACTTCTTTTGGAAGATTTGCTGCGATCTGAAAATTCAGCCAGGTTAAAGAGAAGTGCTGCACGGGGCTCCAAGGCATCGTGCAGGCGAGAGCCACAGGTGGTAGCTGAGCGTGAGCACAGGGCACCGGGAAGTGCTGTGTTCTTGTAGTCTCTAGCTTGGAGTAAACTGCCTCCCTGAAAGATCAGCTGCTGAACGAAGAGAAACAACGGCATTGCCAGGGTAACACCGGGGGTCCCTGTTTCCCAGGAGCCGGAGGGCACAGCGTTAGGTCACTGGAATGGGTTCCTCGGGCTTTAGAGCTCTGAGGGTGTGAAGCGCATTGTGGTTGTGATGTATGGCCCGTCCAGGCTCGGCCCCAGCACTGGAGCAGACACCGAGCTGCATTCGCAGGTCGCAATCAGGTTTGTTAACTGCTCACCTCCAGTTCCAGCAACATGTTAGAGTTTCATGTTACTCATTTAGCAGTAATTAAGTCTGATTTTTACACTCTGCTAATGTAAAGTGTCGTCTTCCAGGCAGCTAGTGAATGTGGAATTTTGCCCCATGTTACTTAGTGGTAGCAACAATTAACATGGGTTTTAGGGTCGGGAGAATAATGGCCATGAGCAAAGCTGTTGCGCCGTGCTTGCCCTTTGCCTGCCGTTTCATCCAGCTGGGAAAGGCTTTGGGGCGCTGAAGTGGGGCTGGTTTATTGTGCTGAGCGTGTTGTCAGTCAGTGTGTGTCCCAGGAGGCCCCACGGGGAACAGCAGCGGCAGGTGCGCGTATGGCACGTACATCTGTGTTCATGCACACCCGTGAAACTCACACTCCGCAAACGCCGATTCCTGTTGCCGCCGTCGGTTTGTCCTTTCTGCTTAGGAATCGTTCGTGTTTGTTACTGTAGTACCCCAGTCCTTGTTTGCAGTAGGAAACTCCATTCCCCCTGTAATAATATTTTTCTCAGCCTGCACATGTTTTTTTGCCCGTCTTATCTGTGGTATCGATGTTGTGCTTTCAGCTTTTGTGCATTGTCTGGCGCCCGTCTTTGTCCCTTTCCAGCACTTGGATCTGTGTTTTTGGGGAGGTTTTCTCACAAGTGACCTCAGCGTCCCTTCCGCGTGTCACCCCTCGGTCCGTGGGGTGAACCCCGTGGGACCCGACACGGGGGTGTGAGTGCAGTGACGGCCCCAC
Organism: Columba livia; assembly: GCF_036013475.1. Taxonomy (NCBI): domain Eukaryota; kingdom Metazoa; phylum Chordata; class Aves; order Columbiformes; family Columbidae; genus Columba; species Columba livia. The sequence goes on from NC_088610.1 coordinate 676,333, forward strand.
GCCGGGGCCTGGGGACCCTGCGCGTCCTGCCAGGGCCGGGGGCAGCGCGGACACGGGCTGGGTGCTGTTCTCCTGGTAATAAGGCGGTTTTCCCACCCCTCTTGCTACGTGCTCGGTGCTCCCTGGGGCCAAAACCTGTGCCCAGAGAGGAGGGACACGCTGTGCCTGCAAACCTGCTGCCTGGGCCTCCAGCACCTTTGGAGCGTTTGTTGGAGCTGCTCTGCAGAGATGCGCGGTTTGGGCAGACACAGCAAGCAGGGGGTAGTGGAGTTGTCGGGTTGCTCTGGTCAGTGCGGGGTAGCCCAGGGAAGTACCAGGGCTTCCCTCCTGTCTGCAGCGGCTTTGGGGTTTGCTTTAGCTGATGCCATAAGGAACAAAGATACACCCATAGCTTCTAACCCAGTCGTGTCAATTCTCTTCTTCAGGGTCGATGCTCGAGGGAAAACTGCAAATATCTTCATCCGCCACCGCACTTAAAAACGCAGCTGGAGATCAATGGGCGCAATAACCTGATCCAGCAGAAGAACATGGCCATGCTGGCCCAGCAGATGCAGCTCGCCAATGCCATGATGCCTGGAGCCCCCTTGCAGCCTGTGGTACGTGCATGTGTCGCCTCCCATCCCGAGTAGCGCGAGGTGCAGCCGCACTGGGTACCGGCTGTCCTGCAGGCTGGAAAACCCCGCAAACGCCAGTAACCCGTGGAGAACTCAAACAGGGCAAAAAGCTGCCCTGGATGTCTTTGTACTGGGTATTCTCCCTTGCTCGAAGTAGTGTTATGAATTTAACTAACATTGTTAATTTCATCATTTTTTTGCAACTTATTTCTTAAAATGAAGAGAGTGATCTGCATGGGGTTTTTGTAAACAGGCGGTTCTGTTGCAGTTCTGTGTGCTCTAGGGGATTCCTGGGTTTGAGCTGCTTCCCACTGGGTGTTTTCCATTCACTGGTATATTCAACACAGAAAGCAACCAGTGCTCCCCTGGCTGAAGCTCTCTCTTAAAACGCGTGAAATGGCAGCGAAGGAAAACATAAATTGAAAAATATATATAAAATAAATATATCCACATTAGCACTTCTCTGACAGTTCCTTTATTCTTTTTGTGCTGGCAAAGGTAGAATTCAGGGAATTTAACTTACCTCTAGATACCTGCCCTTAGGAAACCTGTGTTCACTCTTAGATGAGTTCTTCAACTTCCATTTCCAAAACCATAGTGACAACTAATGCTCCTGAAAATATAGCTAGATCCTCAGGAAAGAGCGTCTCGGCAGAGAGGGCTCTCAGACTTGTGCCAGATGGTTATTTGGCGCCAGGTTTTCTGGGTCTACGGAACACCAGTCAGTGGATTGTAGCTCATTGGCCTCAGTTCATAGAGCTGTTATTGCCCCGCAGAGCTCGTGCTCCACCCGTTCCTGGTGATTTCTCTGTACGTCGCCCGAGTTCAGACGTTATGGAGCTGGAATGTTCAGAATTTAGTCTCATTCAATATGAGGATTCGCAGCTGTCCCAGTGGCTGTCCCAGTAACAGAGCTTGCAAACGGATGCCGTCCTGGTAACTTGGCCTTAAAATTACTTTATTTTTTTCAGCACAGTTGAAGCAGGTATTAGCTAGAGTGTTGTGGGAAGTGATTTATATCATCCCATCTAACCATGCTTCAGACGGTTTGTTTTGGTTTACAGAAATCAATACCATATGCTTTAATAAAAGTAAGTGAACTCACTTAATGAGAAACTCTAATTTGGTAAGCAAAGCAGTAGAGTCCTTCCACGCATATTTCTGTTTGATAAAGGGTTTAATTATCTTAGTTGCACGTAGTGTCTGTGGATTCCCCTCATCTTTCTTTTTCAGTTCACTCCTTTATCAGTGTTGTGGAGGGGATTTCGGCCGGTGAGCGCGGGTCGTGCGTGCTGCTGGCTGCGCGCTCCGCCAGCGGGGAGGAGCTCTGCTGCTGGGACTGGCTTGGGGGAGCTGGGCTCAGCTAGAGCTGGGCTTTGCTACCACAGTATGGATTGGTACCACAGTATGGATTGGTAGCACAGTGTGGATTGGTAGCACAGTATGGATTGGCACACAGTATGGATTGGTACACAGTATGGATTGGTACACAGTATGGATTGGTACCACAGTATGGATTGGTACACAGTATGGATTGATAGCACAGTATGGATTGGTAGCACAGAATGGATTGGTACACAGTATGGATTGGTAGCACAGTATGGATTGGTACACAGTATGGATTGGTAGCACAGTATGGATTGGTACACAGCGTCGGTTGGTACCAGCACATTGCTGGGTGCTGGCGCATCACTGGGTACCAGAGCAGCAGCGGGCGGAGCGGTGCCGCTCTGCAGCAGCACTGTCAGGCTCTGCAGCAGCACTGTCAGGCTCTGCATTTGCCTTTCCCGGTGCAGGGGGCTGTGTTTGGTGTGAAACCGCAGCCCAGCAGCAGGACGGCGCGGGTGTGGGAGCAGAGGAGCGGAGCTGTGCCTGGCAGCCCAGGCTGGGGTCTCGTCTGTGGGTCCCGGCCCTTCCTGGGTGTCTGTTGTTCGCAGGAGCCGCACGTGCGGGTGTTTCTCTTGGCGCACGTGGTACCTGCCTGCACTGTCCTTGGCGTGGCCGGTGCTCGCTGTGTGGCTGTTAAAGTTGCATTGAACGAGCCCAGCCTGTGTCCTCCTTCAGCTCCGTTCTCTCTGCAGACCTACACGAGCTGCTCTTTGCTCTTTTTGGTTGTTGAGCTGTTTGCACGCTGCAGCGGAGCAGGGCCAGCGCAGTGCTGCCCCAGCCTGGGGCACTCCCTGGCACTGTACATCGCACAACACTGCCGCTTTCGGGGTAACATGCAGTAGCTCTGCTCAGATATGCTGGTATTTTGCAGTGGTCTGAAGTCCACAGGATATTTATATTTTAAATATCGATATTCCTGTGTAACCTCATCTGGGAGTTCCTGCTCCATGGGGGGATTGCACTGGATGAGCTTTCCAGGGCCCTCCAACCCCTGACACTCTGGGGTTCCGTAGTTAGTATTAAGCAATCTCAGTAGAAAATAAATGGGACAGTCTTTTATTTACTGTATAGTGAGTATACTGGGCAGAAATCAAACATTGGTATCTCTTCAGTTACACATTAACAGACTGGGTCATAGTTTTATTTTCGGTGTTCATTAGTACATAGCTAATCACCCAGTAACAAAAAGTGCAGTTAATTAATAGTGTAGTTAGAAGTAATACTTTATTTCCTGTAAAATTTGCCTGTTTGTTTTTCATTCACATGCGTGAACAACCAGAGACGCTGAAGAAATTATTCCCATTTACACCACTTTAAGTCTTTTTTCCAGCATCCTCGGCGTGCTTTGCCCAGCGTTTCAGATGGATCGCTCCTGCTGCCAGACTCTGCCGTCATTTCCTCAGAAATACAAAAACATGTGCTGTTATACGCTGTCTGGCTTCACCAGACACGGAACAGAGCAAAAGTGTTGCGTTAACTCTGCTTGGTTTTCACTCTAAAATTTAGTTTGCAAGAAAAATCGAAAGGCCTTGAGTAGCTACTTTATTTAGATACTAAAGAGAAGCACTCCAGACTGATTTTATTTGGCAATGACATGGGTAACACAGTGCCTTGGCTTTCAGGGGGCAGGAGAGTTATTGAATCCTTACTGCAGTGTAGCAGCTTCGCATTTGGTCTCACAGTGTTGTTTGGTCTTCCAGATCAAATTATCTCCACCACATGTGGAGCCTACAAGGGCATCTGCCTCTTGCTTTGGAACAAGCAAGCAAACAAATGAAAAACCAATATGCCAAATGCCTTTTCCCGTTAGTAACAGAAATTCCCTGACATCGTGCTCCAGATGATAGCCAAAAAGTCATGACGCTGGCGGCGTGGCAAGTATAAATATTTGAAGTGTTGTTCCTGTTCTCTTGTGTGGTTGCAGCCGATGTTTTCCGTCGCACCGAGCTTAGCCACCAACGCCTCGGCTGCCTTCAACCCCTACCTGGGGCCCGTGTCCCCCGGCCTGGTCCCGGCGGAGATCCTGCCCACCGCCCCCATGCTGGTGACGGGGAACCCCGGCGTCCCCGTTCCTGCCGCCGCCGCCGCTGCTGCCCAGAAGCTCATGAGGACGGACAGGCTGGAGGTAGGAGCCGATATGTGCAACTCGCTCTCATTTGTTATCTCTCCTAGATAGAAAATAATCTTTTTGTGAAAGAAAATAATGCAGGTTTCACTTCAGCTGATCGTGTTGTGTGATGGTGACAGGTAAGGATGGGGAGTGGCTGAGCGATCACACAGTGAGTTCATGCTTGTGGTTCTGCTTCTGACCCTCCGTTGCAGAAGGTGATGGAAATATTGAGCCCTTTAGGAATGACCGTGGCAGCACCAGAGCACCCCAGAGCTGGACCGTGTGTGCCCAGAAGGTGCTGGCATGAGGGTGGCACAGGCACGGGTACCAGGCACCAGGGACGGGTGTTGGGGCAGCTCCAGCTCCCTGGCTGTCTCTGGCTCCGCTGCTCTCGTCCTTTCCCTGTCCCAGCTGCTGCCGGCACTCCCCCGCCGGCCTCCCGCACCCTTATCATCCCCGCTACAACCCTGACAAGTGTTGCTGCTGTCTAGCTGCGCCTCTGCCTTGCCCTGAATCTTTCTTATCTGAAAGGCCTGACAGTGTTTTTGGCACCTTATCGGCGCGGCAGCAGCGCAGGCGGTGAGCCAGCGACGTGCCGCCGGCGGCGCTGAGCCGGGGAGCACAGCCGGGGAGCACAGGCAGGGAGCACAGCCTGCATGCCGGCGCTCAGCAGCCCCGCTCACGCCTGCTGATCAAAAGGCGGCGATGGGAGAGGATGAGTGACCCGCTGTCACCCCTTTTGTGTGTGGCAGTGTTAGGGCACAACCGGCTCTCCCTGCGGCACGGCTGTTGTGCTCCCCCGGCACCGCGCAGCAGCCCGCGGCAGCTGGGACCAGCCTGGGGACAGCCGAGCTGTGCCGTCACTGTCCCTGCAGCCCCAGCCCGGTGTGTGCAGGCTCAGCGCAGCCGCAGGTTGCGGGGATCGTGGTCCTGCAGCATCCCCTTGGTGTCAGGGGCTCAGGGCTGCAAATACAGTCCCTGAACTCGGGGCACGATGGGAGGAGCAAGAAGGATCTCTCTCTTAAAATGCAGCCAGTCGTAATTGTAACGTTTTTCTTTCCGTGCATCTGCATTAGCAGGGATTAACTCTCCTGACAAGGAGTATTAATTCCTTGCTCTTGGTTGCATCTCTGCCCGAGGAGCTGCCGCTCAGCACACTGCGAGCCGGAGGGGTACGCAGGGTCAGCTGGCGCGAGTGTTTCCCGCTGCCGCTGTCACTATTCTCAGAGCTGGCGTCACCACAGGTTCCCCTTCTGCAGGATCACATCGTTTCCCTTTTTAGAGATGTTTTCTCTGAGGAGAGCGTTCCCCCGGCACGGTCAGGTTACAGGAGAGGCAGCCGAGCTGAGAGCTGGCACATGGGCGGCTGTTTGGAATCATCAAGGGGTGTTTTTGCTTTGAGGACTCTGTTTCATGGTGGAAATCTGCCAGATGTGGAGTAAAGGCAAAATGCTGTTAGATAAATTCATAAATAAATCATGTTAGATTCAGAAATGAGTACTGAGAGGAGGATGCGGATGGCGGGGAGCCCTTTGGGTCACAGCGCCAGGTCGGTTGCTGTGTTGATGGTGCTTCCGCCGGCGCTGCTCAGTGGCGGTGGGGACATGAGGGCTCAGAGGCTGCTGCTCAGAGCAGGAGGAGGATGTACCTGGGGTCCCCAAGTTCCAGCTCTGCCTGTGGCTGGGGGAGCCCGAGGGGGCTGCGGAGCCTCCAGCGCTGAGCTGGTGCTGGCCAGAGGGCTGGGAGCAAAGCGCACGGCAGCAGGTGGAATATGGGATGGCAGTGTGCAGGATTTGGTCCTCTGGATGCTTGTGTTCTCTTTACATAGCTATTTAGAGAAGTGCTACGCTGCTGAGCCAAACTCCTCCGCACAAGAGGGGAGTTGCAAGAATGTTAATCTCACAAAACACCCAGGGGCACACTCTGCAGTAAAAAACGTTTTTGTCAATCAGGAAAAGCCAGAAAAGAATATCCGAAATCAGTAAAATGTTTTTAAAAGGCCAAGTGGTTTAGTGTCATACTGGAGTGGAAAGGAAGATGGTGGCCAAGTTGGGAACTCCTGAAAATGAGTGCGGAGGCTCAGAGGAGCGGCTCTGCTGGCCCTGTTCCTGGGGCGGGGGCTCCGCGCGGGATCCTCCCGGAGCAGGAGCCAAGTCCCCAGCGGCTGGTGTCCCAGCAGCCGGTGTCCCAGCAGCGGTCCCTGCGCTGCCCCCGGGCCCCGCGCTCCAACGTGTCCATGAGCGGTCACTGCGCTGCCCCCGGGCCCCGCGCTCCAACGTGTCCGTGAGCGGTCCCTGCGCTGCCCCCGGGCCCCGTGCTCCAACGTGTCCATGAGCGGTCCCTGCGCTGCCCCCGGGCCCCGTGCTCCAACGTGTCCGTGAGCGGTCCCTGTGCTGCCCCCGGGCCCCGTGCTCCAACGTGTCCGTGAGCGGTCCCTGCGCTGCCCCCGGGCCCCGCGCTCCAACGTGTCCGTGAGCGGTCACTGCGCTGCCCCCGGGCCCCGCGCTCCGACGTGTCCGTGTCCCCCAGGCCTTCCTGGCTCCGCTGCGGCTGTGGCACCGCGGGCACCGCTGGAACACATCCAGCTGCTGCCGCCCTTTGCGCTCTCTGAGCTCTCTGGGATCAGGAGCACATCCAGGTTGACCTGCCCACTCTGCTGTCTTACAAAATTAGTCTGGTGGGGGGTGTCTTTTCCTCCTCCTTTTTCCCTTCAGCAAATACAGTTTAAATAGTGAAATAAGTAGGTGAGAAGAAAATTTGCCAGTGTTTCCCAGTGTATTGGTCATTTAATCTGCAGTATCCAAATTTAGTATGCAAATTCCAAATAAGCATATGAACAGCAAAACATTTTAATGTACTTTATAGACTACAGCAGTGCAGAACTGATTGGAAGGATTTCGCACGGTCTGGTTGTTACCTCTCAGAGAAGCTGACATGCATCTGCCTGCTCTTTAAGCAAGCTAATTGCTGTCGGTATTGTCATTTGTTAGGACATGATTCGAGAGCTTTATATGGCTGAGCTCACTCTCCCTTGGAATGAACTGTCCTTGGGAAAAATAACTGCTATGATGTTAGCATCTAATCTTGGGATATGATTTGTTCTACTTAGAATTTTAAATACTTATTTCAGGAATGATGTGCTCTGGCGTTGATTAAGTTAGGACTCGTGTTCTTGGCTCCTGCATCAGACGGTTCCACAACTGAAAGCTCTCAGCACATCTGCCTGGGGTGTCCAGGGGAGCGGGCAGGGATCGCAGACCCGTCAGGCTGTGTGCCCGGGCTCCCGAATTCAGATGAATCCTCAGAACGTCAAGTTGGTGACTGTAACCAGCAGTGGGATTGATTCTGTCCACATCTGGGCCGTGTCACCCGTACGGATAGCGTGCAGGCGTTTGGGTGTCTGCTTCGGCCGCTCCCACAGGGAATCTGGATCTCGGGCTGGAAATTTCACAGGTTGAGGCTTTTCCTGCAGCTTCTTTCAGGCTCCTCTCCTGCCAGAAATATCTCGAACAAAAGTGTGGCTGTTGAGTGAACTACAAGAGAGATGGGCAGGGAAGTGAGAGAGAAAGGAATTGCCCAACTGTTTTATTTAAAACGCGTGTGTTTCCGTTTGAATGCCATCATTTTCTATTCGAAGTATTCAAGAATCAAGAATGACCGCAACCAAGCGGCTGTTTCCTGCTTGCTTCATATAGACCCTTTTTGCCAGAAAGAAGCAGCTTACAAGGTTTTGGAGATTTTGAGATGTTGGGTTATGAGGAAATGTGAGCTGGCAGTGCTGTTTGAATGCTCAGAGTGTCCTGGTAACACAGTGCCCGCTTGGATCAGGTCTCTGCGTCGAGGACGCGGGGTGAACGGGGACCTGGCTGTGCTGCCCGTGTCCCCGGCCGGGCTGGGCAGCCGGGACCCCAGCCGGGCAGTCGGAGCGAACCCGGCCCAGAGTCAGGACAAGTTAAGTGGATGACAGCCAGTCAGTAGTATCGCAGCACTAACTCGGCGTTTCTGCACCCAGGCAGAAATGGACAGGTGGATAGGTGCCTCTTGCATTTATGGTTCTTACACACTGAGCTGAAAATTATGATACTAATCACAGGGCTAGTAATAAATAACTAAATAAAAGGTCTCCAGATTGGAAAGACCAGGCAATGTATCATGCTTCTGTGTCTCTCTTTACTCAGGCAGGTGAGTGATGTATTACTGCCGTTTTCAATGCTTGTTTTTACATAAAGGAGGATTGGAAGCGTTCTTGGCTGCCGTGGCGGTGGTTGGGAAGCCGTTGCTGGTGGCGTTTTTGGACGGACTGGCGCTGTGAAGGTTTGCCTGCGGTGACCATCGTTTGGAGGCCTGGGAAGGACCGGGAGCCGGCCGTGCCTCATCGCAGCCGCCGCACCACAGCCCTGGGAACTTGCTCCGGCCACGCCAAACGTTCTCTCTCTCTGCCCAGCTATGTCCGTTTCCCAGTCATTCTCTTCTGGATTTTAACTGTGACAAAATTAGCTTATCTGTGGATGCTTTTTCTTTCTCTGTCTTTACAAATACTTTAATGTATATACACACTTATCCAGGGATTTGTGTATCTCATCTTTATGTTACTAATAGAATAGTTCTCGCTTACATGTGGAACGGTTTTGTGGAGCATCAACACAAGACAGAGAGCACAGACAGCTGACAGTAGTTGCATCCTTTTCTTTATATTCAGAGCAGAAGAATGCGGTTCACTTCTAGACTGCAGACAAGTAATCAAAGGAAATGACCCATTTCTGCCTGTTTGGGAGCCCTGTCACTGTGTGGGGATGGCCCAGCGGAGGGGATTACCCGCATGGCCAGCTGAGGGGCTTGCCCAGTCTGTTCAGGTGTGCTGCAGGAACAGTTCTGCAGGCTCCGCACCGTGGGCAGGGCGGCACAGGCGCGAGCAGAGCAGCGGCTCGCTCGGCTCTGCTGCAAACGTGCCTCCAGAGTCTTTGTCCCCCCCTGGAAAAGACTCTAAATCAGATCATGGTGGACAAATGGACATTTCCTGCCTTGCTCTCGTCCTTGGAGATGACACTTCTTAGGTCTTAGATGATGAGCAGTTGGAACTTGGAGCAGCACAGGGGTTAAAAGGCAGCCAGAGCACTAGCATGGGTGGAACCAAGCAACAGCCTAATTTGGTTTGTTGCAGGGATCAGAGCCAAGGTCCTTGAGGAAGTACTGATGATCCAAGCTCACCGGCACCCACCTTTAAAAGGAAATTCTGGCTACTAAAGTGGTTTTATTTTTGTACAAACTTGATTGCTTTTGTCCCTTTCTGGTTCCTGTAGCCTTTGGAAAACTAAAATGACAGAATGCATTTTCGTTTGGAGCTTCTGAAGAGCTGCCCATGAAAAGAACGCATGTCAGTTTTACATGTGGGGTTTGCAGGTGTGTGGGGAGGGAGCCGATGCTTGTGGCGCTGCTGCTGGTGTCGGTGCCGGTCCGTGGGCTGTGCCGGGCGGGAGCCGCGCACCGGCTGCGGGGGTGCTGCGGGGGTGCTGCGGGGACCGTGCCGGCGGCTTCTCATTCCTCCAGCTTCCTTTGGCTGCCGTTGTGTGGCAGTGGTGTGGCAGTGGGACCGGTGACATTGCGTGGCGGTGGCATGGCCATGGGACCGGTGGTGTCGCAGTGGGACCGGTGATGTTGTGTGGTGGCATGACAGTGGGACTGGTGCCAGCTCTGGCTGCAGTTCCCCCTCACCCGAGGCAGCCCACGTTCCGCAGACGCGCAGGGCGATCCGGGCAGTCCCGGGAAGGAGGTGCCGCCGCTGCGGGTCATGGATTGCCCTCTCGTGGCAGAGCCTGGATTGTGGCACCCAGTGCAGCACGGCACAGCCCACGGGTGCGGCGCGCTCCCTGGCACGGGCGCAGGGCGCCGGCCAGCGTGGCTGCTCAGGCCATCGTGCCGCTCAGCGCAGCCGCCGGGGCTGGCTGGGGCAGCCGGGTCACAGCGCAGCACGAGTGTGTCCAGGCCCCGCGGCGCTCGGTGTGGTCTCGGAGAGCCAGCCACAGCAACTTTGTTCAGAAAGCAGAAAAAGCCTTGTGGGTGGCTGAGCAGGAGCCAAAATGAAACCTGCTGTGCTCTTGGCTCCTGATGCTGCTGGGGTTTGATGTTCTTTGACATCAGCTGTGGCTTTAGAGGAGCCAGGTCCCCGCTGCCAGGGGGTGGAGCCACCGTCCCACCGCCGCTCTGCTCCTCCTGGGGCCGGGCGCCCGTCCTGCAGTGCCACAGAAATCCCGACTGTTCTGAGCCGTGTCTGCAACACCCGTCCCCCAAACTGAGCGATTCTCTTTTCCTGGTGTCACAGGTATGTCGAGAGTACCAGCGTGGCAACTGCAACAGGGGAGAGAACGACTGCCGGTTCGCTCACCCCGCCGACAGCGCCATGATCGACACCAACGACAACACGGTCACCGTCTGCATGGATTACATCAAAGGGAGATGCTCACGGGAAAAGTGCAAATATTTTCACCCTCCTGCACACCTGCAAGCCAAGATCAAGGCTGCCCAGTACCAGGTTAACCAAGCTGCAGCTGCCCAGGCAGCAGCGACTGCAGCTGCCATGGTGAGTTGGGAAGCCACCTCTGGAACACAAGTGTGTTGAGGAAATAACGGGTGTGTTAACTGTTCTTGCTGGGGGAGGGTGTGCTCAGGGATCCCGGTTGCTACATGAGCTCTCTCAGCATGTGGTGCCAGAGTATAGGTACAGAGTATCTATATGTACATATACGTGTGCATATGTGTGTGTGTGTGTGCATATATGTATAAATAGTTTATTGTATGTTTGTGTGTGGGTAGATGTGTATCTATCTAGTTTCACAGATAGATAAACCTGTATTTCAGTTCCCGTAAGTCCATGTTTGTAGACACTCAGTTGAAGTCGATCTGGCTGTGGTGACGCTACTCGCAGCCACCTGCCCGTGCCCAGTGAGGCCGGCGCAGCCCTGGCCGGGCGCTGAGCAAACCCGGCGGCTGTACGGCCAGGGGAGGGCAGCCCCGCCGAGGGTGCGCCGCCACGTTGTCCTGACCCGGGGGCTGTGGGCGGAGGAGCCGCGGGGCCAGGACAGCGGGGCCAGGCCAGCGGGGCGGCCGGCGGCACGGGGCCGGCGCGGGCGGGGAGCTGGTGGCCAGCGGCAGGTGGCGGGAGCCCCGTTCCCACTCCCGCACCCCGCGTCTGCCCTGCCCGCCGGCCCCCGTGCATGCACAGTCTTGTTACCGTTGTACACGGCATCCGGTGATTTGTTTTTATTTGTTTTTTCTCACCTACCCAATGCACTGCTGCCCCCATGATGCACCTCTGCTTGCTGTTTATGTTAATGCGCTTGACCCCACTGGCCATTGCCATCATGTGCTCGCTGCCTGCTAATTAAGACTCAGTCGGCTGTCAAATCACTGAAGCGACCCCTCGAGGCAACCTTTGACCTGGTACTATGACCTTTCACCTTTTAGCTTGGCATGTAGCTGTATGGTAGAGTCGAGTTTGGGGTTAATGTGGAGCGATGGAATATCCCGGTTCCCGCAGCTCATCCCCCGGCGCGGGGCGGCTGGGCCAGGCTCAGAGCAGGGCTCAGAGCAGGACCCCGCTGGCCCCGTCCCGTCCCGTCCTGTCCCGTCCTGTCCTGTCCCGTCCCATCCCTCCCCCTGACCCCGTCCCATCCCCGTCCCTCCCCGGGAGCGCGGCGCAGGGCGGCCGCGGCGCAGGGTGCGTTGGCATGGCTTTGTGGCGCGGAGCGGCCGGGGTGCCGGCATGGGCGCGCTCTGCATGCCGGGCAGCGCTGGGGCCGGGGAGAGGGTTGGCGCCAGCGGCCCCGCCATCCGCTCCGGACGGTGACTATTAACACCGCTGCTACGTGTTGGTCCTCGTGGAGCCAGCAGTGCTGCTTCCCCCTCCCCGAGGGCCTCGCTCCTGATCCAAACCCTCCAGCTTTACCGTAGCGTAATGTTGACGCCGGTCCCTATAACGTACGGCTCCACGCGTGCCCTGTGCGCTGTAATGGTAGGCTAAAGTAGTGCTCCCCTGTAAAGCTTTTACCTCGCCTTTTATTTGGTAGTTAAGTCTGCTACGCTGCTTGCTTGCTCATGGATAAACATGGTGCTGCCTGGTTGGTTTGCCTTCTACTGATTTTTCTTTTTTTCCTTTCTCTCTCTTTTTCTTCTCCCTCCCCCCACCTCCCATCCCCCTCCACCCCCACCCCCTTTTTTTTGTTTGGTTTGTTTTGTTTTGTTTTTTCTTTTTTTTACTGGACTTTATTTTTATGCCCACCCACCATTCAGGGAATTCCTCAAGCTGTACTTCCCCCTTTACCAAAGAGGCCTGCGCTTGAAAAAACCAATGGTGCCACCGCAGTCTTTAACACTGGTATTTTCCAGTACCAGCAGGCTCTTGCCAACATGCAGTTACAGCAGCATACAGCCTTTCTCCCACCAGGTAAGTGCTGCTCATTCGCCTTTGTCGTGGGAGGGAGCAGGGGGAACCACGGCAGAGCTGCCCTGTGTTCAGCCGTTGGTTCCTGCTGCCCAGTGCCCGCGGTGTGTGCCGGGGACGCCGCGGTGCCCGCGGTGTGTGCCGGGGACGCCGCGGTGCCCGGCCGCGGCACAGCCGTGCTGCTGCGGGAGCGCTGCCTTCCCTCTGCTGCTCCTGGAAGCTGGGTGGGTGTTTTCCAGCCTAACATAAAAATCAGCGTCATGCCCTGTCATCCCAAATCAGAAATCTAAATCCTCTGTCTTGTTCCTCTTTCCCTCGATTAGCTTCTCTTCGTTACACATCTCTTCAGCTCTTGTATTTGTTTCTCTGTGCTGTAAGACCCTTTGCCTTTGTGTGCTTAGTGACGGTTGTTCCGAGTCACACACCTGAAGGTTTTGATTTTAATTAGGGTGCAGTGATCATAAAGGCACAGGCAGGCTAATCATGAATAAGAAAGCAGCATTCGGCCTCCACCACTAAAGCCTCAGAGCTGATTTTGGTCTAAGCAGAACCAAGGTGCACTTGCTTTTATTCACAAGTGACCAAAGCTACACTTACCCAAGCGGAATTGCAGAAGAGTTGATGCCTGTACTATTTACATAATACAATCTGGCATGCAACCAACATACGTCATTTAAGTGGCACAAAAATCAGTTGCTTGATGGAGTACGTTGTAATAACTGATTTAGGTTCCAAAAAATGCACTGCAACCACTAAAAATATATTAGTAAAATCTTGTTGAAAAGCTTGTTGGAGTCAACAGAAAGACTCTGATTGAGTAAGCTTAGTCTACATGCTAAAATTCATATAAAAATGCTTGTGCAATCTCAGTCCTTCCTGTAGGTATTAAACAGCTTCACAGATTTGTTTTGGCAAAGTATAACTAATGTAGTTAGTAAAGCACACAGTTAAACCCATTAATCAGCAAGGGTGTTCTGCATCCCTGAGCGCATCCTTCGCATCGGCACCTCCACACAACCCCCCGCTGCTCCTCCTCTGGCACATCCATACCGAGACCCACAGGAGCCTGTGTGGAGGTTCTTGATGCTTCCTTTGATCTTGAGCAGTGAGGTTTAGTGTATTTTAAACAAGAAGAGTAAAGGATTTTTTAGCATGAGCTACTATAAGTTATCTTTTTGTATTTTTCAGATAGCAGCAGTTTGGGCTTTCCAGTAGTCCAGTACGTTTCCAAAAGTTTTAAAATGTTATTTGCCACCGTGCCTTTCTTAGTTCCCCACTTAAAATGAACCAGCACCAGTCCTGTGTGCACAGTCATCTGTAAATAGAGTTTATCTGTCAGTCCCAAGAACTGATGGGAGAGCGCAGAGCCCGGGTGCCCTCAGCGCCACCGCTGCGAGCAGAGGCACGCTCGTTCAGGGGGTCTGAATTAAAGTGACACTTGTCAGGTCCAGACACTTGCATTGGTGACGATGCAGCAGGTCAGGAGGGCAGGGCACCCGCAGAACCTACAGGTCCAGGTGGAGGATCTCGGCAGGACCCTCCTCTCTGCAGGGAACTTCGCCCTGGAGAGTTTTCCACTGCTGTTCCAGACAAACCCAGATACCTCTTCTAAACCATAAGGCTTTATTGTGGTTGCCTGTCTGCCAGGGCACATGGAAACAAATAAAGTGATGGTCCACAGCAGGGGATGGACACTGGCACTCCAGCGCACATGGAGTGATGAATTGCAGTTAGAGACTCAGCTCAGCACTCTCAAGCAGAGCTCCCTCTGTGCACAGCTCCTCTCGCGAGCCCTCCCGCACCCCTTGGTGCTGGCAGCTGTCCCCACACCCACGGGGAGTCCGAGGGGCGCCACAGGGAAGAGCTGGGAACACCTGTGGTGTTGGCTGCTTGGAACAGGTGGAGTTAGTCTGCCGACCGAGGGGGCTCTGCAGGTCCTAGCAGCTGTTCCAGCGAGGCGGGGCTCTGGTCCTGGCTGGGCAGACACGGGGGCGAGCGTGGGGCTGTGGGCTGGCAGAGCAGCAGCTCCTGCCGCTCCCCCCTTCTCTCAGCCTCCTGTCCCCAGGAGCCGTGAGCTGCCCGGTGGGGTTTGTCCGGGCAGATGAAGAGCTCCTCCGTCCAGCCAGGTGCGCTTCCTGCCCTGGTGCTCATTCCCGAACCGTGCCTCAGCTCGCCGGCCCTGGGCTGTGCCGGAACAGCTGTTCTGTGTGTCAGCCGGGGCACCGGGCGCTCTTGGAGAAGCACAGTCCTGCGGAACACAGGCTCAGGGGTACAGGACACTGCCAGGAGCTGCTGTGCTGCGGCAGCCGCGAGGCGCAGGGACGCCAGGGAGCTCCCTGCTGGTGCTGGGACGCGGTGGTGCAGATCCGCTCCCACCGCACCCCCTGCGTGAGCACCTTCCTCCCTGCGGCGGCTGGCTCCGCGCATCACTGCCCCCCAGACGGGAGGGAGGAGACATCAGGCACACCCGCTCACCTCCACAGAGCGCTTGTGCTGGCTGCGTCGTGTTTCTGATTAGGATTAGTGGATTGGAGAGGTTAAATAGACTGAGGGGAATAATACAAGGGAGAGAAGAGAAACAAATGCTTAGAACACCAGTAAACTTAGAACATTAATAAAAATAGCTTTATTCCACTTTATTCCACAACCAGAGATAATCTGGTTGTGAAGTTATGATCAGTTAACCGAGCACATCCTTGAATTGCAATTCTGCCTCGTGCCGAAAGCTAGAGGACATTTGGAACGGCACGTTTATTATTCATGCATTCCCATTAGCCAGCCAGAGCTTCTAAGTCAAGATGCATATTAAGGTCATAGCAAAAATGATTTTTATGGCTGGTAAGAGGGTCATACAGCATTACATCTTCGTGTTTGCAAGTTATTGCACCCTAGCTAGTGTTTTCATTTCTGCCTTATGTTCATTTGCTTCGATTCCCTTTCAAAACTGTGTGTGCTGGGTCTAATGTTGACGATGATAACTCAGACTCAGATTTTGAGCTGAAAAGCTTTACAGTGACATTTCAGAGTCATTATGAAGATGTAACTGGTCTTTAGCATGTAGGCCTATTTATGCATGGAATGACGTAATATTCCAGATCTAATGAAGTGTCTGTAGCCTTACAAATAGGGCCCTTCTGCACAGACAGAACTCAAAGGTCCTTCTCTGTAACCTCATTAGCACCACAGAGATGTCCTGAGAGGAACCGAGAAAGCAGTTTTACCGATGTTTGCACTTTATAGCCAAATTTTGCTCCATTTTTTAGTCTTGCAAGTGGTCCCATCGATTTGTGCGTGGGGAAGTCGGAAGAGCCACCCTTCTGTTAACCTTTCTTGGTGAATGTTTTCAGTCTCTTCCATGGCACAGAAATAGAAGAGTAATTAGGAAACATGATTATGCCCTTTCCTTTGTAGCCTTACAGATACAGAGATGACAGAGAATAACCTTGTCCCCAGCAGTAATTATACCGGCTGACTTTTTCCCTGCTTAATTAAGCGCTGTGGGAGGGCGCAGGGCGCTGGGTGCGGGGCAGCGGGAGCCGTTCCCGTCCCCCGGTGCGGTCGTGGCACCGGCATTGCCGCGGCCACAGTGCCCGGCCGCCGAACCCTTTCCATTCCCGCCGCAGTCTCTGTCCCCACACTTGAGTTCAGTGTTGTTTCTGCTGTGTCAGGCATAATTAGTGACATTGATAAATGTCACTGGTTAAATTAAAAAGTAAATTGTTTATTTAAAGTGGATATTCTGAAATATCAGTGTGTCTTCATCATATGGGAAGCAAAAGCGGAAGATCCTGAGTTCAGTCTGGTGGAAGGCATTTTGCTATGTAAAGTAAATATAGTTACCAGCTTAGTGATATTCAGAAAATGACACTGAAACGTTGCTGAGAACACGCGGCTGCTGCGTGCTCGCCAGCTGCAGGGCAGGATTCACCAGCTGCTGTCGCTTCAGTTGTTCTTGTGCAGCCTAAAGAGAGTTGCAGGTTGTGAGGCCAGACACCAGCGGCTTACAGTACATCCCATAATGGAGAAAGATGCTGAACAATGGTGCTGGGTGCTGCCCTGAGCTGCTCAGTCACTCCCCTGACGTGCGCGTTCAGCAAACAGCCCAGAGGACGGGCAGGTCACCGTCACCTCACCGGGGACAGGCAGGTCACCACCACCTCACCAGGGACAGGCAGGTCACCGTCACCTCAGCAGGCACCGGCAGGTCACCGTCACTTCACCAGGGACAGGCAGGTCACCGTCACCTCAGCAGGGACAGGCAGGTCACCACCACCTCACCAGGCACAGGCAGGTCACCGTCACCTCACCAGGGACAGGCAGGTCACCACCACCTTACCAGGGACAGGCAGGTCACCGTCACTTCACCAGGGACAGGCAGGTCACCGTCACCTCAGCAGGGACAGGCAGGTCACCACCACCTTACCAGGGACAGGCAGGTCACCGTCACCTCACCAGGCACAGGCAGGTCACCGTCACCTCAGCAGGGACAGGCAGGTCACCACCACCTTACCAGGGACAGGCAGGTCACCGTCACTTCACCAGGGACAGGCAGGTCACCGTCACCTCACCAGGCACAGGCAGGTCACCACCACCTTACCAGGGACAGGCAGGTCACCGTCACCTTACCAGGCACAGGCAGGTCACCGTCACTTCACCAGTAGCTCACAGGGGTTGCAGATATGACAAAAGAACCACATGCCAAATTCCCCGGGGGGTTGCCTGTGTATTACCTACACCTTGGAGCAGCCAGATGCGGCTAGTGAACCAGTGTCCATCGAGCCGTCGGGGAAGGCCCCGGGTGAGGAGGCAGCTCTGGCTGGAGAGGGAGCCCAGCTGGTCCCTTGTCATCCCCTGTCCCCATGTGCTGGTCCCTCTGCCGTGCCCTGTGTCCCCGTGTCGGAGCAGGGCTGGACCTCAGGTACCTGTAGGCAGGTGCAGCTCTAAACCAGGGTAAGGACCGTGACAAAGCTCGTGTCAAAAGGCAGGAAGGTGTGAGCGTCGGGAGTGGGAAAGCAGAGCTCAGGAGGCTTTTCCTGGTGCACACAGCACACGCTGTAGCGCAGCACACCGTTCTCAGCTCTTCCCCTGCACTCCCACTGGTTCTCATGGATCACTGTGCTATTGTGTGGTTTGATTGTGCTGACAGTTACATGCCACTGTTCCCGTAATAACTATTTTTCTTCTTTGTTCAAATGAAATTTCTAATGACACGTGTGATGGGTTGTTTTAATTCTTTTCCCTCTCCAAATCCACCTTCCTGTTGCAATGCATGATGGGCAGGCTCAATATTGTGCATGACACCCGCTACAAGTGTTGGTAGGTGCCAGCTTTGTTTCTTGATTATCTTAAACCTGTGGTGCAGCTCACGGACCCTCAAAATCCACTGCTAGATTTTAACGTATAGCTCTCGTGCCAATCCATCTCCCTCAGCCTCCTGCACTAACACCTGTCAATTAAATGCAGCCGTTTGATTTAATTGACAAGGACACATAGACGTTGTTAATTTTGTATAGCAGTCGTTTGAATTGCACATTGCTCCTTGGTGGATTTTGATTGGACTATGAGTTCCAGTGTGTAGAAACTATCTTGTTGTTAAATAAAGACTGTATCTTACTATAGCCACGTAGACGTATAGTGTCCTTCAACAACGTTAATTTCTGTTTGCAGTAAATATTTGGGTTGAATTTTTTAAAGGCAAAACTTTGTAAATATAAGGGCATTTAAAGATTCTTCTGTTGGTTTTTGTATTGAAATGGTTAAGCTTGTTTGTGTCGATTTTCTTGATTGATGGTAACAAGCATTTTCCTGTTTTTTTCTCCTCCGCTCCCCCTTTCTCCCGGAATGTTGTCCCGCTTTGCACTGTGGTTGCATGTCACGCGCTGGCAATGGTGTCTCGGGCTTCTTGCTGCGGTCAATACCATGCTCGGTGATCCTGCCACGTCTCGCTCTGGTTCCCATACTGCTCCACTCTTCCGTATGTTCGCTTATATGATTTTCCTTCCAAAAGTTCCCATGGTGCACGGTGCTACGCCAGCCACTGTGTCTGCAGCAACAACATCTGCCACAAGTGTTCCCTTCGCTGCAACAGCCACAGCCAACCAGGTTTGCTAATTTACAGCTTTGTTCCTTACAGACAACTTGAAATTGGTGCTTTTAATGAGCATGGGGGTTTTGATTTTACCTCTTGTTGGCCTACACATTCTCTCCAGGACCGGCAGCACAGCTTAACAAGCCTTTATCCGTGCTCAAAAGGTGCTGCAGTTCCATTTCTGGTGCTAAAAATAGTTAGTAATAGCGTTTCTGATTCAGTCTTAGCATTTATGGGCCGTGCTGCTTATTTCTGCTCTCAGAGATGTACAGAGAAAGGGATAATACACAGAGCCCATTTTTTATTTCTATTCCTGTGAAGCCGACGGTTCTTTTAGTGCAGAACTGCGGTGAAAGGCAGAAAAACCTTGTGCGGAGGGGCTGCAGGAGCAGAATTTAACAGTCTGAACATGTTCCGACGCCTCTTCCAAGAGCAGAACAAAAACCAGCCACTCTGAAATTCTTTTAAAGCTTTGTTTCAGGTTGTGGTTCGCTAGGAAGGGGCTCATTACTTGCCGCGGTTGACAGACTTAAGAAAATGTCCATTAGACCCTGTTTCTAAATAGCTGCCCTCATTGTTGCCACCTTTGGATGTATCACAAGAAGGAAAGGGTAATGCTTTGCTAGTAAATGATTAAAAAGCCCCCCCAGAAAAGGCGAGGCGGTGCTGTGCAGCCGAGCGCCGCAGAGCCGCACGCACAGCTGGAGCGCGCCCAGGACGCGGCCTTTTGATCCTGCTGGGTTCTCAAAAACGCTGATTTCCATAGTGTGTCTGGTTGAAAATGCAACAAACAAAAACTTCCTAAATACCTTCTTGTTCTTATTAAAAAGAGAAAATTTAAAAATTAGATTTCCTAGGAAGTTAAAATTGCCTGAGTCGTGAAACTGCCGGTTGTGGTGCAAGACCACAGGTGTTATTCTCAGCTCAGTGGGAAGCACACGTGCCTTTTAGAGCAGAGAACCAGACGTGTTCTGGGGATGAACGTCAGTTTTGAGGCTGGCCGGACACAGTCGGCTCCCGAAGCCGTTTCCGAGGCCCTGCTCCGCTGCCGGGGGTGCAGGCAGGCGGCGGTGGAGCCGGCGCCCGCGGTGCCGTGGTGCCGCCGTGCCGCTGCTCCCGGGGCTCCGGCTCCCAGCCCGCGCACCTCTGCCTGTTGTGCTGCGCCCAGCCGTGCCTTCGTAGTTAACCTGTCTGCTCACCCTTCTCTCAAAAGTATCCCAAAAATGACACTGTTGCAGTGATAGACAGGCGTGCGCATCCTGGGTCTCAAAAGTGACCTGGATATTTTACCATTCCAAAAAATAGGCAAGTTAGTCTACTTAGCAAGTAGCACTTTCTGCTCTTGGTAAGTGTTTGCCTAATGACCATGTCACTCGCAGATTTAAACTAGTGTGAGAACTACTTTATCTTTTGGAAAGCTAGGACTGCCTCTGCATATGTGTCACCTAAGCCAGCAACCAGCCCTGTGCCCAAACTGTCTTAATATTGTCATTTATTGCACCATATAGTTAATTATACTGTCTCTGTATCCTCTATAAGTCCAGAGAGTTGTGAGAACAAGCCACAGGAAGCATCATTATTCTTTAAAGTCGTCTCTGTCTAAATGACCTTGCACTTTCCCAAATAGTTTACAGGGAAACTTTCTGTTGTAGAATCTGATCATTTCATGCATATCCTCCCTGGAGCCTCATAACGCAGTAAAGTACTGCAGCCAAACCTTAATATATACATATATTGCAAATATATGTATATACTATGTGAGCAATGCTGGAATTATTCAGTGCCACATGATGCAATGTGTGTGCATGGCCGAAGTCTGGAGACCTGGCCCCTCATCCTCACTGGTGCTGAAGGTCCCTGACGCGTCCCCGCGGCGGGTGCAGCAGCCTGTCCTGCAGAACATGGTACGAGAGCTTCGTTCTGCTTGGAGCCCCTTTCTGTGCCAGCTGGCGATGCTGTAGCTGTGTGGAGCTGCCGGGGGAGGAGAGGGCACGAGGGTGGAAGAACCGACACCAGCACCTGTAAGGGACTTAGTTCAGAAGAGCCCTCCCCGTCCCCTCTCTGCACACCGCCAGGGCAGCCCAGCCTCAGGACCTGTCAGGAACCCCAGGCTTTGCAAGTGCAACACCCGTTCGTGGTGGTACAAAGTGGCTTTGTGTCGGGTGTCCCTGTACGTGGGCGCATCTCTTTGCTCCCTCCAGCTGGACTTGTGGTCCTGTCTGTAGCACAAGGTCCCTCGTGGTTCCCCCAACACCTGCTGTCCCCAGCGCTGTCCCTCGAGGGCAGACGCACCCACGCTAGGGGAAGGACAGCACTTTGTCACTTGTGCCGCTGCTCAGATACTCTGCTTTTAGTCTTTTTCCAATGGGAAATGGAGTTGATGGGGCACACTGAGAGAACCCCGGAGGAAATTCTGTTTGGGCAGGTGAACATTTGAGGACTGTTCCACTGTTCTACTGCCCTGGGGAGTCTGAGTGGTGAAATGACAACCGCGATCCCCGCAGGGGCCGGGGAGAAAGCAGGAGGCTCTGCTCAGCTTGGCTAAACCTGGCTCGGCTCGGCTCAGCTAAGCCTGGCTCGGCTCGACTCGGCTCAGCTCAGCGCAGCTCCACCGCAGGTTTCACCAGCCCTGAAAGCCGAGCTCAGGGCACCTTAGGTTTGGCATTTTAAAACCAGGGCAGCGAGAGCAGTGAACGCTTCACCGCAGCAGACTGAAACGAGGCCGCCGTAGAGTTGTAGCATTTTAAATGATACGCTGAAAGCACAGAATTTTGTGTAGGCCAACAAAAAGGGCTATTTTCAATTACTGCACTGCATGACTTTTGTAGATTTTAACTTCTCTTACTTCCTAAACAACCAGTAATACTTATTTATATTTGTTGGGTAGTACTTAATACAATGTTTCCCAGTTTTAAATTGCTGTTGTAGCACTTCAGTTGACTTTAACTTATAGTTACAATATAAAATCCACCAACTCACAGCTCATCCTCACTATTCCAAACTGGTGTTCTGTAGCAAAATGCTGTGTCTCTGGGTCGGCTCATTGCACGTGTTATTCATTGTTTACATTTCTTACCTATAGATACCCATAATATCTGCCGAACATCTGACTAGCCACAAGTATGTTACACAGATGTAGACATTTTGTCATCAAACAGTAAGTTCCCAACGTGTTGTTGCTTGCGGCTTTCTTACCTGTATGTGTGCAGATTTGTCTTTTGCGGGGACTGAATGTTATTTTCTAAGCAAACTGATGAGCTGGGGGGGCTCCGACCCCCTGACCAGGGATCCCGCAGCCCGCGTGTTGGACCAGGGTCCCTGTTAGTTTGTACAGACAGAAGGAACGTATTACACGTATGGATAAACTGCTGGAGAGCAAAGTCAGAGAGGCTAACATTAGGGGTTTAGGTTTTGTTTGTGAAGGATGATGGCCCCAGCACTGATGTGAGCCCGCTTCACTGGGGAGATGGTTTTACAAAGAACTGTCTTTAGAAAGAACTCCTTTTAAATCCCCGCGTTTGCAAAGCCAGCATCCCTGAAAACACAGGTTCAGCCTGATTCTGTGGAGCACAGGCTGGCGCGTTCCGATGCATGATGTATTTTCCTGGCGCGGGTGACAGGGCCAGGAGAGGTCCCAGCTGCGCTGTGCCTGCTGTGGTTAAGGCCACATCAGTGCCCTGGGACAGTGTCACTGGTGTTACCGCTCGCTCCCGCGTGCACTTGGGCTGTGTTTTGTATGGAGTGCCGGGGCCGTAATGAACTAGTGCTTAGGGCGAGGATTAGCTGGTGTGCCGCAGTGGGTTTGTGATGACAGACACTTTGACGTGGCCGCGGTGACATGTCTGCGGTGACACGGCTGCGGTGACACTGCCGGCCTCCCTGCACAGGGTGCAGGGACAGGGCTGTCCCCGGGCTGGGGACACCCGAGCGGGAGGACAAATCGCTCTCTAGAGCTGTGACAGGCGGTAGGGACCAGAGCAACAGCTGCACTAGGTGGGCAGTTTGGTAGGAAAAGTGGCCTCGGGAACGTGGGTCCCGGATTTCCAGGGATGTGCAGGTGCCCCTCGGGTCTGGGTTGGGCTCCCAGATTTTTGGGCAGAGCGAGGGGCCCAGGGCGGCGCTCACACCGCACGGGGGTCCCCAGAGTCTGAGCCAGGGCTGCCGGTGTGTTGTGCTTTGGGGGACGTCCCGGAGGGAAGCCCCGTGGGGGTGGGTGCCGCTGCCCCCTCCTCCCTGCACGGTGTGAACTTTGGGCTGACGTGGCGCTAACCGGAGGTTATGGCTGTGTTGGAAATGCTTTCTCTCCTTTCCTTTCCTTTCTAGATCGTAACTAACGAGAACAGGACAGTGTGTTTGGCTGGAGAAGAGGACAAGCTCATTAGCCATAATGTATATATCGTCCCGCAACACTCGGAACTCCCTCAGCAGTAAGATGTCACACATTGCATGTTAACGAGACGAAATGAGAACTCGGAAATCCACTGCACACTGTTGCCTATATACTTTGTACATTTAATTGATATTTGTGCTGAGGTGATCTTATCGTCTAAAACCTACACCATGGTCTATCTTTTCTAGCACAGCAGTATGCATATGGATTCGAATATGCATATGTAGTGTTTGCTACATGATCATGTACGTCACATTGGAAAGACAGACGATGATGTAACCATAAATCTATTATGTATTGGTACGTCTGTAGACCAAGATATAATTTTTTAAAGTAAGTTTATTTCTTTCAAGGTTTACAAATAACAAAGGTGCACCTTGTATTTAAAATTGCCATTATAGATGAGAGCGTGCATGCACAGTAATTTTTGTTAAAAGTAATATTTTTAATGTACTAGATTGTAAGAAGTGGTAAGAGAGGTATCTGACAGAGATGAATGTGCCAAGCAAAACCACAACTGTGTATATTTTAAAGCACATCAATGGCTTTAAGTACCACGTTGTTAAGGATTCTCATGAAGTGCCATAGACTGTACATCCCGTTAGAGTATTATTTCTGCAGTGTTACTTTCAGAACCACGTTTTCACTTGCTGTAGTAGTACCGACCAGTCAAAGGGCACCGTTCTGTTTCAAACCAAAGCTGTCTCAGAAATGGCCGCGGGACGGGCCCTCCAGCGCGCGGAGGCGCCGGCCCGGACCTGTCGATCCGCTGTCTTAAGGCATTGTAGTGTAATATTTATGCATATTTTACTGTATAACGCGATAGACAAAAGGGAAAAGCCATTTCTGAGACACAGTAACTAATGTTTGAGGAACTTCTTTTGCTTCTATTTATGGCCTCTGTCAAAGTCAAAAGGACTATAAATGTTTTGCAGAGATGGGTTTCGCTTTTACTTCATCAGTCACGCGTTACGTGGTGACTCTAAACAAAGACGAACGAAGCACTGACACCAGATGCATGACAAACCAAAACGTGAAAAACGGAGATGTTAATTAGCGTAGAAATCGGGTGGGTTAAATACTTGGGTGAGTTTTATATGTGAATTTTTTTGTTCAGATTAACTGCTTATAGCCTTAGAAAGCCTTTACAAACTAAACCAGAACAATAGATGTGCATGGAAGCTTGGGGCGGGCGGACCCGCGGGGCGGGGGGCGCGGAGACCCGCCGTGCTCCCGCCCTCGCTGCGCTGCCCGCCTGGAGAGACCGGGGCTGCGAGGGGGCGTGTGGTCTTATGATTGTACTGTACATCTAGTAAAGCCTTAGATTATTACATTACGGGTTAAAACCCATACCAATGTAATTTCAATCGTGTTAAGAAAGTATAGGTGACTTCACATGTTATTGTAGTTACTTAACATTATAGGATATTACTTGCTTTTTCTTTTTAAAAGTGTAGCTTTTCTTTCGTACATTTATTAGCTCGTGTTCGTTTTCTGTTACCGGATGAACACCGTTTCGGTTCATAGAACTTTGTTTATTAGAGTTTACTGATGACTTTTTCAAAATCAAAAGAGTAGTTTTCTTCATAACATACTCAGTTTTGAATTTACATGTAGTGTCGTATGAATACTCGTATTATTGTTACCGAAATGATTTCTATTTTACTGATTTAATATGACAATGTAAGAATGTCAGTCATTGTTAGTTCTTGTCTAGTTTTCATTCAAAGAACAAAGATCTTTTATATGGATATCTTATAATTATATAATCATTGCTAAGTAAGAAGTTAAGTTGTTGCTATCGCAACAGTCCTGGCAGACAATTGAGTAATATTTTGATGATTTATTTTGTTTGTAATTAGTTATTATGAGAAAATCTAGTTCCTAGATATTAGAATAAAATTTATTTTCTACTGTATCCATTTCAAATGTTAAAATATTGTTTAAATATTTTTTGAGATCCCTGAATATCAGGCCTTGTTATAAATAAGCTGCATAATCAATAGATCAAGGGACTTTTTGTTGATAATCCAAATACTCAAAGTTTACGTAACCAGAATTGTAGTGTGTGTGTGCAAACTCTTGGGGGTTGATTATGCTGCAGTTGAGCATGTGGGAACGTATAGAGAGAAGGTTGACTTTTTGCACTTCTGTATATAGTCAAAAAAGAGAGAAACCTGTATAATAGTAAGATCTTATTTTGAATAAAAATGTCTATAATTACAAGGAGTTTTGTTAAGGCTAATAAATGACAGGCTGAACAAAATTGCTTGCAAAAGTGGCACAGAGTTAGCACTCCATCCCCTCCAGAAGGTTGCTTTGCTTTATGTGGACAGCTTGTAGTTTGCCAGGATCCCTCAGCTGGAAGAGGCGCCATCCTTCCGAGATCTCATGACTGACAGAAGCTCCACTGGCTCCAGTCTGCCTGGAACCAGCCACAAAAGGAAAAAAGACAAAAAACAGGAAAAAACCATAGCAGGTACTTCAGAGCATGGAGGTGAAACCATGGTCAGGTATTCCTACATTACTCAAAAACTACTGCATGTTTAAAGTATCAAAAATATATTAAAGATATATGCTATTCAAACCAGTTTCTGACAATTTCAGTGGTTTATTGTTCACAAAAAAGATTCTTCAAAACCAATGCTGACTTTCACAACAGAGTTGAATCATGGACAGGCAAACCAGACGGCACACCGTCGCTGTGCTCGTGTTGTGGTTCTTTTTACCGCTGTAGTGGGCCTGTTCTTTTAGCAGGTGAAAAAGAGAAAACCTGGCTCATTTTACCATTTCAATGGCAAGTTCGAGAACCCTTGTCGTGGCCGATGCCAAAGCCACCGGAGACGCGGGGAGGCCGTGACGTGACCCCATCCCCAGCGCCCGCACCGCGGTCCAATGACGCTGCACTCGGTGCAACCCGCGACTTTCATCTGCTCAAAGGACAGACGTGCTTGGGTTTACTCTTATGTAATCACAGACTTACTTTTGCTTGTAGTTGCTCCAGATTATGTACTCTGTCCTGGGCTGCCATTTGTTTTTATGCTTATTTTATTATTACTGCTATAGTTGACCTTGCTGTATGGAAAAAATAAAGTGAAAATGCCCTAATAAAAATTCTTAGTTACGTTTTTTCTGTTTCAGGTTAAAAATGGCACCGCTTTTATACACATTTTTCATTTTATCTGCATGTTTGTTTGACCGAAGGGACATCATTTGTTTGTGCAAAAAACCCTGGTATTGGGGTTTTTAATTCAACAGTGTGTGGTATGTTAAATATACAGGATATATGTTGAGCATGCTACGTGGATATGATGTTATTGTTAAACCCGGAGGATAAATATAAACCACAGAGTGGCTGTGGCAGCAGCTCCAGCACCCCTGGGAACAGGAGCCCCCGGCCGCGTCGCTCCCATAATCACGGTTGCTGACCAGCGCATCTCAGGCCGGGTTTGGAAAAGGGAACATCCGAAGGCGTTTGCCAGCAGGATTCGGGGTGTCCCGCGTTCGTTAGCACAGAGGCCGCTTTTGTTGAGTTCCCCTCCTTTCTCAGCCCGTCGGGACACCCCGTTCTGCCGGCCCAGCGCCTGGCTCGTTTGCACCGCGTCTGCATCAGTGCTCGCGATGGCACCAGCGTTTTAATTCACCATCACGTTAGCTGCTAAGTGAAAGAAAAGAGTGTCAAGCAGCACAAATGTTCTAAGTTAGCAAAAATAACATGACTTTATTTTCCTCTCTGGCCTGTGAAGAAGGCCGTGGAGGTTCTGCAGTTGATCAGAGCTTTCACAGCTGCTCCCGAGCCGGGCAGAGGCTGCTGGTGGCACTGGGGGTCCTACGGGAGGCCGGTGTCCCCACGGGAGGTCGGTGTCCCCGGCCCCTCCGCTGCAGCGGGTCGGGTCGGGCCGGGCCGGGCCGGGCGGTGCGGGGCTCGGGTGCGGAGCTGCGGCTCCGCCGGCCCCGCGGCTCCCGCCGGGAGCTGAGAGCATTGAACCCTCCGGTGCTGCGGGAACCACGAGAAGGAGCTGCTGCCAAGCGGGAAGGCGGCAACACCTCGCCGGCCGGGCTGGGGTGTGACAGCCGCGGGAGCAGTGACAACTGTGCGAACAGTGATAGCTGTGGCAGCTGTTAAAGCCAAAATAAAAGAACTTTGTTCAGAGGGACCCACGTTTGTCTGCAGCTGAGACGCTTTCTGAAACGAGAGGATCCGCAGCCTTTGGGGAAGGAGGAGCAGAAACCTGAGAGGGAGTTTTAACTGCCTTCGATTTGTGATGAGAGCAGGGAATGGCACCGGGAGGAGAGAAACAATAATTCTGAGGGTCTTTGTGCACACGTTTATTAGGTGTAATTAAAAAAGCCTGTTGCTTGCCCAAACCGAGCCGATCACACACTTTCTGCGGTGCCGGCAGCAGCACCGCACAGCACCTCGGTGCCCTGTGCTGCGGATGGTGCCGCGTCGGGCTCGGCTCTGCCCTCGGTAGCACCGGGACACGCAGCGACACGCGGGGCCGGGGACAGCGACACGGCCACCCGAGCCCCCGCCGTGCGGGGGACACAGGACCTGCAGCAGCAGCGGCTCCTGCAGCACCCGAGCTCCCGGAAAGGGCCTGGAGAATCGCACAGGTGCTGCGGTGGTGCTGAGCGGGGCGGGGGGCGAATGGGGATCAGCTGGGGGTGAGGGGCCGGGGCCGCAGGAGGGACAGCTGTGGTCTGTGGCTGTGCAGGTAGGAGCTGCGTGCTGCTGGGCGGGAGTGGGTTGGGGTTCCGGGGGAGATGCTGCAGGAGGTGGCTCGGCTGCAGCCCTGGAGGGGTTTTGCACGGGGCGGCTTTGCCCCGGTGCCGCTGGCCGGGGTGTCCTGGGCAGGTCAGCGCGGCCGAGGTCCCGCCCAGCCCGCGGGTTCTGGCTGACGGTGCGGAGCGGTGCTGGGGCTGCGGTGCCGCGGGGTTCCCGGATTGCGGCTCTGAGAGCGACTGAAGTGCGGGATGTAACGGGCCCTGGTGCCGCTCCAAGGAGTGCGGGGGGGCTGGAGCTCCCGCAGCTGAGCTGCCCGCGTGGGGGCTGCACCCTTCGCACAACGCCGCCCGGCTCCGGGCCCTGCGGAGCTGCCGGGGGCGGAAAGGTGCAGCTCGGAAGCCCCAAAGCAGCTCCCGTGCAGCTGCTCCACTGGTGTTTGTGTACCGGCTGGTGGTGCGGGGGAGCCCGGGGGCGGCATGGCTGGGGAGAGCAGCGGTGCCTGGTCCTGCCTGGGGGGGCTTCTGCAAAAGCGCGGTGGGGTGAGGGAGCTGCGCGCTGCGCCGGGGCAGAGCCGAGTGCGGTGTTTGCAGCGGGTGCCCTGCGCTGGGCGCCCCGGGGCTGGGCTGGCAGGGAACTGGGAAAGTCCCTTGTAGATACAGGCTCAGCGAACAAAGTGAAGGCATGTAAGAAGTGGCTGTGCTGTGTTTTTCATGGGAGTTGGTGAAAATGTTGTTATGAAAGTTGCGTTATCCCTGTGCTAATAAACCTCAGGAGGAAACAAATCGTGGTGATATCGCAGGAATGCACTTGAAATAAAAATGCAGTTAATCCTAAGCACCCCAAAAGCACATGGAGGGTTCAGCTGAACAGCACTCATCACATAGATGTTGTCGGTGTCTAAGAACAGCCAGTTTGGAGTCTGTTACCCATCACAGGAATTCAGCAAGCTTGTCGTGGCATATATTGGCAATTACCTGGCACCAGCAGGGAAACATTCATTTAAATAACAGCAAGAGAAGTGTGACAGTTACGGGATGGGCAAAGACACGTTACGCTGCTCTGTGAGCAAACAGCACGTGGCCCAGGGCTGTGTGTTCAGTGTCCCTGGGGGTGACAGGAGTGGGGTCCCTTCCTGGGCTGGGGGGAGACGGTGACACCCTCGGCTTCCGGGCTGCAGAGGACAAACCACTGGGGCTGTTTTCTTGTGCCCTCAGCTCCAAGTTCCTGCAGCAGTGGGAGGCGCTTGCAGCACTTCCCAATGTTGGGGGATGTATCCGAGTGCTCGGGACAACGAGCCCACCGGTTGCCCAGGCTGGGGCAACAGGAATGACATTGCAGGGCTGAGTGCGGGTGCCTGAGCTGTGCGGTGCTGGTGAGATACCCAGATGGGTTTGGCCAGGAGGGAGGTGGGACGATCACACTGGAGAACAGCATCTCCAGCTGACATAGATAACATCCAGTTACAAAGGAAATGGTTTTTTTCTGCTCCTCCTTTGGTGCTGTTGTTAATCCCAAGCCGTACCTGTCTTGGGCGTGCTGGAGGTCCAGCCGCAGCTGTGCATGGAGCACAGTGTTTGGGGAGCTTGAGGTGATGCCCAGGGCCGGGCTGGACGGTGGCTGCGGCTGCGTGGACATGGCAGAACGCTCTGCCAGGACAGCAGAACCAATCCTTCTGTACAGCAGCGTTGCTAATTGTCTTTTCCACCCATGTCTCATTTTTCTCTCCTAAGTGTATGCCTCTTGTCCAGGAAAGCTCAAGCAGTGGAAGGTGCTGTTTTCTACCTTCCTCTCAAATACTGCTGGGTTTCAAGAGCCCTAAACCACCCCTGACACAAAGTGAACTGTGTGTCTTATTGCTGGCATTAGTAGGGTGCAGTGCCACGGGGGAAACTCCTGTGGTGACATAGTGACCTCTGCTGAATTGTCAAGTCTCAGCCCAGCTGCTTGTCTTGGTGAGGCTGAAAATAGACATCTGTGTCCTGCTGATAGCGCGCTCACCGCGGGCCAGGCACCGCATCTTGCCGTCACCGTGCAGAAGAAAAGCTTCTCCTGGTGCTCATTTGACCGCGGAGTCTGTCTTGGTGTTTGTGTTTGGCAAATCCAGGTGGATCTGCCCGGGATTGTCCCATCCTGCAGCGTTGGGGCACGGACCCCGGGCGGCTCTGGGCGCGCGGTCTGTGCCCGTGGCTTTGCTGGGCAGAGCTGCTCTGCCGCTCACCGCTGTTTGGCAGGGGCGTGTTTGACGTTGGTGCGTTGGGTGCTGAGCGCTGTCACACCCCGGGCTCTCCTGGAACGTGTGTGTGGACCCGCTGCGGCAGGAGCTGAACAGCTGGAATCCTGACCAAGCAGCACGAAGAGCAGCCCGGAGCTGCCTTGGTCCTTGCGTGCTCCTCAGCAGCGGATAAAAGCAGCACGAGGCACCAAGAGCTGCTGTGCTCCGGGTCTGTCAGACACGCTGATTCTGGTTCTGCGGGGTATTTCTGTCACCAGGCACCTCATGTCCTGCTGCCATGCACAGGGCTGGTCACAGCTCCTCATGGGGCTGCCACGACCGTACCCGTGTCCTGCAGCAAAACTGAGCCGCTGGCGAAATTACACCTGTATTTAACACACCACCTTCATAACTATTACGTACATGTGTGCACCCCTTGCAGTGCCTGCCTTGCCATGCCGTGCTGTGCCCCACCACGGGGATTGGGGTGGGGGACAAAGGACGTGCTGACACGGGATGGTGAAGGGTCTGTGGCTGCGCTGCCGTGCCACAGGCAGCCCCGGGGAAACGTCCCCAGTGTGTGGTTGAACCCGGTTTAACCCTCGCACAGCTGCTGCCGGCTCCAGATCCATCCCCTGCTTATCATTTCTAGTGCAAAATGGGAAATGATGTGCGAAGATTGTTACTGCTTGCAATCCAGTTCTGAACATCTGTGCCGAACTGAGAATTTCATCCCAAAATAGACACACAGATACAGAGTGAAAAGGAGCAACTTAAGGAAGAGAGTTTGAGGGAATTAACAAGAATCTAACTTGCTCTAGAGTATCTGAGCATCACTCCGCATTCCTTCCTGACCTCTTTACTGCTTCTTTGCTCTATTGATTTCTCCTAATAGCAGGTTTCATAGTCTCTTTAACTGTGTTCTTTCTCTAAAACAACTCCACGCTGTCTGGAGAACATGCACCTACAAGGTGTGGTACAAGTCCTGGGCCTGTTTTGCCCTTTTTTGTGTTTAATTTTTATTTATTATGCCTTTTTACAAGGGCACGTAGCAACAGGACAAGGGGTGATGGCTTTAAACTGAAAGAAGGTGGATTGAGATTAGATATGAGGAAGGAATTGTTGCCCTGAGGGTGGTGAGAGCCTGGCCCAGGTTCCCAGAGAGGTGGTAGATGAACCATCCCTGAGACATCCCAGGCCAGGCTGGACGGGGCTCTGAGCACCCTGAGCTGGTGAAGATGTCCCTGCTCATGGCAGGGGGGGCACTGGGGGAGGTTTAAGGTCCCTTCAACCCAAACCATCCTGTGATTCTGTGGTTGTCTGTAACACAAAATGACCAGGAGACTCCCATGTACTTTGAAGCTGGCAGCACCGTGGCCACAACCCACCTTGCTGTGCAAGCTGGTCAGAGAACAGCATCTCATCGATTGCCAGCGCTGCCCGCAAAGCGAGGGCTTTGTGTCCCCCGGTCACTCCTGGCTGCTTTCGGGTTCCCCGGTCACGCGCAGCGCTCGCTGCCCGGAGCAGACCTGACAGCTTTGCTGCTCTGACTCACCAGCAGGTAAATTTGGCAATCTTCTGTTTCCCCATCTGTTTTCTCAGGAATTCATCCTTCGCTTTGCTCTCAGGGCAGCAGAACCGAGCCCAGCTGCTGGTTCCCACACGCGTCTCTCCCGGCTCCGCAGGCAAAAGCCTCGTTGCTCACGAGAAGGGACACGGGGCTGTGCCTGGTGGCTCGTGTCCCCCTGCCCACCCCATGGACCCTGGGGTCCTGTCCTGCAACCTGGGCTGTGTCCGGGCTCCTGCCCCCTCGCAACCGCTCCCCATGAGCTGGGGCTGCCACGGGGATGGGACAGGACAGGGCAGGATGGGATGGGACAGGGTGGGACGAGATGGGACAGGGCAGGATGGGACGGGACAGGACTGGCCCTGTGCCCCGAGATGCCCCAATGTACAGGCGCAGGTGATGTCCCACGGGCAGCCCCAGCATCAGAACCTGCCAGAACCCAGCTCTGTCACATGTCTCTCCTGTGTCATTTCGCATTCAGCGCTAAACTGTGGGCCTCGCTGCTTCCCGGTTTATTTTCTGGCATTCTGCATTTCCCTGGGTTTGGTAGCTGGCAGCGCTCCCCTCCCCGCTGCCCCCAGCCCTGCCCCCCTCCCTGCCGGCAGCTGGTGTCCCCCAGCCTGCTGTCGGACAGATGGACGGACGGACAGCGGGGCAGGGACACACCTCCTGTCCTGTTCCCCCCTCTTTTTTTATCCTCCTCTTTTTCGTCTTCCCCCTCTAGCCCTGGGTGATGGTTTGTGACGCTGTGGTGTGAAGGAGCTCGCTTGCGATGGATGGGCAACGTTTCCTTGTACTTTATTTGTAAATTCTTTCCCAATAGAGTGGATATTAATAATTATATGAACAAAAACTGCTACTTAAGCTGTTTGCTTTCCAAGTGGCATCAGTTCAGAGCACTACAGGGCAGAAATCAGAGAAGAATTTGGCACCCTATTTTGAGCATGCTGTGACAGTCCTCGCAGAATTTTGTACTAATGTTTGAATCCCTCATGTCTTACCCTTCTGAGCTGAAGACTCATTCTGGGAAGAAATCTGTTAAATCCAGCACGTGACTTTCTCGCAGCACCACTTGCGATGTAGTTTTGAATGGGAACAGGAAGAAATGTGTCAACAACTTCGTGTCTCTTCTTGCTGGGGAAGCGGCGTCCCCTGCCAAGCGGCGGTGCCTCGTGGCACTGCCTGCCAAGAGCATCCCCACGCCCCGGGGCGCTGCTGGGAGCCCCAGGGCCAGCGGTCCTCACCCGGCCGAGGAGCGGAGGTGTGTGACGGGGACACGTCGCCCTCCCCGCCGCAGGGTTCGCCCCCTGTGCCGCTGCTGCCACTCTGCGCGGGGGCGGCTGAGTCATCCCGCCGTGTTCGGAGCCGGGGGAGGCCCAGCTGTCTCCCCGCCAGGCGTGGAGCGTCTGTGCCGCACGGTTCCAGCCCCCGTGCGAGCGCGGTGCTTCCCACTCCATCCTGAATGTCATTGTTCCTGCGGAACAGCGTGTGCCGGCGCCCACCGCCCCGTCCCCCAGGTCACCATTGTTGCTGCATATGCTGGATTGGTTTAATTAGGGCTAAAATATGGCTGTGTTCACACCTTCTCTCTAGGGAGGAGATGAGCATTAAAACCATGATGGAGCTTGTATTTTGTGCTACGGATTTGCCGCAGTTGAGGCGTGTTGGCTTCAAGCGCCCCTTCCCAGGCTTGCTTCCATGGGTGGATGGAGGTGGTGTGCTGAGGGGAGCGTGTCCTGCTCCTGACCCGACCCAGCGCCTGGGGCCGTGCCCGGGGCTGCCGGCAGCCCCAGCTCTGCTGTGGGCGCAGCTCACGTGTGAAATGCAAAACGGTGAACCCACAGGGCTCCCTGGCCATGGGGAAGCTGCTGGTTTTATCTTCCGTACATAGTTGCAGCAGCAGGAATTTGGCTGCAGCGCTGGGGCTGGGATGGAGCCAGGGATCCCTGCCCAGACCCCCTGGTATGGAGCTGTGTCCTCGGTCCCCTGGCCACAGCAGGGACACACGGTGCCAGACCAGCTCCCACGGGTTCTGTCAGTCCCACGACACCTGAACCCTCCACAGGCATCACCGCAGTGTGTGGGTGCTGCTTGTTTTTCTGGGCAGGTTCTGGTCCTTCACACACGTGCAGGGTTACCCAGGGAACGAGATGGATTCCCCCAGGGTGCCCATGGTATTGTACAGTTCATTACAAATATTAGTCTGATGGGCAATGCACTGTAATTAAAGAAAACAATCAAAACACACCACTGTTTTCAAACCATGTGGGGATTTGTTTTAATTAAGCGCGGCCTTGTCAGACACTTGCTGGGTTAGTGGGGCTGTGGGAGCCGAGTCTCCCTCCTTGTTAGCTGAGCAGCTTCCCAGGCCTGAGGAGGTGGCAGTGGCTCAGGACACGGGGGGACAGACACATCCATGGCTGGGGTTTTGTGGGTGCAGGAGCTTCATGTACTGCAGCTGTGGGCAAACGAGGAAGTTCACATCAGGAAAATACCAGACCAACCAACCTCACCGCTCTTGTGCCCTCCTGTGTCCAGGGGACCCCGGGGCAGGACGGTCCCCCTGTCCCCACGGGTGACGGGCCAGCACCCGGAGTGGCGGGTACCGGGCAGCGATGCTCCCAGAGCTGCACAAGGGGTACCACGTGCTGCTGAGAGCTGCGGTCCTGCAACGTTTGGCATAAAACCGATGCAGAAATTACTGCGATAACACCAAAATATGCAACACGTTTGTCGGCAGGGACAAGGGAGCACCCCAGCCACCGTGCCAGAGCAGTCAGCTTGCGCTTTGCT
The DNA here is from genome assembly GCF_036013475.1 of Columba livia. Taxonomy (NCBI): domain Eukaryota; kingdom Metazoa; phylum Chordata; class Aves; order Columbiformes; family Columbidae; genus Columba; species Columba livia. The sequence continues at coordinate 710,662 of NC_088610.1, forward strand.
GCTTAGTGGAGGTTTTAACTCAAGCTCAAGGATGGTCCCTCCACCGGGACAGCAGCCTGGCAGCTCCTGCCTGGGCTCGGACTTACTGGCTGTTTTTTCCCACACCCAGACTTAGTCCCAGGTTTGCCATTACTTGCCAGGGATTGCAACTGGCAGGGGAGTAAGTGCAACGAGATGGGAAAACTCCTTGTAACTCACCCTGCAAAACTGCACAGCTATTTTTTTTAAAAAGGAAATTAAACTTGAAAATGTTCAAAGATCTTCTGAAAATGGGGTTAACCAGGGGAACCTTTGGACGTGAGACTTGAAGTGTACAATTAAGCTTTGGTGAGGGGCAGCTTCATTTCCTGTTGGTTTTGTTCCTGCGTTTATGTTAGTTTTATGAAATCACATGGTGTATTTTATCTAGTCTTTGCTATTTATGGGAACATTTCAGAGTAAAATGTTGTTAGCAGCTTGAAATTCTGCCATGCTCTAGCATTTTTTGTTTTAACACTATTCAATGTGAAAAAATTAATATTTTGACTCAAAATACCGAATAGCAGCTATGGATGTTAAAAATTCACAGCTCATTTCAAAATATGTCAAAACTTCCCAGGGAACAGAAATACTGATTTATTTGGTCTTGGGACTGGTTCTAATCTTGCCAATGAACTGTGATGGGTCTCTGAAGCAGAATGGGCGAACGGTTTTGCAGGGCAGTGCCCGTGGACGTGTCAAACCTTTGCCCAGAGCAAAAACACCTTCATTTTGCTGTGTGAGGAAGCAGCGTCAGGTGCATCTCGTTTTCGGTATTCAGCTGTTCGGTAGCTGTGTGGCCATCGTCAGGTACCGGGCACTGGCTGGCTCCACGGGAGCCGCCGTGGGGAAACCGCATCTTTTGGCGTCTCTGAGAACTGGTGACTGATTTAAACAGCCCGTGGGTTTTCCACGGTGGAAAACTGTCCCCAGACCTGTGGGAAGTGGCAAACTTTAAACACTCCAAAGGCGTGAGGTGCCGGGGTGCTGCCCCCGCTAGCGGGAGCACTTGGGGAGCTCATCCCGTCTCGCTGCTCCATCGCCTCCCATTAAAACGCCAATCGCGGGTCCGCTTTCCTCCAGTGCACCAGAGGAATCTGTGCAGTGTTCCAGTAATTTCTTAAAAGTAATTAATGATTGAGCAGGCGTGTATCTGGGGTCAGTGAGATAACTCAAAGGAAGAGATAACTCTGTTTGCAAAGCTGCTTGTGCGGAACATCTGTGTGAAGAAAATGTATACATTAAAAAAGGCATCAAATGTCAGGAAAGGCTCTGGCAGGAACAGCCAGCGGTTCGGCTGCCAGCGCAGCCTTTACAGACCCTCTGCCAGCCCTGGAGAACCAACGGGTGTTCCCAGCAGTAAGAGTGTTTGACCCCTGGTGAAGCCCCGGGGCCATCCCAGCCCTGGAGCCCACTGGCTCCGGCTCTGCCCTCTGGGGGGACCAAATCCCTGCCCCACAGCAGGGGCCAGGAGCTGCCTGGGAGCGGGGCGCTGGTCCTGTCCCGTCCCCCCAGCCCCTGGGGCAGGATCAGTGCCTGGCCACCACCCCCAGGCCCCATCCCCGGGCAGGGGGAGCAGCAGCTGCTCCCTGCATCCTCTGTACCTGTTACCATCCGCCAGCACTTAAACCCCTAATAGCTCGTGCCAAATTAGCTTTCCTGGGAAAGCCTGTGCTCTTCAGCTCTTTGCTCCTAATGCAGCAATTAAGGCCCATGTTATCTGGCAGAGGCCAGGCTGGCGGGAGGAGAGGGCTGCAGGGAATGGAAAAGCTGCCTGTGGCCATGGGAGACCTTCCTGTGCCCCAGTGTCCCCGCTCCAACCCTCACCCGTGTCCCTGCTCCCGGTCCAGTGGACACGCTGTGTCCCCCCTGGCTCTGCTGGACGAGTGGGGGACAGCAGCCACGTGCTGGGGTCTGCGGCGGCCCTGCTCAGCCCCCCCCGGCACAGGGACCCCCGGCCCACAGCACAACAGCAGCTTCTAGAGGGAAAACGAAAGGGCTGTGGCGTGAAGGGAATCAGAAACGTGCTCACGGGCTGTGGGAACTGCACATCATACAGTTCGAGTGACGTTTCTCACAGCACTGCGAGGACGGGCGTTTGCAGGTGTGGCTGTCAGTTGTGTGAAGAGTGAAAGCGTTTTTGTTTTAATTATTGTTTAAATAATAAAAACTATGTGCTTAAAAAAACAAAAGCAAACCACAACCTGAAACGGATGCCATTAAAATCCTTCACCTGGGATAATATAGAGATCAAAGAGCAGAGAAGCACAAAGGCTCTGGTTTTGCTTGGCGCTGACTTCAGGTTGCTGGGAGGGACCCGTCTCTTCTGCAGCAAGAATTGGTGGTTTCTCCACTGGCTGTAATTACAGGTCAGATTGAGCTCATATGCCTAATGCAATGCAGTTTCCAGTGTTAACTATGCATCGTCAGAACTGGCATGTTTGGCAGACAAGTGGTCGGGACCCTGGGGTGATGCGAGGGCGATGCAGGAGGGACCCTGGGGTGGCCTGAGCAGCAAGTCCGGGCTGTTTGAACACTGCACTGGTAGCTGCAAATGAGCTCGTTAGCCAGGTTTAGCCCCGGTGATGCTGGAGCAGACCCCTGGGCCACGGGGGCCCTGGGCTGCGCTGCTCCGCTCCTCCTGCTGGGCACAAACTGGGCTGAAAGCATCAGGCTTTGGCGGCTGTGTTTGGAGGGAGGTGGGGTGGCTGGGGTCTAATTAGCGCTTGTGGAAAGCCCGTTTGCAGCGGGCTGGGTGGCACAGCGCTTGTGTGCCAGCTCAGGCTCTGCGCTGCTTCAGCCTGAGCTGAATCCTGCTGTCACAGGCACAATCCAGCAACTGCGCACTTGGGTTTGTGCTGCTTACCACTGTAATGCGCTGCCAAGGACTTATTTTGCTCCTCTGTTGAAGGTCTCCGCTATAATGATTTTGGGGAGTTTTTCCCAAAGGGGGTTTGTTTGGTGCCAGCTTGAACAGAAAACAGAGATGTGAGAGGCAGCGGCTGTTTCTCTTTGCCTCGTCCTTAGGCTCCGGTTTGTGGAACAGTGAGCGTCGCCCTCTGCTCATGCCCTGTGGCCCGACAGCCCACCCCCCCAAACTGCACGGGCTGTGGCTGCGACCCCCCAAAGCCCAGTCTGTCTGCAGCTCTTGGGTAATCAATAACGACTATTGCACGTTAAAGTTCTAGCATCCCTCTACAATAGATTTAGCTTTTTTACAGCCCTTTGCATGTCTAGATTTCCGAGTGGTTTACCAGCATGGTTAATTCTGATTATTCTCATTTGCTACCAAGAAACTGAAGCTGGGGCAAGTGACAGGACTTGTTCCATCAGAGCAGGTCCCAGCTAGAGGAAACTCCAGGCTCCCCTGGAGCAGCCTCCTGCATCCCCTTTGCTGTTAGAAAAGCTCTGTGTGGCCAGCCACGCTGGATTTAATTCTTCTTTTAAATGAATCACACTATGAAATTCATGGCTCGGGAGCAGAAGGATTATTTTTTGGAAGAAGCCTTGCCTGCAGGAGGCTTGGATCCCAGCGAGTAACCCGTGATCAGCCCAGCTTCCTGCAGCGCGCAGAACCCGGAGTAATGAACTGCCCTCCTCCCGAGAGACCCCTCAGCTCAGGATCCATAGGTGCTGGGAGGATGGGCAGGTGGGAGTTCTGCTCAGGATCCATAGGTGTTGGGAGGATGGACAGGCAGGCATTCTGCTCAGAATCTATAGGTGTTGGGAGGATGGACAGGCAGGCATTCTGCTCAGAATCTATAGGTGTTGGGAGGATGGACTGGTGGGAGTTCTGCTCAGAATCTGTAGGTGTTGCGGGGATGGACAGGTGGGAGTTCTGCTCAGGATCCATTAGTGTTGGGAGGATGGACGGGTGTTCTGCTCAGAATCTATAGGTGTTGGGAGGATGGACAGTCAGGCGCTCTGCTCAGAATCTATGGGTGTTGGGCGGATGGATGGGCAGGGATTCTGCTCAGAATCTATAGGTGTTGGGAGAATGGACATGTGGGAGTTCTGCTCAGAATCTATAGGTGTTGGGAGAATGGACATGTGGGAGTTCTGCTCAGAATCTATGGGTGACTCACCCAGGTGATGCTCGCACGGAGGGCTGGCCGCTTCCTGCCTTTATGTGGTGCTCAGCCTGCTCTCTGCATCCTGGTATCGAGGTCTCAGCTCCTGCTGCAGCCACACCGGGCAGGCAGCAGGATTTCCAGCAGCTTTAACTTGGTGACCGTGTTGCTGCATTTCTCTGCTGCCTGGCGAGCGTCGGGACAGCCAAAGACAGACTCGCTGGGTGCTGGCTGGTTTTCTGGGGTACAGCCCTTTGACAGCTTGCCAAGGCAAAATGGGGCTGTTTGATTTAAATACAACTGTTTCCAAATTTGCCCCATAAAGAACACAGGCTCCTAATCAGTTTTTATTTTAATTTGAGTCTTAAAATGGTTTCTCCAATAAAATATGTTAAGGAGGAAAAAAACCAACCAAACAAAACCCACCACACCTCCAGAAATCCTCCTGCCTAAGGGGCAAAGAGAAGCATGTAGTGGTTTGTTTTCATAGGAAAATCAGTCTTTGTTCGGAGAGTGAATCAAACATGCAGGGACTTTGACTTGGATGAGTTAACCAGGCGTTTAGCAATCCAGTTTTATAACATGTACGTGATTTATAAGGAACTGCATGACAAGAAGTGGCCAAACCTACAAGTGGCAGCAGCAGGACGGTGTTTGGTGAGGCAGCTCAGCTGCGGTGTCGGGCCCCATCCTGCCCGCAGCCAGAAACACGCTTGCTATTGCAAGGCCTTACATGTGGCTTTAAAATGGCTATGTTTGTGTAGTAAATAACAACATCTGTTTGGAAAAAAAAAGTCTGTCTATACCCCAGGAGACATTCCCACGGGTATTTGATGGGAAATGGTTGTGTTGAATTGGGTCACCCTGCACTGAGCTCTGAGACGCTCTGCGAGGCGTCTGCTCTGGGGCTGACCCTGCGCCCCTGGTCGGGCGGTGTCTGTGCTGCTGCTCCTCACAGCTACCAGATAGGGCTGGAAAACCAGCTTTTCCCTGCCCGTAACACTGGGGAGGGGGACGGGGCTGAATGGGCTCCCAGCAGCAATCCGCCCTCGCTGCCCTGCTCTGTTGAAAACCATCCCACTGGGAAAGCAATACTTTTTCCACAGCTCTAGGAAATGCAATAATAGGTTGCACATTCAAACCAGCTGCTCATTTATTTTTTCAACTGCCTCTGAAAAATGTTTGTAATTAGGAAAAGTCTATAACAAGAAGTACAAACAAATCAAAGTCTGTCATTAGCCAGAAAGAGTCGGCTCTCTGCCTTAGCTATGGTTTTATTAAATTAGAATAATGAAGCAGAAGCTATACAAAGAAAAACAAGCGCTTTGGAAAGGTCTGAAATATACAGCCGTCAGTGTAGAAAGCAGTTTTCAAATTTAAACGTGAAGCTGTAAACATGTTAGCTTGTGCTGTTCTGACACCTCCTTCTGTAAGGCTGCATGAACTTCAGAGAATTACCCTATAAAAGAGAAGGAAATCTTCTGTAACGCTCCAAACTGGGGAACTGGTGGAACCAGTCCCCGAGCAGGTCCCCACGGGACTGCGGGTGGCTCGGGGTGGTGCCAGCAGGGCCCTGGGTGGCTGGTTTGGAGGGCACTGGAGGGGCTGGTGGGTGGCATTAGGGGTTTGCCTCGTCTCCTCAGGGAGATTGAACCTCCCTGCAGAAACACTCAGCTCGTGTGGGAGCGATGGGACAGGGGGCCAGGAGAGGAGCGACATGGTGGGGTGAGGAGACAGTGCCCCAGGGCTCTGCGCTGTCCAACACCCACGGGCAGAGCTACGGGATGGAAACGTGCTTCCAGAGGTTTGGGTTCTGCAGGAAAGGGGTTTTCCTGGCTCTGGTGCCAAGCAGGCTGGGAAGCCGCAGCTTGCGGATCTGCCTGGCTCCGTGCTTGCCTTGTGTAACATCTGGGCACGTGTTGAAGGCCCCTGTGGCCCCAGGGGCAAAACGCAGGCAGGCTGCTCAAGGCCAGCACTGCAGAAGGACCTGCTTTCTTGCAAGCAGTAGAATAAGCCAGTTGCAATGCATTTCACTGTTTCAAAGTTATTTTTTTCCCGGTCCATTTATTTTAATAACTGCCATATGGTAGTTTGTTGCTTTGAAAAACAAACTAAAAATGACCTTGCCATTGTGAGCAGAAAAATACTTTCAAAGATCTTCACCTGTGTGTTTTCTAATGTGTGTTTGGGAGCTGGGAAAATAAGTCTTGCCCCCAGTGCTCCCTGAAGGGAGGTGCTGCGGCCGGGGCACCCCGTGGGGCAGGACAGCCCTCGCTGCTCCCGTGCCAGCATCTGGGGCAAAGCCACCAACCCTGTGCAGCGTCAAGGTCAAGCACAGGACCCCATGGGCAGCACTGTCCAGCATTAGATCCAGATGACAGCCAAAGCCAGACGTGGGGCTCATCAGCTGTAAACAGCACCAGCACCAGGGATGCTGATTTGGTCCTCGTGTGTGGGGCTGGGCGGCCGTCCCCACTGCATGTGGGCCTATGGGAACCTGAGGCAAAGCCACTAGCGTGGGTTGGCTTTGAGAAGTAGTTTGTAATTGTAACTGTTTCTGCTGTTTAAGCCGTGATTTCTGAAGGGGGCAATGGAGCTGGTGAGGGGCGGGAGCACAAGTGTGATGCGAGTGGCTGAGGGACCTGGGGGGTTCAGCTGGAGAACAGGAGCTGAGGGGAGACCTTCTGATCTCTGAACTGCCTGAAAGGAGCTTGGAGCCAGGGGGGTCGGGCTCTGCTCCCCAGGAACAAGCGCCAGGAGCAGAGGAAACAGCCTCAAGTTGCGCCAGGGGAGGTTGAGGTTGGATCTGGGAACAATTTCTTCCCCAAAGGGCTGTGGGGCATTGGAACAGGCTGCCCAGGCAGTGCTGGGGTCACCAGCCCTGGAGGGCTGGACAGACGGACGTGAGGTTCTCAGGACATGGGGCAGGTACAGGGGCGGGGTAGCAGTTGGACTCAATCTTGAGGGTCTCTTCCAACCAAAATGGTTCTGTGATTCTGAGCCTCAGTCTGTGGAACACAAACATATGTGAGAGAAAGGAGCCCCTGGAGTGGGGCGCTTGGCTGCGGCTCCGGGGAGAAGCATCACACGGGGCAGCGATGAACAATGAAATAACGAGGAGTCCGAGCCCACCCCGTGTGTGGGATCCCTGGGGCTGCCCCCAGTGCGCGGCCCCGCGGCAGCGGCTCCGACGGAATGTTTGTTTATTGCTTCGGCAACAGCCGAAAAAACCCTAAACCCAGATAATTGAATATTCGTCTTCTGTGAATTCTATTAATTCTGCACTTCGTGTTCTGAAGAGCAAAATAATTGCCGTAATTTCATTTCAAAACCTAAAGTAAATAACCATGAGCCTGTCATTTTTTCTGTGTGTTTTCACTGAAAGGAAATCTATCTGCCTGCCTGCTTTCATTATAAAATGATCACTGGAGCCGCTAGAAGAACAGCATATTTATTTTTACATTTCTCTGCAAAAGCCTATTTAGTCTAAGTGGCACAGTTAACACTGCCAGGGATTTCTTTGTCCTGATTTTAAACAGCCTTTTAAAACCCAGCATTAATTTAAACAAGATAATATAAATTAAATCGTGTGGTTTGGTGCTGTTCAGTGTTCACCCCCTTCAAAGGCTCTGCCTTTTTTTAAACAACCCCGAAGGAGACGCACTTTAATATTCATCAGTGCCAAGAAAAACTAATTTTAAGAATCCATTTTTATCCACCAGAGAAGCGCACAGAAAGGAGGTGAAGTTTGCATGTGTGGGTTCGGGACAGAGCTCCGGGAGAGCTGGGAAAGACCCACGTGCAGCTTACAGGTCTTTTCCACCCAAACCATGACACGGTTCTGTGACTCTCTGCAGGGGTGCAGGGGTGGGTGGCCGTGCCTGCCTTGCGTGTGCCCGTCTGGGTCAAGTACACAGTGAATGCGAATCCCATCTGGAAATAAAAGGGAGGATTGGCAGTCGGTGAGCGGTGTGAGCTGTGACCTGGGGCTGCCCCGCGTGTCCCCGATGGCACAGGGCTCAGCAGGGAGCTGCTGCCTGTGCGAGCACTGTACAAAGCAGGTTTTATGGTTTCTATGCGTTTCCTGGGAGATGAGAAGGAAGTCTCCGTATTTGGCCTTTTTCCTTTCTCTCCCCTTATCAATGTTTACCAGACACACTATTTTCTCATGAAAGAGAAACTCCTGTTTTCAAAATTGGGTCATTTGGTATTTGTGTCACTGACACATGAACCCCTTCGGCTGGGGCTGCAGACGGTGTTTCTGCACCACAGCAGGGAGTGAAGGGAGCAGGGATGGGGGCTGGTACCTCTGCTCTGGCATCCCCAGGGTTGGTACCTCCGTTCCTGCATCCCCAGGGTTGGTACCTCTGCCCCTGCATCCCCAGGCTGTGGGACAGTGGTGTGAGGGGTGACACAAGCTGTCCACAGCCCTGCCGAGCCTTACCTTCATGCAGGGAGGGGAAAATGTTGGGGCCTTAAAATAACTGACCCAGATAACTCAGACGGGAAGCAGCTCCCCCAGCAACAATGCGGCTTCTTGCCTTTGCAGCATCCACGAAAGGATGGGTTTGTCCCCCCTCGTCCTCCCGCTGTCTCCCGGGGTGCAGTGGCTACAGCAGGGCAGTATTTTGGGGAGCACACTGAGAGTTATCAGGCTGCACCCTGTAAGCAATGACTGACTTCTGCCCAGTGAGCCGGGGGAGTGAGCTGCTCGGGGCTGATGGGGCTGTATGAGGGACACTCAGCAGTTGAACGTTCTCCTGCAAAGTGCTTGGGAAGTTCCTCATGTGGCCTTCGGCTGCAGATGTGTCTGCAGGGGAGTCCCGTCACCCCGGGCGTTTGTGTGTGACCGCCCCTTGCCGTACCCCAGTGAGACCATGGCAACCACTGGGCAAAGGGGGTCGGGACTGAGGGTGCTGCAGGACCCACAAACCACCCCGGCTCTGCAGCGGCTGCTGGACACCTGCTCACTTAATGACAAAATTGTGACTTCAGAGATTAAATCTCATTACTTGGCCAGTGAGCTTGGCAGGATGATCCCTCTTCTCTCATTACGTCTTAGAAGTACTGAACCTTCGCCCTGGCTGCTGTTTGCTCTGCTGCAGCCGGGACCGGGGGGGTTTGGCAGGGTTCCTGAGGTGCTGCCTGTGCCAAACGGATGTAGTCTCATTAGCACCAGCACCAGGGAGGTTTTTATTGCCATTAAGACAGCGTTGAAGGTGCCTTCCTGCTGGGCAAGGCACGAACACAGCAGGAGATGAAAGTCCAGCTCTCCTTTCCTCGAGAGCTCCTCATCACTTAGCATCTATTTAACTTGTCTGCCAAAACCAGATGGAGCCACAAACCATCTTGTCTGCGGCTCTGCTCTCCCCTTGGCCAGCGCTGGCACCCATGGGCGCCCCGGTGAGCAGGGACACGGGGCGGCTGTGGTACTGGGGATGGGGCTGGGGGACCTGCCAGCATCCCTGGGATGCTCAGCACACCCCGTCCCTGCAAAAGGGCTGGGGGGCACAGGGGGGGGCTTTGCTCTGAACTGGGTGCACAGATGCTGCATCACACAGCGTGGGTGGGCCAGGGACAGAGACAGGCTGGGAATGGAGCTCTGCTCTGGGGTCATGCCCAGAGGGGTGCAGGGGGATCCTGCCACCAGCAAACACAAGCCCCATGGGTCTCCAGGTGCAGTTTTTAATATGCTGGAGAAAGAAGGCACAGGCTTTGCATTCCTTCTACACCCAAACAGATCCCACTGGCCAGAGCTGCGCCCTGCGCTGGGACGGGTCAGGGCGGTGACGCTGAACCCCAGGGAGATGCGGGCAGGGTGCGGGCAGGGTGCAGGCAGGGACAGGGGCTCGGCCATCCCCACAGGCAGGCTGCCGCGGCTCACAGCAGTGAATTTACAGCTTCAGGGTTCTTTAGGAAGCTGTTCCCCGGGTTGCTGCTGCAGAGGCAGTGTTGGTCCCTGTTCCTCCTGCCCGTGCCCAGTTTTTTTGCCGAGTTAGAGCTTAATTCCTGTACAACCCGTCCCATCAGTTTTCCAGCCAGCAGAGGGGGAGAAGAATCTCCGTCCGTATTTGGCAGCGGGGCTGTCAGGCAGGAGGCAGCAGCGCCGGGGAAAGGCCAGGTGCAGGGTCGCGGCTGCGCAGGGCCGTGCCTGGACGTGGCTCGGGCAGGGCGGCAGCTTTTGTGGGACAAGTCACTACTTGGCTCCGAGTCTTTGCACCAGGACTACAGAAATCTACTTACAAACATGGCTGGTTTAGTCCCTCCGCCTCCTGCTGTAGCTTTTTCTTCTGCAGTGACTCAGGCTGAAGGAATGTTTTCCCTCTTGCTCCCCTTGTCTCTCCTCGTGTAGAGATAAGGGGAAAACCGGGCAGTAGCAACACCCAGCTGGCTCAGAGGAAGGGAATGATCACAGGACATCTCTCACTGGGGTTTGCTCTTCCAGACACTGGGAATTCAGCAAATCGTGCTCTCTGTGCTTGTACAGTAGCAATAGGATCACACATAAAAGGGCACTCTGTGTTTACTGCCCACAGTCACATCTCCCTTGCTTCCTGCAAATCCGTGCAGAGCCGTGGGGACAGACCTCCTTCCCTTTCCTGAACGTTTACAACTGTGTCAAATCGGGATTTTTACCATTTACTGCTATGTGTGGTTACGGCTTTTCTTAAAGGTCAGGGGCACAGAAAGGAGAAAAATAAAGGTAGATTGCAGTAAAATAACTATCAACATGGAAAAAATCCCAGAGACACTGTAAGAACAACTGAAAACCATTTAACAAGGTAGGTCTTAAAAAAGAGTTATGTTTAATTATTTGAAGAATGAGCTGAACGGCTCCAGGAGGCTGCAGAGGTGGCTCCAGACACTCGGGTCGGGGCTCCGCAGCAGCGTGATTTATCTTTTTGCTGTTACACGCTCAGCGGCAAATCCTGTGTTGGTGCAACCCCAGGAACGGGTTCAGGCGGTTCGGCTGAACGGCACACCGGCTATCTCAGTGCTTTACAAAAAGGATCTTGAAGGAACTCTTAAAGGAACCTTTAAGAACCAGTTTTTGACAGGTGCCAGTTGATTCCATGGGATCCGCTGCATGGGATCCACCACAGCTGCAACACCAGCACTCCCCAGCAACCTCTGCATGGTGGTGCTGGTCCTGCGCACGGAGGACACATTTCTCTTCAGAAACCCCGGATTAAATAGCAATATGTTTTTGTATCGATCCGTATCTGAGAGATCTCTGCAGTTCTGGGAGTACAGCTTTTCTACCTTCCTCATTTTTGCTCTTGATTTTACTTATATTAGAGTGACAAATAGAAACTCACAGGGGACTTTTTGCTTTTCTACACACAAGTTCATTATGGTTTTAAGTCAGTGCTGATCTTGCCCCTCCATTAAACACAAGGCATTAAAATCAATCATTAATAGCTTTAAAAGGTTTGTACAGCAACAAACATAGTTATGTTTGGACATTAACGGAGGTATTTTTTCCTTAACAGTGGGTTATTTTAGATAAATAACTAGAGATTATGAAAAAGATGATATATGTCAGTGACTACTTTTCTTCCCAGTACATTTTTAGATTAGACTCCTGAAGTAAGCTCCTGAGGCTCCAGTTTTCAAAGCCAAAAGTTAATCCCCTAAAAGCTCAATAACCAGTAATTAAGGGGAGGGATAGCACTGGTGCGGGGCAAGCAGGGAGGGAAAGATGTGCCCACAGCAGAAAAGTGACCGGTTTGGCATGAAACAGGAGATAAAATCAGATATATAAGGTATGGAAGCTCAGATAAATCAGATGTATGAGAGACCCGATCCTGGTGTGTTCCACTGAACATCAGGGGTTCTGTCCCATCACGCTGCAGGGACCGATGCAGCTGCTAACAGCTGCTCTGGAACCAGGACTCGGTTTCCTGAGGGCAAGTGGAAACTTGTCGGTTTCGGCCAGGACTTCCCATCACCCTGCGCCGTGGCCGGCTCCCCCAGAGCATCTGGCCCCTGGCCATGTACACGGCTCGCCTGAGCTGTGGGCTCCCTCGGCTTTACAGCATCACAGGACAGATTTATAGTGATGCTTTTATGTTTTTTCTTCAGTCATCATGCCTACCCTACCAGATTTGTTTTATAACACTCGGATACAAACCAGGGGAGTCTGTTTGTATTTGGAATTTCAATAAGGGATGTGGGGAGAGGAAGGTCCCTGCAGCAGTGCCGCTTCCGAGCAGCACTCAGCGCTTCAGCTGCTGCAGCTTAAACTGAAGCTGTTGCTTCAGCAACTGCACATTAAATTAGAAATGGCCTCAGTAATGATCACCAGGGTATTTGTTTCCAGTAAGAGCTGAGCTGGTATTTCTTTGTACTACATGATTAGGTTTTGATTAAGCTTTTTTATTTCAGGTACTGATGTATCTCTTTGTTTATTCCTCAGCATCACTTCCTTCCTAATTCTCAATGGGAGCTGTCCAATTCTACCTTAATTGTCAGATGCATGTTGGAGTTGCAGGGAGTTACAGAGGAGCCGCGGGTGCCGCAGTGCCTGGAGACGCTCAAGGCGCTGGGTGTGAGCCCAGGGCCGGGCAGGGAGCAGCTGGGAGCACCGCGGGCAGCAGGGACCGCGACCCACGCAGCAGCGCGGGAGCAACGGGGCAGAGCTGGGACAGGGAGAGCTGCGGGACACTGAGAACGGGAACACGGGCTGGAGGAACAATGAACCTCTGGCTGCAGAGGTTGCTCAGGGAGCTCCAGCCCAAATCAGCTGCAAACCCCTCAGAAGAGAGTCCAAAAAAAGAGGCTTCTGATACTTATTTGGAACCCCTATCACCTCCTTGTAATAACCATGTTATCAGATATTCCCAAAATAAAACAGAATAGAGTGCTGGCATCAGGACCACTGAAAATCCAGGATTCATTGTGTGGCGGCACTAAACTGAACAATTTAGTTTCTGTTTCAGTTACTGGTATTTTTGAGGCCCTTCATTCCCCAAATTCAGCCCTTCAGGAGAGCGGTTTGCAAAACGGCGAAGTGACGGGAGGCAGGGACAGGCAGGGCAGGGGGCAGCACCGCTCCCCAAGGCCACTGGGGTTTTGTTACCAACAGCCAGACGTGGACAAGGGCTGCACCTTGCTTGTTCTGGTAAAACCAGGGCCAAGGTAGATCCTTACGGGCCATTAGAAAAACCGTTCACTGGTCGTTACTGGTACCTTTGGACCCTTGAATTCCAGAACTGATAAAACTTAGCCAGACTGTAACACGGACCACTCACTGGTAAACCGAGCCTGTGCCATCAGCAGGACCCGGTGAATAACACTGAGTTACAGCAATGGCCTTTGAAATGCAGTCCTAGGGTTAGATATGCAGTATTTCCATGTTTGCGTGCAGAAGCATGTAGCTGCTGCTGTACAGCAAAGCAAAAGGGCACACAGATATTGGTTTTTATCCATGTGGGAAAAAACATCTGTCAGAATTCACAAGTTCTGTACCTTCCAGTGAACCCAGGGGCATCGGTTCCATGCAGAGCCAGGCAGGAGCTGCGGCTCCCGGAGCAGCAGCCTGGGCTGGAGTTCAGCTCCTGTAGAACTGATCGGGAAAGGAAACGTGGGTGCAGAATAAAGCAAAGCAAAGGAGAAAAGCTCAGAAGTGCACCAGTAAGTGGTTTTTACCAACAGCCACCAGAGGTTACCTCCACAAATTTTAAATTGTGCTTGTTGCTGCCTTCCATTGAGAGAAAGGCAATATGCCAGACTCTCACCTCTTGTTACATTACTGTTCTCTGATTTCTTCGTCTTGGCTTTTAAAAAACCATTCCAGATCAGTTTTAACATCTTCTTTCTGGTGTTCAATACACAGCACCTGAAAAATACTGTCTAATTGTAGCTGTCCTATATCTTTAGTGTTGACAAAATTTGTTTTAACCAAATAGCTGACCTGATCAAATACTATAATAAAATGTCAAGAAAAAATGTTGCCTACATTTATATATGTTTATAAAGAAGTATCAAAATGTAGATTTGACGGTTCAATCTTGCCACATTTTCCAATCTTACCGTATTTTCTAATGCTTGCTGAACGCAAGCAGATGATGTTTATTGATACAGTTTGCTGGTGATGCAATTGCAGGTATTTACTAAATACTATGTGAGTTTCTGTGTTCCAGAACTGGACACTGCCCGGGCTGTGTCTGCTGGGCTGGGGCTGCGCTCTTGGCACCTGCTGAGCTTGGGCTTTCCAGTAATTTCCCCCACTTTGCACGTACCTGCAGGAGGGAAGACAGAGCCGAAAGGCGCCCGGAGGCAAGGAGCGAGGGCACCCGCAGGACTTGTGAGAAGCTGGTCTCAGGGAACATGGCTCTCACACCCATTTCCATCACCTCGGACAAGATCATCACTGGGATCGCTAACACGGAGTGCAGAGGTAACAAGGCTCTTGAAAGCACCCCAAACCTGTGTACGAGCGGGGCTGTGCAGCTCCCCAAGCACAGGGTCCCTCTGCTCCATCCACTGCCGTATCCTTGCCGACCCCGCTGGGCTGGGAACACCCAGCTGCCTTCCTGCTCCTGCCTTTGCTCCACGTAACAGAGAAAAAGACAGAGAGGCCTGAAAAAGACCACAGCCAAACCATCACCCACATGCACACAACTGGACATCTACGTGCAAGCTTCAGTGAAAAATCAGAGTTGGGTGTTGAAACGGGATTAGGGTGAGACATGGTGCTGCTGTCATGTGCTCGACCATGCAGGGAAATCCAGCTGTGCTGCACCAGCAACAGGGGACTGGGGTGCAGGAGGAGGCCAGCAGGGCTGGAAAGAGGCACCAGGCACCTGCGAGGCCCCCAGCCCCCCAGGCTTCCCTGCCAGCAGGGCGGCCACATGGAGACACGACCCTGCAAACAGGAACGTCTGCCCCTGCCCACCGAGACGCGCTGTGGGATGCTGTGGGTACAGCACCCTCGAGGGAGCTCGGTCTGCATCTCCCTCCATGCAGCACGTACCACACACTTAATTGAAATACTCCATTTTTTCTCCCTTGGTACACGACCTTCAGTGTTTCCTGCCTGTTTGTCTTCTTGGCCATTTGAGGAAACTGTGTAATATGAGTATTAGTGCACTATTAAACCTTCTCAGTAGAATTGTCTTTCCTGGCTGGTAGCTGAACAAAAGATATTTTCTACCGAGAATAGTAATTTCAATTTAAAATGGCAACATAGGAAGTAGGCAAGATGCTCCCTGCTGTAATTAGAACAAGTTTTCCAGTATTCTGGGTTATCTTTAGACTCTGGAAGTATAGTTGCTCTACTAGGATTAATAAGTCACCTCCATTAGCTCTCTCGCTGTGCTGGAATCACAGGGGCATCATAGCAGCAGCGCTGATCAGAAACCATTTGCATATTCTGAAATACAGAAGGCATTCTGAAACAGTTGTGTTATTTTTGTTGGTTTATAATATTAATAAAGGCAAAGGAGGAGAAGGAAAGACAGTATTCATCTCTGTGGGAGCACATGAGAGTCATATCGGACATATACCAGGGCCTTATGGACCAAGTGCTCTGAGTTCTTGTGCTATCTATTCACCACATTACCCACTCTTGATTCTAAAATTATAATCTTTTGCATGCACAATGCTGTGTCATCCTGTCTCCCAAAGTTCACACCCTGTTGGGACTCTGTCGCTCCTTGGGGCTCATGTTCTGCTGCGTGCAGATCTATTTAATTAGCCCACGAACAGCTTTTGTTTTCAAGACAGCAAAATGTCAGCTCAGACATTACCAGCGCGCACAGGCGCTCGCGCCTGTTGGGAGAGCGGCTCCGGGTGCCCAAGCAGCAGCAGCGGGTGTCTCCAGCATGTCACGCAGCAGGACTTTGCTGCCTCCTAAACAGCAGGTTGATGATCTCCAAGACCCGCAGTACGGCCAGGAGCGGCTCTGCAGGACAGCAGCGGCGGGCGGGCGGTGGTGGAGCGGGGCGGTGCGGCAGCAGCACCGCAGAGCGCCGGGCAGGGTTCTGCTGGCAGCAATCCTGAGCAGCCTGGCAGCTCGGCCCAGACTTGCTCTCACACAGCACTGCATGTCGGAGCTGCCACAGACACGTCTCATCGTTCTTATCAGCTCTCGGACGGCCCTTTCCCAGGTTTGTGTCCCGCAGCGGGGCGCGTGTCCCGCGCTGTGCGGGCTGGCTGCGGCGCTGTGCCACACGGCAGGGTCCCTGCTGCTGTCCCCTCGCCCTTCCGATGCAGGACCACAGACCAGAAACTCACCCCGTCAGCCCATCCTAAGGGGGAAAAGGCAATACCAGGCATCTCTTGTGGGAGATTTTATGTCTTGCTGGTTTTCTTTATCACTACAGACATTTTTTGCCTTGCGCATCCTTTCCTTGCCAGTGTTCAGCCTTCGCCTCAGTTGCTAAGGGCCACAACTTCTTGCAGGACAGTGACAGAAATTGCTTATTGCACAAAAGCAACTTTCTACATACCTGGCTGCTCACCCCCAAATTTCCCACATAGCTGAATTCACATGTCAAGCATGTGAAGCTAAGGCTGGAAGGAAACAAAACCGGGGTAAATAGCCATTGCTAACGGTCTGTCTACTATGTATTTGTAAGTATTTTTAGGTGGACAAGGACAGGCTTTGCTTTTTTTGCACAGATGTTTGCTTGAATCCTTTAAACCAGAATTTCCTCAGTTCTCACCTGCATGCAGGTGCTGTTGAAGTCCAGCTGAGACACCTCTTATGGCTTCGAAGGTGCAGTCTTTTAAATACTGCAGGCAGAAGTACTGTAAAACAAATCCATATTTCAGGCTTACCATGGCAAGGCTGCACACCATATAAGGGGTGTTGGGAAGAGATACCATCTTCCGTGGCAAATGAAAAAGGAAGTTGCGAAACTGCAGAGACTGGAGAAAGAAAACAGAGTGTGATGGAGCATCCTTTGGCCTAAGGAGTTTCCTGATGAAGAGGGGAAGGAAGCTCAGAAGCCAACAGGAAGGTCACAAGCCAATTCAGGTGAAATGTGGAACAGACAGTTTTGCAGGAGACATGATGTCCTGCAGCGGGGAGTCAAGGGAAGCTCCCACACACCTTAGAGCAGCACTCCCGAGCAAGACACAAAGGGCCTTATATACGTGTGTGTGTGTATATATGTATACATATATTTTCCCTCCCTATGAGCCGGCATTGCAATGATTGTTTATGGGGGTCCTGTCTACCAGCCTCTCCGTCTTCCCATTGTTCGTATCAGCACACTTTGAAATACTGAAGCCTGCATCTAAGTCTTCTCGTACCTACAGCCAACAGGTAGGAACAGCTGGATGTCTGTCCAGCCCGTTCCCTTTGCGCACCCACACACTGCGATAGTTCAGCACTAATTGGACTGACTGGGAATTTCCATTTGCTCTCGAGCATGCTTTCTTTTCTCGTTAGGGATATATCATCCATTTGAGTTAAATCAGCTGTTAACAGAACAAAACATTCAGTTTAATGGAAATCAGTGGTATAAAATCCCAGATTTTGCAGAAAGTGCATTAAGAGGCAAAGCTGGAACAGATTCAGTTTCAGCTTTACCAGGCAGAAACCTATTCAGCTACAAGGCATATGCTAGAGCTAGGGAAGAAAAGGTGCTAATGCAACATGCTTTATGGTTGTGGTCCAAAATAAGAAGAGATCAGTGATACAAGCAGAAAGACACTAATGTGCCGGCTGTGTATGAAGGCATGCAACAGTGCGGCTGCTAAAAAATATGCCTCGTTCTTTACCAATATACGTGTTTGGACCTCTAGCAGACAAAGCACTGCAGTCACAGTAATTGGGGTATAAAAAAGGAAAAGGGACACCTGGACAAAACTAGGTGTGTGAGGCAGGAGGAAAAAGGAGGCAAGAATACCAGTGTTTTAGAAAATGGGCATAAAAAAGGAAACACTATTTTCCGCTCTTGTGAGGAAAGGTGCGTGTGGTTCTGGAATGATGCTGCTGTTGGCAGCACTTGGCAGTGGAGGTTCATCCCCAGGAGGAGCCAGGAGATGATGTGCGAGTGCGATGTTCCCATTGGAAACTGCTGGGGCAGGTGGCAGCTCGGTGCTCCTATCAATGGCAGCAACACTGTCACCGCGCTGTCTGCTGTGGGTGCCCACCCTCCCCAAAAGCCACTGAAAAATCAGAGGAGACTCAGAAAAATGTTACAGGGATGAGTCAGGTATCTTGGAAAATCCTGCCCTGGCACAGAAGACTAAATAAATTGAAGCCTCTGAGACCAGGTTATAAATCTGAGCTTGGAAACTTCAGTAAGAGATCAACAGTGCTGCAGCTGCAGGATGGCAAGCAGGGAGTGGTGCAGATACCAATTCTGCCTTGGGATGATGGTACATTTCTACTCAAGCTTGAGTATGCACATTGGTCCCACAAAAACGTGACCCCAGGTGAGGTGTCACCACCCCGTGCAGCCACGGTGTCACACTGGGTCCTGCTGGATCCCTGTCCCTGCCAGCGTCACATCAGCACGGAGCCTGCGCTGCGTGCGAACGCTGCACGGCTGCTGGGCAAACCTGGTGCAGGCAGCTGCCGGCTCCTGCCTGCACTTGCGATGGGGATCTCGTGCTTCTCTGTGTCCCGGACGGCTGAACCGCAGCCCCATTCCAAAGCTGTCCCTGCACTGGACCCTCTGCCTGCCCCACTGCCTGCACATGGAGCCTGAGCAATGTCTCCTGCCCCAGGCTCCTGGAATTACTGCTCCAACCTTTTGTCTCCACCGTTTGGATTTATGGCACTGCTTAGGTAACCGAGGAAAACAGGCGGTAGTTCATGGTGCATATTTACTGATGCTATCTAACGCTGCTTCGGTATGACTCAAGATTTGCCCAAGAGAGGGACGCTGCCAAGAGAAGCTACGTGTTAGCAATGGGACTGAGAAAATCACTCATGAAATAACAATTATAAAGGGAAAGATACACTAAAGTCTTCTCAAATGCTAATAGCATCACGGGTTTTTTTAATTATTTTTTTTACACAATAATCCAAGTCCTGTATTAAAATGAACTCTGCTTTTGGGCCATCCAGCTGATTCTCTGGCAAGCAAGATGGCTTTTTCATAAACCAGTATGGTGGGCTTGATATTATCATACTGTATCCACCACAGGTCTGGCTTGTGGGTTGGATGTTTTCTCTTGTGGGAACGGAGCGGCTAAGGATTCATTTTTTCTAGCACTTCAAAATCCTAGAGGGCACCACTGGACAGTTTTTCAACTGGGCTTGCTATTCAGCACAGATTTTACAGGTGTTCTTTTCTCAAATTTCGCTTTCCTTTCTCTTCACATGCAATTTGAGTTAAAAGAATCTTCAAAGTAGTAAATTTGCAGGTAGTGGACAAGTACACAAAGAAAAACAAGCTAATACACAAGGAGAAAAGGTCTGACGTTGACAAAATTTAAGCTGTGGCTTCAAAGTTGTAGGCTCTGTAACTTGCCCCAAAAGAGATGCCAGGCTGGCAACTCCATCTGCATCCACTTGCATATTCCTACAGGGGTACAATATGCAGCTGATTTCCCAATTAAGCTTTCCCAACAAAGTAGTTTTATAATTTAGACAGACTCAAAAGTTTGAAAAATGAATACATATTCATGAAGCACTAATAATCCTCTGTCTGGAACACAGCTTTTAGCTGAGAGCAGATATGACTAGCTCATGTGTCACTCACTACACATCCTAACTAAAATGTGAACGAGGAAGAAATGGCTGAAACCAGCAGATTGTGTTTTGCTAAGACAATAAATAATAATCGCATTCTGACTCAAGTGCCAAATGTATAGCGCTTAATTAGAGGTCAGTAGAGCATATTTCTGCTCAGCTGTTCCATTTACAGCAATTAACATGTTCGTGGAGCTTAAACTGGGTTGCAGAGCAGATTTCAAAGGGTTGAGTGAAAGCAAAATCAGGAGAGTGTTGTTCAGCCGCTCGCAGCAGCTCAGGAGGAGCACACCTGGCACCCCACGGCCTGCGCCCCGCTGCCCGCGCCCCAGTGCCCGAGTCCTGCTGCCCGCGCCCCGCCGCACACTGGTGCTCAGCCCAGGCACCGTGTCCCCCTCCTCCATCACGCGGGGGAACCCTACCCTCCCGTGTCCCGGCCAGCGCTGGCTCCCGCGTGCCCCGGAGCGGAGCGACACCACCAGACGGGCGCGCCCGCGGGCGCTGGCCTCGCCGCATGTGCCCACCCGTGTGTGCCCGCCCGTGTGCCGCGCTCCCGCCCCGCAGCCCCGGGTTGCCCATGTGCACACCCTCTGAGCTCCCGTTTCGGGTGGACCGGGTGACCTGGGTGGGATGCCGAGCGTGACGTGTGCCGGCGGGGGGTCCCATTGTGCTCCGGACGAGCGGCCCCGGCCCCGCAACTCTCCCCGCAGCCCCCGGCCCGGCCCCGCCGCCATGTGCCGCGGGCGGGAGTGGCGGCACCGCCCGCCTGCGAGGGCGGTGCGGGGGGCGGGCGGCGCGCCCCTGGGCCGAGTCGGCGCCTCGTCCCGCCCGCCTGCCCGCAGTCCGCCCGGGGCCGGCGCTGCCTCCCGCAGCAGAGGGGCTGCGGCCGCTCTCCCCGCGGCGGCCGAGCCGCCATGCAGCGGCGCCCCGAGGCGCCGTAGAGCCACTGCCCCCGGCTGCCCTGCCCGGCGATGGGAGCCGGCTCGGCCGGGGCAGCTGCGGGCGGGACGCCGCTCCCCGCCGGTCGGACGCTGCCGGCGGCGAGGAGAGGCGAGCGCGGGCTGGGGAAGGCTCCGCGGGAGGCAGGTACGGGCGGCCCCGGCGCTCCGCCGAGCCGGGCTGGGGAAGGCGGCGGCCGGAGCGACACGGGGTGCGGGGTCGGGCGGGCTCAGGTGACTACGGGGAGCCGGGCGGACTGAGGGGAGCGGGGCCGGGGAGGCTGAGGTGACCCGGGGGGAAACGGGCGGAGCGTGGGACGGGGCCGGCAGCCGCGGAGGCGGCCGGGGCGGTGGCGCTCGCCCGAGGAGCGCGGGCAGAGCGGCTGCCCCCGGCCGGCCCCGCTCCCGCTGCCCCTCCGCGGCGCTCGCCCTTTCTCTTTCCCCGCTCCCCGCTGTCGCTCTCGCCCCCGCCCCGCCTGCCCTGCCCGGTCCCCGTCGCGCCGGGGCGGGCAGAGGGACCCGCCGGGTGGCCCCGGCTCCCGACGTGCGGGGGAACGGTCCGCGCCCCACGCCAGACCTACCTGGGCGGTGGGAGCCGCTCAGCCGAGCACACTCGCTAGGAAACCCTCTGAAGAAGGGCAGGTTTTACCTTCCAGTTAGGCTTTCTTTGCTTTGCTCTTTTTTTAGATGCGTTACTGTTCGTGTAGAGACTTTGTTGCTTCACCGCAGACCGATGTGACTCTGGTGGAAGGATCATGACTGAAGTTCTCCTCTCTGCTGCTTTGAATGGAACTGAACCCAACCTGTTATCCAGCAGTGGCTGGTCTGCAGGAAACACCACCACCAAGTGTTCCCTGACCAAAACTGGCTTCCAATTCTATTACCTGCCCACCGTCTACATTCTAGTCTTCATCACTGGTTTTCTGGGCAATAGCGTGGCCATCTGGATGTTTGTCTTCCATATGAGGCCTTGGAGCGGCATCTCAGTTTACATGTTCAACTTGGCGCTGGCTGATTTCCTGTATGTCTTGACTCTGCCTGCCCTCATCTTTTATTACTTCAATAAAACAGACTGGATCTTCGGAGATATCATGTGCAAGCTGCAGAGGTTCATTTTCCACGTGAATCTGTACGGCAGTATATTGTTTCTCACTTGCATAAGCGTGCACAGGTACACGGGAGTGGTGCACCCCCTGAAGTCACTGGGGAGGCTGAAGAAGAAGAACGCAGTGTACATCAGCACCCTGGTCTGGGTCATTGTGGTGGCCGTGATCTCTCCAATACTCTTCTACTCGGGAACGGGGATACGGAGAAATAAAACCATAACGTGCTACGATACAACAGCCGATGATTACCTGAGAAGTTACTTCATCTACAGCATGTGCACCACAGTGCTTATGTTCTGCATCCCGTTCATACTGATTCTTGGTTGCTATGGACTAATTGTGAAAGCTTTGATTTACAAAGATTTGGATAATTCTCCTCTCAGGAGAAAGTCCATTTACCTGGTTATTATTGTGTTGACGGTCTTTGCTGTGTCTTACCTTCCCTTCCATGTGATGAAGACCTTAAATCTAAGAGCCAGGGTGGATTTTCAGACTCCGCAAATGTGTGCCTTCAACGACAAGGTTTACGCCACATACCAGGTGACGCGGGGTCTGGCCAGCCTCAACAGCTGCGTCGACCCCATCCTTTACTTCCTGGCAGGTGACACCTTTCGGAGGCGCCTTTCCAGGGCCACCAGGAAATCGTCCAGGAGAAGCGAGCACAACGTGCAGTCCAAAAGCGAGGAAATGACTCTCAATATTTTAGCTGAGTATAAACAGAATGGAGATACGAGTTTGTGAACGAATGCAAAAGATTTGGGAACGGTTTGACAAAATCTTCCGCTTTGAGACGGTAGGATGCTGTAGTGCTACAAGTGTGAGGAAAACCTACCAGTCTCTCAGATTCGTTTTCGGTAAAGCCTCCTTTTCTGATCATAGAAAAGCTTAACAAAGTCAGCGGAAGAATTTCAATGGAAAATAACATGTCAAAATTCAGCTTTCCTTCTCATTACAATATTCTCATTTCTTTATGACTTGAGTCAGATACAGTAAAATGAAGTAAATCCCCAAAAAGAAGAAAGCAATCTAAGTGCTTCTGTTTTAATGGCTTAGTCTCCTATGTTCAAAAATGTTCTCAATCAGCCTCACTTTAAAAATAGGGAATAACAATAAGAAAGAGCAGTATCTTCTCTTCTGAGGCTCAGTGCACATGCCTAACCTTTTGCTCACTTGTAATCGAGTATTTAAATCAAAGTCATGATGCAGTTATCTCACCTTTACAGTTTTATTTCTTCATCTGCTTCTAGTGTTGATGATTATGTGGTAGTTTGGTAGCATTTATGATCCGGTCCTCCCCGAGTGCCGGTGTTTCTCAGAAGGCAGGCTGACTAGTGCGTGCGTGATTGCGCTTTCGGATTGCGGTGGCTGGTTGTGAAAACCCTGGACCCCCTTAGCTGCAGGTTGTTTCTGGGTGAGCTGACGAAGCCTTGGGTCCGCCTGTGCTGCACGTGGCCGGAGCAGCCTAGTCCGTGCGCAGACGCCGGGCGATGTGGGTCTGAGCAGCCGCCGGCCCCATCCCGCCGTGGAGAGCCGGCGAGCTGCCAGCGGGAACCGCGGGACCCAGTGGCACCCGCTGCGGCGCCGGCGCCCGACCACGGCCTCAGGGCCTCGGGAGCTCCTGACGGGTGAGATGAGGGACGCGTGTGCTGGAAACGACTGTACTTCCCAAGGAGCTGAGCTACGGTTGCTCGAGTTACTTGCGTTTTCGTTGGTACAAGGATGCTTCTGTTCCTGGCAATCTGTAGAGATGACATAAGAGTTGTTTGCCAAGAAAATAATTATTAAAATGGATAATATAAATGTATTATATATGTTATATATATATACATAAATGAGGAGAATTAATTTTTTTGTACTGTGACAAATAAATTGCTGTATTAACAAGGTGTTGCAATATACTACAGACTAAATCTGGCTCTTTAGTATGTATCTTCTCCAAATGTGGAACAGGGCATCCAAAATCAGCCAAACTGCACTATTGTGTAACACAAGAGCTGGTGCTCAGAGCAGATGAGATCTTACATGGGCAGCCTCGCTCAGTTCTCATATTTTTAAGACCTGTATTTGAAAATATTGTGTGCTAACAATGGTATGAAAGCATGCTCAAAATTGTAAGTTCAGTGTATAAAATTAAGTTCTGTGTAATCCTAAGGGTGATTTTGGCAGATCTTTGTTCCTCCTGTCTTCATAGTAAGAGTAAAATGTTTCTACTTTACTTACTAATTTCCAGTGATTGGTAACAAACCAGAACAGCTCTAGTTATTTTTGACAACATTGTAAAGCAGCTTCTCTTGACACGTACAGCTTCTTAATCTGCAAAATCCCTATTTATTGAACTTATTTATTAGAAATCTTAATGTAAAGTATGTAAAGTGTGGTTCTCCGTGTTCATATTCAGAATTGGGCATTAATGGAAAACTGAGCAGCATGTTTCAATCACTGTAGTACTGTGTCTTCTAACAGAACATCTTTATAATAAACTCAATTCCACCCTGACTATTCACTGTTGATACGTAACCTAGTGATAAATTCAGCTTCTGATTTATAGCCTCGAGATAAATTAAACTGCTGCTTAGGAAGCAAAGCTTCTCAAAGCAATGGTAAGATCTCATTTAGCCCCATAAGATGAAAAATGTGGAGGTAGTGCAGAAATCCCAGCCAAGGGTCAATTGCTAATTAATCCCTACTGACAAAAGGCTGTGGAACAGCACAGCCTATTTATATCACCAGAGAATGAGCCTGATTCACAATAAATGACTTCTCCTATTATGTGATTATTCGAGACTTCATTCAGCCTAGGCATGTCTTGTTTGGAATGGCAGATGAATTCAATGGAGAGAAAGCATAAAAATAGGATCTTCTCCAAATCTGCGTCTCTAGGTTTAAAATTGTATCCATTTCGCAGCATTTTGTGGTCTATTTCTCTCAGTTAGGAAAGAAAATGTTCTACTAGTCCATGTCTGGAAAAAGATCCTAAACAGCCGCAGTTTAATGTAAACCCGCACACTCAGGCTGGTCCGGACGGAGCTGTTCTGCCTTTTTGCAAAGGTTGGCAAAGTCAAATGCAACGCGGTTCTGCAGGCCTGGCAGCTGGGTGTGCTGTGGGAGAGACCCGCGGCGCGGACAGACAGACGGAATGCTGGAGAGACGGACAGACACAATGCCAGGGAGATGGGCAGACGCGCTGCCAGGGAGATGGACTGACACAATGCCGGGGAGATGGACAGACACAATGCTAGGGAGATGGACAGACACATTGCCACAGAGACGGACAGACAGAATGCTGGAGAGACGGACAGACACACTGCCGGGGAGATGGACAGACACGCTGCCGGGGAGATGGACAGACACGCTGCCGGGGAGATCCACCTGCGGAGCTCAGGGCAGCCCGGACTCTCATGTTTCCTTCTGCATCTGAACACCTGCGAGGTTTTTGTGCTTTCCTCGGGAAGCACTGGAAGCTCCTTCTTCCTCCTGCCTCGCCGCAGAGGACTCTGCAGCTGGCCAGATGATTCACCAGCTCCTTCCCGAGCTCTTTTCTGGTTATTTAATGACGATGGCTCCTGGTGCTCAGCCGTGGCAGCAGCTGCACTCGGCATCCTCAGCTCCGGCCGTGATCGGGAGCCTCCCGCCGCACACTGAGAAGGCTCATTAAACACATTTGACACAGAGTCTGTTTTCCATCTCTCAGATCCCACGACGTGCAGAGCGAACACCTCTGGCCACATCCACTCCAGTGCAGGTCCCTGCTGCACACCCCGAGCCAGCACAGCTCTCGGAATGCTGTGGGAACGAGAAGCCTCACAAGCCCATGTCAAGGTCCTGCTCTTTTTCTAGGCCTTCCGATGTTTGGCATGGAGCAGTCAGAACCACTGCAAAAATCACACCAAATCCACCTCTCCTGCAACATGGATACTTCTCACCTGCAGTGACAGAATCACCCCTGTTGGGCTGTTCGGTCAGAGGGAGCCGGGCAGACGGGGGACTGGGCGCCGCGGGCAGACACGGCGCAGAGCTGCTCCAGCGCTGTGATGGCTGGAGCCGCTGGCTGCTGGGGAACTCAGCGAGTCCCATAAATATTTGCCTTTTGGCACTTCATTACAATGTTTTTGTGGAAGACAATCAGTCCAGCCAGCATAGAGGCCCAAGGTGGTCCCTGTGTTGGTACAGAAACCTTGGCGATGGCAATGGGTGAAGCTCCTTTCCCCCAGCTGCGTGACTGGAGTGTCTTTCCGACCTGTCCGGTGTGCAAACGCAAGCTCAGCCACAGCCTTTGGGCTGTTAATTAATGAGAAATGATGATGATGGGTTGTGTTTACTAGGAGTGAGATTCAGCTCCTTGTCTCGCTACAGACAGACCACCCGACAGTCCCACCTTCCCTCGGGCTGCATTAGCCTTTACCAGCGAATGAGACCAGACACTTGGTGATTTCCTGATCATGCCTTTAACCTATTTTTCCTCCAGGCATGTTTGGGAAGGTTATAATAACTACAAATCATTCACTGAAGACGCTGAAAGGTTTCGTATAAATAGTTATTTAGAGCTTAAGTTCTGCCAAAGCATTCTATAATGCTAAACCAAATTATTATTCATTAGCTGTATTTTGCTTTCTTCAGCTCACAGAGGTTGGGTTTTTTTCTCATTTATGCCCATTAACTCCCACATATGGTAACCTTTAAAACAAAATGAAATCAGTATGAAACCTACATGTGATCTGCTGTCAGCTTGTACATTTTCATAACATAGTACCTTGGATCTCTTGTTTCAATCTGCTTCATATGACACCAAGTTACTGAGATAATGCTTAGACACAGGGAGCCAGCAGCACCGTCCCTACCCCAGTTTGAGTGGAAGTCCCGCTGGATGCCCTGGGAAGCTGCGTCGCACCCCAGTCCCCCTGTGCGGCATCAGGGGCGGCTGAAGGGCCATGGCTGCCACCGCAGGATGCTCAGAGCATCCCGCTGCCTGCTGCTCGTGCCCGGGACAGGACCTGGGCTTTGCTTTCGTAGACCAAACCCTCGGGGTCACACTGTCCGAGCCCAAAGAGGCGTCATGCCACGTTCTCCCGAGCCTGGCGTCTTCCTCTTCCTCACTGAGGAAGGACCGGGGGAGGACAGAGGGCTCCGGGCACTGCTGCCCCAGCTGTTCCAGATGTTCCAGCTGTTCCAGCTGCTGGCGCTGCACGGGCCGCTGGCTCTGCCGGCTGCAGTGCCCCCGCCAGCGGGGCAGGACACAGCGTGAACGGGCCGTTCCTCCCACTGCCACTCACGGACGGTCCCACCTGGAAACTGGTCTGGAGCAGCTGAACACGCTGGGGCGCCAGGAGACAAAACCCACTCCTTGCCTTTCTGGGATGCTTTTTTTCCTTGTTACTCATCTTTGTCTTCAGATCGGACCAGGACAAAAACATTACTAAAGAATGATACATCTTCACGCAAACAGGACTTATTTCTGTGACAAGCTCATTATTTTTCAAGTCTATACACTCATTTTAGTTACCCGCAGTGGTTAGGCTCCACCTCTGGTAACATTTTTGAACGAAGCTATAGGCATGAAGTTCAATCTGAATCTGACAATTGTTTTCCAAGCTCCCGAGTGTTCAACAACTCCAGTGCAAACCGGGGTCGGTGCAAGCGGAGCGGGGGGACATGCTGGCCCTGGGAGGACATCGGTTCAGAACAACATGAAAAGCCCTTTTAACTTAGAAAAAATCCCCCAACTATAGCTGCTTGAAAAGGAGTGTTTCACCCTGTTTATATTTGCTGTATCGTTCTAACTTCAGGTGCTTTGCACTGAGTTGGAATCTACTACAGAATAATATTTCTGGAGCCTACCTGCATTGGCACAATGATTTGAAATACTTTGAAGATGTACAACTTGTGACTTAAAACCTCTGCTTCTTTTGTGGCTGTGAATCAGGGTGTGTTTCAAGGATATACGTGAAAATGTTTATTTTTTCTATTGTACTGTGATTTCAATATTGTTGACTAAGTACAATTTTGGTGTAAATACTAGTGAAATTTGACTGCGATATCTGCAGACAGTGCTACTTGGTATTTAAGCTCAGGTTATGTAACTCCTTTAATTACACGGTAGTAAGAAATCCCCATATTTGTCTATAATTTTAATAAATAAAAAGATGTTGGTTTTGAATAAAGCACGAGGTTGTTTGCATGTCATTTACTGCTAGGCATGGCTTTTGAAGTTGTAACTATTTTTAGTGGCAGCAGAATGGCAGGCACAGAGTTACTGGCACTGTACCTAGCAACCTTGCTGTGAAACCGCGCCAATAAAACCATCAAACGCTTTCTTCTGCCTTCTGTGTTATTGCGGTTAATTCATGTTTCCAGGTGATTCTTCAGGCAGTGATACATACTTAAAAGCAGATAATAAAAGGTTCGCAAAACATATAAAATGTAAAACCTTGAGAAGAACCAGGCAGATCAGCTGAGAATCAAAGTAAGTGAGGGCATGAACGATGCTCGGTCTCCTGGGGTTCCAGGGGACAGCGTCGCAGGTGGCGGCGAGTGACCCATTCCTACCCCAGGTAAAGGCACCACGCTGACCCAGCGCCCGCTCCCACCCGCTCCCGTCCCCTTCTCCCCTTTCCCCGCAGCCCCCGCTCCACCTCACGTTCTTTATCCCCGTTACTGCCCAGCCTGGGCAGCCCTAACCTACAGCATGGAGCGCTTCCCCCGGGCTGTGCAGATCAAGAGCTCGATCTGCCTTTACAGAAACTCCCCTTGTTTCTCACTGGCAATGACTGCTGCACACCGATTTTCTTGCAGGATGACTGTTCCTTCCCAAACAGCTTAACGTTCCAAAACTAATTACAATATGTAACCCCTTCCTTAAGCCATAGCTCACCTGACAGTATGGGCATCTCAGATTTTATGTCGACCTCTGTCTTGATGCCGTCCCTGTGTTCCGCTGCCCGCAGCTCCCGCAGCCCCACGCGGTGTGGAGTGCTGCTCCGCCGCCCCGCGTCTCGTCTTCCCACAGCAGCACAGCAGCTCCGGTGACCGGAAACAGGTCCTGACCTCTTGTTTCTGTTCCAGACCAAGGACCCGAGTGGTGTTGCAAGGGGAGGGACAGATTTCTGATTCTGCAGATGTTTTGACCCTGAAGGTGCAGGTGTGGGCACTGTCAGTGATGCTGTGGGGCGAACATGGGATAGCACAGATCTGTATTTCATTCATTTCACCTGCTTTATTTTAATTTATTTTAATTGCACTTCATGAGAACCTTTCAGTTTCGGTGTAATATCCCTTTTAGTTATAATCAATCACAGAATCACAGAATGTTAGGGATTGGAAGGGATGTCGAATAATGATATTTTCTTATCAGTAAATGGATTCCATCTGCAACAAATGGAAATCCCCATCCACCACCTGTAAGACCTGACGGCCTCTCCCACCCTGAGTGCACGGTGCACGATGCTCGCACAGCTCCTGCGAGCACCAACACAGGACTCGGGTTTGGATCACCTGGCAGAGAAACCTCCCAGTGCTCACAGTAAGTCAGGTCTAGGAGCACTGGGGTTTGGAAAGCTCTGCTCTTGCTGATTATATTGAACGTAAACAGCAAGACACAGTATGTAAACACCGTATATCAACACTTGACCTGACTGTGCGTTTGTTTCCGGCTTCCTTTAACATTGGCCTGTGTGCAGATGTTTGCTGTTACCCTGACAGATGTGAAGCAGCGCATGATCATAAGGAATATTTGTCTGTAAACTTAAAAAAAGAAATTATCTTAAAGCACTAGAGAATCAACGTCAAGCCCATGATGACAGGCGATGGGCTGAACAGATGAATAGTTAAATAACTGGGGGTTTTCAAAGGGTGCAGCTCAGGTTTCTGCTGCCAGCACAGGCTCGTGCTGCGATGGGAGCAGGAGATGCCGGGGAGGCCGCTGTGCGCTTTGGGCTGAACTCAGGGACTGCGGCGAGAAGGGACACGTTCCCGTGGGATTTACCCCAAACCATCGCTGGCAGTGGGGTGGGCAGGCAGCACACAGCCCCGCCGGACTCAGTTGTCCACACAGGCAGCCCTGAGCTACCTTCCTGCCCCACAGCCCTGCCTGCACCCCCGCACCCCTGCCTGCAACCCTGCAGCTCTGCCTGCATCCCCACACCCCTGCCTGCACCCCCGAAGCCCTGCCTGCACCCCCACACCCCTGCCTGCAACCCCACAGCTCTGCCTGCACCCCCACACCCCTGCCTGCACCCCCACAGCCCTGCCTACAACCCCGCACCCCTGCCTGCAACCCCGCAGCTCTGCCTGCACTCCCACACCCCTGTCTGCACCCCCAGCCCTGCCTGCATCCCCACAATCCTGCCTGCACCCCCCACAGCTCTGCCTGCAACCCCGCAGGGCTTTACCCTGACCCAGAGCAAGGTGGGAGAGATGCAAAACTGTCCAGCGCCGCTGAGACTGAACCAACCATGTCTGCCGGCAGAAATATAAATACCCGGAGACTTCATGAGTTCCATGGCAGCTGAGTGTGGGTGTCACAAATGCCACCAGTGCCGCTACGTGAGGTACCAGGAGGACAGTAAAGTGCCGGGTGTATTTATAGCCCCTGGGAGCACACAGCTCCTTGGGGAGCAGTGTCCCTGTCCTGTGGTGGCAGCGACCCAGCCGACAACCGGGCAGCAGCTCCCACAAGGAAACCTGTCACCCCATCCTGCACGGCTGCATCCACCGTCCCTGCAGGACCATCAGCAGATCCACTCCTTTAAAGTGCTCCAAACACCATTTGCCCTTCCTGGCATTCCCATATAGCCAAGGAACAGCAGAGTTATTGGTGTGAATAATTCATACAAGTCTTCTCCGCTCGCTTTATGGCTCTTCCAAGCAGCAGCCCCAGCAGCCGCTCTGCATGCTGCTGCCGCAGGCTGCGGTCCATTGGCAGAGCCCTGCTGCGCTCAGGGACAGGTGTCACAGCCCTACGTTAGCGGTGGCAGGAGCCCAAGCCAGGTCCCCACACGTGTCCCTGCCCCCTGCCCGTTGGTGGGAGCAGCTCCACCTTCACTGTGAAGAACACGATGGCTGCAGCGCAGGGACGGACACTCGGACATGGCCGCGCTGGGCTGTGCTCTCCAACAGAGATTTCTCTGTGCAGGCAGGGTTGGTTGGTTAAAAATGCATTTCCTTCCAGTGCAAATAACAGCCTTCTGTGGGAAACAGTGTTTTCTCCAAGATAGTGACTGAGAAACAACTCAGCTATGGAGTGAACACAGGAGCAACTATGGACTGCTGAGCGGGTAGGACACCATGAGCCAGCGCTCGGATTATTGCAGCGTCAAGGCCCTACCCTTGGTATCCAGCCACCCAAACGGCCAGAAGGGACTGACAGAGTCGGGAAGGGATGATCCTGATGCGGCCAAGCATCAACACAGCACCTGGAACAGCAGGTGCCTTCAGAAACACAGATGAATGCAGAATGGAGTCACAGAGAGTCTGTCTTGGGTGCAGACAGACCAGTACATGCCCCGTGCCCAGCAGGAGCGGGACACTGTACATTGTGTGGAGTTTGTTCCTGCTGCAGGACAGTGGTGAACTGGTGGTGCTGCCCCGCAGCACATCCTGGGGGACACATGAAGCTTGGGCAGGAAACCTGGGAGCAGCACAGGTACAGATGATAAAACCCCGGGTAAAAATGACAAACCACTTTGCTATGGGAGGCGGCTGTACCTGTGAATTTTAGTTTACAAAGTCAAACATAATTTTTGCAAAAAGAAATCACAACTGCGCAGCCCCTTTAGATAATTTTCGAGTGCTGCTGAGCTGCCAGCAGCTGGTGGAGCCGGCAGAGCCGCGGGCAGGGCCGGCAGAGCAGCGGGCAGGGCCGGCAGAGCCGCGGGCAGGGCCGGCAGAGCCGCGGGCAGGGGTGGCAGAGCCACGGGCAGGGCCGGCAGAGCCGCGGGCAGAGGTGGCAGAGCCGCGGGCAGGGGTGGCAGAGCCGCGGGCAGGGCCGGCAGAGCCGCGGGCAGGGCCGGCAGAGCCGCGGGCAGGGGTGGCAGAGCCGCGGGCAGGGCCGGCAGAGCCGCGGGCAGGGGTGGCAGAGCCACGGGCAGGGCGGGCAGGGCCGGCAGAGCCGCGGGCAGGGCCGGCAGAGCCGCGGGCAGGGGTGGCAGAGCCGCGGGCAGAGGTGGCAGAGCCACGGGCAGGGCGGGCAGGGCCGGCAGAGCCGCGGGCAGAGGTGGCAGAGCCGCGGGCAGGGGTGGCAGAGCCGCGGGCAGAGGTGGCAGAGCCGCGGGCAGGGCCGGCAGAGCCGCGGGCAGGGGTGGCAGAGCCGCGGGCAGGGCCGGCAGAGCCGCGGGCAGGGCCGGCAGCCGGGCAGGGCAACGCCGCTGACAAAGGGCAGGAGCCAGCACAGAGCTGGGCATGCAATCACGTAATTATTGTTCCCCTGGAAACTCCCATTTCCCTATTTTCTATGATATTCATTCCACAACTGGCCATGTCTTCACCACATACCTCCACAGCAGCTGCAGTGACAGGCAGGGACATGGGCTGGAGCCCAGCTGCTGAACCAGCCCATCCCCATCCCAGCCCACATGCCCATCCCCATCC
Source organism: Columba livia (assembly GCF_036013475.1). Classification (NCBI taxonomy): domain Eukaryota; kingdom Metazoa; phylum Chordata; class Aves; order Columbiformes; family Columbidae; genus Columba; species Columba livia. The sequence continues at coordinate 743,033 of NC_088610.1, forward strand.
CCGTCCCTGTCCCCATCCCATCCGTTGGCTCTGCACAGGGCCCTGGGACGCAGCCGGCACAGCCAAGGACGGGTTTTGCCTCTCCCCGCTCCCCTCAGCTGCAGTCAGGCAAATCCAACATGACAAATGGCCTTGTAGGGTTTAGCAGCAATTACCAACGCGGCGACAAGAAGCAGGACAGATGAAAGCAGCTCCCAGGGTCTGCCTGCGCTCACTTTGGAGCTGCAGCTCTCATCTGCCTCGGCAATGTGTCAGGACACGTTTGGCATAAATGAAAAAGTAAGTTGTTGTTTAACATTCTTGTGTATTACTGAGCGATGGCAGTGATGCTTCCTGTAAAACATATCTGCGAGCGTGGCAAAGCTGTTTGATATTACAGCCTTATTTAAAACAGCATTTAGATAGTAAAAGCAGTCATTTCCCTCCATCCTCACATACCAGCCACCCATTAAAATTCCTTCTCATGCTCTTGCACAAAGACTAATTTTGGCAAGAGACTGACTTGCCCTAGATTTTTAAAAGACTACTTGTTTAAAAACAAAGTCCTTTGGGGAAGGGGGAGAGCTGGGAGAAGGATCGCTTCCTCTCCCTGCCTGCCCCCGTCCCACGATGCCACCAGCATCCCCGACCCAACACCCCCGGCCCTGACACCCACTGGTGCTGACACCCCTGACCCATCACCCCCGGCCCTGACACCCCCTGGTGCTGACACCCCCAACCCATCACCCCCAGCCCTGACACCCCCTGGCACCGACCCACCCAACCCATCACCCCCAACCCTGACACTCCCTGACCCATCACCCCCAACCCTGACACCCACTGGCACTGAAACCCCCAGCCCATCACCCCCTGACCCATCACCCCCCAGTCCACCACCCCAAATCCCTGTGGTGTCTCCTCCTCCTCCTCCCCACCGAGGAGGGCGCCGCAGGGGGGTGCTGGGGGGGAGCGGGACCTTTGGGCACTGAGCAGGAGGAGCCAGGGGAAGATTGAAAGGCTGCCATTCTCCTTGACATTTACACGCTAAAAATAAAGTTTCCAATGTTAAGCACATTAAAAAAAAAATAATGCCAATATTCAGATATTACTTAAGGGACTTGATTCAGAGTAAAAGCTCTGGTTTGATGAGCTGGCTTTCACTGTCATCTGAATAGCTGTTCACCAAAATGATCTTTGATTAATATTTCTAGGTTGTTCCCTCTCCTTCATACACTGGGCAAAACGTGACTCGACAGTGGTAACTGAGCACAGCAAGAATCAGGAGCAAAATGACCTACAGGTGTCCAATGTAGCACCACAGAAAACAGCACAGAGAGACCCATGGAGGCAAATTAACAACTAAAGCCTCACTTGAAGCAGATGGAGAAGGCTGACTTGCCTGTTTGGATGTGATTCAATGAAAATGTTCTCTAGCCTTCCCTTTCTGCATGGGGAATAAATCTGCAAAGGAAAACATTTCTCTTTGCTGTTTGCTGGCAGGACTGGTACCATACCAGCGATATCGAGCACCGCAATGGCCAGCTTCATGTACATGTCTTAAAAAGGGCCCTGACGAGCTGCTTGGTCTGGCTCTGGGATCAATAGGCTGCTAAATGAAGAGAGGTTAAACACCAGTGAACACCAGTGAATACAACCTGGTCTGGGTGAACATGTCCCTGCTCATGGCAGGAGTTGGACTAGATGAGCTGTGAAGGTCCCTTCCAACCCAAACTGTTCCGTGACTCTATGGGCTGGGCAGGGAAAAGGGGTCAGACCTGGTCCCCGCACTGTCACCCGTGGGCCGGACCGGCCTGCTGGCGCCAGCCGAGCGGCTCCAGGTTGGCCTCATGGCCCCGGCATGTGGTCCCCAACCTTCGCCAGCAGGTTTGCTCACCAGCTCTGCTCGTTTAAGTTCTCCTGCAACTGATACTGGAAGGGATGACTCAGCCCTAAGTATAGTTATCTGTCCCTAAAATAGCGCCCAGCCCTGCGTGCAGCTTGCCCGCCTGCCGGGAGCATCAGCCCAACCTGGATCGGCGGAGCTGGAGGTGCGATGCAGAACGCAGCCCATGGGCCTCTCACCGCCGGGGGAATCACCAGCCAGCCGGGGGCATTTCGAAGCAAACCTTTGGAAATGAATTTTCTTTCCTCCCCAGAGTCACACGGCTACTTTACATTTTTATAGAAACAAAAGCTCCCAGTTGCTGCTTTTCTTAAGCAATTTATCCTAACCAGAGAACTTACAAATAGGATCAGTTTACACTGTACCTAAAAATACCCCATCAACCACATACATACATACATACCAAAGTGGGGGGAGGGGGGGGCGTGTGTGTGCAACTACGTGTGTGTGCGTGTGTACCTAAAATGCTAAGATCCAATTATAGTTTGCATGATTCTTTTTCCAATTTAAATGGCACATTTGAAATTGCTTCCTGCCGTATCCAGAGAAGTTCTGCAGCTTCTGTCTGTGAGGGTTTGCACCACCCTGGGCTCACAGGGACTCAGCCCCAGCATCCTTTTCATCAGCACCCAGCGCTGAGAAGATGAGGGGCTGCGTGCTGGGCTCTGCTCTGCCTCTTAGGCTGAATCATTTAAAATAGCAAACAAAATAATTTACCTCTTAGGCTAAAATGAATTAAATTGTGACAGGGTTTACCCCAGCAAACCCCGGAAACACTCTGCACGTTGTCAAATGCTCCTGCTTCGCACCGGTGCGACCCTGCGGCTTGGGGGAGGCGCTGGCCGTGCCGCTGCCTCAGTTTCCCTGCCGTGGTGTTGCGCCTCATGGCAGCCAGCGATACAAACCTGGGGCTGAATTGCTGCAGTGTGACTAACCTCGCTGTCATTGCTACCTGTAATTAAACACCAGATTTCATATTAGGAGCTAAGCAGGTGACATGGCAGAACGGAGGCTGCTGGAGGAGCCTCACTGGGGCGCAGAGTGTCCCAGCTGGCTTTTAGAGATGGGTGCTCTCAGCTCTGGGCTGGGCCCGCAGGGCCGAGGGGCTGAGGGAGGGTGCACCCCCCGGCTGCCCCCCCCAGCTGCTCTGCATGGGGCTGAGGAGAGGGGAGAGACCCGGCCGCTGCTGGGACAGGAAAGGATTTAGGAAGGAGAAGTCAGATGGCTTTAGCCAAAACGAGGACAGCAGGTTCATTCTGCCATGGCAAAGTGCTGTGAATTACTATTTTTCTATAGTTTTTCTCAGTCTTCTGAGATACCCTCATCCTGCTCAGTGTTGCCAGAGCACAGCGCCTCTGTTCGCTTATGACCGAGCCTCTCGAACTGCATGTGCTCCACCTCACCTGCAGCAGCGAGGGCACCTCCTCAGCCTGGGCAGCAAGAGGACACAGACGCTGCGGCTGAACTGGGCTGTGCACCCCCTGACATCCTGCAGGATGCTGAGATGATCCAGGCTGTGCACCCACAGAAATCCCCCAGGATGCTGGTCTGACCTGGGCTGTGCACCCCCAGAAATCCCCCAGGATGCTGGGCTGATCCAGGCTGTGCACCCCCAGAAATCCCCCAGGATGCTGGGCTGACCTGGGCTGTGCACCCCCAGAAATCCCCCAGGATGCTGGGCTGATCCAGGCTGTGCACCCCCAGAAATCCCCCAGGATGCTGGGCTGACCTGGGCTGTGCACCCCCAGAAATCCCCCGGGATGCTGGGCTGATCCGGGCTGTGCACCCCCAGAAATCCCCCGGGATGCTGGGCTGACCTGGGCTGTGCACCCCCAGAAATCCCCCGGGATGCTGGGCTGACCTGGGCTGTGCACCCCCAGTAATCCCCCGGGATGCTGGGCTGATCCAGGCTGTGCACCCCCAGAAATCCCCCAGGATGCTGGGCTGATCTGGGCTGTGCACCCCCAGAAATCCCCAGCTGCGAGCCACAGCAGCTCACCTGCTGGGCCAGTGCTCCTCAAAAGCTTTTGCCTTTCTTTCCTAGTAATACTTTTAAGGGTATAAATATGCATATGAGATCACTCAAAATGAGTCATATTTAAGTGTCATCTAATTATTAGTTATATTATATGATATTTGCCAGGTCATATTGTAAACAGTTACTTTATATAACATATGGAGAAGTGTGTCAGGCTGCCAGTGGTTTTCAAGATCTCTGCTTTGAAAATTGAGTGTCATTCTTGTTTTCATTGACTTCAAACCTGTAATGGTGTTAACACATTTTATCCAGTAAAATGAGGTGCAATTGTCATGAAATCTTTGGAACTACCCTCTGTGTGTGAAGGAGACCATTTCACAGATGCCTAGTGCCCTTGCTAGCACTGATGCTGTGATTATAGAAAAGCCAACAGCAACAAAAGCAAAAAAGGGTCCCTGTCGCACTGTTCAGCTCTGTGCAGGAAGGATGTGTCAGGGCTGGCACCGCTTCCCCATCCATGGATCTGCTTGGACTCGGTCCCTTGCAAACTATCGGCTGATCCTGAAGACATGTGCTCTGCTTACAGGCTGCATTTGCAGACTTTAGTGTGAAAATATGCAGGTGCAATGTGGAATGTGCAGTTCCAGGTACCGAGCAAGGAGGGTCACTCCAAACCGTTTGGGCAGGGGCAGCAGTGACAGATTCCCCACCACCACACACAGACAGCAGGGAGCAAATGAAACCTCTAGCAAGGCAGGAGAGCAGCATTTTGGTTCCACTTTGAGAAAAGTGGGGTTTGTGATGTGAGCTGAATGTAACAACCATCGTCCGTCACCGTTGGGAACAGGTGGGCACGCCATGCCCCCTCAGGACCCGCGGCAGCGATGCAGGCGGGTGCACAGGCCAGATGTCCCAGCCCCACGGCTCAGACACGGGACCTCTCCGCTGCCTTCACACCTCTCGGGCGGACGGCTGCCAAACCAACCCCTCTGCCATCTGCTCGTGTTCTGCGGCTGCTCGGAGCAGCCTCAGCAGCAGTGCGGAGGCTCAGCCGGATCCCGCCTCACTCCCACGGCCAGGCTCGGCGGGACCCACTGCAGTGGTTACTGAAACACGTAGCACCGCCTGGGTGGGCACGTCTTGGGTGGGAGGGGGCTGGCAAGGGCTGTGGCACAAGCCCTGAGCCCCCCAGCCATGCAGAGCTGTGCCCGCACCCCGGGCGCACAGCCCTTGCAAGAGGCTGCTCTCTTACCCCAGGGAGAAGAAAGCAGCCTTGTTTCAGGAGAGAGCTGTGCTGTGCGACAAGACTTTGTCCCCTTTCATGGTGGTGCTGGCAGAGGAGCTGCGCCAGCCCAGGCGCTCGCCTTTCCTCCAGCTGCTGGCATGCAGGCTGGCAGCAGGGACAGCAATGGGGGAGGGAAAATGCAGAGGTGGGAGAAGCTAGCTGGGGATTTTGGGGAGCCCTGTGGAGAGATGCACAGCAGGGATTTTGCAGAACTTGCACCGTGAGCTGAGCACACACGGCACGCAGGCAGCAAGGGAAGGGCAGGAGGAGGCAGCCCCGTCTCTCTGCTGGGTCAGATGCAGTGACACACACGGTACCCACAGCACCCAGAACGTGACAATACCACCACCCACCCAGTGGCTGCCCTGGCTGACAGCTGCAGGGACAGGACTCATCCCCCATCACCCCCGCGGAGCCCTCTGAGCCCGGCCAAAGCAGCCACCATCCAAACAACAGTTACCAGGAGAAGCTCTAGTGTCAGCACAGACATGGCAAGTGTTCTAATGGGCTTTGCTGTGGCTGGCAAGGGGCCTTTCCGGCTCAGAAGAGGGAAAGACCACAGCTTTTGTTTCCCCTAAGACTTTATTTAAAATAAAGCAGTTCTGCTCCAACCCAGTGCCAATCAGGGCTGTCATTCTTCACCACCAGGAGAGCTGGGATGCTGGGAGACAAGCAGCACGAGCTCCAAGGAGCTGCTCTCAGCCTCTTCCCGGTGACTCGCTGTCTCATGGCTTGCAGAGAGATGTGTGCTATTATTTCAACTTTGCTTTGACTGATGATGAGAGGGAAGGGAGTGCTGGAGGCTGCTGGCACTGTTTGGTTTAAGTAACTTCAGGAGAACTTCACAATGCTTGTCTGCTCACATAACAATCTGTGGGGCTTCATTAACTATCCCCCATGCATCTGGTGTGTCAAGAGCTGGTTATTCAGGGCAGCACAACACTTCCCTGGAGTTGCTGAGGCCCTGGCACCAGCATTCACCTTCGCAGGACATCCCTGCCTCTCCTAAGTGATCACCAAAGCCACTGAGAGCGTTTCAGGCTCTCTGGTCACCACTGCCTCTGAGCCTTGGTGTCTTCACCCCTGGTTCTCCCCTCAGCCCTCCCCCAGGCTCAGGGAATGCTGCCAGCAGGAGAGAAGGGGATGAGGAGTGATGGGGATGTCCCAAACCACGTGGAGAGTCTGGAGCAGCAAAGCCCCAAGTCAAGAAGCACTAACCCCCACATCATCTCCCTCAGCCAGGCTGGAACTATAAGAGCCACTTAACTGCATTTACATTTTCTCCAACAAATCTAATACATTTGTTTCGGTGCCAAGTGACCATTAAATGAACTTAGTCCAAAACCCACATTAGCACATCCTCACCGGTGAGCCTGAGGGATGTCGGGCAGCTGGAGAGCCAGGCTGAGAGCTCAGCCCAGCCTACGTGAGCTGCACACGGGCACAAGCTGCTGGCAGATGGCCCAGGGTCCTCACAGGGCAGCAGTGACTCCGTCTCACAACCAGCAGCTTCAGGACCGATGACACAAGCCCCGACCGGGGCAGACAGCACCAGCAATGGTCCCAAAGCTCTGGGCACAGCACGTCTCTCCCTTCTCTGGCATCCTCAGCATGAGCAGCGATGCTCAAGGCAATGTCAGACACCTCCTGCCACCGCATTAGGTAACCAATACTTTGGACAAATCCCTTCGCAGTTTCTGGAAAATAAGCAGAGAGAAGAGCAGAGGATGAGAAGCAAGAGCTGCTGGTGTGACCTGGGAGAGCGGGTGGAAGAGAAGCCCCGTGGTCCAGGCCCCTGCCCTCCAGTGCTGCTTCTCCCAGTGGGATTCACCTCAGCTATGGACTCTCCACTCTCTGGTTTGAGATCGGCGATATGCACTGAAGCGCATTCCCAGCCAGCAGCGTGATGGAGGAGCTCTGTTCTCTCTCCGGCTGCACTTGCAGCTCGGGCAGCAAAGCGTGAACCAGTGGACACCCCCTCAGCAGCGCTCCTCGGTCTCCCAGCTCCCTCCAGAACATCCTCCCAAACCTGCTGCCGCCGCTGCTCCAGAACTATATTTAGCTGCTGGCTGTCATGCTCTCTCAGTTGTCTGGGTTAAAGCACAGTAAGGTTTCAGAGCTTGGTTCAAAGAATTCAGTTAATACCTTTTGCATGGCCCATCGCACCCACACGCCCTCCTCTGTCCCCAAAAAGCACACAGCACCTTCATCCTGCTGGCTGCAGTTCCCAGGGCTTTTCTGCTACAGACAACACTTCCCTGGCTAGAGGGGGGAAAAGGGAAGATCAGGATCTTCCTTGGTGGGCTCAGCACTGGGTGGAAGAGCTGTGCAGGGCTGGAGCTCGGGCGGGCAGCCCCTGGTCAAAGCTGCTTTGCAGGGGATGCCGAGGAGGCAGCTAACAGCTGGGCAGGTGGCAGCCGGGTCCCCCTCCAGCTCCACGATGTGACATTTCCCGGGACCTGCACAGACACCAGCCAGCCGCGCGCTGACAGTGACTAATTGCTGAGCAAATGTCCTCTGCGCTTTTAGCAATGACCTGGTACTCAGTGAGCATCAGGCAGCACCAGAAGTACACAGCAGATGGATTTCCCTGTAAAACACAGAGGTGTGCATGTCCCATGGTCAGTGACTGCAAGGCTCAGAGCTGGGATGGGTCTATAAATACTGATACACGTGTGCTCTCCATTTTCAAAGCCACTTATAAGGATACAGTTTAAAAGAGGCATTTCTTTAGCAAGGACTTAACGGAAGCAGAGACAATTAAGTGCAATCCACTGCATTTCCAACTACTTAATTAGAAACAGGACACTGTAGAAAATTATCATACCACCATTTCAGTAACAGCTTTGCAATAACAAGATTAAACATTTCTGTAATGCCTGAAGATATAAGCAGGTTATAATTACTATTGACCTTACCTCATCAGCAGTATTTAATTGATGTCAGGGTCTTTGTCTGCTTGTTCAAGTTAATCAGCATCCTTGGTCCTCCAAAGACCACGTTTGCAAACCTCCTAAGGAAGCACAAATCTTTGGGTTTTTTTTTTCCTCTCTCTTTTCTTCAACACATTTATCTGAAACGCTGGCATCTCCGGCTCTGCCAGGGGCACTCACTGCCTGTGTTTTTAACATAAACCACTAAAATAGCTGCTCAGAGCCACCTCCTGCCACTTGTGTTTCCCAGCCACTCGCAACACGTTCATTTTTCTTCTGGCAATGCAATTTTACACTTTTGGCAGAGAGCTGCTCCCGAGGGGCTGCAGGGCTCACTGGGTGCTTTGCAGACCCGTTCCTGGGTGCCATGGGTGGGGAAGGACCCACCGCGCCCTGTCACTTCAGCGACCCCCCCAGAGCCTGCACCCAGCAAAGGGCGCACAGCTGACCCCGCTTTTATAAATACACCCACCTTGGTCTATAAACACACTGGAGCCGGCTGTGCATATGTACGGGCCGCAGCAGCGCACCACGGGCTGCTCTGCTCCAGCGCAAGCGTACAGATTACATTCGGGGGGGGTTAATATCAGATTTACTTACTTTTACCCTGATGGACACCAAGGAACTGAACACCCCGTATAACCGGTGCTAAAAGCAAATCAGTGCACAGGCTTTTCAAAGCCTGTTACAGCTGAAGGCACAGGGATTTATCTTGTGCTCAGGCGCAGCAAGTGTGAAACATACAAAGTGTATGAAATCTTGTGTCCACACTCCAGGCTGGAATAATCACAGACAAAAGGGGTTTTAAATTAAACTGATTACCGGATTGTACCAGAATCAAACAGAACCAAGGAGCTCCTGGCACTGCCATACCTTTACTGTGAGATCTGTGTCACAGAAGCACCCAAAACTCAATTTGGATAGGTGGTGAGCTCCAAACAGACTTTGTTCTAACCAGAACTGCTTAGCAGAGAACCAGCTAGAAATGGGGTTTATCCAAACTTATTGGGCACTCCAACAACATTATAAAACACAGATCTGGGTAACAGCTGGGAGCTCAGTGAGTACACAGCCAGTCCAGACTCCAGGGATCCCAAACTCTAGAGCGATGATCCAATGTGTTCATCTTCCCACTCACTCTGTAGGGATTCACAAGGGTCCCAGAAGACACAACCACTCACCAACAAACCAAGGGGTCCCAATCCTCAAGGAATGTCCCTTAGATGACATCCCAGCCCTCCAGAGGAGCCTCCCGCTGCAGACCTGATGCTCCAGCCAGACAAACACCATAAGGATCTCCAGCCAATCCATTTATACCCTGGTTCAGTCTGAGCTGTGGTCATTTCATTGGTCAAGGGCCCTGTCTGTCAACCAAGGGGGTGTGTACATGACCATGGCTGGGGCAATTAGCAATCTGTTCATTAAAAAAAAAAAAAAAGAGAGAGAGATTGCCCCTTGGCCTTGAGCTCCAAGCTCAGCTCTGACCCAGCCCAGATATGGGGTGCTGATTTGGGCCCCCCGCATCCCTCCCCAGGGACCCTCATCCCAGGAAAATGGCAAAGCAAGTTCTGCACAAAGCCTTTTGTTGCATTAAGCTGATTATCACCATTTTAAATGGGGGAAAAGAAAAAGTAGCTTAATTCTATATTTTAGCAAAACTTCTTTGCCAAATGTATTCAGGAGAAAATTACCTCTTTTCAGAGGCCCAGGAGCTGTTAGGAGAGATTTGCTGCAGGAGCCCATCCCCTGCCCAGCTCCTTATCCATGTGTCCCGGGGTTTGGTTAGCTTTTTGTTTATTACATGCTCAGTATAATATGGAACAGCTGTAATGGGTTGAAGCAAGGAGATGTCAGACAAGCTCCGTGTCACCTCTGCAAGACACAAACCCACTGTTGGTTTAGGCAAGTCCCACTTTGCATAACTGAAGTTGTTTTAATGCCTCCTGCTTTGAAAACCTCCTGATTTCTGCCAAGCCGCAGTTGGACCCCATGAGAAGCAGCATCACTGCCAGGAAGCCTTGGGTGCTGGGATTAAAACTCATGTGCTGGAATTAAACCTCACCCGGGTGCCGACTTCATCCGCCGTGCGCAGCCCCCAGTGCTCCCGGGACCGATGGGCGCCGATGCCCGCAGCTCTTCCCAAGCGCTTCAGCCCTCTGCTGCAGCATCGTCACGGCAATTATCAGAGGCTTACATTATTTCCTAGAGGTGTTTGATTACAACCCACAACATTGGAATCATCACTGCAGCCTCTCAGGGGGCTCAGGGAGCCCTCGAGGGACTGTCACACGCCATTCACCAACCCCCGTGAGCTGTGGGCTGTGCCCAGTGCATCGCGCCCGAACTCCAGCGGGAAACGAAACCCCATTACAGGACACCATTTATTCTATTTTTGCCCTTGCACAAGCTGTGCTTTCAGCTAAGGGCTACAAAAGCTAAAAATAAGTGAAGAAACAAACCACTGGAGACCTATTATTCAGCCAGTGTTGGAGCACTGGGAGCACTGGGAGCACTGGGAGCACTGGGAACACTGGGAGCACTGGGAGTGGCAGCGTTGCCATCAGGGGAGCAGCTCAGCCCCACACCAGACCCCACGGCATCTTCCAGGAGAGTGTGGCAGCCCCAGCCATCACTGTCCCCAGTGTGTAGAGGAGGGTCGCCCTGGCCGAGGCGTCACAGAGCAAACCCCCATGCCAATCCCCGGCTGTTCCGCAGTGGCCGCCAAGCCTGGGCAGCTGCTCCCACTGCTCCCGCTCCCTTCGAGGCAGCCTGTGATCAATTCTTCTTCAGCCTCCCCCCTCTTCCCAGCTCCACTCCCAGCATGGCCCCCCAAGCAGCTTTTCCACACTCTCCATCGCTCTCACTTTGCCCCCTGGACTTTCAGCAGCGGGTTTGCGTCTTCCCAGGCTCAGCACCCACTGCTGTGTTGTGGCTCCAGCTGCACTTTGGCTAACATTTATTATTGCCTGATAGACAAGGAATAATGTTATCCGAGGGATCCCACACTCCCACAGCTGCTTTTCTTGCAATAACGCCGCATTTTCTGGCTCCCGTTCAGCCCCCGCGCTGTGACAGCCTCGGTCCCCTCTGCCGGGGCTCGGGCTGCCGTGCCAGAGCCGCACTTGGCCATGCCAAACTTTGCCAACGGCACAGGCTGGATCTGCTGCTCGCCCACAGCCCACGCAGCCACAGCCAGGGCCTGTGGCACAGGGGGACAGTGACAGTGACCCCCTGCCCACCTCGCCTGCAGGCAGGACTGCATCCTCCCCTTCCAGCGCCCGAAGAAGGAGCACGTGGGGTCGAACCAAAACTTTAAGCTACTTTCATGCTCCACCGGTTTGTCTGTCCAGGGCCGATCCCATGGAAGCCTCTCGAGGCTCTGAGAGGGAGCGCAGGACCCTGCTGCCACCCTGCCCACAGCACCCAGCCTGGCCAGGGGACCCTGCGCAGGTGGCAGAAAGCGGCTTTCTTGTTATTAAGTTTTAAAAAATCAAGCTGTGCATGCTGTGACCACCAAAAGGAGCAAAACCTGCCCCACCACCCCAGTGTGACCCGACAGGGGTCTGACCGAGCTGGGACACAGGAAACGTTGGCATTTCAGACATGGTTTACAGCAGGCTGCAGCAATTCCCGACTCAGCAAGCTTCCCAAAGTAAATGAGGGAAAAAGCTGCTGTTGACTTAGGAAGTTGTTTTGTGCTTAGAGCCAGAAAGTGGCTATTTTCTGCCAATTACACTTTAATCACAGGCCTGCCCTTTATTTTGGCGCGCTGCGACGGGGAGGCGTGCTGGAGGCCCATGGGCACGGCCATAGCCCAACAGGACCGGTGTCCCTCACTGCCCACAGACCCGCACCAGGGACCGAGCCTTCTCCTGCCTCCTCTGACCTCTGAAGCTGGGCTGCCAGCTGCCAGCCGCCTCCAGAGTCCTGCGGAGAGCTGGACGAAGCAGGATTAGTGCAGCAGCTGCAGCCTCCTGCCAGCTCTGGGGGCTCTGCAGACACACAATCATAGAATCATGGGATGGTTTAGGTGGGAAGGGACCCCCAAAGCTCATCTAGTCCAACCCCCTGCCATGAGCAGGCACATCTTCAACTAGACAGATCCCAGACGGCTCAGCACCCACAGCCAAAACCTCGGTAGAAATCACAGCCAGATCTCAAACAGAGAAATCCAGAGGTCCAACGTGGAACACTCATGGCAGCCTGGGGCACCAGGGGTTTCCCAAAGGATACTTTGATTTTCCACAGGGCTGGAGGAAATCTGCGCATGGGAAAAGTCAAATGTGACTGGCTGGGACTGTACCATGAAGGTGCGGATAGAAAGCTAGTGGTGGAAACCTCCGTCCATCGAGAACTGGGATCCCTAAATCTCCACACATGAAATTATGTCCGAAAAGGAGAATTTCAGATTGAGTGTCCCTGTTCGTACAGTTCTGGAGCCCAGATGCCCCATCACCACCCTGGGGACTGGTGACATTCCCCAAGGGCTGAGCGCCACAGCGTGAATGTCCCCAGCTTCAGGAAGGGGAGACAAGGGCTTCCTCTGCTATTCCCAAACAGGGAACTTTCTCCAGCCCTGTAGAAGCAGAGTGGGGAATTCTCTCTCATTTGAGAAGGCAGTTTCGATCCCACAGGCCTGTTTGGATCCCAGCGCAGTGGTGTGAGCCTGCGCAGGGGATAATGTGACCCGACCACGAGAGGAAGGGACAGAAAAGGTGCATCTGAGCAACACAGAAGTGCCACAATTAAAAGCATTTATACATTCCTCGCAGAGTGGGAGCACAACCCTGCCAGCACACAAGACAGCCGAACGCCGCCATTCGGGACTGAGCAAAACAAGGTGGGTGTAAAGAGGCTAAGAAAGGAGTCGTGATGTTTTGGTAGAATGTAAATGAGAGCGCTAGCAGTGTGCTCGGCAAGCGGCGATCCGGATGCAAAAGCAAATATGTTAGGATGGAATCAGGGTAAATGAAAGAGTCTTCTAACAGCCCCAGCAGTTTAAAGGAGAAGTGCTCTGTCTGTTCAAACGTGTCAGTAACAAGAAGTTGCATTAAAATCATGAAGTGTTTTATTCTTGGAAAGATGATGTATTTCTCCTCTTGAGCTTAACAGTGTCCCAATCTCACTAAAATAACAATGGTCTTGTAATGTGAGCTCCTAAATAATGTATCGCAGGTCAATTTAGAAATACACCAGACAGCATCGTTTAGCACTGAAGGTTTTTTATTCCCTTGAGGTACAGTAATGCATTGGCTGGATCCCAGCTGCTTAGGGACTGCGGGTGTCTGCGTCTCTGCCCACCACACGCCGCTGGGTGTGTTGCTTGGAACGGGCCCGTGTCTTGCAGAGCCTGGTGATCCGGCTCTTTGCAATGTGTGATTTGTCAGAACATTGTGTGTTTTGCAAGTGCCACTTGTACTCTCACATTTCACAGAAATATCAGGAGCAGGTCAGGTACCACACTGGGCAGTTGAAGCAAGTGTTGTCTCCTCATCGAGTGAAGGATGGGGAGCGACAACATCTTTCATTGTTATATGGAGCTGGTCTCATCCTGACCCAGATTTTAGCTGTGTTTAGCAAAGCATATACTTGTTTTTTCTCCTTTTAGATCCGCTGTAGTTAGATATCACATGTTTTAGGTATCGTGGTGCTGAAGAGCTGGATACAATCCCAGAGATGAGCTGCCTCATTAAAATGCCTTTGAATGGGGCCAATGCAGTTAGTGCTGTTAAAAGCCCCCGACAAAACTCTTTCCAAAGAAAGATAATTGCTGTGAAACCTGGTTTAAGAGATTCACCCCCTCTCTGGAAACCACAGACATGTTCGGTGCTTGTGAACAAGCTCTTGCTGGACTTGGCTCTTTCCCCTCCCTGCGCAGCCCTGAGACACCTCGTGTTCCCTCCAACGTCCACTTGCTGCTTGTGTCCCACTGCAAGGGACCGAGAGGGGCCAGGAGGGTGTGAGGGGTGGGCCGCAGCAGAGCTGAGTGTCACCAGCACGGGCCTGGTAACTGTCCCCACCCTGGAGACGAGCGTCGACCCTGCAGCTCGGCTGCTGAGCACCGTGGGCTTCCCGCTGGGCAGAGCAGCCCGGCTCCTGCAGACCCAGGGTAGGCAAGCACTGCTGTGGATATGCAGCCATAAGCATGAAGAATAAGAAGGGGATGATTGCAAATCATAGCTTGCTTTCCTGCAGAGCAGCCGTTCTCTTCCTCTGCAGCTCCACAGAAGGAGGGACCCCGGAGCCGCAGGCATTTCCATGGTTACTGCTGGGCGCAGGCTCCCAGGGCGCCCGGGCAGCACCCGCAGCTCGGCTGGGCTCGGGGAGCCGGGCAGGAGCGGGAGGGGGACACAGGAAGACCGGCTGACATTCAGTAACAGGCTGCCATGCAGAGCCCCTCCAGGGCCAGCCCTGGGCACAGATAGTGGGAAGGCTCAGCACAAGCCGGGATGTACAAGGGCTGAGGTGGTTTTGGTGCTGGCATTGCACCAGTCCATGGTGATAGGTCACGCACCCAGCACCATCCTGCCCCACGGTGACCCACAGCCTCTCCGCTATACTTGAGTGCAGTTAGCAATAGCTGCGGGCTCTTTTATGCCTATTTTTAAGTTGGTGATATTGTCTCTGCACTGGATAAATATATAAGTCCTGTACCGTGTGGTGAGTAACATTTGGCGAAGAGCCATGGCAAAGCAGCATGCGGCCGGGCTTTGAGAAAGTTGCAAATGTAGTGTGGTGGGGTGGAAGAAGCTGAGATAAAAACCAGTGAACACCCAAACTGTGGCTTGTCACATCCTGGGAAGACATGGGACAGAAAGGGGAGTGCTCGGGGTGAGCCGGCAATGCGGCGCGGTGGCAATGGGGAGGCACGCTCGGCACCTGTGCAGGAGCAGGGCTGGGGGATGCCCGACTCCACATGGGCGGCAGCGCATGGACTGTCTGGGGAGATGCTGGTGCAAGCGGGTCCACAAGAGCCTTTGTATTTGTAGGGAGGCGCCAGGTCATGGTGCCAGATCTGGGGGTGCTGCCCAGCCCTGCCTGCACCCCGCCCACACTGCTGCCTGCACCCTGCCTGGCCCTGCCTGCACCCTGCCCGCACCCTGCCCACACTGCTGCCTGCACCCTGCTCATGCTTCTGCCTGCACCCTGCCCACACTGCTGCCTGCACCCTGCCCACACTGTTGCCTGCACCCTGCCCACACTGCTGCCTGCACCCCGCCCATGCTGCTGCCTGCACCCTGCCCTGCCCTGCCTGCACCCTGCCCACACTGCTGCCTGCACCCTGCCCACACTGCTGCCTGCACCCTGCCCACGCCGCTGCCCAGATGCTGATGGGCACTGCGCTGGGTCCTGCTGGACCCCCCATGGGAGCCCCAGCTCCATCGTGCTGCTCACACAAACTAATCCACCTCTAGAGAGTTTGCCAGGCAATTAACATACCCCCTCAGCACTAATTATGCAGCGGGCACCTTGTGCTACAGGCCCTGTGCAGGAAGGTTTATTTAAGCAGCCTTAAATAACACATTTTTCAAAAGACTTCAGGAAATATGTAAAGGCAGAGCTGAAGTCCCCCTTGGAAACTGCAGAACAGAAACGAGCTGACATATTATACCACTGCAATTAATCAGAAACCAAACTGGAAGAAAGGGGCTGTGCTCAGGCTTTTGTTTCCTTTTACATGAAAGACATTTTGTTTTCTGTCTTTATCCTAGACTCTCCTGGTGATTCTGGATTAAGCAGAGGACTGGGCCAATCCTAAAACTGTCACCACGAGGTGGGTGACCCATGGGAAGTGCCAGACCGACCCGTGTCCAGCCACCAGCCACCCGCTGCAGCTGTGGGGACAGTGACCGCAGCGACGCTCGGCTCCTGTCCCGGGATGCAGTGTCCATCGCCCTCCTTGCTCCGCTGCCTCCCAGCACCAGGGTGACAACCCAGGGCTGGCTGGTGACCAGAGCATCACAGACGTCCCTTGCCAATGAGAAAAGGCACGACACAGGACCGGCTGTGACAATTAGTGTTACTTGAGACCACAGCGGCAGCTGCAGCACAGGGCCGAGAATAAACGGACACAAGGATCTGTGCGCTCCTCTCTGCCAGGAAGCCGCGGCAGAAAACCCCCAAGGAGTTGTGGCTGGACAAGGACACACATCCTGACAACCACAGCCTCAGATCCAGCACCAGTGCAAAGTGTCACTTGTCACTTCACCCACAGCCCACTGGGGTCAACAGGTCCTGCCAGCATTTTGGTCATTGTAGCACTGAAGGGGATTAAACGACACCAAAAACTGTTCTTCCCCTTGCTAGCTTTCTGGCATTTATTATGACATTTTCAGCACGGAAGGGTTAAATGGCATTGGCTTGATAGTATTAAAAAAATAACAACAAATCCAGACTTTTGAAGTTCATTTGCCCTTGTAGAGACCCGGCTGCCCCGGCCCGCGTGGGACAGCCCGCACGGTCACACCCGCGCAGGTGGGGGCTGTCACCCCCGCTCGCTGTGCTTTGGCCTCGGCAGCTCGGTACCCCGCACAGCCCCCGGCCCGGCGGTGAGCCCTGCGGAACACCCGCTCCCGGTGGCACTAGATGGCGCCGGCGGCGTCCGGATCGTCCCTCCCGACCGCAGTACATGGTGAGGAACCAGAGGGGCCGCGGGGATCCACGCGTGGGGTCCCTGGCGGGCGAGACAAGCCCGCGGGCTGGGGGTGCGCAGAGAACGGCGCCGGGCTGGGGGCGAAGCCTTTTCACCCCCTTGGTTATGGATGTGAGGAGTCCTCTCCAGCGATCGTTCGATGCCTCTAGGATTTGCTGCTGATTCAAAGGCGTTTTCTCCGCGGTGATGGGGAAACACCTTCCGGACAAGGACACGGTTCTTCACATCTTGCAGAAGACACGGCCACGCTGATCCGAGGCAGCTGCCTCCACACGGGCTGTGAGCTGCTAAACGGCTTATCTCTGCAATAAATAGCATATGACAGTGTCCTGTAATTTTCAGTAATTACTTGGTTTACTTTTCCTGTGTTAACCCAGGTATTCTAGTTTGCATTTCACAGGCTTACAGTCTGCACTCAGAGACTCCAAAGCCAGAAGAAATCCCTGTAATTTTCCAGCCCGACCTTCTCCGCACCCCGAACTGCAGCACCCCGGCCGCATTCCTGCCCGCAGCAGCTCTCTGGGAAAAAATACCTTGTTTTAAAAAACCCACAAGGGCAGGAGGCTCCTCCTGGTTTTCAGGACACTGTTCCAAGCTGGGACTCTGGTTATCCTGGCTCTTTTCGCTTTTGCCCCACTCTGCCATCACAGAGCTTCAACCTGCAGTCCCTGCATCTTACACCACGTCTGCCTGCTAGGCCAGAGACACCTAAAACTAGCATGGGTTTGTTCTCCTCATAGATCTTCATAAGCTGTAATGAAGTTACTGTAATTATCTTTCTGTTAAGCTAAATAGTTTAAGCTCTTTACTTCAAAGAGTGTTGAATATTGCTTAAAACTGGACCTTCCCTTTTGATTCACCAACTTCCAGCTCTGTATGAAGATCAGCAGCCGGTTTTGTGGGGTCTTATTTCCATTTGTAAGTGTAACTGGATCTAAAACCAGCTCTACACCCAACCTGAATTTGAGAGAGGCAGAGATATATAAAATAAACACAAATACCCTCACAGCGTTGCAGTGCTGAAAATATTCCGCAGGCTACACATAAGGTGTTAGTGCTGACCTGCCAGAGAGTATCCCACCAGTTACCCACGTCTCCGAGGTCCATTCAACCCGTATCGCTGAATGTAACGCAGCTTCTTGTGCTGCGCACTGTTGCCTTGGAGATATTCTACATAGAGCAGTAGGTGCGAGCTCTCCTTTGTGCCCAGGCAAGTGGGTAAAGCAGTGTGTTTTTCTTCACGTGTTGCCGTCTGCAGTGTGCACCTCGGGGTGCCGGCCCTGGGCAGTTAAACAGCGTCCGTCTGTCCTTCTCGCTCTGTTCTGCTGTGCAGACCGGGTGTGAGAAAACAAGGCACAGGGCACACCGCAGGTGATTTTTAGCCCAGCACCTCTCTCCAGCAGTTCTGTGGTGCTTTGGGAAGGAAACAGAAATGATTTGAGTAGCAGCTCTGATCTCTGGGCTGGCACAGAAAGGGGTAACTGCTGCTCCCACCACGCTGAAAAGCAAAGTGTGGGCACGTGTTGGTGCTTCCGAGGGGGAAAAGGGAGAGAAGACAGTGCCAGCTGGCGGGCGTGGGCAGCTGCTGCTGAGCAGCTCGGCCCTTCTCGTGTGCCAGCTGCTCCAGCGCCGTGCGATGGCACCGCAGTGTCCCCCGCTCTGCCCCGCACGGCCGGGGTCCCCTCGGCTCCAGCCCAGCACCAACAGACACAGCTCAGAACCGTCCATCTGGAAATGCGGGGACCTGCCCTGGTCGGGGTCCCTGCTCCCCGTGGCTGTTGGCATTGTATGTGTCACCCTAGACCAGTCTGATTCCAAATCAAATGACAACCCCCCTCTTTAAGGTGCTCCAGCTCCACATGTCGGGTTTAAAACTGATGAGGGCAGCAGTCTGGCAAGTATTTGGTTTGAGAAGCAGGGAGGGAGTCAGTTGGGCAAGGCAGTGCTTGTAGAGCCCCTGGCCGCGGGTGGCAGAGGAGGATGAGGAGGGGCTGCTCTTCCTCCCGTCAGCCCTGTCTCCCAGCTGGTCCCTGCCGGCTAATGGCGTGCGCAGGGCTTAGCTGGGCACAGCTCAGGGCTTAGCTGGGCACAGCTCACAGTGCTCCCGGGGCAGTGAACATGACACAAGCACAGCTGCAGGCAGGGAGGCGGCGTGTTGAACTTCAGCACCAGCTGTACAATAATTCCGGGGTTTGTGTTTTGTGGTCACGCAGGGTTTGTGCCGCCGGGTGCAGAAGCTGGGCAGTGCTGTGTGCTGCCTCCAGCAAAGTCTGCAGCCGACTGCCCCCAGCCCCGCTGAAAATCCTCTCTCCTCTACTTACATAAATCCTCCAGCTAACAGCTCAGATAGAAAATACACCAGTTATTCATGTATCTGGTGGCTGTGACCAACAGCCAGAGCTGTCAGGAGAGAGCTTCCAGCTCACAAGGGGTTTGGGCACAGGGTTACAGCTTGCCTGGTGTGGGGGTGACAATGACAAGTGATGCTTTTAAAGCTGGTGGTTGCTCACTTACTTCAGAAGAAACTTTGGTCACACACCACAACTGAGACCAAACGCGTGTCTGTTATTGGGTTAACCCCAAAACAGCAGCAGACAAATCAATGAAGTGGCATTAGGCCATAATGCCCAGTGCTTCAAACTCTCCCAGGATTCAGTATTTATAGTTTGGGGTAACTCAGTGGAAGTCACCGGAGTTGCAACAGTTTCCACCAGCTGCTGACCAAGTCCTTGAATTCTGCTTGCTTTGTCCTCATTGTTGGGGGATTGTTGAACCTGGGCCAAAACGACCAATTCCTGTCAAACCCACCTATTTCATAGCACAGACCAAGGCATGTGTGAAAAGTGGCAGCAGTGCTCGTGTGGATGAGACAAAGCTCTGTGTGTGCCACATCCTTACGTGAGCGTTCACTCGCATGATGGGACAGGGGAGCTTCTCCTGAACCCCCTCATCAGCCCTGCGATCTGCAGCCACGTCCGTCCCGTAACTGCGGCTGCTTTCGGGTGTGATCCTGCCCGAGTGGCTGGGAGGTTTCGAGTACGTACCTACAAATGCATGCTTGTGAGGGTACCACACTGGGCTCACCTCTTTGGATGTCCTCCACTTTCAATGTTCAACATCTTTTGTTTGGTTGTTTGTTTGACAAACTGCTTACACACCCCTGCCAGAAGACTAATCTTGTTTGTTAATCTGACTCCTTTTGTCACCTTGTTTGGCTAAGAGAACTGATTTTAAAATAGACAATACTGTAAACAACAGTAGTAAATTGTGCTTGAAACCTCCTGGTGGGTTGTTGGGCCTCGGCGTTCCATTGTTCCAGCCTGGAGGAAGCAGCGGATGGAATTGTCGCTGCATGTGTCAGACGGGACCTTCCCGGCTGCGAACCCTCGGGGCTGGGGGAGGCTCGTGTTTACCGAGGTGAAACCTCAGCCTGCGTTGGCCTTTCCTGCTCCCTCACCAGATAACCCTGTTCGGGGCAGTTTGCCGAGCTTTGCTGTGAGCTCTCAGCTGCGCCCTGTGCTGGGGAGCGATCCTGGGGGATCACTGGTAACACAGAGCCTTTGCAATAGACCTTCAAACACAATACACCTATGGAGCTTAGCTTAACGCTAACAAACCACTAAAATGACCCATACACTTGAATAAAAGGTTTATAAGATTTTAAACATTCTCACCCCATTAACACCCTGCCTGTGTCACACTCATTTCCAGGGCACGGTGAAGGAACAAGCCCGAAGGACGTGGGGTCCCCCACCGCACGGCAGGCAGCACAGAATTTGCCCCAGCACAAGATTTGGGCAGGATTTGCAAGCCATTCACTGGAGTTAATCAGAGTCTTTTTCTAGTAAAACGAAATCCAGCTCCACATGATTGAGCAATCCAAGAAATGCAAAGACAAGACAGCACAAACCCAAACACTTCCCAAGGGCAGATTGCTAATGTGCTGATTGCAGCGCTAATGCTAGAAATATGAAATGAATTACAGTCTGTGACCTTCCCTCTGTTTCTGGCTTATTCACGTGCTCAGCTCAAAGTCTGAAGTTTACTGTCACCCAGCCCCTCGCAGGCGGAGGTTCCAGTCACCCCAGGGACTCCTGTTTATGCAGCTCATGTGAACCGGGCTCCACAGGCACCAGCCACCGGCAGCCCCCTTCTCCATCCCTGGGTATGTGACCTGTGTAAGTTTGTTTTCCAGAAACGTGCCTTCACCTTCGCTCTTTCCGGAGGCAGGTATTTGAGCTGGAAGGTCTCCAAACAATGTAAATAATTGTGTTCCTGGTTATCTTCTCCACGGCAGATGAGGGGTGCTGGCGAGGGACAGTGCCCAGTTTAACCATGCTGGCTGCTCGGGGAAGGGGACAGGAGTGACCTGCCCTGCTCCCCCGAGCGTGCCCACCAGAAGAGCCCTGGGACCGCAGGGCCGGGGACATTTCAGTCCCAGTTCTCTGCTGGGACCAGCAATCCCACGAAAGCCAGGACGTGAGCAGCTGCTGGGTCTGCCTTCTCTTACATAGCACTAGCAATAAGCTTTGCTTAAACACAAGGCTTGGAGCACAGATTATTAGAAAGTCAGAGAAAAACCCCAAAAGGTGGCGGATTGAGGCTGAAGGTGTTCAAACATCGCCTTTCCCCGGCACCCAGAGCAGTGCGGTACCCGTGGCCTCTCACCATGTCACCCCATCAGCCCCCCAGGGAACCACACCGTGCCCCAGTGCCTGCACAGGCACCAGGCACTCAGCTCTGGCTTCTTATCCCAAAAGCATCAACTCTACGGTACTTAAATAGACACTTAACGATGAAATTTCAGTACATTTAGACTGGCTCAGTCAGCGCACTCTCATTTTTTGTTCTGCAGACATGTCTACATGAATTTAGCACCACAGTAAAATACGAGCGTTCAGATTTCTCAACATCTGTCACAATTATGTATTAAGCGTGTGATCCAGCGCTGCAGTGACTGATTCAGCTCCTGTGCCCGACTCCCACTCACTTCATTCTCTGCCTGGATAATGCGAAATGCTGCACTCTGAGATCAGTGGAACAGCAGTTTTATCAATGCCTAGAGAACTTCTAGAAATGGTAGCTGTTAATTAGTTTCAAGTGCTTTGCTTGGTTTTTTTGTGTGACTTAATCCATAAACAGCATGTGGAGAACTAAAAACGTTCACTCGTGTCCAGGTGGAACGTGGCCAGAGTTGTAAGACAAGCGGTTTGCACCGTTCTGCTGGTGCTGCTGATGCCTCCTCGGCAGCAGAGAGCAGCTGAGCTGAGCCTAAGACCTTCATTCCACGAGAACAGCTTGCACCCTAGTACCTCTGCAGCCTCGCATAGACACCCACATGTAGCAGGGCAGGAAAAGTTGTGTTTCGTTGCTTTTCCCTCCCCTGGGAGGGGTGGCTTTGCTGTTCAAAGGAGAGTTTCTCCTTTGATAGGGGAATTTTCAGCTGAGTTTCTTCTCGCCGATGCAGACGCTGATGTCTGCCCTTCTGCCGGTGGGAAAGCGGGGCCACATCCCCGGGGGTCCCCTGCCCCCACCCAGCACCAGGCTCTGCACACCCAGACACCCCGTCCCCACTGGTACATGCTCAGCTCCACGCCCAGCAGATGAATTCACAGTGCTGGGGGCTCCTGAGTGCTGGTTCCCCAGGCACCACGACAGCATCTTCCGCAGCAGCCTGGGGTACCGCTGGGCCCCATCCTGCTCCTGCGCCGCTCCGGCCTCGGCTGCCCCGGGGAGCGGGTTCTGCTCTCTCAGCTGTGCTGCACCAGCTTTTGCTCTGCGACATTTGCACCAGAGTAGAAATCTCACAGAGAGTCTAGAATTCATGTTTTCCTGCAATCATATCTCAGGCCTTTAACAAGCTTGTTAGAAGTGTTCAGAAACAAATCTTGAAAAGGGAGTTTAGTGATGTAAATAACGAGTCAGGAAAGAACTTCCACAGATGAGGAGTCAGAACTGTTGAGACAGCGAAGCCGCACGTCGCTGTTTAACCAAAGCTGCACCCGAGGCGCAAGGCCAGAGCTTTTACCCACTTAGTTACCCAGCCCCCGGTTTGAGGCACAAGTGTAAACCCACCTGCCCAGCCCCTCAGAGTCGAATCAATTAGTGCCATGCTATGTGACTTTGGAACCTTTGTGGATTTGAAGGAAATCAACTGCATTTATAACTTGCTTAGAAAATAACACTGCCTCTAGTCTGTTTTCCTAGTAGTTTTTTCAGTTTGCTTCTGAAATAATTAATCAAAGCAATGCCTTGTTAATGGGGTGCAAAAAATCCCACCCATTTATCTATCCTATAGCAGCAAAACGGCATTTGCTGTCTTAAGCAGGAAACGAGCAATTAAAAGGCAGCGGGAGGTTATTTTTGATTTCCTCTCTCCTCTAGAATAACAAACATATCAGAGAGTATGTGCTGTGTGTGTTGATGGTTTGGACAACTGGATGCGAGGCAAATAGTCCTTTAACATGATGCCAACAGATATGTCCATTACAATTTGAAAAATTCCATTAGCTTTTCAAAATAATTAGGTTTCTCTCTTTTCCAGAGCACAGGGTAAGCAAAAACCTTTTAAACTAATCAATAAGAAGTAAAATAAATTAATTTTCCCAGGCTGCTTCATCGTGAATGGATGAACTGCACAAATACCTACAATTCATCACTTAGCCAGGCTAAACTGTTGTTAACACACAGCGTTCATCACATCAATCCCAACCTATTCAAAATTCCTGTCAAAAGCACTAAGTGGAAAAAAAAGATCTCATTTGGCTTGTACAGGATGTTGGCACAATGGAGGTTTCTGCAATAAAAATGACAAGCAGTTGGCAGCGCCTTTTGAAGGATGTGTGCTTGGTCTAGGAAGAAAACGCCAAGAAGAAAGCCGCAGCACACGTATCCGTTCTCCGCTGCACCGGTGCTGTGCTCCCTTGCCCACACCGCTGGGTCCACAGAGCTCCCCAGCTCCAAGGGCCGTCCCTGCACCTCTCTCGGCACCCGCGGTGCTGTCCCTCAGGTCCCCACGGAGCATCGTCCCTTGCTGGGGACATCCCTTCTGGGGACACAGCTTGAGCTGGGCTCAAGAACTGCCCAGGGCAGGGCTTTTGGAGACTGAGAGCCACCTGCTGTCTCTAGAGAACTGAAGCTGTGGCCAGCAGAATTAATACATCCCAGCGTATAGCACTCAAGGTCTGACCACGCGTGGGCTGCAGTGCCGCCAGCCCAGCACACTGCCTGCGCCTGCCTCGCCTTCCCCTCTCCTGGCTGATCTCCCACTACCTGAACCGCGGGAAGTGTTTTTGGGAGCGAAAGGGGCACCGGCAGGGACAGGCCAGTCGTGCTGCTGAGCCAGGGGCTGAGCCAGAGCTGCTGGGGACAGAGGCTGCGTGGACGCCGCGAGGGACAGAGACGGAGGGACGGAGAGCGGCGCTCGGCTCCCGACCACTCAGCTCAGCCCAGCCCTTCCTGCATGATGGGGAGGAATATGATTTAAGACTAGTAGATTGCATAATTTATGCTATCAGCAAGCATTAACATAAGCATTAACCCAAAATATATTCATATTCTTTAATAGATCATTGTCAAGAACTATATGAATAAAATTACAACTATGCACAGAGCAAGTAATTTTATCTGCATTTGTTTTAATTGCTGGACCTTCAACAGAAACAGTTTTGAAGCATCCATATTCTGTTTAATCAGTAGTGAAACAGTTCTCCAATGTCAGTGCAAACGTCGGTTAATAGGTGTTCACGGTATGTAACAAACCATGCTACTTTTCAGCTGGATTCTGGAGACCAGTTCTGCTGTTTCTGCTTCAGCTCCGGTAGCTGAAAATCTCTCTCTCTGTCACTTGTGTTCCCGACCAACACAATTAGCTGGCTCCTGGCTCAGCCCGCGCCGCAGCCGTGCCTGACGACGAGGAGGGAGGGGAGGAGCGCCTGTCAAACAGGATTATTCACCAAAAAATAGCTAAGTGGATTTAAAATTGCAACCTGTCACTGCCTTCTGCAAGTCATTTGGGAAGAGCTGGAAACTAGATTCACAAATCTCTCAGGAACAGGAAACCTAAGAAAAAGGGGCCTCATGGGAGGAGGTGGACGGACTCTGCGGGCAGAGGTGGTGCTGGGCCCTGCGGGTCCCAGGGGTCCTGACGAGGTGGGGGATGAGGATGGTGCTTGTAATCCCCAGAAACAGAATGACAAAGGACATAGCGAGCAGATTATTTTATATATATATATTTAATATTGAAAATATCTATTTTAATACATATATAATTATATATAGTAGAATAGAATGTAAATGTATATTACATATGCAAATATATGATCTATAATATATTTAAACATATATTTAATATTTGTATATGTAAATATATAATACCCTGATGTCTATTTTATTATAAATATATATGCACATATATATAACTTCCTTAAACTCAATTGTTCCTGCGATGGCAGAAATCATGATGCTTCATTCCTCTTTGGCTCCTCTGTTTCCACCCCAAAGACCACTTGCAGGCAGCTTCAGGAGGTTCAGAAATCACATGAAGTATCCAGCTGAGGATAACAATCTAATTCTCCTCCTCCTCTGTGCAGTTGCTGAAAAGGTTGTATCGGTTTAATGATGTGACCCAGCGGGGAGAAGGTGAGCTGGGAACAGAAAGGAGACCATCAGCAAACCCAACGATGACGTGCCAAGGAGCAAACCCAGCGATGACGTGCCAAGGAGTCAACCCAACAATGATGTGCCAAAGAGCAAACCCAACAATGATGTGCCAAGGGGCAAACCCAGCGATGACATGCTAGCGAGCAAACCTAAAGATGATGTGTCAAGGAGTCAACCCAGCAATGATGTGCTAACACTCCTCAGCCTGTGTTCTACCCCTGGCACCCCGATCTGCAGGAGAACACCAGGATCTCTGCCCCAGCCCCGCTGACATAACCAGGGCTCAGCCATGTGTCTCAGATTACAGGATATTGCTCCTGAACTAGTCTTGAACCAATGATCTAATCCCATTACCAGTCCTGTGAGTCACCCAGCTCCACCAGGAGCATTTAAAGTATTTTGTGTTTAATGAAAACATCCAAGAAAGGCATCGTGTGTTTGTAACACTCTCATTATCTCTGCAGATGTACTGATAGCGGAAGGAAGTCTTACAAGTTTCAGACCTCTCGTGCTCAAACTGAAGCTGCAAGAAAAGCATGAACAACTTAAGCTGCTGGTCCTCCACTAGACTGGGTTCTAACTTTGCATTCTCTCTGGGCAAACTGGTGCTGAGGGTAGAGCGTTCACTCCAGCAGTGGTACCGGGGCACGCTGTCTCCCAGCTTTGGGGGTTCTTGGGTGGATCTGCCCCGAGAACACGCGGCAGGAAAACAAAACAGAAAATACACCCTTCAGGAAATCACCAGTGCCTGGAGTTCAGGGGTCTGCTTTGACAGCTCCCTGAGGGAAATCTCATGGATTTTGTCCGAACAATGGACGAGGAGAGCCTGTTCTGCTACTACGTGTATTGCAGTAACATCCTTCTTGAGCTCAGACCCTCGTCTTCTGACAAGCAAACATCCCAGAGCATCACCACCAAGTCTCTTGAGAAACTCAGTACAGAGAAAAAAAGGCGACCTGAATAAGTATTTAATTTTTTGAGAGAATCCTAACACTATTTCATAAAATAACAGCTGAAATCAATTTTCTGCTGTTAGAAATGTCTGGATGAATCAGTTTTAGAAGCCGTTATGCAATGAGGGTGTCACCATCCCCTGGTTTTGGTTGCTAACGGCTCTGCTAAGGCCACACTCTGCTTTCCCGTCTCCTCACAGGTGCTGTGCAGCTCAGAGCTCAGCAAGTGTTTGACACAGCACCGTGCAAACCTGCTTCTTGCTACTCTCAGCCATTTTTCCGCTTATATTTTGCACGGACAAAGAGCCCAGTATTGGGCTGTAACAAGTCTGGTATCATTGAAAGTAGGAGAGAAAAACACAAGCAGAAGCTATAAGCACCGCCTCACTGTGACTCAGTGTCAGAACTCGGTAGGAGCACGCGAGCACCGATGTGTCTGTCACACCTCGTCCCTGCTCCTGTACAAGCCTGGGCAGGGCCAGCTCTGGTTTTACTGTTCAACCCAAAGCAGCCACTTTGCCTTTTGGTTTTGTAGCTGGAGCTGAGTGGACAGTGTGTCCTCTGTCCTCTGGACATTAATCACATTCAAATGTGTGCCTCAGCTGCTCTCTTCAATTCTCATCCATGAACTATGAAGCAGCAGCGGTTATCTGCTGAATTAAGTAGTTCAGCTAAAAGAATCACATATATTGTTTCGAGTCAATGGACACTATGAATAGATTTTATGTAAAAATACTGGGAATGCATAAGCCATTTTGCCAAATGTTATGGAATTTCTTATCCTAAACCCTGCGTGAAACATCATTTCTGTTCAGATACTGACAACTGGATCATGCTCTGCATTTTTATAGTACTTTACGTATTCAAACTGTCATAAAACATTCATTAGGCAACAGACTTCCTGATGCTGAAAAAGCACCCTTACCCCAGGCTCGGTGTGGGGAACGATCAGGGCCTACTCTCAATGTTTAAATACTATTGACAGAATTCCATTGTACCACGAGTGCAGCTATTGGTATAGCTGTAACATTCAATGGCGTTTCACATTACAGCCGTTGGTATAGCTGTAACATTCAACGGCATTTCGCAGAGGGTAAGTAAGAGTAGGAATGGTGGTTTGGTCTTTATCTACACCAAACTCTACTTTTAAATGTTACCTTTGCTACTAACATTATTTTTTAATGAAGTAACTGTAGTAAGAACACAGCCCATTTGTAGACATTTGATACATCTCCGACAAAGATAATAACTACAGTTTACTGGGTTTTGGTTAATGTCCCACATGACCTTTACTCCTGTTTCACAATCTGTTCTTTCATATTTGAGGCTGTGCAAAGGAGAAGCCTCAAGAAACCCTCTTCGCCCCAAAGCACCCGCAAGCCCCCGGTAGTGGTCACACTGTTCGTGCCACCGATGCCAACCAGCTGGTGGGTTCCGAGGATTCGGGGAAATTAAATCAAGCGAAACTGCTTTTCTGCTGAAGGGTTGGTATGCTGAGGGCCACTTCAGCTGGCTCGAATATAGGCAGGACTCAGAAATATAACACTGATTCCCTTGCAGTGAAAAATACACGCTTTGGGTGTTTAGCCGTAGAGTGATAGATATCAGACAGAAGTTTGTTAGTGAAGTTGCTAATATCCTGTCTATTTCTTGTCAGAGCCTTGCCCTTTTTCACGTGAAAAGAAACCCAGGGTGGATGTTCTGCAGAGCACGTTCATTAGCAAGAAGAGACTATGACTTTTATTCCACGTTCAGCTTCGTTTTTTGAGATCACAGGTTTAGGCATCTAGCTTAAAAAAAAAAAAAAAAAAAAGGAGAGAGAGAGAAAAGTTAATTACATATAATTATAGCTTCTATAAGGTTTCTGCTGCTGATGGGAATAAACGGCTGTGTTACATATAAAAGAAGAGAATTAGCTTTTAACAAATTTGTCATTTGGATAACATTTTTTTAATCATTCAGATCAGTGACATTTGCCGCTAAAGCATCAAACCCACTTTCGTCTTTCCGGTGCTGCCTTCTCTGTACAGACATGCACATGGCAAAGAGGGTGCACGGGGTTTGCCACAGGTTCTGCCGTTCCCCACAAAGCCAGGCGGAGCAAAGCCAGGCCTGTGCAGAGCGGGCGCTAAGCCCACGCGCGGCAGCACGGCCGATGCTGCCGCCGCAGCCCTTCCCCTGCACTCTGCCTCCTTAGCACAGGCTGATGTTGTAACAGCTCCTGCTCACCTCTCTTATCAGTGCTAGCGGTAAGCCAGCTTGGTTTAAATGCGATCAATTTATCAATAGATGTCAGTCTGCTCATGACTGCGCTTGATAAGCACCCGCTGAGGAGCGGGGCAGATCTCTGTATAAAGGTAAGGCACTCCAAAGCCACGGGGCACGTGTTTAGTGGTGTGTGGAGATATTCTCCCCACGTTCGTTACTGCAGAAGCAGCTAATTGCATTGCTGTGGCAGTTCCAAGCTGCATCTTCCTCTTGAGACAGGGTTTGGTGCTCAGAGATCTCACACAGTGTGGCAAACAGCCGCTTTGTCCTGTTGATGTTTAAGCCATGGGGTTTTGTTCCTGTTCTTAGCAGTTAATTCTGCTTATCGGTCAGGAGAATGGTAAGATTGGCTGTAGCTAGCCTGAGTCAGCACCACACCCTATAAAATGTCCCAGATACCAGGTGCTGTCCCCTTCCCTCCGCTCCCTGCGGTCCCGGGAATGGCTTTCAGCCCTACACAGATGCCATGACTCACGTTTTCGGGTGGCATTTCCAGGCGCCAGCTGCACAGCCGGGCACCGACACGGGTGCACTGCCCCGGCTGTGAACCTGGCATACACACGGCAATGTGACTCGCACTCGCCAAACCCCGGGAACTGCGCTCTGGGGGCCTCATCCTGCTCTCCAGCGATAAGCAATGACAGTGCAGATCAAGCTCGTGATTCAGAGAACTGGTGCGTTCCTTCCGATCCAGATCCCAAACGCTCCTCCAAACTCCTCTCCAGGCTGTGCACACCCCACACTGTTCTTGCTTTAGGCGTTACGCACTACAGTGCTGGATGGTTTGACTGTAAAAAATCAACAATAAAAGACTATTTTTAGCTGACTTGTCACTGCAGCCATGAATGTCCCACAGAGTTCACTTTCCTGTTCTCATGAATGTGTTTGCTTATATTTGCAGGATTCAATCTGATGTAAACTATGAAACGTATTGTTTACAGTACAAAGACAGTGAGGCGCTAGGTAACAATGAAATCAAAACCGGCTCTTACATATATATTTGCATTAGTCAGTCACCTCAGTGTCAGCAGACCTGCCTGAATGCTACGATGCTTCATTAAACAGTCTGTGAAAGCATCTAGAATAACCTGTTAAGAAACCCCTTCTGCGAATCCAGACACAGACCTGAGCAAACCACACCACGGCGCACACTGCTCCTGGTTCTGTCCGAAGAAGCAGCTGTACGTTGTCAGTGGGAACCAGTGGAGCTGATGTGTTTATGACTGCAGAAAAGCTTTTCCCACATCCCCTATTTCTATTAAGAAATCAATGTTGATATACGCGGTGTTTCAAAAAGATGGACCCGATTTCAAATCTGCTTTGAAAAAACACCCTGTATTATTATGTTGTATTCAGAGTAGTTATCAATAGTCTACCATAAAACTAGAAGACATATCAAACTATCTGGAATGTAATTTGTATTTGTATCAATGCCTTGAACATCGCAAGTCCAAATGCAAGATTTGCTGATGCTATCAGGTTGGTTATCAAAATCACTTGAAATTTCCAGTGATTTTGATAACCTGGAGAGCTGACAAACCCCTGTGCCTTCGATACCATCTTCAATGCGTATCTAGTTGCAATTTTCAGTTTACCATTACGCAACAAGAATCCGCTCATGGGGTGAAGCAGCCTGCAGGCTTCACTAGCAGTGTGAAACCAGGCAAAAAACCTGAAGGACAGTTGGAAACTGAAACTCTTGATATTTTGTTTTGCTTACAGTGTTCAAACGCCACACCTGCTTCATAGATCTAAGAGAACCTCAAAGTCCAGGTCTTCTCGAACAATCCAGAACTGGCCAAAATGAACAGAAGCATTTGAAGGATTAATTGTAACAGACCCTAGGACCAGAGATCTTGTTTGCTGTTTGCAAGCGGGACAAATAAGTTTAATTCAATTCTGTCCCAGGAAATGTGCTCCAGGTAAATAAAGTAACTTTTTCGCTTTTACTATGTATCAGCTCCTGATACCATATAACTTGACTTTCACTGCAGTGTGATTCTGGGGTAAATCACAATCCACTTGATGGACCTGCAGGATCTGCAGGTCGCTCACCCTCATTGAGTGATGGATTACAAGCAGAATCAATTCACATTTCAAGTCACTTTTAGTCTGGTTGTTTCAGTGTATTTTCCTCACACGATGGGGCTGGTCTGGGGTGTGTTACTGGTGCACCTCAAGCAGCACGGTGCCACCGATGGAGGCGGTGACGCTGATAAGCTGCCATCAGTACCCCTGCGGCATCATCTCACTGAAATCATTACAACACAGCGTACGGAAACAGAAATATGTCTCCATTCAGAGTGATAGTGTTTTACCGCTGTTCCGGAGAGCAGCGTGCAGACAGGCCGGGGCACCCAGGCTCCAGCAGACCCAGCAGAGGTTCAGGCAGCGGGGACCAAGCCCTGGGGCAGCAGCCCCTGTCCTGACAGTGCCTGACAATGTCCAGCCTGCAAACCAGTTCTCCAGCAGCCTGTGGTCACACCAGCATTCCTGATCGTTCGGCCTGGCCTGACAATAGAAACGCACCTTACAGATCAAGGACTATCAGCATCAGTTTGCGTACTCTGCTCATCCTCATGAGATCACCGGTGCACACAGGAGGGGCTGTTTGTGCCGCGGCCGCTGGGCTGGGTGGGTTATCCGCAGAGGTCGGGTGTCGCAAGGCTCCGTTTGCTCCCACATCCACAGTAATCTGACCCGCAGCTGAAATGGGGTTTGGGCTGGGGACACGACGGGTGGGCAGCCACCGGGATCCCTCAGGCCCCGACGGGCCAGGAGCAGCCTCGGGGAAGGGAGCGGTGCAACAATTTGAAACAATCAGGAAGCACGGCTTTCTGTTGGAGTAGAGAATTTCAACAGATTCGAAGGCTATTTTGGCTGCAAAAAACTTGTCAGCCTGAGACTATCACGGGTCTCAGTTTTCTCTACCAAAAAACCCTTATCTCCTTTGTTAATTAGTTTAACCCCAAATTACTTCAAAATACCCAAATACAAGGCTACACACATGTAAAGAATAACAATATTTAAACTCAAATGTTTTCAGTTATCTCAGACATAGCCAAAGAACTCTGCTGGTCACAGGGGAAATATGTATCCCCTGTAAAGAACAGGGTGAGTTTCAGAGCTGAAACGACACAATCCTTTCTAAAATCTGCTCTTGCATATTCTTCTCAGATGACTGAAGAGTGAAATTACACAACTGGCACTGGAACGGTTTTCACTGACCTGCCATGTGGTCATCACCAGGGCTGCCAAACCTGGCACGGCTGTTTCATAAACTGCTGTTGCCCATATGGCCGCGGAGCTCGCAGAGATTTGCTGACCTCGCAGTCTGTCTGCGCATTACAAAACGAAGCTCAACCGAGCAGCTCCTCTTGTTTGGTTTGATTTCTTTTCTCTTGCCGTCTTCAGGACTCCACCAGGGTGGTGCTGAGGGCTCCGTGGCTTGTCTGTCTCCCCGAGGCCTAGAGGAGCTCAGCTTCCTAGAGGGCCACGCTGTCGATATTCCAGGAGTTTGTACCAATCACCGAAGAATGGGTGCATTTTTGTGAGCTTCTGCAAATCTAGTAACATCATTGCTCCTGAAAAACAACGTGGGGATAGATTCAGACAGAGAGCAAGACACGCTTGTGTTGCAGCTTTCTCTTGTGGAGGTCTCACCACTAATAAAGAAACCAAAGCAGGCAAAAGGCCTTGACGGTTACTCTGTATGTTTAATTGGTTTTAAAGCTCTGATTTTTCACTGATTGCTGCGTGATCCTTGTTAAACCCGGAGACACAAACTGCAGCTTTTCTTTCACAGCCATTGCCATCAGAGAAACGTTATTTTAAGTCTCCTTCAGTACTAACCGATCTGGCTCAGGAGCCTGATGGATAAAATACAGTAACACAGGACAGAGAACAAGTCAGTCAGCAAACCCGCATCGATCTGTCAGGTACGATGTGAATTTATATAAATGTCCCTGGAGGTTGAATAAGTCAAGTTTTTCCATGACTCAACTTGGTCTGTTGCAATCGATGCTCCTGACACGGCATCTCCCCCCTGTAGCGACTGTAAAAGTTCACGGTGCACAGCAAAATGGCAAAAAAAGGAGATTTTGTGTTTAAATGTATTCGCTTTGCAAATATCTACTGTGATTTCAGCATCAGCTTCCCCCATTCTTCTTGCAACCGAGTCTGCACTGGAGGCTACAAGCAAGTGGCTGCAAAAGGGAGCTGTGGGCAGGCCCTGCAAGGCCAGCGCTCAGGTTTAACTGCACCGGGCCTTGGGGCTGAGCTGGCTCGCACGGCTCGGGATGCAGGGAAAACTGCACACGGAGGCATTTTCAGCTGGGGGTGATGAAGCCATTAGGTGCTCCATCTCGGTCCAGATGTTGCACACACCGTTTTTCAAGTGTAGTAAAAGAAATAACGTCAGGAAATTGAAAGAGTTTACCTTGACAGAAGTGTCACCATCATTTGAACGAGAAGCAAGCAAGTGCTAGCAGCAATTCATTTCTTCCTTGCTCTTAGGGTTAGTCAAAACGTACCACAGAACACTGTTAAACAGATAGGTATTTTGATTAAATGACATTCTACAGGGAAATTCCATGCTGTCCATTGAAAACTACAAACACCCCTGAAAATTAAAACCTTTCATATGTTTGCACTATGTTTAAATAATTTTTTCGGTTTGTGTTAATGAATGGAATAAACATTTGTATTTCTCTTGTTGTGGTACACAGGGGAAGCAAGTTCACTCATCTCTCCCGTCTATCAGCTCCTTCCTCACCCCAGTTCCATGTTACCCATGTAATGGCTGTGGACCAACCAGTTTATTGGATTCTGTGGGAATGACAGGCAACAAAAATGGAATATATAACTCCAGTTTTATCTAGGAGACTTCCTTCCATAGATGTACTCTTCTTTTTTAAAATGCAAATGTGTTTCTCTCATTATTAGTTAGGGAAAGTTCCCCAGACCTCAATAACTACGCATCCTTACACCCACGGTGTCACTGCCCCAGTGTGAGCCCAAAGGCAGACGAAGAAAAGCCCAGGACCCAGTGTCCTGCAGACACCACTCGCTGCTTCTCCGGGACTGCTGGGAATCTCCCACCTCGCTCACAAAGCACGATAAGATCACAGCTGGAAGCGTTCCCTCCTTGCTGCCGTCTGACAGAAGACACAGTCAGGCGAAGCACAGGAGACAGAGGAATTAAACAAATTAAAGAGTGAAAACTCTCCACATTATCACTTTTTGCTCCACCTGAGTGCTGCCGCCCGCAGAGCAGTGGTGCCGTGGGATGGAATGTCACGGGGCAATGAAGAAAGCACATTTTTCTACAAAAGGGCTTTTGCTGCAGACAGGAAGTTTATTTTTGGAATTAGTCACTGGTTTCAGTTCATGCTGATGATACCCCTTTTCATTAGCATACAATAGCGCTGGTTCCGTGCAAGCGCTATCAAGATAACTCGGATGGTTCCAAGGCTGTCTCACTACACCCACTCACAGCTGGCTGCTGCGCAGGGACAGCGCAGGGACCTGTGCTCGCTTTGTCCCACACACACACCTCAAATCCTGATCCTCATCCCCTTTCCTGTAAACTGCCACCGTAGTAAACAGAAGGGGGTTGATAACTAACAAAGGACATAGAAATAGACCTGAACTTCGACAGTCATGCGTATTTTTACTATAAACGCCACATCTCTGAGAGGGATATAAACATGCCATCAAACACATTCTTTACAAAGAAAAAGTGGCATTATCACACCAATCCAAGCGAGATGACATGTAATAAATTCTGGCAGCACAGGTTATTTTTGCCATAGCAATAAGAAGTCTGGCAGGACTTTTGATGGAAATAAAGAACTTTTTCTTCTGTGTACGTGTCACTTTTTTTTTAATATATATTTTATTTACGCCCACCAGCAGCTGCTATTATTTCTTGAAAAAGTGAAACCTGAGTACTGTGCACTTGAGAGCGTTGCTGTGTCTCCGCGGGCCGTGCAGGCCAGACGTGCCGGGGCAGCCGGCAGGAAAGGGATGACGCTGCACAAAGCAGCTCCCGCTCAGGAACCGCTGGCAGGGGGAGACAGTTCGGCTGGTTGAGTCAGGGGAGAAACCAGCTCCTGCTGCTGCGCTGCAAACGCATCCCATGGCAGCACTGAGCGGCACCTTTGGCCTGAGTCACTCTGCAGTTTGTCTTATCAGTTCCTTCCTGATTATCTGGGTGTTGAGCAGATGGAACAGTTTCACTTATAATAAAACTGGTCTACACATGGAATTACCCTAATTGCCTCTCTCGTTTAACTCCATATGCAGACGTTTTGATTCTAGAATAATACCTAATACCATTGGATTAAGATAAACAGCCATTAGGCAGCCTTATATCAGATATGTATTCACATATAGAATTATGAAGAATAACTCAAGGTGCAGACAAGCTAATTATTATATTTTAATACCATTGGAATGCCAGAATATTTTTGAAGAAGAATTTTGAAAAGTCTTTTCTCTCTTAAATATGAATATTCTGTAATGTAGAAGGCAGGAAAACAAGTGCGCTTGTATAAATAAGAAACTTGTCCAGCTTTTTGCATAATTACTTTATTATAGGAATATATTTCATTACTTTTTGTTCAGAGTTTAGAGTTACTGCTATGGGAAGAGGAAGGGTGAAGTAGGAGATGTAAAGACAGGAAAACAGAGATCCCCATTGCCAGGATGTGGACAGATTTTTAAAAGTAGTCAGCTGCTTCCACTGTTATTCTTAAAACTAATTCACACCCACCACATAGATCTTTCTTGCTGATTTTTGATTAAAGCTCGCCAGCAAATTTTCAGGGCTGAGTCTCTCTTGCGCAGTGCTGACTGCGCTACCGCTGTTCAATAGGAGCAACCAAACTAAATAAGGAAAGCTAAAGTCATTGTCTCAGAACAAGAGAGACACACTGAACGCCAATGACAATATTACTAGACACTATTGTGACAAACGTAACCAAAAACACTCTTAGCTACTCTTAAAGGGGAGAGAGAAGGTTTTATTGATCAAATATCCACATAAAATCTAAAAACGCTATTGTTTATCAAGTAGTTATTAAAACTTACAAATACTTGAACATGCAAATACTTCGATTTCTGTGCTCAAGTGGTCATCTTCTCCTTCCCGGCCCCCCATCAAAGGACCCCAAACCAAGCGACAAGCATCCTGCTGGTGAATCCAAACTAGAGACCACTTTGGAAAACAGATGGTACCAGCTCTGTCACCAGCTAAGGGTAAGTGGTTGACAGGCACAGTCTAGAATAGGGAAATGGCCAGAGCCCAGGCCTCCAGGACTCAATATAAGATAAAATACCTGCTTAATTACAGATTGATCTGTATAGCACCTTCAACTAGCTTAGGATCAGCCTTAAGCTGGCAAATTTTGCAGGTCAGTAAGAAGACTCTGCAGACACCAGGTAGGGGCTGGCAGAGCAGCATCCCACTGGGGCCTCCAAACTAACCCATCCAGGGCACGACCTACACCCACACGCTGAGCACGGAGAGTGCTGGGTTGCAGATGTGTGATATATTTAAGAAAGTTGTTTAAACTGTTGCCCACACCAGAGCAGGGTTGGCGGAACACAACTTTTGTGTTCTCAGGAGCGGCTTCACTTGCAAAGACACAAGCAATAGCGGGGGCGTTAGTTTAAGCCCCTGGAGTCGGAGATCACCAGATCTGCCGCACACACCAGAGGATCGGTGGAAATGGAGCCCTGGACAGATGACCACGGGGATGCAGTACAGCCGGAACCAGCAGAGTGAATCGCCACGGTGAATTCTGGAACAATAATTTAAGTAGAATTTAGTCTCTGTGAAAACTGTTCAGAAACAACAGAATGCTCCTTACAAAACTCATCTCAAATCCTTTTGTCTTTGTCTACAAGGGCTTGTTTCCCCAAGTACTGTGTTTAAATTGGGTTTGTAAATAAGGTGTGGTACAAAGGACCTACATGCCACAACTACTTGAATAAATACCAAGAACAGTAAAGAACCCGGGTAGGATATAAAAGCAAAGACTGGAGGGTGCCAAAAAGCTTAATGATATTTTCTGGAAAGGAATGTCTGATTGATAGAAAGTCCAAGGAATGACTTGTACAAACAGCGGCAAAGAGCCAGTCCCCGTGAGTCAACCCCACCAGGCCAATCTGCTCTTCACGGGCCACAAAGTGCAAACAGCATCAACATCTGGCAACTGCCACATCTTCAGCCTGAAAGCTCAGCCGGTCCCGACTCCAGAGGTTGGGGAAAATACAGAAGCTGGGGTGTCCTGGCAGGGGCTCCTCAGGCCAGGGCAGCGTGCAGACAGTCCAGCCAGCTCCAGTGCAGCCCCGGCGGGTGAAGGAGCCTCTCCCAGCAGGGCTGGTTCCCCGGGCACGCTGTGGCACCCGCAGCCTGCGGAGCCCGCCGGGCAGGGGCGCTGGGGACAGCCGAGGGGGCTGCGCAGGGACCCCCGCCCCGCGAGGAACAGCGACCCGCGAGGGGACAGCGGCCCCTGGGGAGCGGGAGGAGCCGCAGCTGCCCGGGCCCTGGCGCCGGCTGCGGGGGGTGTCTGGTCCCCTGGCGAGGGCCGATCGGGGCGGGACAGCCCACGGTGAGGAGATAACCGGGCCGTGCCCTCCGCCGATACGGGGCAGGGGGACCTGGGGCTGCCGGTCCCGGTGCCCTTCACCCATTTCCGTGCCGGGCACGGGGCCCCGCCGCTCGCCCACCCAGCAGGCCGGGGTAGCGTGGCTGTGCCCGCGCAGGGTGAGCCCTCCCCGAGTCTCAGGGAGCCGCCATTCCCCGCGGAGGGAACCGGCGCTGCGCCCCGCGCCCGCCCCGCGCCTGCCGCGGCCTGACGAGCGGGGCGGGGCTGGGCGGGGCGGGGCGGGGCGGGGCGCTGCGCGCGCGGCCGCCCGCTGCCGGGAAGCCAATGGGGGCGGGCGGCGGCGGCCGGAGCCAATGGGCCGGGGCGGGCCGGGCCGCCATGGGCCGCGGCAGCGCCGTCCAGCCGCGGGGCCGGTAGCGGCAGCGGCAGCGCAGCCTTCCGCCCCCTTCTCCTCTACCTCAGCGGCGGCCGCCGCCGCCTCACTCCGCGGTCCCGCGCAGCCGCCGCGCAGGGCCCGGCGGCGGGGCTGGCCCGGCGCGGCTCCGTGAGGCGCGGCCGCGCCTTCCCCGCGCCGGCAGGCCCCGCGCGGCGCCAGTGAGCGGCCGGCGGGGCGTGCGCGCCCCTCCCTTCAGCCCTCTCCCTCCCTCCCGCGCTCCTTCGCCTCCCTCTCTCCGCCCGCCGTGAGGGCGGGAGGGAAGCGGCAGCCCCGAGCGGGAGGCGAGGGAGGCGGCGCGCCGGGAGCCATGCGGGAGTACAAGGTGGTGGTGCTGGGCTCGGGCGGCGTGGGCAAGTCCGCCCTCACCGTCCAGTTCGTGACCGGCTCCTTCATCGAGAAGTATGACCCCACCATCGAGGACTTCTACCGCAAGGAGATCGAAGTGGACTCCTCGCCGTCGGTGCTGGAGATCCTGGACACGGCGGGCACCGAGCAGTTCGCCTCCATGCGGGACCTCTACATCAAGAACGGGCAGGGCTTCATCCTGGTCTACAGCCTGGTGAACCAGCAGAGCTTCCAGGACATCAAGCCCATGCGGGACCAGATCATCCGGGTGAAGAGGTACGAGAGGGTGCCCATGATCCTGGTGGGCAACAAGGTGGACCTGGAGGGCGAGCGGGAGGTCTCCTTCGGGGAGGGCAAAGCCCTGGCGGAGGAGTGGAGCTGCCCCTTCATGGAGACCTCGGCCAAAAACAAAGCCTCGGTGGACGAGCTCTTCGCGGAGATCGTCAGGCAGATGAACTACGCCTCGCAGCCCAACGGGGACGAGCAGTGCTGCTCCTCCTGCGCCATCCTCTGAGGGCGGCGGCGGCCGGGCTGGCTGCGGGGAACGGCGGCGGGAGGAGGCGGCTCCGCGCCCCGGCCGGCAGCGGGGCGGGCGCGCCGGCCTCGGCGGCCGCCAGCGACAAACACAGACAAACAGAAAAACAGGGGAAAAAAAAAGAAAAACCGTGTTGGAAATGTGGCTTTTTTCGGCATGTACGTTTCGTCCAGTCTTGGTCGTTGCATATTTCCTGTCAGTGTCTGCAACGGGCAGCTGCCCTGCGCCGGCTGCGCGCCGGGGGAGAGAGCGGCCCCTGCCCGCCGGGACAGCGGAGCGCAGGGGAGCCGCCCGCCACCGGGCCAGGAGCCGCCACCGGGCCAGGAGCCGCCACCGGGCCAGGAGCCGCCACCGGGCCGAGCCCGGCCGGCCACGCGTGGAGCTCCCGCCGCCGGGCCCCGGGATCTCTATGCAAAGTCGGGTGGTTTGTGCCGGGGCGTCCAGCCTGGAGAATTGCACATCTGAACTGGGACTTTTAACTTAAAACACTGATGCCAATACAGTGTGGGGTGCCAGAAAGTGTCTGCTGATGATTCGTGAAATAATTTTCTATTTTGTTTACCTGCTGTATCGGATGGGAGTTTGCAGGAGAGTGGTAGCGTGTTGTTTTTTCTTGTTTTGTTTTCAAATCAGCTGTGAAAATGTTACAAACCTGCACAATTTTTAGGTGTGCGTGTGTGTGTGATTTCGTTTTTATTTCCGTTTTCCTTGGGCGGGTGGGAGCCGTGGTGTTCGAGGGTGTTTCTTTTGGGCTGGCAGTACCTGATTTTGATGACTAGCTCTCTGAGTGCAAAGACTTCCTCCGTGTGGTGCAGGGCCGACAGCAGCCCTGTGTCTGTAGAGTGCCTTCAAAACTCAGCTGTTCCAGCCGGTGCCAACCTGTGAAAGCTCCACAGAATCCCATTATCTACTACTCCAAAACTACTTAACAGTTTCCTTGCGGTAATCGCACCGAACAAGCCAGGACAAAAGGGCCTATTGTTAGTGGAATTTATTTCTTATTTCCATCTGAGCCTTTTAACTGTAATTTCCGTGTCTCGCAAGTTCTGGCTTCATTTACTTCAAATTTACAAGAATTTAGCCTTCTGGGATTTTGAGGGGGGATGGGCTTTTCTTTTTTTCCCTTAGGTTTTGTTGTGGGATGTACCTCCAGCCAGCAAAGAAGGAAATCCTATTGTTGTGATGTACCAAGAAAATTCTAACTGTCATTTTGATTCCAGACGTGCATTTAAGAGATGTCTATCCATTTTAAGAATTTTAATACAAATGCTGTTTTTTAGAAAAGAACTTTGTGCGCTTTTATGTATTACATGAAACACTGACTTTCACATAGGCTCTTAATCCTGATTTATATCTCAATGGAAGTGCAAGGTGGGGGTGGCTTGATTTAACCAGGGACAGTGTTAAGGAAAAAAAAGGAAGACAAACCAAAAGATTGGCATTTTATCTAATATTTAGTAATTTTAATACAGTTTTTCATTTGTGTTTAGGTCCTGCCCCTGTGTGATGCCAGCATTGAGCAGAACGCTGTGTTCAGTAGGCAGCTGTAGGAAGGCAAAGGCTGTAACGCAAAGGGCCTTGTAAGGTAAAGCCCTGGTTCCTTACTGGGAACAGTATGGGTTATTGGGGCAAAGTTCTAAAGGTCGTTATTTATAAAATGTCAGCTTTTAATCTCATTGCATTATAACACTTTAAAATGATGTGTCAGACCGTCATTTTGTTCCTGGTTTGCAGAAGAACTGGGGTGGGAGAATGTACCTGTTGTCATTTGGAAGATCAAGGGGCTTTGTTTGGCTGCATTACCTCCCTCTCAGCCCCTTCTGTAAAGGTTAGCACACAAAACATGCAACTGTGGGGTTTGATTTTTGTGAGGGTGTTTTGATTGTTTTTTTTCCCCTGGTCCCAAAAAGACTTGAAATGATTTTACCACATGAAAGCAAAGGTTGAGCAATGATGTGTGAAGGGGGTTTTAATCAGGCCAACTGCAAACTGGCTGCCGTGATTCCTACCGTGAATCTGATCATTTCTTCTGTTCTAGGTAGGAAAACTTCCTGCTTCAGCACTGAAAGAAGCATTGGTTTAATTCTAGGTGTTGAAATCCCAGTGATTGAAACTAAAATTACAATCCTGTGGTTGAGTTGCAAATTGGATACTTATTTGTAGCAACACCTGGGATCTACTGAAAATGTTGAAAAGATGATAGGCGTAGTTATTCTCCTGAGCTCACATGTATCCTCCAAAACAGCAAGGAGCTGTTGTGATACAATCAGCTGGGTTGTATCAGTCTGACTGATACAATCACAGTTAAAAACAAAGAGCTGGAAAAGGCAAATGCTGCTGACGGTCCCTCACGTTCTGCTTGGGGCCTTCATGTAACAGACAAACTGATCCGGCCCCCCCATTTTGAAGTGAAAACTGAAAACCTCTTTGCAGCTTGTCTTTCAGAAATTTCTAAAACTGAACTAGAAGGCAGCTCCTCGAGGATTTCAGTGTCAGAAGGGCAGGGGAGTAATGCTTATTAATAATTTAACATCATTAGGAAAGCTCGACTGCCACCATGTCTGCAGTTTAAAAAACTTTGTGTCTCACATTTAAAAAGAAAATGCCATAAATTTACATCTCAGCTATTGCCATGGTTCAGTTTTGCCTTAAATTCAATGGGATCCTGCAGTTTTTGGCACCCAACAGGCCTTGTTCTAGAACAAGGTGTATTGAGACCAGCCTGCTCCACGCAGTAAGAACAGGCATTTCTGCTGTTCCCCCAACAGACAGCAGACTCCTCGTGTGTTCTAGTGCCTCCTGTTTCCCTGCGGCCTGTGCTGTGCTTGAGGAATGGTGTAAAATGGGTGCTTGAAGCGCACGGCGGCACATGAAGTCCAGCTAATCTCAGCCTAGCAGAGCAGCTCAAGGCAGGCCTAGGAAGTTCTGGATTATGCTGGGATTTTTGTAGATACGCTCTCGTTCTTGCCAAAAAGGTGTGTTTGTTAAGCAGTGAAGGATTTAAGAAACCATGGCATGGGTCTAACCAGCGTTTTGAATGTATTTAGGTGTTCAATGTTCTCTATGACTTGGTGAGGACAGTACAAAAGTAGAGCTCAGTTGTCTGATCTTCCAAATACTCTGAAGTGTTTTGGTGCTTGTTAAACATAGGCCTTGTCTATAGAGTAGAAACAAGTCATACTGCTTTAACTTGACTGTATAAGGAAAGCTATATTAGCTTCTACACTGAGGAGAATCTTGTATCAATATAAAGGTACTCTTTTATTCCTTTTCCCTGTGGGAATATGTTATACCCATGTCAATACAAAGGTGGTATATAGGTCTTTTCACAGTGAGAATTGCAAATATTGAAATGATTTGGAAGAAAAATGACATTCCCAGCCAAAATACTTCCTGACAGTACAGAAATTGTGTAAACAAGGCCTTAGTTTAAGGCTGATCTTATGGCCACATATTTTGCTGTACATAATGATTGTATTTTTAAAAATCCAAGCTTGTTCTATTGCAGGAAAGCATGTCTTTGCAATCCTAGTCTCCGTGACTGTAACCGTGCAGTATTCTCCACCTCGTTTTCAATACAGTGTGGTTCTCAACACGATGCTCAGGCTTTGTTGATGCTTTCGGCTCTGGATGTTGAATTCTGTGGCTGTGGGATTCCCGATGGTTCTGCTTCTCTCAAAAGAATGTACGGCAAGTTTTTTGCAAAGGGCATTTTAAATAAAGGGCAGCTGGCTCTTTATGACTTCTTCATGTGGATACTCATTGCGTGCAGGTGGTGTGAAGTATCAGATTTCCTTGAGCAGTGACAAAATGCAGAAACTTCCATTGTCTTTAAGAATTTTGTGTGAAAAGGAGTGGCATGTGTGTTCTCTTGAATCTCCCGTTCAAGTTAATGGACAACTCCCACGACTGGAAATGGAAAACGGTTGGAGCTCTGCTGCTGTTCTGCTCCCTGACTCTCCAGGTTTGTATAACAGGCAACCCAGCCGCTGTTCCTGCCAGACCTTCACCGCGTCTTTGGGAATGATGATTTGGAGTGCCCATGGGTGTCCCGGGGTTGATCTGAGTCTGGCCATGCAAGCGGATGTGTGTATGAGCCCTGCTCAAAGGTGAAATAGCTTTAAATAACCATCCTCAGAACTTACAGGCTGCTCCTGCCGTCTTTGTAGCCTTGTGCAAAATGTGGACGTTAAAAGGGTTCTTCCTGTCACGCTGTTAAAGCGTGGTGTTCTAGAATCTCCTTTTTGTAGGAGTCCAGCTTCTAAAACTTCTTATTTGGGGCTCACAGTTGTTGGTAAACTTGTGCGTAGCAGATGAGAGTGATTCAATAGCAGATTTGTAGTTCAGACAGCTAAAGATACTCGAGTGAGCTGTTGTGATGAGAAGGGTGTGGAGGTGCCTTGCTGGGGCTGGGTGTGTTGGCCGTTTTTATTGGGTTTGATTTTCACTTTGAGTGGGCTCCGGGTTT
Organism: Columba livia; assembly: GCF_036013475.1. Lineage (NCBI taxonomy): Eukaryota > Metazoa > Chordata > Aves > Columbiformes > Columbidae > Columba > Columba livia. Next base: position 786,045 of record NC_088610.1, read on the forward strand.
GTTGGTCTGTGATTGAGAATCTCGCCGTACCTCCCAAGTACCAGTTGTGTGTGTGTGTGTGTGTGTGTGTGTGTGTGCACACGCGTGTGTGTGTGCGTGCTCTGAGTTCAGCGGTGCTGGAATCGCAGTTCTTGCCCTCAGCACAGGTGAGCTCAGCCTCTGATCTCAGTGCTGCCTGTGCCCAGTACCACGCTGGAGAAAGCGCCCGGTGAACCCGGAGCTGGGTGACCCACGATGGGCTAGAGCAGAGAGATTGACGTGCAGAAAGTTTAAGAACAGTCACTGAAATTTCCCTGTAGTTACTTTCAATTTTATGAAGGGTATGACTGTTCTAATACTTGTCAGGTGCTGCTTTAACACGCTGTTGGTGCTAGAGCACAGTGGTTCAGTGGGTGACAGAGTGTCCATAAAACAAATACTATATGTAAATACTTAATCTGCAATATCTAACAGGGTCTTAGGTCCTATATAGAGCACTGTAAAATTAGAAGTCACTTAACCAGAACTTACAAGTTGTTCTAGTAAGTCTCAAAATATTGTAAGCAGCTGTTCTGTAGTGACTTTGTTTTATTTTGGCAGTCTCTGGGTCTTTTGGAGGTTTGGGCAAGGAGGGGAAAAGCGGCTAAGAATCCAGAGCTTTGTTTTGGTAATCCTCGACAGAGAGATACTGTTAGGAAAACGGTGTCTGACATGTAGCTTCAGCTTTAATGGTTTAAAATCCATTTAGTCCTACAAAGTTCTTTAAGGTAATGTTATAAAAAGTGCCTAGTTAATAGATCAGATGTCCAGGTAACAGGCAGATCCCAGATGTTTCTCCTCTGCTTGATGGACTGATTACGGTTGTGCAAGAAGCGCTGCAGCAACAACTCTGATCAGAATGACATTGATGGCTTTGTTGCCTTTTGATACTGCCCTGTTATCCCGCTGTATTATGGCGCCAGGATGAAATGGGATGTTGGTGGTTAGTTTTGAGGTTGGTTGTAAATGGACTTTAGGGTGGAAAACCGAAATGAAACGAAAGTTTGTTTGTTTTTCTTTGAACTGGGTATTGAAAAGGTGCTGGACAGCATTTGTATTGGTATTCCCTTGGCAGCTTTTCTCATTTATGGGCACATTCATTTAATGCTTTGTTTCCACAGTGTTACTACTGTTATCCCAATTTAAACGATTAGGATGAATACTTACAAATTTGAATTACTTTGACAGAGATAGAATCGCAGGAAAGGCAGTGAGCACTGAGCTAGAGTTGAGTATTGGCACTTGCTTTGTTATTACTAGGCAAGATATTGAGGTGCGGAGCCTGACGTGGGTACCTGAAGAGAAGTCTGGGTGCAGCTGTTGGAAGGGATCCACCTGGAAGCGTTCCTGAGCAGCGGGGCTGTTGATGCCCTTGTGACAGCGTCTGTTCCGAGGCTTGGGAAGAGGTACAAGACTAAGATGCTTTTACAATTGAATTAACTCGATTTGTACTGTTTCCCCACCTTGCCAAGCGTGGGTGGAACTGGTGCTGTCCCTCCCGGCCGCGGTGTCAGCAGTCCTGAGGTGGGAAGCGTTAGGCTTTCCTGATGGGAGAGATCATTTGAGTTCCTCACCATCTTGCTGCCTCTAAATCACTCGCTGCATCTGTGACAGGGTTAGAAGTGAAACGGGGGGCACCACGCGTCTCTGATCTGGAGAGCTGGAGCTGGCAGGTCTGCCTTGGCCCGCTGGTGGAGCCGGGCCTGGCTCCTGCTTTCCGGCTCCTGCTTTCCAGGTCCAGCACCCATTCAGCATGTCTGCAGCAAACATTTAGCGCTTTCCACAGCACAGTTTCTCCCACTGTGTTTGGCTGAAATGTTGATTTCACGAGCTGATTTTGTATGAGTGTTTGTCTCTGGAATTGCAGGACCAAAGGGAAGGGATTGAGAGAGACCAAGGGCACAAGCAAGCGTGCAGAAAGGATGCTGTCACTGGAGAGTATGGGGTTTTTTCCCCTCTCAGACAGACCTAAATGTTGGAAGCCAGTTTTTGAATGTTAAGTGTCTAGCAGAAGTTTTGGTTTAACCAAGACTTATGCTTAAGTCAGAAAAGATGCTTAAGGCCTGTTGGAGTTGAAGGTATGGTACTTGAATGATTTCAGAGAACTATCTTTGTAATTTGTCACTGACCTTGGTTTGTTTAAATATTCTAAGATTTGTTATTGTGATAATTATCACCAGGTAGGGGATGTGTTTAAACATGATTTAATATTTATATCAACTTAGCACTATGAACATCTCCATGTTGTAGGGATGGATAGACACAACAGGCGTGAAGGGAAGGTCTCTTCACTTACTGAAGGCCTCACTGGAAATAAAGATTCAAAAGCCTTTTCAAACATCACGATAATGTAAATAAGAATGGTTAATGTAACTTTTAGAATTTACAGATGGCTTCTCATCGCTCGGGATAATAGACAGTCTTGTAGCGGGAGGTGGTTGCCCTCTGGGCTGCTGCGTGCCCAGCTGTGCCCAGGGGTTTGTGCCTGGCAGGAGGAAAGGGGGATCCTTCTGCTGGAGTCGTGCTTGGAACCGCACGGACGTACGGTGCCGCGGCTCCTTGTTCCTCAGTGTTAGCTGTTCGTTAGACCTACCCCAGCTTTACTCTGGGAAGGCGAAACCAAAGAGCTGTTTCCTGCAAGGTGAAGGGAGACCCTACAGCACACTCTCGTGGTTAACGTAGGGCCGTGGCTCTCGTGGTTAACGTATGGCCGTGGCTCTCGTGGTTAACGTATGGCCGTGGTGTCCAGTGCGCTCAGAGGAGCAGCTTGGCCTGTTGAGGAGGCCGTATGTGCATGCCTTGGATCCGCTCTTGCTCACTTTGAAAAGTAGTTTGAAACATTAGTCATCTGCAGATATCCTGAAAATAATTTCTTTATATGCATTAAAAAGACTTACCTTAGGGGCCTAAACAGTGAATCTTTTTGTGTTTCTCGAGAAGCACATAATGTGACTCCTGTTTAAGCTCCTCTTCCGGGCTGCAGTTTCTTCCCCGACGCCGTGGCGAGGTCTGCTGCCGTAGGCCCTGGGAGCCCTCAGAAATCAAACACACCTTCAATATTTGCCATGTTTGTGATGAAAGAAAGTTTGGGGCGTTATTGTGTGTAGGTGTCCACGATATTCAGTGTATTAAACAGTGCACCTCCCGTGCATTTGTACGAGCAAGAGGGCAGTGGCAGGGCAGCAGGAGCGCTGGGCCGGTCCCGCTGGGCCGGTTTGCTGACACCAGACCCGCTCTGCGCGGGAGGGCGGGAAGCGACGTCTTCCCGGGACAGGGGGTTCGGGACAACATGGGTTGGATTTTTCTGTTTCAAGTACAAAGCAACCTCATTCTGTACATGTCTGGGGTTTTTCCCTCTCTAGGGTGCTAAGCAGACTGGGGAGCGCGTGGGGAGTTTGTGCAGTCAGTATGTTCTCCGCCGAGGCTGATTTTGATGGGAGTTTAAACCGAGTTCCACAGCTTCCCTGCCCCACTAATCACCAAAATCCCTTCCAAACCGTGTGGAACTTTATAATAGTGATGGTTACAATGTGACTCAAGGTAGTTGGGAGCCATATGTATTTAAGGGTGAGATTAATGATAATTATATTCCTTGAATGACCTACAGTAATATTACCTACCTCAATTTATTATTGGGAGTTTGCTTCCAAGTTTACTTGATAATTAAGAAGGTTAAGATGAAAGCATGCTAACGAAGTACATGAGTAATTAAGTTTCCGCTGTTTGAGGTCTTGATTTCCCTCCTTGTTGGAATATGGGCCACGCTCCACATTGGCTGTTTCCAGTGCCCTGGTTGCTTTAGTGTGGGTTTTGCTTTCTCTTTGGTTGTTGGATCTTTTGGTTCTTCCTTTAATTAAAGGAAAAACAAAAGCGGAGATTCACATTTGAATTACTGTATAGCACAAGCTGCCCAGATTCCAGAAATACATGCCGTGCACCCCATGCGTTTTTTGCAATAAGAACAAGTGTGAGGAGAACACTGTAAGTTTGAGGTATTTCCAAGGACTGGAAAAAGCTTGAAAAAGCTTATTTACCAAAGAACTAGGTCAGCCTGGGAGTGAATTAGAGTGTTCTTAGGTACTTAGATATTCATTCCCGTACAGTATTAGTATCTTTCAGCCTCTGTAGTGAGAATGAAAGTTACAGATTTCCAAGCATAACTATTCATGCACACATCCAAAGTTGTATCTGGTGTTCACAGTTTGGGAACATCCATGTGTTTCTGCTCTGAGCACAGAAAATGAGGAACTGCGTGGCTGCACTCACCCAGTATCAGACCAGTAGTGTGGAAACCCAGGCGCCTATTTATTTAGGCAATTATAAGCAACTAAAAAGACTTTTCTTGATTCTTTTTGGGCATTTTTGACCTGGCACAAATGAACTTTCAGCGTTGCTAAACCAGAAAATCGCGGTGGTTGTGAAAGGTGTGCGGTGTGCAGCCCGTTGGCAGGCGGAGGGGCAGCAACGCGCCCAGCTGCTCTCGGTGCTTTGTGGGCACGAAAGCTCCGGCTTGTGTCTGAGCGCCGCGCTGCGTGTGACAAGGCAGCGGAGACCCAGCCGGCCCGGGCTGAACAGCGCGGGTCCAAGGGCAGGTGTCTGTGGGTTCCTTGCAGAGGTCAGATCGAGTTGCTCGGTGTGCGTCTGGCCGCAGCGCGTTCCAGGTGTGTGTGACACACTGACTTGTGTCACCGCTCAGGGTCCTTCAGCACTCCAAGCAGCTAACAGCAATTAATTGATGGGTAACTGGAGTTCATTTAGCAAGTGGTTGTGCACACTAAAATGAAGACATAGACTCGATTGTTCCAGGATGTAAACAGACTCCAAACAAATGCGTTAGGTATCCTAACTGCCTACAATAGAGTTTTTAATATAACTTCATGACCAAAGCCGTGTTTGTGTGCTGACTTACACTGTTATGAATTTGAACTTGACTTATTGTCTCGTTCTGCAAATGTTTGTATGCTGAATTCCCTGTTCTTTTGCAACCCCTAGGAAATCAGGGCCTTATTTAAGCAAACAAGAGCAGAATTTCACCCCAGTCTACGTTCGAAATATTTCCCATGCACCGAGTAGTGTGATCTTTGTCCTTTTTAAAAACTGTAATTCCACTTTAAAAAACCTCCTTCTTTAGTTGGTGTTTCAGATGTCTAAACTGTAAACTTCTTTTCTATGGGTGTTTTTTATCTCAAAGTGGTCCTGGGTTTATGTAAATTGTGAATACAATCTTGGAATGGCAATGGATCTATATAATTTTATGCAATTATATGCAGTAGTTTCTTCCCATTCTATCGAGAGTTGATGTTCTGCTGTATTTCGGTGCCAGTAAGGTTTGTTCGTACCCCGTTTGCAGCCGTCGGAGCAGTGTGTTCTCATGGCCGTGATGCGCAGCGCACGCGCTGCTCGCTGCCTGGCTGTGGGGTTCATGGGCTGAGGCCTCTCCTAGGTCTAGCTTGCATTTAACAATATTTTTCTTACGAAAATGACACAAGATCATTTTTCCCCATGCTGCCCGCAGGATTTCGAGACAGGCTTGCGAGCACAGTGGTTAGAATGGCTGCTGGCACACGGTGACTCGAACAGTAGAAGTTCCTTTTGGTGACAGTTTGAAGAAGAAGAGAGAAGGGGAAAAAGAAAGAGGGGGAGAAGGAATAACCAAACCGACAGAGCTAAGGTGGAAAGCTGGTGCCAGCGGCCGGGAAGAGGAGCTCCCGGGGGTCCCTCCGGCGGGTCCTGCTCCAGATGTGCCACCGGCCATTGCTCCGGGCGCGGGTGCCGAGGTTGTGTCCCCCGCCGCTGCTCCAGGCGCGGGTGCTGAGGTTGTGTCCCCCACCGCCGCTCCGGGCGCGGGTGCTGAGGTTGTGTCCCCCGCCGCTGCTCCAGGCTCCACCAAAACAACATCACTTAGATGCAGCCATCACTTTTTTTGTGTGTTTAGTTTTACAGTGGATGCCAAGAGCTACATAAGCCCCTGAACTATTTTGGAACTGAAGGGAGAACAAAGGTGCCCTGAGCTTCCCTTCCCTCCGGCCCTCCCTGCATTCAGCAGCTGGTGACCTGTGTGAGCCCTGGGGGCTGTGGGGCACTGCAGGGGTGTGTGGTCCATGTGTATGAAAACATATGTTCTAAGATGTAAAAAAAAGAAGGCAGTTTTGTGCTTCAGGAAGCAAGACTTCTGTGTTGCTTTGTAAGAACTACAGTGTGCTGCAGGAACTTGGAAAAGAGAAGCATTAGTTCCTTTGGGTGGCCCCACCCTCCGCGCTTTGAAGAAAGATGGAAATATTTCTCACTGGGCTCCAAAGGTTGGATGTAAAACACATGATCTGAGTAGACTTGAAATGGAATCAATTTGAAACCGTTACAATTTTCATTCACTTGAAACTGGGTCAATTTCAAATCAATCTCTTTGAAAGATTAAACACACTTAACTTCAAAAAGGGCTTTTGTGGTGGTCCATCACATCGCTCTTAAAATGAACAAGAAGGACTGATCCAGTAGAGTGCTGAAAAAGGGGAATTGTAACAGGTAAGGGTGTATGTACTCAGCTGTGGCTCCAGCTTTCTTTCAAGGGTGGGTGTTATTTTTGAGTCCAATAACCATCCTTATGGAAAAAGAAAATGTTATTTTCAAAACCCTCAGGAAAGGCTCAGTCTGAAAACCAGTGATTGCAGGTCTCAGGGAGGATTAGGATACTTTCAGTCACCAATGCAAACCAGGTTCTATTTGTCTGTCCTTCACCATCTCGTAGCAGAGGTAACGCTGGAGGTGCAGCACGCCCAGGTCTGGATTGCCGCGCTCTCTGGTTGCTGCACCTGCAGGCGTTTCACAGGGAACCCACCACGGGTGCTCCAGCCACGGGGATCGGTGGGTTTGGTTCATCACCCATCTTTGGAAACACACCCAGCTCCTTCAGAGAGCCGGATCTTACATGGTGGACCTTTTTTACCATCAGACATGAGGCTCATGACCTCCCTTCTTAAGGTCCTTGTTGCAGGATTCTGCAGCGACAGCTGGAGGTGGGGTAGGGGAGGAACAACCAAGTGAAAAGGTCCTGTGTCATCACCTGGGAACGTAACTTACAGCCTGCTTTTCCTCATCCAGAGGGGGGGTAGAAGTGACTTGTTCACCTGGGAACCCTACGTATGTTTGCAGAGAAGAGCATTCTGCAGGCGTGGGGCCCTTTGGGCTTTTGGGAAGAGCAACAGCTGGAGCAGAAGCTGCAGAGGGAGGATGCAAGTCATCTGCTGCCTCCTTCTTCTTCATCTTAAGTGGTGCAGATAGCTAAGTGTTTAAGCAATCTCCAGGTCTGTAGGGAGGAATCTCCACTACTTGCAGTCCTCAAATATAAGCAGATGCTTTTCTAGCAGGTGAGCTCAGGCTGCAGGGATTTTGTGGCCACGGTTGGGCGACGGAGCCTCCCCCTGTGTGTAGTGCCAGCGCTGGCAGGGGGGTCTTGCTGGAGCAGCTGTGCTCGGTCACCTCTGCTCTGTGCTAGATGAGCATGACCACACCCTTCATAGCTGTGGCAGAAACAGATTTGAAGATCTCAGCACATTTCACTGTCTTCTGCTTCCTTGCCTCTTCTTTATATGCACAAGTACTTCTGCTTCCGGCCATTCTACCCCAACAGAAAAAAAGAAGGTGGTTAAACACATATTTGGGGGTGCTAAGAAGGAAGTGCATGTTGTCTTATCTGCTCAGCTGCAGTCGCCCTGCAGAAGGGATGCTCCTGCCGGGTCCTGCAGCCCCAGTGCCCGAGGGCAGCGCATCATCCTCCTCCTCATCCTCTCCTCCTCCTCATCCTCTCCTCCTCCTCATCCTCTCCTCCTCCTCATCCTCCTCTCCTCCGGCCCAGAAGACGCAGTAAGCGCAGCAGCATGGAGCGGCCGGCTCCGGAGGATTGCACAACAGCTATAAATAATTTACATTTCCAAGCACGGGCTATTCCAGTCACTGCTGATTTCACCAGGCGTAGAGCAGGCGGCACGTGACGAGCTCTGCCTTGATTTGAGAAAATAACGGAGCTGATGAACTGCGATGCGCTGGCTGAGCGTGGCGTGGGACGTGCGGTGCCCGAGCTCTGCGCAACAGAACGGAACCTGCAGTCTCTCATTTGAAGCAATAAATGCTGATTAATGTTCAGAGTTTAAGGGGGTTTAAAAGTAAAATGGTTTGTTCTGATTGAAAGTCGTCCCCATGCTACTGACTTCCCTTTATCTGTTAAAAGGTTCATGTTTTGAACATAATACTAAGTAAGTTTGTAGATGTATTGTTTACGGGCCACTGATTTCTACGATTTATTGATGAGGCATCTTGCATACAGGCGTCCCCTGTGGTCTTTCAGGCATGTCTGCAGCAGCGCTGCTGCGGCTCTGGCGGGGGGTTCATTCCCTCTGCAGGGAATCCCTGTGGTGCTCCACAAAGTACAGCACTCCTGATGTACTTGTGGAGGCACAGGGGCTGCACGTGGCCACGGGTGACTCGGGTGCCCAGGGTGACCTGGGAAAGCAGCCTGGGCTGGCACTGGTGGCACTGGGGCTGCAGTGGGACAGGGCTCCGGAGCAGCTGCTGTGGCAGCATCTGCAGCTGCCGCTTTCAGCCTTGGGAGCCAGAGGGATTGACTTTGGAACAGAAAATCACTGTGTTTGTTATTTCCTTGTTCTCAGCCATACTAATTTCCTAATATGTTTTGGGAGCTGGTATTGATGTTTTTGCATAGCATGGTGAAACAAAACTGTCTGGCATTTGCAAGCTTGTTTGGGGGAAAACTGAGAGTAAATGTACTTTTTTGTTGTTTTTAGACTGTCCGCTCCAAGCTGCATCCGAATGGACAGATTCCGGGCTGGATTCCTGCAGGGCAGTGAGTGTGTTGACCCCTGTTGGCAGCCCGGGGCGCAGGGGAAGGCTGGCAAGGGGAAGGGACTCGGTGATTTCCCAGACAGTGACTTAGTCCGTATCAATTAACGAGGCTCGTCTTGCTGCTAGCGCTCATTTCTATTCTCCACACTTTGCTTTGGGAGCACCCTAAGCAGATGCAATCAGTGCTTCTGCCTGAAGTGTGTGCCGCTTGGGATTTGAGATTTTCTCTCAGCATCAGAAAGATCTGTAGGGGAGTAATGCTTTTATAAAGACAAGGGTTTTTACAAAGACAAGGTTTCATGACATGGCTCACGAGGATGGTGAACATGAAGTCAAAAGCTGCCTACATAGGTTATACAGTCAGCTCATTACCCTGTACATGAGTTTAATTTTGGGGCAAAAACCAGTGGAGCAGGTAATGGGGAGAGGAGAGAAATTCAGAAAAGGGGAATAGAAACTGTTGTGTCAAAACCAGGGTGGTGCGAGACTGAAGATGTTTTGGTTTGCTTTGGTTTTTTACACTCAGTTTCCACAGATTGGAGTGGAAAATATTTTGTGCTCAGGAAGTGTCTGGAATTTCACTTGGAAATTTCAGATTCGGTATTTTTCTATTTCATGCCATGTATTAATGAGAAGAAATAGTATGTGTGTTGCTCCATGGGTGTGCCAATATATTAGTAAATATATATGGGGTGTTTTAACCTGAAAGCACTTTTCTATACTGAATATGCTTATTTATTTGAAAGTGTTTTCTTTCTGTGCCTGATCCAAATCAAAACACTCCCTGGAGAAGTTCAGCAGCCATTTGTGGCTGCGGCCGTGGGGGCTGCTCAGATGGGCTGGTGGCCACTGTCCCCGGTGCTGTGGCCACTGTCCCCGGTGCGGTGGCCCCCGGGGCTGCCCACGTCCCAGCGCCCCCTCGGGCTGCTGCTGACGGGGTCTCCAACACGGGAATTCTCTTTGCTGGACTGCAAAGAAACCAGCTGCTTCAATAGCAAAACGATGCACGGAATGTTTCTCAATCCACTTGTAAAATCAGGTTGTTGGGTTTCTGGACGGACGGTGGGAGGTTCCTGTGCAGTATTCGTGTGCCAACTTCAAGTGCCACAAAGAGGATTCCTGTGCCTGGACCGTAACTTGGTTTTAGTGGACCTGGAGCTGATGGGAAACCAGTGGACAGACCCCCTCAAACTTGAAAGAAACTCCTCTTTATGGTTTATTCCTGGTGTTTATTTTGACCACTTGTATTTGACCGTAGTTTGCTTTTGTCAAGCATACTCATTCTGGGATTAAGGCCAGGACAGAAGCTGAAGGAGATGAAGATACTGGCGTAAGCCAGCCCTTTGTGCTCTACTCCCAGCTTTTGGGCATTTACTTAATTAGACAGACCAGCAGAATCTCAGACAATTCCATTATCAGAGTTAGATTTAGCATCATTTTTAAGGCCTTTAAAAACCTCCCCATCACATTTTGTGGTATAAGATGCTCCTTTGCTATTTTCTTTCTACGCCAGGGGACGTTCCCCCGAGGAACATGAGATGCCCCCCAGATCTCTGCCCTGGGCACTCTTTCTGCTCTTCATGCGCAGCCTTTGGTGTGTATCGGGGTAGATGGCAAGTATCTTCAAGGTGCCTTTTAAAGACAAGTGTGAAACAAACCGAGCTCCTGTTGCACCTCAAAGTGTCTGAGTGCCCATCTGGGGCCCGCGCGTGTCCCCGTCACCAGCACCTCGGCGGGACTGGCACTCCTATTTACAGGGCTTCCGAGTGTTAGTGTATAAGTATATACTTCAGATAGTTACTTCTGAAGTATATATATATCATTATATATCATTATATATATCTATATATATATATCTATATATATATATCTCTCTCTCTATATATATATATATATCATTATATATCATTACATATATATCCTCCAGCTGCACTCCCGATGTTCCCCTGTCAGTAGTGCAGAAGTGCCCGCTCAGTGAATGGGCGCTGGGCTTTGTGTCGCGCCGTGCAACGCTGCGGCCCCCGCGCTGGGAGCGGGTTTCTCTCTGATCGCGGCTCCCGAAGCAGCCGGTTCCTTCCGCGCGCGGCTGGGCAGGCGGCGGGCGTGCTGGTCACCATAGAAACCTGCACACGCGTCGCTTGGTCGAACCGTTTCCATGTTGTACTGGTGAGCTGGCGTCGGAACGTGGGAAGGACTGGGCAAAATGTTGCCTTTGTTCTTTATTTTTACTAATCTTTATTCTAAGCTGTCCATATTCCTTCTTTTACCTCCAGTTCCGGGTCTTTCCTTACTGATCGTTCTTGCCCGGTGGCGGCTCTGTCCCTGCTGCTGCCCCAAGGTTTGCTGCAGAGCACACAGGTGGTTTGCACCCTCTGGGCTACATCCTGACCTCCCGCGCACCAGCGGGTCCTTCCCCAGCGCCGCGGAGGCTCCTGGACCTGCCGGTTCCTCTCCCACCTGGTGGGGCTGGTGAATCTTTATAGCTTATCATCTCATTCGTTAATCGGCTGCATAGGATTGCAGGTAATTCCCTTACTGAACAGTAATTATTTTAGTGCCACGACATTGACAGAGCAATGAATAATTCACAGGAAGGCTGAAAAAGGGATTGACTTTCCTAAAAAATTAAAAGGCAAAGGAAAGGCTGATTTACACCTGCATAAAGTAGATATGCAGTCCAAGGATTTCTGATTACAGCCGGCCCGCAAATGAACAGTGAGGATGTTTTAAGGGCTGCTCGGCCGGGCCCCGCGGCAGCAGGGCTTGTGTTAAACGGGCAACAGTGCTGGAGGTGGGAGGAGGCGGCAGCGGGAACACGCTGCCCTGCAGCACAGCAGCGAGGTACCAGAGCAGGGGAAGGAGGTCCAGAGCACAGGCATGGCAAAAGATGGGGCTGCTCATTATTAAGGAGCCTGTCCAGCAGTTTTTAATCACACACAAAATATCCAACCAAAGAAAAAACTGGGAGAGACTGAGACTCTGCTGGGCTCCTGGGCGCCGGGAATGGGGGTGTGTGGCGGTGGGAGAATCCAGTTCTAGCCTATCCGGGTGCTCCAGAGCGCTTAATAATTTGCTTTCAGTAATGTTGCCATTCAAGTTCAGCTGTAAAAACTGGAGTCGCTTTTCACACAGTATTTCAAATGACGGCAACCAACACAGCGTGTTTGTTGCAGTGTGACGGGGATCCCTCCTCCGGCCTCTGGGGTTCGTGTTGGTTCCAACCCCAGAACCTGCACGGCTGCTGGCACCAGTGTGCGTCCGGGAATAACTGGAGCTTATTTTGCAAACACAGGATGTAACAGACGAGATTTCAGTGCAAGCGCAGGAAAGCTGGGCGAGGAAGGCTCTTCTCCGCAGCTCTCCCGGGGCGGGAGGGCGGGGGGCGGGCGCAGAGCCGTTCCGCAGCCTGAGCTCACGCGCTGCGCGGTGTGCGTGGGGCGGAGGACACGGGGCGTGATCGAAGCCTTGCGTTTCATGTTTGCAAAGCCAAGTTTCATCTAGGAAGCTGTAAAAATAGTTTCCTTTAAAACCTCCTATTTTCAACTTCAAATTTGATCAAAATTAAATGTGAACGTGCTGGAACAAAAATCAAAATATTTCTCATTTTGAACTAATGCACCTTTTTTGATTTGCTGAGCCACCTCATATTGCAACTGTTTCTCCTTCCACGTACCTTGAATTTTTAATGTTCTATTTCTATTTAGCTACTAGTAGAAAAGAAGAAGGTTCTTTCCAGCACAGCATTGCAATCATTGTAGGGTATCAGCTGTGTCCTTCCCCATCAATTCAATAACAGCAAAGATTTTAATGATTTTTTTGAGGTTTGGATAACGTGCTGTTGTTTTCCCTCCTTGTTCAGTAGATGACAACCCAGACTGTTGGTGCGATGTCACCGGTCAGGCGCTGCCATTCAGAACCGGCCCTGTGAATACCTGCATCTTATTGCCACAGGGAGATTTATTTCCACAAAGAGACAAGAATGGTTTTCCTTTCCGTGCATCTGATTCTTAGAAATGTACATATGTGGTGTCTGAGTGTTGGACATTATTATCGATTTATCTTCCACCAAATACAAAAATAAAATAGAAATTAAAATAATGCTTAATGCACCATATAAACCCCATGTTTTCCTTGATTTTGAAATGCACTGCTGCAATATAGTATTTTTTTAAATCAGCTATGATTTGACTTTGGAAAAAACTTGGGTTGGTATAAAAGACGCCTGCTCTGGGGCCATTGAAGTCACATAGTGGTTTCCTCAGCATGAGGAAGGCGTATGATTTATTATTTCTGCTGGTGACAGCTCCTCTGACAGAACACAGGCAGGAGTTGGGGTTTATGGAAGGCATGTATGGGTGGGTGAGTCAGCTTTGCATACTGTGGCTGTTTCCACGTTCTTTGTTCAAATTGCACCCATGCAATATATAGCGTATTCTGGTGCCCTGGCAGTCACCCAGGAGCCACTCATAATGAATCGGGAATTGCTGCTTTATATGCATAACTAGCTATATACGTGCTCTGTGCAGCAGAAACGTAATTTCCATGCAGCTGCTGTCAGATGAGGCGAGGTGATGGGGAGCGTGCTAACTCACCCGCTCACAACGACCCGCTTAGCGGTTCTTCTCTCTAGGTTTTGCATTTGGATTTTTATCCGAAGCGCCGTATTTCTAAAAGTATTCTTTGCTGCTTGTTTCTTGGTGTTCCTTGTTTAGATGCTTAACCCCTTTTGTGCAGAGCAGCCCGAGGCTGCGGCTGGCGCTAGCACGCCGAGCCCACCTGGACGGCGGCTGTGGCAGCAGACGTGCGCTGGGTCGCACCTGGGCTCTGACTCTGAGCACACCAATGGCTTTCTGGTGTAATGCTGTTGAAATCGGCTTCGTGTTGAAGTTCGCTGTCCGGATGATGTGCTTGAGCTGCAGCCGTGTGCAGTCTGCACGCCCGATGGGGCAGGGCCGGCGGCCTCAGGGTGTCGGGGAGCGTGCATCACTACGGCCATGCGTTCCAAACAGGACACTCCCCTTCATTTGCTTCACGTGTCTTCCAAATCATGAATGATCAAAATATTACAAGACATTTTTGCCATTATAAACCCTCTCCTCCTTTGTTTTCTGTTCTTTTTCATTTGACTTAAAGCCTAAAATTTTAGATGGAGGGTTAGGATTCAGTGTGTAAATCCCAGTCTTTCTGCAACAAGGAGAGATGGCTGTTAATGTATAAAATTGTTTTCAATGGTTTTAATCAGACTGGGAGATTACTGAGGCTGAATTATTCAAGACAGTTCTCTCTTGAGAATACACGAGACTCAGTAGAAATGCATGTGCTGAAAGGGCTGATGAGCTTTTGATTTTAAAGTAGCAGCTTTGGTCAGGAATCCTGTATGATGGCCCTTGAGCCCTGTGGTGCTTGTGTTAGTTTTCAGAGCGGTTCCCTGCTGCAGGGCCCGTGTCAGCGCCGGGAGCAGGCTTGTTCTGTGAGGGGACAGCTGGCCCGTGGCTGTGCCTGCAGCCTGGCAGCAGAACCGCATTGTGGTGCTGGGCCCCCCCAGCCCACGGCATCTCTGGACAAAGCACCTGCTGCAAGGTTTTCTCTTTTCCCTGGGGTGTACGTCACTGGCAGTCATACATTTCCACATTTCCACCTCTCTGCTTTTTATCCACAATATCTTTTTCCCTTTGTAAATGATTCAGATAGATAGCAACTGTCTGGAATCCTCTGGACATGAGCATCCCTGTCCCCACGGCTCTGTCACGGCACCGGCTGCATGGCCAGCCCTGTCTGTGTCCCTGTCCCCACGGCTCTGTCACAGCACCAGCTGCATGGCCAGCCCTGTCTGTGTCCCTGTCCCCACGGCTCTGTCACAGCACCAGCTGCATGGCCAGCCCTGTCTGTGTCCCTGTCCCCATGGCTCTGTCACAGCACTGGCTGCACGGCCAGCCCTGTCTGTGTCCCTGTCCCCACGGCTCTGTCACAGCACCGGCTGCACGGCCAGCCCTGTCTGTGTCCCTGTCCCCACGGCTCTGTCACAGCACCGGCTGCACGGCCAGCCCTGTCTGTGTCCCTGTCCCCACGGCTCTGTCACAGCACCGGCTGCACGACCGGGACGGGGACGAGTGGGCAGCGCAGCATCGCTCCTCACAGCGCACCGACACGCTGCTGCCAGCGCCAAACTGCTGCAGCTGCTGCTGGGGCTGGACCAGCGTCGATGGGGGAAAAACCTGGCTCGTGTCACCTTCCTCTGCCAGGGCTCCAGATTTCAAGCGACATTGCTGTTCTGACTGATTGTGTCTTTGTCCGTGTCTGTCAGACGCTGGGAGTTTGGAAGATGCCTAATGTGGCAGCTCTGAGAGGTTTGCTTCTTGGATTATGTAGCAAATCGGGCTGGAAAAAGCTGTTAGAGGAAGAAGATGTGACTTTTCAGTCTGCCTGTAAATACTAATAGCAGTGGAGAAAATAGCCAAGAAAAATATATCCTCGTAGCTTGTTTACTTTTGCCTGTAATGCTCCTGCTGAGCTAAAGCATTTCTAATCGGTCTTTATAGACCTCAATTGGTCTCATCAGGGATTTGAATAAAAATAGAACCTAAATGATACCATTGTAAAGCAAAGAGACATTTTAAAGAGCGGGAATGAAAACGTTGGCAATTTGCCGTGCGTGCAGAACCTCTGGTTCCCTGCGCTGCCAACAGCCCCACCGGGCTGAGAGCATCAAGCTGTATTTAACCATTCTGTTCGGTCCCCCAGCCTGGAACCGCGTGCTCTGCCATATGATGCAGCCAGAGGGGGTTTCTTGTTGTGTGGGGGCTGTTTTAGAGTGAGTTTTTAAAATGATTATTGCAGGCAGAAAGAACACACACTTTCTAGGCACTGAGTGTAAACGCTGCTCTGCTCGGCGGGGCGCGGAGGAACGGGGCCGTGAATAAAGGCCCCCAACAAGTCAGTCCTGTTTGAGCTGGGTCTGTCAATAGGAAACACCCAAACACTGTCGCTTACCCAGCGCACGGAGGAACGGCTCCTGGGGATGCTGTGCTTTTTGTGGTCTAAAGAAATGCAACATCAATTAGGAAGAAAAAACCTTGGTTACTGATAAGTCTGTTGAAGAAGGAGGTTTTGCTTGCTGGAGGTAATGATGTTGTGCAGGGGGTTGTGCTGCCTTTTTGTTCCTCTTTGTAACAGGAAAAAAAGAAGTTAAAATATTATGAAGTTAAAAGTGTAGATCTGGGGTCTCTTCAGGGAAAACTGCCCCTGGTCGTGGGAGCAGATGTTGTCCCGGGGTCTCTCATTTGCCTGCTCAGCTCTGCTGTTTCAGGCTTTCGGTATGTTGTAACATCCAGACAGCAGTTTTGTAGTTTTAGAGGTGGGTTCTTCCTTGCAAATAACTAATGAATATATAGTGGGCTTCACAGGTCCAAACAAGATTTGTGTGAATTTGGGCCTCTTCCATTTCGCTAAGGTCAAAATAAAGTCCAGAATTAGATAAATGTGAAGAAAAGGGAAAATCTGAATGTGTTTCCTACCATGTGCTGTCTTATGTTTGGACTTAAAACCAAGGCAGCTTTTCAGCGATTCTGCAAAATGGTTGCGTTCTATGAGAAGCTCTAAATTTAGTTGCCAGATGCTCGTTTGAGTGCCGTGGGTGCCGTGCAGGAAGGAAGGGTGGCGCTGCCGGGGCTTCCTCTGCTGCCGCGGGTCCCCACGCGCGGCCGCGCTTGCACCGGCCTGGCGGCATCAAACACAGCCCGGGGTCCCGGCAAGAGCGGGGGCTTCATATCGCATCAAACACAGCCCGGGGTCCCGGCAAGAGCGGGGGCTTCATATCGCATCAGACACACAGCCCGGGGTCCCGGCAAGAGCGGGGGCTTCATATCGCATCAGACACACAGCCCGGGGTCCCGGCAAGAGCGGGGGCTTCATATCACATCAGACACACAGCCCGGGGGTCCCGGCAAGAGCGCGGGCTCCATATCGCATCAGACACACAGCCCGGGGTCCCGGCAAGAGCGGGGGCTTCATACCACATCAAGCACATCAGCCATCAGTGAAGAGCACGGCTTCTGTTTTCCAGGAGAAACGCTGCTTTCTCAGAGGAGGAGTGATGGAAAGGGGCCACCGAAAGGTTGCTTTGGCTACTTTCCTGATTTATTGCTATGAATGAACAAGATGCCTGAGTGGCCTCTGTCGGGTGTCCGTCTGTCCTGCTGCAGGACTGCTGTCCACTGAGGGTTCTGTCCGGCTGGTGCTCTGCATCCAGCATCGTGGTGTGTGTATGGCTTGGGCATACAGCTCTGATTTTCAGGTTTACATGTGTGTTGTGAGTTGCTGTGTGGGACGAAGTGCACAGGCAGCGACAGAAGCACCAGAGAAGCATTCTGTGTGTGCTCGGTGTTAAAGGTTATCCTTACAGCCTTACCATTTGCAAACAGCGAGAAAGGTCTTGCTCAAACACAGCTGGAGTTGAGGCTGGGCAACCGCGCTGAGCACCCTGCGTGCTGCTCCAGGCTGTGCTGGGAGGGACAGCCGTGTACCCTGAAAAGTACACCTGAAAGGGTGGGCAGTCAGTACAGTGACCACCCAGCACAGCTGGGTACCCCCAAAAGGACGGGCAGTCAGTACAGCAACCACCCTGCATAGCCGGGTACCCCCGAAAAGGTGGGCAGTCAGTACAGTGACCACCCAGCACAGCCGGGTACCCCCAAAGGTCGGGCAGTTGGTGCCGCAGTGGCAGCCGCCATGGGGACAGGGGTCTGTGCCCCCTGCATTGCTGCCACCTGCGCTGTGCTGGTGTCTGACCAGCCACTGCAACGACAGCTCCGTGTCCTACACCGCTTGTGACTGGTCACCAGACCCATACCCAGCTGGGGTCATTGTGCTGGCACAGCAGCTGGGTCAGTAGGGCCTGGATCACGTCTATAATGTCAGCTGTCGAGTTAGAGCAGCTTCTAGGCTGCTCTGATTTACTCTGGATATAAAGGACTGCTCGCTATTGAAACTACAGAAAGAAGTGATGCATTGCTGCTATTTTCTGATCATTTACTCTTCTGCCTTCCTCCAGCTCTGCCCATTTTCTGTTTTGCAGCTATAGCGAGGCAGAGTGCAGCAGGACGCTGGGCATCAATCAGGCTCGCGTCTCCTGCAGATCCTGACACCGCTGCAGGGCCACGCAGACCCACGAGCCTCATCCCCAGTGACTGGACAAGTCCACACCTTCAATTCCTCCTTTAAACACTTAAGTGTTGTCTCTGTGGAGCCCACCGTCTTGCCGTGGCAAGGTCTGTCTCTCCTGTCAGCAGCTGCGTTCAGAACAACTGGAGACTTTGGAATCCTGTTTGCAATGGGAAGGGGGTTTTGCGTGGGTCACACGGTGTCTGCCAGGTCAGCGGGTGTGCGCTGAGCAGGGGCTGTGGCTTCAGAATGTGGCTGCACTGAATGTCCAAGGATCTTGTGTTTAAGTATGTATATATATAGTGTTTATAACGTGTGCTATAAGTGTACGTATTTATTTTTCTGTATAAAAGTGCACTAAACGTACTGCACATGCTCTCAAAGAAAGAGGTTTGTTTGCATGAAATTGGTTGTTCTGGTAGCAAATAGGATCGCTGATCTTAAAGATTGTGTTATTAACAGGGAGTTTTCTTTTGCGGGAGGGAGACAGTAAGGCTGGTTTGCGAATGTTCCCATTGCTGTTTTCTGAGTTATTTTGTATTGATGCAGACAAAGGGGAACTCTGTTAACTCTGGCCGATACAATCTGGCTGTTGTCAGGCTTAGTCACATAGCGCAGCTCATGTGAACAACGTGCACTGGGCTCTATCATCTGAAAGCTCCCCTCGGGCTGGAGTCAAGCTCTGGGAAGGGTATGTGCTGGTATAGTGAGGAAGGGAGCTGCCCATTAGCAACACTTACTGGTAGAGGCTGTGCTTACCGGTGTGCAACTGGTATTTGAGCAGCAAATGAACTGTGTACGAGCATCTGGTCACTACTGCCAGCAACTGAAGAAAGAGCCTCATCATATGTTCTCTCTTTTCTTGTAGGAATGATGTGGAAAAATGCAGTTGTAATTCAAACAAATGTGTATTATGTTACTATAACCATAGTGTTCAGCACTTACTCTTCAGTATGGAATACAAAATCCCCGGAATCCGCTCAAAGCAGAGAAAGAAACACAGAAGTTGCACATGGTGAGGGTTTGAAGTTCGCACTGCTGCATCAGACATGGCTTGTTCTTGCACCAGTAGCAACCTTGAGTGTGCAACAGCCATCTGAATTGCATATGGCTGAAACGGCAGTAAAACATCTGCCTTGGACACGCGAGTCAGCCCTGATTGACCCCGGCACGACGTGCTGAGGAGGAGGCTGGGTCAAATACAGGTGAAGTGGGGCAAACCGCTGTGAGGCTAACTCCGAGCTGTACTTTTATTTTGTCAGACTGAATTACAATTTTATTTCCCAATTTTGGATTCGTTGTGCTGCCTTTTAGAGACGCCTCCAAATTCATCCTTCGAGTGGGTTTGCACCGGCGTCTCTGGGCCGTTGGGTGTGCAGACGCGGGGTTCGGCACTGGAGAGGCCGGCGGCGCGGGCTGGAGCGGTGAGCGGTTTCTGTCCGCGGGTGCAGGTGTCGCGGGAGGGCGGGGGTGTCCACGTGCTGACAGACGCGCTCGGGTGCAGGCGCTGTGCTGAGCCTGGCGCCGTCCCTGCCCCGCTCCTGGAGCAGCACCCCTGTCACCTCCCTGAGCTGCGCTCCTGAGCGCTCCTGACCACGTCCCCAGCTCGGCACGGCTCGGCGGCAGCACGGCCACGGGGCTCGGGGGCCTGGGCCACTTACCGCTTCTCTGGCCAGCTGTTTGCACGGGTGCGTTACATCCTGACCTGGAATCCACCTGCAGAGCTCAGCAGCGATGGATCATTGTTAGGGAAAGTGAAGGCTGTGCCCTGCAGGGATGAAGTATTTCTGTACCTCTGTAGCTGCATGTAATGAAAATGTGAGTCTGTGGAGCTATTAGGGTTAAAAAGAAATGAATGATGCCACAAACTTGGTGAGCTGGTTGCTTCGCTTGCAGTTGCACAGCGAGGATTTTCCACAGCAGCTGAAGCGGGACAGTCTCTTTTCTGGCGGTCAGCGTTTCCGACTGCTGCCGCTTTGATACAGTGATTCTCATTTGGTTTAAGTGCTGACTTGTCTTTGCTCCCCACATCAAATCACTGAAATCATATGAGAATCACATGCCGGAGCTGCAGAGGAAACCCACGTCAGTTATTTTGCATGGCCTTTAAAGCCGCCTTTGAATTCTGTCTGCGGACAGCAGCGGCTGGCGGGTGCCCACCCACCCTCCCAATGCACCCGGCTCTTCTGCGCGGTTTTACTCTCTAACCCCGTAGCTCCACACAAGAGCCTGTTTTCTTAGCTCCTCTTTACTGCAAGCTGGAAAGAGTTCCGGAATGGGAGCAGGTGGGACAGGGAGGCGGGAGCTGCCAGGTGAAGAGATGGGGAGAGACCTCAGCCTGCGGCCCCGCGGGAGCGGAGCGGCTCCCGCTCACAGGGGGCATTCGCAAAGGCTGTGGGGGTGGCACGCAGAGTCACAGGATCATTTTGGTTGGAAGAAACCCTCAGGATCATCGAGTCCAACCATAACCACTCCTGGCACTGCCCCATGTCCCTGAGAACCTCATCTCCGTGCCTGTTCAACCCCCCAGGGATGGTGACTCCAGCACTGCCCTGGGCAGCCTGTCCCAGTGCTAGAGCAAAGCACCCGGACAGACGGACTTTCCATTCACCATCCTTGTCTTCCCGGTGTAGTGAGGGCACCGCGGCCACTCTGAGGGTACAGACATGGAACGGGCAAGTCCGGAGGGTTTTGGGCATCTCGCTGGCTCTGGGTGTTCCGTGCTGTCTCGAGCATGGTACAGTTTCTGTTGATCTTGGTCTGGACCTAAAGAGGAATTGCTAGGTATTCTCACGGTATTTGTGCTCTTTATCTACTTACAATATGCGCGAAAACATTCAATGATCAGTTTTTATTTTGCAGCTTTAAAATCAACACTCTAGAATTCAGCTCCTCTTTGTGTTTTCCTTTCACACTCTTTCTTGATGTCCCTACTGTATTTTTGTCTGCTACTTGAGATCTTTCAGTTTAAATAAATGATTGAAAATATAACCGTCAGCATCAGTTCCTGGAGACATGATTTGCTCTGGGGATCCAAAGAAAGGTCTTGAATCTAAAAGCTTCTCCCAGTGTTCCTCCTCATTTCCAACTTTTCCTGCCCCACTTTGTCACAGACGGGACAGCTCCACAGGCCACCCCCTCCGGGAGGTTTTGTTGTGGTGTTGTTGTTGTTTTCTAAATACTTTGTTTTTAAAACAAATTTCTTTTTGCAGCTGATTAGTGGGGAAACTGTACCCTCCACCAGAACAGACCTGGATGGCTCCGAGTAACCCGCTCATGTCTTTGTTAATTGTTGGTGTCCGCTCTGTTTCAGGTGTGACCCTAAGGCGCAGGGAGCACCTGTTATTCCCAGGCCCAGTTAATTGCTCCTGGCGATGCTGTTTGATGACCCAAGGTTTATTGGCTTTCCTCCAAGCTTGCTCAGCCAACACCGCTGATCAGAACAGCCCGTGGAGCGGGGCTGTGACTCAGGCACTGTCACATCTCATTTAATTTCTGAGGCTTAACAGGATTTGTCAGGCCGAGTCATTTTCACCACGATGAGTGACAGTCACGAAGGATATAGAGAAGGGCTCATTAGAGCAGCAAATTCAGAGTTATGCATAAAGAAGCAATAACTGGTCCCACTAAATTCCCCCAGCACTTTGACACCAAATAGCTCTCCTAATTGAACGCTGGAAGGGAGCAGCTTTTCCTCGTCTTTCCAAGCAGAAGATGATCAAATGTCCACCGGGCAGGACTGGGCAATTATCCTCCAGCCCAGCGCCGTCCCACGCGGACGTGCTCCCCAGCGCAGGGACACAGCGGGGTCTCTTTCTTCCCTGTGGCAGCTGTAGACGTTTTTGTGTTTTCCCAACCTGAGTGCAGGTTGTTATCGAAAATGAGACCAAGGATTGATGACGATGATGCCCCCAGCTCTTGGGAGTACACGTCAGCACGCAAACCATGGCAGAACTCTGTATGCATGGTCTTCTGAGGCTGTAAGTACCCGTCCTGTGTCCAACAGGCTCTTGGGCTGGGGTTCAGCTCCATCTGCAGTTGCGGGTGAGTGTGTCATATCTGTGACAGGATTCTTCTCACATGTGGCTGTAATGGAACAAATCTTCAAGCTGAGTGTTTCACACCCTGTTTTTTATAGATTGTGCAAAGGTACCTCCCAAGTCCATGAATGAAGTAAAGGGCAGATTCTTCCTGCATTGCCCACATCCCTGTTGTCTCATTCATACTGTTCCACAGCAGCAGGTCCCGCCGGGGAGCGACGCGCGGTTGGAAGCGGAGGGTCCCTGGGAAGGCAGGCACAGCGTCGTTGGACTGTTGTCAGCGTGGAAGGGCTGTCACCACGCTGCTCTTCAGCTTCTCTTAGTTCTGCAATGAGCGCCTCTGGGCCAGGCAGCGTTTCCTGCGCAGGGGACGTTTCCCTGTCTGCATTTCCTGAGCAGCTCCCGCTTCTTATCGCTGTTGTCACAGGAAAGAGCTGGGAAGAGCAGAGAAGTGCCCTATTGCAAACGCATCACAGAGGCACATCGGGTGATGGTATCGAAATACTTGTTATGGAGGAAAAAGCCTTTCTCCCAACACAAAGACGTTCCTTAAACTGACCTTTACTTCTCCAAGCTGATTTGGGGAGAAGAAACCAGTCTACAGTCAAAAAAAGAGGGAGTGTGGGTATTTTGACACATCTAATTTAATGTTTTTGAAGTTTTTATTTTTAAATCAGACTGGTTTGCTTGGCTTGTAGCGCTTCTAATTTTTCATAATTTCAACAAATGAAAAGTAACGTTAGAATAGAAAGAACAGCGTCTGTCACCTCATGCTCCTTAAATCAGATTAGCGGTTCATTTTGGTTGCAGAGCTCCCCCTGCGCTGTATTTGTCAGCTGCTCTCGCGAGCTGGAGCTGTGTCTGAAGGGTGCACTGGTGGCTAGGGCTGTCTGGCAGCTCTTTGTCAATCTGACTGCAGTTTGTTGATTCAGAGAGTTAATAAATAGCTCGAAATCATTCTACAAGATCTTCCTGACATGTCGTTAGCAGAGCCGAGAAGAAAGGTGGGAACTGCAGTGCCACTATTGGCATTTAAAAGGCTAAAACTACGAAAACCCAACGCTATTAATTTTTGTTGAAGCACGCTTCCTGTGTCTGAAATACTCATTTCTGTGTTGCTCATTTTCTAAAAAACCTTCATCTTTAACAATATGGTGAATATTGTTGGGAGTGGGGTGAGCTGGATCACTTCCCAGTGCGTTTGAAAATAGCGGGAGATGCGTTTTGTATCGCAAACCTCTCTGGAGATCGGCGCTCCCGGCGCAGGTCCTCGCCGTCCCTCTCCTTTCAGGCAGGTCTTTTGTTCCTGCTCTGCTGCTGCTAAAATGCACCTTCCCCAAAGTTCACAAATAACATGGTCTGTCTGAAAGGCGGCTGCTTCTTCATTTGGGGAACGCTGCTAATTAATCCGGATGTGCTCGTCACAGCCATAAATCCGCGCTTGCTGACACGCGCTGTCACTGGTAAGTCATTTCGGTGACAGAAATCGGTTTCATGTCATTTCACGTGGCGCAATGTGGCACCTGAAGCGCGACAGCCCAGCTGCTCTCTGGAGATAGAAGGGACAGAGGCATTTCTCATTTTTATTTAATTTGTTTTAAATGTAGAAACGCAGGTAAAACAGCTTTACAATTCAATACCATTCTTCCGCGTTGTTCCAGCGTCGCAGGCAGCATTGCTGGATTTCGTGTCTTGTTTTTGTTCAAGGGAGCACGGGAGGCCAATGACTGCTGGCTAATTAGAGACCCCATTTGGCTGCGTGTTTTGTTTTATCTGACTGTTTGGAGACTGTAATTAGCTATCAAGCCAGAATAAAGCTGCGTATCTCCAGCCATGCTTCATCAAAAAATGTGCCTTGGTTGCTATTTAGCGTTGGTTTTATCCGGAGGTTGTCTACATAGTGCAATTTGAGTATCTCCAGGGTTTACCCCCTCTACTATTTATTTGTTTGTCAAATCTCAGGTTGACCGCGCGGTTCGTGGTGCCCACGGTGGCTCCAGGAGCAGCAGCAGAGAAGGACAATGCGAGTTCTCCTTGCTTTGCATCGGCCGGCTGCTGTTTAACTTTGCCTTTTCTAATCAGCGAGCTTTCTGGCAGCTTTATTCTTGATGTTATATAAACCAGACATGTTTCTGCTGGGGAAATGAAACGGACGTACCCTCAGTACGCTCACGCTATAGCAAGAACCGAATGGGGAATCTGTTGCTGGCTGCAGCAGGACCAGGCCCCAGCTCCGCACTAATGAATTTTTTCAACAAAAATGCAGCTGAAAGGTGAATTTCACGGGTTTACATAAAGATGTATCTTTCTAGTATTAGACAAAATACAGGATGTTCAATAAGCAACTAGTTCTTCACTGATTTTACAGCCCAAACTGTTTTGGGACAGCCCGTTAGTCACTCTGTGTGCACGACGATGGAAATCTGCTGCAAGGCCCTCATCGGAAAGGCAGTTGAACGTGTCAGTGTGGCGGGATAATTCATCTTATACAGCTTGATTAGAACCAGTTTCCTAGACAGAAAACAACTTTCCTGAAAAGCCTCAGCGTATTGTAGCGTGTCCCGCCATCTCCAAGGGAGCAGGTTTTCTCTCTGTGCCGCGAGCACCGCGCCAGAGGCGGCAGATGCCGTTGCAGGGGGTGTCCCTGAGCACTCCTGTCCAACGTTCCTGCTGTGACCGAACGTTCCTGCTGTGACCGAATGTTCCTGCTGTGACCGAACGCTGCCCTCGCGTCTTTTCCGTCTGCGGTCAGCATGTTACAGCACCGCCTTCACCCACGCTGCTAGGAAAAAGAAAACAGTGTAAGAAAACAAGTGAACGTGGGACACTTTGTGCAAGACCTGTTATTCTCCATGCCCGTTCTGTTGGCGTTCTGGAGACATGTGTAACATGTAACTCCCTTATCTGCTGAGTTCACCCACTACTGCCTCCAACTTCCCTAAAACCTTGCCTGATGGAATATTTAACTACAGGCATGTCTTGGCTTATGTGTTTGAGCTTTCTGTTTTCTATTAATGCTTTTTCCTTGTGGTTCTGTTTCCACAGCTGACTCCTCTTCCGAGGATGCACCTGCAGTTCCTGAGGTTTCTGTACAGCACCTTCGTCCACTTCTCTCTCACATCTTAATTCTTCTGTCATTTATTTTCTAAATGCATTTTTAGTCCTCGGATTTTCTCCCCTGTGAGCTCTGTCAGAGCTCATTTCACACCTAAATAACTTCTACGAGGTATCCTTTAATGGCTAGCGTGTGTCCCACAGCTCCTACATCCAGCTGGCTGTGTTTTCTCCTCCACTTACGGAGCTACGTTGCCTCCCTGTTTTAGTGAATACCATGATTTCTCCCCGTTCTTTGCTATTTTTTACATTGAGAAGAAGAAAGGATAAAACTCGGACAAACTCGTGTGTTATTGCTAATTCTTCCTTCGCTTCTCTAGTTCCTGGACTCCCCTGTTGCTGTTTCCCCCTTTGCCTGCGCAGCGGCACATTCTTCACCATTATATTCCTTTGAAAATGTTGAAGTTTTTGCAGTTTTAACAACTTTGTTTTCTTAATCCTTGCAGATTTCCCCTAAGGAGATCGCAAGGTTGCTTGTAGTCATGGAAATGAAAAATACTTCTTCAAATACACGAAGTTTAACTTCTTATCACGAAGCTGTGTGTCAGTTCAGGAGCTGATCTGACAGGATGTTAAAATACTGCAGAAGACGTGGTGGCCACGGCCTGTGCCGCTGCGTGCGTTTGCACAGAGCGCCTGGATGCCGCGGGAATTGTCACACCTTCTGCTGCCAGAACTGGGGTTTGGAAGGCAAAATGTGAAGAAAAAGAAGCCGAAGGTCAGAAGTAGAAGCGGCCGAGCCTCAGCCTGGGTGCTAACAGCCCTGCTGTTCAGCTGCTCCCGAATTCAACGCTGTGTTGTGCAAGGAGCAGTTCAATAGAGTTTGAAAAGCCAAGCTAGAACCAGGTATTTTGAGGGATTCGGAGCCCGTTCCTCTAGTAAAGAAACCTTTACAATTAACACTTTTGTCTCCTGCCTCTATAGCATGTGCTTCGTAAATATCTCTATAGCCTATGCTTCGTAAATATCTCTATAGCCTCTGCTGAACCTCAAGGAAAGGAGCAGAAGCACTAAACCCGAGTCTGTGGTTTCTTCTGGTTTAGCTCAGTTTGGGGGTGAAAAGCCAGCACTGCCTCGTTACCATCCTGAGACCTGTCACAGAGAAACCCCAGGGAGATCTCAACAAGCCTCCGTCTCCACAGCAAATAAGAACACTTGATGGCACTTAAAGCTCGACCTAGGTTGTATCAAATGCCTCCAATATGTGTCAGTCGGTAAGCCCAAAGCCTCTCATTACCAGAAGCGCTAACGGCCTCAAGTGCGTGACAAACCAGGATCCCATGGGTGTGGGGAGGACCGTGTGCCGCAAGAACAACTCTTGGTCCCGGGGCCATGACCTGCCCGCAGCCCCGCACGCCCCCAGGAGAACAGAGAGCGGTCAGGGCTCCGCTTCTCCCTCAGCACCCGCCAAGGAACACCCACGATCCACGAACAACCGCGCTGCTCCGGCTCCCCGGAAACAACCTGAAACCGCTGGCCGGACAAAAGGGAACAATAAGACAGAGAGCAGCAGTCGGCAAACACAGCCCGCCTCGTGGTTCCTTAGTTGTAATTACTGCTCCAAGCAAATCCGCGGTGTTGAAAATCGAGACCTCAGCGGCCTCACAGCTGCATGTAGCAAGAGAGGCTTTATTTTAAGAAGGGCATGCTTACTTGTTTCTAATGTGTTTTAGAGGTTATAAGAGTCTCTAGACAATAATAATATTTCAAAATGCACTATGAATGGCAAAAAAGGGAAATTTTTCACTTTAAACTTAATAAAACCCGAGAATATCTTAATAAAAATGGGTATATAAGGCAGCAGACTGTGCTCCTTTGCTAACATTCTAGTTCACTCTATAATGAAGCACATTTCCCTTTATTCAAATTCCTGCTTCAGTGTAACAGGGATCTGATGGAGAACAATACGTATACAGAGGGTTATTTTTGTTAGAAATAACAGTTTAAGAAAACATGCTTTTAAGACATTAAAACTGAAAATATTTGTAGCACTGCTTACTTTCTAATTAAAATATATTTTTTGTTAAAGAGCATTTCAATAGCGATTTTGTCTGTTTGGAATAAAAAAACCATGAGGCCGAAACATTTCTAGTAGGCCATTTGAGTTTGACTCTTAGAATTAGCATAAAAGTAGAACAACTGGGAACACTTTGTGCAGCTGGAGGTGTAAGTTCATATTGCGGATGTATTCATTTGTTTAACGTCAGCAAGTCCAAACGAGTGGTGTCCCGGCTTCAAAGAGCGCGGTGCCCGGGCGGGTAGATCCGCGCGTGTCTGTTCCATCATCGGTTCCCCAAAACCTGATCCCGTGTGTCAACGCAGCTTGTGCAACACTGTCATGTGTATTTATCTTTGGGCCAAGCAATTACTTCAGGAGTAATGCAGATGACAGCTAAGTTATTTACAATTACATAGCACACTGGTTGAGTTTACAGCTGTGCCTTGATGTTCCATTCAATCTGTACACCCAGTAAATGGGTTTTCTTCAGACCTCTCTACGGCAAGAGCGACCAAAGGCTGAGGCATGTCCCTGTTCTGTTTTGAGGTCTCACATCACAGAGAAGGTGCTTCGCTTGACGACGCGGGTTGTTTTCACAGCCGTTCGGCACAACGCCACTAACGATGTCCAAGCACAGCAACTACTGGGAGCAATTCCGAAACATCCCTGTGGGTACCGGGATTAAGGAAGCAGCGATCAGACGAAGTTGTTACTGCAACGGTCTGTGATACCCAAAACATTTGTTTTAGTGCAATTCAGATAAGCTAGCGGCAATAAAATTAAGGATCCTGTGGTGATCTAATGAGGAAAAGTGTGAGAAGACCTGACTAATAACGAATGGAAATTGCATGTTTTGTGAAGAGCAGTTAGCACTCCAGCTCGTGCACACTCCAGTTTTCTGTGTATTTGTTAGTAGAATACATTAATAGACCGTCATGATAAAATGCTGCAATTTATTCCGCTTATAAGCTTTATCTTTGCGGCAGGAAGGCTGCAGTTCTGGGGCACGATTCATCCTCGTTTTCCATTTATCCTGTGCTACAGACAGACCAGTGCATAAGCAGATTCCTGCACAGGGGACGGAAAAGACAGCTACGGAAATCTAACCTCCCCCTTTAATCCTACACGTATACATTGTGGATTTGCCGTCATCCCCCAGCAGGTATGCAGCGCGGGGTCCCATTCGGTGTGTGTGGTACTCTGGGTTTACACCAGAGAACTGAGCCCAGGAGCCGCTCCGGTGTGATTTGACGTGAGGTTGGTGCTGCCACACCGTGTCCCTCCCGGCAGACCTGCGCTGGGGAAGCGTTATCTCCCCGTGTAATTAATGAAAGGTAACTATTTACCAGTGTATTGGGATAAATGCACATGAACTGTCGCTTTTGTCAGATTTACTCGTCTGGAGGAGGAAAGTTTCAAAAACCAGAGGAAAACCCAAGTAAATTTTTAGATGGCGAGGTAGTGAAAAACAACATTGGTGTTTATGAAATTTATCTTACAAGATATCCATGTTGTTGTGAGTTGAAGTTGAGGTGGATTTATGAGCTTTATTCAGGTGGGTATTTGTGATCATTCTGTTTCTGTCCAACAGCAGCCAGGGCTCTCTTGCTCTGACCGGGTGTCACACGACTCGCAGACACGCAGGACCGGCAGGTTAGCTGTTAGCAGGTCTCCGTGCTCTCCAGTAACAGCTTCAGCGCCGTCAGACCCTCCCACGCGGCTCGCGCTCCCACTTTGCGCACGAACACACCGCCCGCGCCGGCCCGGGCCCTGCCCGGCCGCAGCACGCACGGCGGGGGCGGGAGCACGCGGGAATGCCGCGTTCTGATTGGCCCGGGCTCCCGCGGCGCCTGGCCATTGGTGCTCGCGGCCGCCTTTCTGGAAGGTTCGGTGAGGTCGCTGCTCTGGCGCAGGTTGCTGCTCCGCCCGGGATGGCGGCGGCGGGGCCGTGGGCCGCTGGTTACCCGGAGGCGCTGGTCGCCCCTGCCCTCGGGAGCCAGGCCTGCAGGCTCAGCCGTGTGCTGCTGTGAGGAGCGCGGGTGCGGGCAGTGACAAGAGCCCGGCTCCGGCGTGGCTGCCTGCCTCCTCATCCACAGGCACCTTCGCTGCTGAAGAGCAGAGACAGAGCACGCCAGCTCCAACAGCTGGAGTTTCTTACCACTGAATGGTCACAAAAAGTGGACCACCCTTGAGGATTGCTACTCCAGGTAATGAAAATTCTGGTTGTGCAGAGCCTGTTGTGTTCTTTACCCGTCCTGTGCACGCCCCAAACTGCTGTTTCAGTGACGGCAAAATGCAGGGGGTTCTGTCAATATAACTGCGTTTCTGTGGGACTATCTTAATATTTTATTCATTAATTGCAATTTTAAAAATTTCAGTTCCTGTCAATTACGGGAGAATGATGCTATAGTTATTTTGTGTAAGTTACACATAAGTCTCATTTGACTTAGAACAGCAGTCCCTGCCAGTTAAAGCAGGTGATAAGAGAATTGGAGACCTTGCTGTGAAATCTAGGTGCAGCTTTCCATGAAATAAAAGAGTTGTGATCTTTGGACAAGGGAAACAAGTGGGACCATATCAGTGCGGGCTCCTTTCCCGTGTTGAGATAACCGGGGCTATCGAGCATCCTCATCCAGAGCCGGTACAGCTGTTTTCATCCTCAGCTGCTTCCCATGCCCTTCTGCCGGTAGTGATTCTAACGTCTGAGACATCGCTGGCTTCAGCTGGCACTACTGATGGCTGAATCTGCGGTGGAGAAAAGCAGCCAAATGTTCTATCCTGTTAAAATAATTTTGCTTTGAATGATGTTATTAAAGCTGCGTTTGGAGCAGGGACATGGTGGTGAACCTGGCTGGGCCTCTTGAAGTGCTGCTGCTGTTAGTGAGTAACAGGCTTTTCATTCCTAAACGCTGCTGGAGAACTGGACGAGGACAGGCTGCCCATGGGGAAAGGCTCCTGGGTGCCTCTTCCCTCCCTGCGCTGTGGGGGTGCTTATTTTGCATGTTTGCCAACTCAAGAATGTATATTTAGCTGTCATTCAGAGTAATTGTGTAACTAACACAATTTTAGCTGTGTTCCTTCTGCAGAAAAAGTGTTTAACATAAACGCATGAACAGAAGTAGAAGCATTGAGCTTTCTTGCTGACGGTTTCTGATTATTTTGGAAAGTAGGACCTGTAGGAAATAGCAGATTGTTGCTGTAACTGTGGGAAGCTTGGACTCTGTAGCGGAGGTGCCGACGTCTGCGCGGCTTTGCCGTTTTCCCTGCAGGTCGTGGCTGCACGTCGCCCAGAGCGGTGTGGTTGTGTCCCGCAGGTTCGGTCCAGCCCGCGGCCCTGGACGCACCACTTGGGGACAGCTTTTCCTTCTTTGCTGTTCTCGCACTTTTTACATTAATCACCTGAGACATTCCACAAAGCAATGTGCAAAGTTAGGCTATTACAGTGAATGTTAAAGAAAATACTGGAAGCATTTCTGGGAGAATTTATTTATTTATTTATTTTTAATATCAGAACCTTCCCTTGAAACAAGAATTGCGTGTACTCAGCCAGGAGAACCAGGAAAGTCATGTGTGATCTTGCATCAAAAGACTAATTCTAAGTATCTTGAAATGGAGATAATAAATTGCTAGGGAGTAACATTAATCCTAAGCAAAAGAAATACTTGAAGTTATTTGCTGTAAGAATTGGAAATAAATGGAATGAAGGGGCTATGTCCGTTTAAATGCAACGCTGGGGATTCTTTGCTTACATCTACAATAGAATGTGCTGGAAAAACTGTGCTGCCCACGTAGTGTGAATATCAGCGCTTTGGAAAAGAGGCCGATCACCAGCAATTGACACCGTGGTGTTCATCTGTGTGCGTTCACCAGCAGCTTTAACAGCAGATAAAGGTATAGACAGGATGATATCCAAATGTGCATTCTGTTTGCCAGTTACTGTGCACAGTCCCTGCTCCGCTACAGCAGAATCCAGCCTGCTCTACCAAAATACCATAGAACTGTAATAACACAAAAGACCTTGCAGGACTTGAAAACTGACTAAATAATTATAGATCTGTTGGAAATGGTATTGTTTGTACAGTATCATACCACAGATTTACTGCTTCTACTTTACTGCGCAATACTTGGTGAACTTTGAAAAATTATATATTTAAATTTCATCAAATGAAAATTGTGGACACAGAAAACTTACACACTGTGCACTTCTAATGAGCTAATGCAATTTCAACCCCACCACAACTTATATATTTCCCCGTCTGCAGTCTAATTCATGGCTTTCCGCCATAATGAAATAACTAAGGAGTATATATGAAAAAACCAAGCTCCAAATACGGAAAATGAAGTTGCGGAGACATACGAAGGGCTCGGTGAGGCTGTAACTGCTGCACGTTCTGCTGAGGAGGTGTGCCAACGAGCTCTTGTCACGGTGGTGGTGTGGGGACAAACCGGAGGGAGACTGAGAGCAGGAACAACCGAGATGGGACCTGGAAGGGGAAGGAAGATAAATTGCTGTTCTGGAGAGTTCGCTTTGTGTTTTGTTTGTGGGGTTTGGTTGGTTTCGTGTGTTTTGTTTGGTTTTTCGATCTGTTGTGCACTGGCACAGTGCTGCGGTGCTTGTGCTGTCAATGCTGCAGGAAACTATCCAAAGAGAAACTTCTTAATGTTGGCTTGGACACATGGAGAACACAACTAATATGAATGAATGTAACACCTGTGCTTTCTGTCAGCCGTCTTAAGGGCTTAATTTTTCATGTTTGTGGTAGATCTTACACAGCAAAATGTAAAAGCTGTGCCGAATAGTAATCTGTTATACTATTATCCTATTTAATATAATTTACTTACTAGAATAAAATGATCCCCCTCCCAAAGTCTTATCTACTTGAAAGGAATACAATTATAGAACGTTTAAACATGGGTTCTAAAGTACATAGTAAAGATTTAATTCCTTAAGTATTAACGCCCGAATACAATCTGACTATTTTTCTGGGAGGGCTCTCATTGCGAGCGGTAACAGTGAGGCTTTTGTGGCAGCAGTCACTCGTTGGGTCGTGGTGAAGAAGAGAGACCAGCTCCCTCCTCGTTGTGCTCTCTCTGCTGCTCTGGGGTAGCAGGGACGTGTTTCTGCATTCTGGAATTTAGGGGAAAAAAGGCTTTTTGTGGATGACGTCGGTGTATCCCACAGTGACCGTTGGTGATGCTCAGGCGTGGTGCGGTGGTTTGGCCGTGCAGGTGGTGCTGAGCAGAGCCCCGGGGGCTGCGCTCGGCTGGAACCGGCGGGTGCCCAGGGGTGAGCGGAGCTCTCTGGCTCTGCAGCCTGACTGACGGCTCATTAGCGGTAGCGGAACTGGGCAATTAATAGGACTTTCAGTCTGGCTCCTCATCAATATTTATGAACACACATGCTTTTTTGGTAACTTGGTGTGGATTTTTATTAACCAAAAATACCTGACTCCAAGTGAAAATATTTGAAATAAACAACATGAAATATTCACGGTCTCTGCACGGTGGGGCTGAGCTGCCCGAGAACCTGTCAGAATTCATAGGCTGCCTGAGTCTTTTGAGTCTGCTGTGGATTTACTGTCAAACTTACCCTTATCCACAGCCTCTGTAATTAAAGTGCATTTCCAAGTTTTCGGAATTCTCCTTGTCCATTTCCTTTCATACTCTCTTAGTTTGTCTCTCGATATTACTCTTTTTGTGCAGCTTTGAAAGACGAAGCATTCTCGAGTTCCGAACTTCTCAGACATCAGATGGATTTCCCACTGATGTTCTGGGCACAATGGCGATATATAGAGTTTTAATAAAAGGGTGGAGAAAGGGAAATAATAACTTAGTAATTTTCTGATAAGAAATGCAGATTCTGTGACTTTGTAGGTAAGATATTAATAAACCATTTTCTCCACTTGCCTGGCGTGAAATGATAATATTAATCTGTAAATATCATGTTGTGCAAGTCCTTACCAAGAGCACATGCAAAGAGGGCAAGGTAGAATTTTACAGCTGCTTCAGTTTCTTTGTGATGACTAAGATTTCATTCTTGGTTTTCCAAGCGGAAGCAGCTGTTGTCTGTTCTGTCCCTGGCCAGTGTGACTACAGCAGCGCGGACTGCGTTGTGTGGTGTGCTGTACCCGGTGGGCGCCAGCAGGGCAGGGCAGCGGCAGCGGGGCTGTGGAGCTGGAAGGACCGGCGCTGTGCGGTGAACGCTGCCTTCCTCACTGGAACAAAAGTCCTCCCAAGAGAAGTTTAGGCGTTTGAATTTTTGTATTTTATTTAATTCAAATGTTACTTGCAAAGGTCAATTTATATTCTGCAGGGCTTGTACTAGCTCTCTGCATCCATGCAAGAGTCACTCTGAAAATGAATTAGCTTTTTTGTTCACATTGTTACTAAAAAACCAGCAACTAACTCTCAATTTTCTCCATGAGGCAACATAAATAAGATTTCCAAAGTGCCAAAATTGGATTGAGAAGAGATTCCCAGTGGTGTTATGTGCTTCCAGTACACTGCTGCCCCAGTCCTTTCACAGATACTGTGAGAAGTGATTGCTGATAAAAATAGTTCCATGTTACAGGTATTTTTTCCAAGGACATGTGTGCCATTTTCTGGCACTGTAGCTTAATTTGAATTGTAAAAAGCAGCACAAAAGTGAAGCTATGGAAAATAAATTCCTTAAAGAACAATAGGTCCTTATCCACTTTTGGGGTTGGTTTTTTTATTTGCTGGCTTTAGACCTGAATTGATCTACTTTCCTCTTTGTTTTAAAGAATTTGGATATGGTGAAGCGAAGAACAGAAGTGGGGGCTTGTGTGCGAAGGCTTTTGCCAGAGAATGGCGGTGAGGCCTAAGAGTTGTTGGGAAGAGCTGGGCTTAAAACGCCGGCTGTGGGACAATGGTCTCGCTGTTCTGGGGGAACAAAAGGCAGCAGAGAGGTCAGTGCTTCAGAGGCGGAAATAGTTTCATTTTCTCCTTTGGCAATTACTGAGAGTGGTAATGGCATGATAATGAAGTCGCACTGTTCTCTTGCAGTGCAACACCGCCCTAATTATGTTCATTCATTAGATTGAGTATCTTGATCATAATTATCACAGGCTATTGTTTAGGATATTGGTTTTTGTTCTGAGATGTGCAGATATTTGTGGGCTGACATGCTATTAAAAAAAGTCCTGCAAATTAGCTCAGAATAGCAAATTAAGTTACCAGGGGGCTTATATTTATTACAGAGAAATCTGAAATACCAATGTAATTTTATTTTCCAGATCCACAAATGAAGGCAAATATTAAAAAACTTACTTTTAAGAAGCCTTTTATTAAATTTGGATTAGAAGGGTTATTAATTCTGGGAAATTTAATGAGAAAATACTATGCACCACATTCTTGCTAAGAATAAAACCCCATGCTATTGATATAATAAAATATTTTTTGTCATTTTTTAGATAATCAAATGTTTATTTACCAGTCAGCTGTTATTAAATGGTGCTCAACAATGCATTCGAAGTATTCAGCATCCTGCAGGGCTCATCTTCGTGTTGCAGGACAATAAGTACTGGTGTCAAAAACAGCGTAACCTGGACAGTACAACTGCCTGTTTTGAGGGATTTGGTCTATAGGGTAGATACGGAGGAAGCTTTTCGTTCTCCTAACGCGCTGTCATAGCTGAAGTAGCACCAGATTAATGGAGCAGATACTCTCAAGTCTGTTCATGTTTTAGTTAGAATGTCAAATAAGTGCGTAGATGCCTGCTGGAATTTCATAGAGCTGGCCGTTACCATGGAGACACTGGAGCAGCCCCAGAGCTGTGCGAATTCCGAGCACTCCTTTTTCCGCTCCTTGCGGGAGGGTTTGCTCTGGTAAGGAACTTGTGCTGCCGCTGTTGCTGCTCCCCCGGCTCGTCACTGAAGCAGTACAGCTCCTGGGCGCGGGTACTCTGCTGCGGGCAATTATAGTCAGGTTTCTCTACATCTGCTGTCCTGGGTTGGTATTTTCACACAACGGTGACGGTTGGCCTAAACATTAATCAGTTGTATCATTCATTTTAAATAATTTGGGGTGCTGCAAGTTCTTACGTTGTGACAAAACACCCTCTTTTTAGACTGCTGGTATATATGAATGTGCCTGTCTTTCCACTGTAGGGAGTTGGCTCTTGATGGTGGAAAAAAAAAAATCTCTGTAGAGCAGGTAATGGGGATAGAAAGAAGTTAGAAGGGGAGGATGCCAGGAACCTTGTAGAGTTCATGGCTAGTGTGCTTTTCATGTCAGAGTCCCCAAGAGATTCAACAGGAGGAAATACTTATTTGGAATGTGCAGAGAATTAGTATAGTGAGCAGAAGAGCTGCCGAAGGTGTGTAGGAAGATGTGAAGCAGTGTCGGGACGCGTGCTGGAATTGTGAACGCTGCTCGCCCGGCTCCTCTGCCGCCTGCAGCGCTCAGGAGGTTGCTGAGCAGGGCTGTCATTTCTTCAGTCTTTTGTCGGTTGGACTGCCGGTTTCCTGAGCAGCATCCCCTGTAGCTGCAGCCGGGTGAGGCTGGATCGGAAGGTGTCCAGCAGCAGGCACAGCTGCTGCACAGGCTGGCCCCAGCGGCTCGGGAGCGCCTCATGCACCAGGGCATCCCCAGCTGTGACGGCCACAGCTGCTGGCAGCCGAACCACAGGCCTTGGGATCGGCCTTGTGGCTGTTGGTGCAAGGAGTAGCTTTGTCAGACCTGTTGGTTTTCATTTCAGTGGGGTGTTTGTTCATTTAAATGGTATTTCACTAGCAAAAGTACTGACATCTGAATTGAGTGATTGAATGCAAACTGTAGAGCACATGATAGAATATTACTAAATACAGTGACTGAGGTTGGTATTGTTACTATTTATGGAAATATTTATTCTCACCCCAGTAAAAAGTTGCTGAAATCCTGCTGTTCGTCCCTGATTCGTCTGACCGTGGATTCATCTGAGCTCCCTTAGCTGGTGTCCACTGAACAGGCAGATCATCGTGCTTCATATCCCTCCTGTTGACCATGAGACTGTATTCATTATAACGTAAGTAATAGAGCAGAAGGAGTTTGGTTGGTGGAAGACCTGTATATGTGTCAGCCCTCATGGGGCGGCGGGGGGAACACAGCCAAAAACCCAAGTCTGGTTTTATGCCTCTCAAGGAGACAGTATTAATATTACTTCAAATGTAAACCAGACAGAATTCTAATGTGTCCCTGGGTAAATGATGCTGCTCTGAAATATGTTCTAGAACAGCTGATTGGTTATTATGGAAAATACTTTTCCATAAGGACCCGTAATTTTAAAAAGCATTATCACTGGGAATAATAGTGCGCTGTAGTTGGTAAATGATTTCCTATTAACCCTCGCTATTCGGTTCGTGTTTTGTGAAATTACAAAAACTTTCAGTCTCTTCGTTTTGAAACACTAATGAGATCTGAATTGATAGCCCTGTTCATACACTGATAACAACAAATGCTGCTTTTATAAGCTGTGAGTGAAGGGAGATTACTGTTACTGGTTTCTCATTAATGAAAGGTTTTTATCTACGTGCTGTATTACTCAGGTGTAGCTCATTGTCCATTTCCATCTGCTGACTTAAAATATGATATATAACTTGTTATTTATTTGAAAATGCATGACTAAGGTCAGGCCACATTGGCAAGAGGGAATGATGTGAGCTTACCTAAATGGGCGTGGGGAAGTCCACGTGTGTAAAACTGCTCACAGGATTTAGAGGTTTTAGAGAGCTGAATCCGTGATTCCCTAGGAGCCTTCTATTTGCCATGAGTGAGTGTGAGTATTCTCCCTTGGTTACGGGTTTGCTACGGCCTTGAAGCTCAAAGATTTTATCCATTGTGCGATGTTGTGGATTGATTCAGTTAGTCCCACGAGATTTCCTCCTTGGAATTCCACTGAATTTATAACCTCAATATTAATTAACAGCAACTTCTTTCACAGATAACTCATGTGCTGCTTCAGAGTATTTCCTGTTATCAGTTCCTCTTGAAAATAAGCAAATTTTATTATAAATGTGCAACCTGCATTAGTTACATTTTTGCTGGCTTTGCAAAAAAAACCAAAACGTGTTTGCAGTGAGACCAAGGGCAAGGTTTTGAATGGCTTCAAATTGATTGCAAAGTTCTAATCACCAGGGGGGGGAAAAGTGAATTAATCTTTCCGTTCTCTCCTTAAGTGTCGGTAACTCTCTAGATCCAGTGTTCAGAGGAGAAAAGGAAAATTAGATGTTCAAGACCAACATCTTACTGAATCTCTAATAAGAACGGATAGCATTTTGCTCTTTGCGTGTGTTCTACTGCTTGAGTAGAATGTTTTGCAATTGAAGAAACCTCAGCTGTGAGTATATAAACTGTGAATGCACAAGCACGTGAGGTGTGTTTGTACATCCAGATGCAGTGGGTGCTGGAGAGATGCTGGCTTGAAAAATTAGAGTCAAAAGACAAGATTTTTTTAGTGAACCTCTAAGATACTTTGTGATGATTCTGAATCTTGTAGGCATCAAATATCCCGTTAATAACTTTGCATTGATTTCTATAAAACTTGTTATCTCTGTTCTCAGACACCTAAACATACATGGAATAAACATAGGTGTCTTTGAAAAGAGCACTTCTGTAAGCGATGCGAGTCCTTTGGTGTTATGTGAAGCAAAATGAGGTGGCCTTTTCACTGATTATTCCCACTCACAAGCTCCTGTGGTTGTTGCAGTCAGTCCGAGAGCACGCGATGCTCTCAGCACGTCTGTTGGTCTCGGAAAGGTGGAATCGTCACATGGACGAGGGCTCTGGCGGCGGTGCAGCTGTAGTGTGGCAGCACATTCACATGTCCAGTGTTAAACACTCAGATTCTTTTCCCTGTTTTTGCACAGTGATTTCTGATTTTGGGACGTTGCTAGGTGTGCAGAAAAGGTTTGCGTTGCAGAGGAAGACATGGTAAAGGTCATACCCCCTACCATTTTCATAAATCTGCCTTATGTGCATTAATACTCTTTGGTGTCCAGGCCAGTGGAGAAAGGTCTTTGTGATTTTGTCAGTGTGTGTAGTTTTTGCCATGTTTGCACGTGGCGTTTGAACTCACGCAGCCAGGTGGAGCCTCAGAACCAGAGTGTGTGTTCCGAGGCGCCGTGGCCGAGCAGGCGTGTCTGGTACGGCACTCGCTTGTCCTGTGTCGCTTGATTCAATGGGTTTCTTTCTTGGTTCAGAATCCTGACAGCTCCTTCAGCTCTTGGTGTCTGGCTGTGTCATGGTTGTTATGACAACAACGAGTTTGTTGCTTGCACTGCTTTATTCCTCGTGTGTTCAGATCTGCAGTGCCTTGAAAAAAGATGGCATTCTTTATTTCTGAACTTACCAAACTCTGCCAGCCCTCACATGGACACACTTTTTCCAACTTTATGGTTTAAAGAAGTCCTTTTAACCTGCAGTGTGTATGTCTGAATAGTAAATTAAGTAATTAAAAAAAAAAAAAATTAAAAGCTTGTATTCAGTGCCTGTAGTAGCAACTAGGGCTTTCTGTGTGCTGTTATGAGCTAGGCGTGAGAGCAGAATAGACACTAGTGTTCAGATCCGCGCCCTGGCGTGTTGTGCAGTGGTGTCACTGTGTGGACGAGCCTCCGCTGGGAGGGAAGCGGCAGGACTGGCAGTTTTGGTGGCCGTGAGGCTGCCGAAACATGAACCACTGTGATGTCTCAGTCGGTTGCAGAAAGCTGGGGAGCAGCTCCACATTTGTGTGCATTTGTCCTCCACCGTTTCCTAGGATCCACTGCTCATACTGAGTGTCACAATGTTGTGGTGCTTTCAGGCCTGCTGGGAGGGGAACAGAGCGTGGGCCAAGTGTGGTTCTGCGTTGTGCTCCTTCTGCACTTTGGGCTTGGAGAACATAAGGGGGGAAAAACAGCGAAGGACTGAAAGCTGGGCCATCTAGCCTAGTGAAATTAGACTTCCCAAGCCATCAGACCTGATAAAAATGTTTTGACTTGTGCTCAGAAAGGCTCTGGTGCCACCTTCAAGACTCGTTTATGTGTGTTGTCAGGTTGGCTGCAGTGCTGAGCTGCTTTCCCTCTGCCCTGTGTCCAGCTCCTCCGGTGCGCAGCTTTCCTTGCTTTCCTGTGCCGTGCAGACAGCAGGGCGGGAACAGCTGGGCTGAGCTGCGCAGACCGGCAGCCTCCACAGTCAGTGACAGTGTTTTTCTAGGAGGGGATTTTCATTAGATCTCAAGATTCATTAAAAGATAACGGGTGTCACATTCTGTGAGTGGCTGAGACATCACTGTGTAATCCATCCGAAGTTTTCAGAGTCATAGCACAAGTCAATAAATGTAATAAATACTCTCATGGCCGAGTGCTTTTACAGTGAAGAGCTGGGCAGAACTGGTACACGGCATCGTCCTGAGCCTCTCGGCCAAGTCGCGGAGAAGTTTGGTTTTAAAAGATACTAAACGTGTTTTTGAGATCTGAATATCTTTCTAAAAAAGAAGCAAAAAGAACAATTGTTGTTGTTTAGCAGAGCAAAGAGGAAATAGGTTGTGAAATATTTGCGTTAGGTGCAAACCTAGTGCTACTCAGTTCCAAAATAGCTCTTGCTTTCTGTGTCCCTTGCTGTGCGGGCCAGCCCAGGTGTCTTGGGGAGGAGGTGGTAGCAGTTCTGAGATGTGATGAGTCACCATCCAAAGAATTAGGAACTATCATGATCTAATCACGATCCTAACAAAACAGTGAATCTCTGCAAACGGAAGAATAAACCCCAGATATGTTAGCCTGGAATATCTTCCAGATGAAAGATATTACTGTTTGCTTGAATGCAAATTATTACAGATTCTGAAGCAATAAAAAATAAATTAATTGGTTTTAAAAATCTTTTTGGTTCCCAGTTATTCCACCTTTGGTTTTATGTGTCTTTGGTTTGTTTTATCATAAAGCACGCTGCTGATAACTACTGTGGAGATGACTTAAAATTTAACAGGAGATTAAACTAATTTGTGTTTCTGTCGGTACACATTGCTCCTTTGTCACTTCTCAGCTGTTGTAAACTGTTTGTGGGGGCATTTTCCACTCCACTATTTTGAATTGCAATAAAATGGAAAATATTTCAAGTACTTTTAGCACTTCCAGTGACCTCTATTGTAAGCAGAAAAAAAGGAGAATGAAGCTTCTTGAGTGAGAAAGATGGTGAAGAGCAGACTGGGCCTGCCACTGCCACTGCTTGTCTTTCTGAGAACAGGACTCGCTTCTTATTTCCCAGAAGACTTTAAACCTTTTCCTTGACCTTTCTTTTGTCTTTTATGAAAGTCAACAGATTTTA
This sequence comes from Columba livia, assembly GCF_036013475.1. Classification (NCBI taxonomy): domain Eukaryota; kingdom Metazoa; phylum Chordata; class Aves; order Columbiformes; family Columbidae; genus Columba; species Columba livia. The sequence continues at coordinate 826,527 of NC_088610.1, forward strand.
TTTTTATTGAAGTCCTTTTTTTTTTTCCTCTTTGGCAAAGAACAAACCCCCCTGGCTCCCCTTCCGCCACAGAGGAGTCAAACGGTGACATTTCAGTTCATAAATGTGCTTAAAAGCCTACAGCAAATTGATAATTTGACTTGCGTTTCTGTAGACAAGCTCTTTCATCTTACACATCAAACTGGGGAGAATTTTTGAAGGAAACAATGTGAAGATACATCCTAAAACTACCTTCATCCTTTCAGCTAACTGTGTGTATGGTCCTGAGGTTTGTTACTGCTTGTTTGGAGGCTAATAAAAAAGACATGTCCTCATCTCTGGATCTGTGAATGATTTAACACTAATTTTGGTCTCCTTTCTGGCACAGGTCAGGTATCCCGCGCGTCTCCTGTCACTGGAGCGCGGAGCTGGTTTCCGTGGGGTTTGCTCAGCAGTGCCTGTGTTCCGGCAGCTCCCGCGTTGTCCCTGGCGCGGTGTCCGTGCGCCGGGGTCCCGCCGGCTCCTCTGCTGAGCTCTCTCATTCACAAGTGCACTTCAGACAGAGTTTGCCAAGGGTTTGTAGTTCTCTGCTGGATTAATCTGCAGAGAGAAACTTTCTCTGGAACATCTGTCTATAAAAGGCTTTCACAGAAGTTAGTTATTGTTGTCTAATCTACCCAGGAGCACCCATAGCAGGGAACTGACCTTGAATGTGCTTTGCAGAGTGCAGCTCATACTTAATTTTCTCTACGTCTAAACCAAAACATTCTATCATGTAAAAGGGATTTGAATTATATATATATAAATAGTATTTTGAGAATGCCTACTGTTTCTAATACATATGAAAATGTTACTTTCGTAGTTATGTATAAAAATACTTAGGTCCAGTAATTATTGCAGCCTGCATCTCCCATTTACCTAATTCAATAATTTATATTCAAATACAGCCCTTGCATTACTTTTCCATTTAACTAAGTTGTAGTCTCTTTGGTCCTCTTCTCTGAAGATACTTTAATATATTAAGTCAATTTTTTGCATGATAACTTTCTTATTATTTTTTCTTTTCCTTTATTTTTTCATAGTAGAGTATATTTAAATACAAAAGTGACAGATCTCTTGTGTGCCGAAGTGGAGGCGAGATGATCTTGGCTTAGTACTGGGATTATGATTCTCAACTCACATGTTGAAGCTTTTCATGTATGACTGGTTTATGTGGTAGAGATTGATTTCATTGCTCTTCATTGATCCGTTCAAAGACTAATAATAAGCAAGAAAATTAATCACATAGATTTCTCAAATTAGGTAATAAAATAATGAAGACTGAACTGGTTGTATGTTAGTAGCAGGAGTAAACCCTCCCATTCTGCTCTCAGCCCTTCCGGTGGGAGTCAGAGCGTTTGTTGGGGAGGCTGGTGCTGGTTTGGCGCTGTGCAGGGGTGTCTGCGGGGGGCCTGCAGGCTCTGTGCATTCTGCTCTGAGCCACGGCAGAGGCTGTGTGTGAAACCGCTGCTCCAAAGTGAGCGAAGGGCTGAAAGAGCAGCAGGTGCTGCAGTAGACATGGGTACGTTGTGTAGGCTTGTGCCTTGCAATCAAACATTGAATCCAAAATTGAATTTGATATAAAACAGCATGAAAAAATGGCGCTGTCCAAGGCAGAAATATGGATGTAATACAGAGTTGGTTGCAGATGTGCTGTTTCTGATATCTCAAAACAAAAAAAAGGGAAACTTGCATTTGAAAGTGATGCTTGGATTTGGAATGAACTGTTTGTGAACTGCTGTACTTGTTGTAAAATAAAATCAACTTAACATCATCATGCATGATGTTGAGATACTGATTTTCTAAGAGAAGAAGGCAGCAGTTACGCGGGGAGCTCGCGCCCTTTGTGCTGCTTTGTGTGTCTGGCTGGCTGGGTGACCCGCGTGACAGCAGCGGGGACGAGAAGTCCCAGGGGCACCATCTTAGAGCTCTGCGCTTCTTACGTGCCTGCAGGTCACTGCAGCTCGCTCTGCGCTGCGTACGTGGGAACTGGGTGGTTGGAGGTGTCAGCAGAAGGTGAGTACCACAGAACTAGAACATGTATACTTCATCTTTCTACGCGTTGACTGACTACACGTTTTGAGGGCTTTGTTTTGCAACCTCACTGCTGTAAATAAGTTGTTTTATAGAGAGTTGCGGCTGTTTTTTCACGATTATGCTTCTGATGAGCAGAACAGATGAATGGAGTGTAAATGTCTAGAATAAAAGTGGCTACGGGAGGTGCAGTGCTGTGCTGCAGCGTGCAAGAGCCGTGGTTGTGTGCGCTGGCCTTGGCGCAGGAAACCTTCGTCTGCTGAATCACAAAAGAGTCAGCTGGGAATCCCTCGTTGTTGTCAAAATTTGTGACAGAACGAACAATGTCCACTAATACAAATTTGAAGTATGTAATGATGACATATAATTAAGTCATGATCTCTTTAAGCTACAGACTTTATAAGAGCGTGGCCTTTAATAATTCAAAACCTAAACTAAAAGGAATTTACAGAAGTATTTTTTTATATAACCATTATTTAATGCTTCCACTCTGTCATTACATTCTGTCTCCTTGACAAGGGAGAATGAACTGTTCCTGAAAAAGCTTCTCATGTGGTTAGCAATGTAATTAGAGAACTGGTTATGCAAATGTCACACAAAAATGACCTTTAATGAAGCAGTATCAAATGCAAAAGCTGTTACGGTTATGCAGCATGAAGAATAGCTGGAATTGGAATTACTGAAGTGGACCCTGGGCTTGTGACTGTTCAGCTGCCCCTGTGAGGGGCTCCGGCTCATGTGTAGCCAAGAAAGGATGAATGAGTGTGTGCGGTCGCGGGAGAGCTCGGGAGGGGCGCTGGGTTGGAGCAGCGAGAGAGCGTCTCCTGGCCCCCGCAGCTCGCAGGCCTGGGGACACCCTGTGTGGCTGCTAATGGACCTTCTGTGCTTTGGGGTGGCTGTGCATTAGTCAAAGCAGTGGGACAGCACCAGTCGGAATGAATTCTGTTCAGGTTTAATCTCGTGGCCTTGAAAGTACTTGTTGTAAATCAAAGCACAAGATTTACTTTTAAAAATAGTACTGTTCACAGATGGCATAAAAATCTCGTTGGGAAAGATATGCAATAAAATGACTCTCACTTGTTTGAGGCACATCTCAGCTTTTCCTTTTTCCCATTTAGCATGTGTGTAAATAATCACCTTGGACCAGGTTGATTTTACCTTGAAGTTTGGGTCTATGAATGCAGATATATTAACGAAAAAAGTGTCCTCTGTGGTCTCTTTTTAGTATTTCTTTCTAGACTTTGACTGGTAGGAAAAGGGCTGATTGCTGTGTAAGTGTGTAGAGCATCTGTTAGGATTGGTCTCTCAGAACAGGTGAAACAGATAGCTGTTAGAAAAGATCAATACAGTCAATATTGCCCTGGGCCTGTGACAGTCAATTTTCCTCAGTGTCTCTATTTTTCATAATTAATTTTGGACTATTTTTAACATAGATCTCTTCTCATTCTGCTGATGCCAGGATATTGTTGTTGCTGCTTTTGTTACCTTTTCAGTTGATGCCATCACTGTTGTCTCGTGCAGCTGGGTACCAAACCTGACACAACTGATTGCAAGCTTAGAATTTCTTTTTCCTTGCTGGGAATGTGTCAGGTTGCAGCCTCAGTACCGTGTTAATACCACAGACATTTATTCTTGTTGCCTAAGCCCCTCGTGCATCAGCAGGCCCTCAGTCTCGCGGCAGCTGAGGCAGCAGCGCTGGACGGGTCTGTCTGAGCCGCGGGAGCACCGGCCTGCGTCGAATTTCAAATCACTCTGCCAAAAGAATAACAGATCGGTTCATTTTAGGTGGGCAGAATTCAGTGTGTCCTGCGTGATTTTTGCCATGGAAACCGAGCGCTTGGCAGTCAGCTTGGCGGCATCGGGACTAGTGTGGCTGGTACCGTCGTACTAACCAATGATGATAATCCCCTGCTTTAGATACTGGATAAGGAACGGGTTATTCTGACTGAAACTGGCAATACATTAAAACTGCTCTCTTGTAATTGCAGACTGAAGCAATGAGTGGTAATAAAGCTGCTTAGAAATTTATTGAATATTCCACTGAGAATTGGGAGCACATGTCTGTGCTTGCATACCCTTAAAGCCTGGAATACCCATTGTTTTTACAGCACTCAGCATGTTGATATCCTACTTTGCAAGAAGCAGACACATAGCGGCATTTTGTTGTCTTGTATAGAATTATGGCTAGAAAGCCACATTACCAGAGGGTGCTGGAGGTTTGTTAAGGGCACAAGCAAACGCTCAGCAGGGCGCAGCAGTCGGTGCAGGCGGCGTTCACTGGTTCGCCATCGCTTCCGAGGACAAACGGGACTTGGTTTTCTGAGTGACTTTAGATGTTAAGAACAGTCACAAGGCCGTGGAACTGATCCCCAGGTCTGATGCTGCTAATTTTCTCCCGTTACTTTCCCAAGCTTTTGTTTGCCAACTCTTTGAGGGTGGGCTTTTACTTCCATGTTTTATTGTCTTTCAAATCACTAGTTTTACTTTTACCACCAGTAATTTTTGGAGGGAGGGGGAAGGGAGAAAAAAAGGGATGTAGTAATTATGAATGTATTTGGTTAGATTATGAAGTCTCAAAGCTCATTAAAAATGGGAAACCATGGCAACCTCAACAATACATCCCACACATATCACATCTACCTAACAGTGTGCAAAGTACGTTTAGAAAAGAGAAATTAAGCATAAAGAGAAGGGGAGAAAAAGCATTTACTTTTTCTATTGCTATTTTTATTTCTCAGATCCTGAATATCTCTGTACTTATGCTAGCAGCGCTTGTAACTCTTACATTGAAAAATCAGCAACTGATTATTAGGCTGAATATTGAATCTCTTCTCAGTACTGTTCTTTATTCCCCAGAGGTTTCCTGTGCTGTATTTCTAGGACAGATTCAGTTGGAGGTTGGTAGCCAAGGAGGGAAGATGTGAACATTGCAGTTTCCCTGGACCTGTCGTCTTCCAAGAGACGTTGGGAGTTTGGAGCAGTCCTGCCTCTCCTTGACTCTTCAGATCACAGGAAAATGTGCAGAAATTTCTGTGCTAGTACATACCTTATGCACCCTATCTGTAGTATAAATCAACATACGTACTGGCCATCTCATTGAAAGAGCCTTGGTCCTTGGAGCCAGGTCCCTTGCAGGAGCCCTGCAGACATGCCACGTCCATTTGTGCGTGAACGGGTGCAGATTGACAAGGTGTCTGAGTTGCGGTTTGTGGCTCCTGGAGCTGAACCGCGGGGCCTGAGGAAAGGGCCCCTGTTCTGGTGCTGTCTGCCCTCCGCCCCGCAGCTCTGGGGGCATGGGCTGGGCTTGGAACGGCAGGCGTGCTCTAGGGATAGAACGTGTCCTAGGCTTTGCTATTTCTGTGGTCCACAGTGAATTTAGAGCTACAGAAAACAGGTTTGCTTTTTACTGACCAGTGGTCAAAGCTTTGTAGGAGCGATCCACAGCTCTGCAGGGTATCGGGCTCTAAACGGAAAAGCACTGCTAGAATCCAAATGGTGCCTTGGCCTAAGGGTGAAACTGGTGCTCTGTGCAGGTCAGTGAAAGGGTTTGAGAGATTTCTGGGTTTCACACTGGGTATTACATTTAATTACACCCGTTTTCTGTTTCAAAGGACAGAACATTCACATTCAAAACTTAATTCAAAATATGACACCAGAGGATAAACACGAGGCAGATGTGGCTTTCTCATGTGATACCTTGATATCACAAGGGTTAATCTTTCAGCTCGTCTTCAACACAAGGCTCTGCATTGTCAGAAAATAGCAGTGTGTTCTAGAGGCCGTAGCTGTGGCTGGTGGGAGCGCGGAGGTGCAGCAGCGGGTGGCGGAGGCCGGCAGGGAGGCACAGCCTGAGTGCTGAGCTCAGACCGGCAGGGCGGGCTGGCCTGAGGAGGAGGGAGCAGCTGCCCATTCCCCTTCTCATTCCGCTGGAGCTACTGTGATTAATCTAACGTGAGCATTTGGCTGCAAATGCCTGCAATATCTGTAGAGAATATTTGTCTTCGATTATGTCTGAATAGCTGTGCCACAAAACAAATCCCGAGCGGAAGGTCTGTGTTGAGTATGGAAATGGCTGTAGTTCCGATGGACGGGGTTGTGTGAAGGCTGGTGTCTGACTTCGGAGGGAAGACTGAGCAGTGTGGATGGGAAGGCAACCCCTCTGCTGTAATTCTGATTTTGCTTGCCCTCATACAGGTAAAATGATTTCAAAAGGCTGTAATTAAGAGAGAGGAGTGTTTGCCTTAAGCAGCCCGAGATGTATCTTGTCAATGGCAGGATAGCAATGCCCCTCTGCCAGCTTCGGAGCAAGGACGTGACGGCTCTAACAGGAAAGTGTTTTCCATGTCACTGATTTCACTGTTACCAGTATTCCACTGTTCCAGAAACAAGTAAAGTTTCCTCTGCCTTTTCCCAAAGATTTTTTTTTAAAGTGCAATCTGTTCATAGATGGGAAATCTTTTTTCTAGTGGCCGTGGCATTGCACGTACAACCACTGTACCTGCTGACGTAGAATTGTGTTTCTTGCCCTGTGCCACCTATATATGTCAATCAAGAGGCTGAGATTCCTCGGTTCTGCAATGAATTTCTGTATGCATTTTATGACTAACTTCTTTAATATGCTTGTGGCTGATTGTATGAAATGTTACCTGTGAAGCTCACAGCTTGCTTGGCTGCACTATGAACAAATAAAGTCACAAAGACTGCAATGACCTTTTGGGAAGCCAAAATGAAGGTAATGCAGTTGCTGCATTAAAGGCAGAGCCAAAAATAAGCTCCACATGTTTGATTTCATGTAATAGGCATTTCAGTCATACTAATTGATACAATTAAAACATCTTAAAATCTGCGTGGCCCTGAACAGTTTTCCAGAAAACAGTGGTAGGTAAGTGTTGGTGGTGGATGTTAACACAAAAGCCAGGGGGCTGCGACCTCCCTCAGGCCTTCCTGCTAGAGGTTTGTAACCTTCTGTGTCTGCGCATCCTGATCCAGGATCTTTTGGTAAGAACGTCAGTAATGACCGTGCTGTCACGCTCGAGCTGCGCTGGCCTGTGTTCCTGTATTGCCCTCCTCAACAGACACACTCTGTCACCATCTGCCGTTCCAGGCTTAGCTGTGTTTTCTGTACAAGCATCTGACTTCAGATGGTTTGGTTTAGTAAGACAGAAATTGCAATCCTGATGAATAAGGCCTAGAAAGTGAATAATCTAAAGATGAATAACTGGCTGACCTTTCTGACATCCCAGACAATTCTTCCTAAAGGCTGTAAGTGGAAAGGCAAAGGAATAATTTTAATTTGTCATATACTTCCATTTGAAGATCATCAGAGTTTATACAAGTGTATACGTGGTAAGAGTTGCCACTGCTGTTCCGGGAAGATTATTTGGGAACTCAGGGTTTTGCTTTGGCAGCAGTCGTGCTGTCAAGAAGGACGGGGAGCTGTTGAGAGCCTTTGAATGCTTGTATCTCCTTCCACACTGAAGGTGAAGAGCAGTTCAGGACAGGGCAGCGCTGCTAATGCAAGTATCTCACCCAAGAGGAAGAGAGTGTCCCACCAAAGACATTGCGGGTCTCAGGAATACGATTGTGCCTTCATGCACTGCCAAACAAAGCCATAGACGTGAGAAGTGCGATGTTGAAGATGGGCCCTTTCCCGTCTCTGGGTCATCGTAAGCTCTCTGCACACTCGGCAGATTTTGCAGGAGAGGAAAAGGGCGATTGCAGAAGAGCCAGAGCCCCCAGCCCCACCTGCAGCGGCACCAGCCTTTCCTCCCCGAGGAGCACGCGGTACTTGGGAAGTTCCATGTGGACTGCTCCAAAATGAAACTGTCACCGTGACTGGGTATGGGAACAAAGACCACCGGTGTGGTGTCCACAGCCAGCCCTGCACTGACCCTGCGATGCGGGGACGGCGAAGCCGAGTGCGCAGAGGGAGCGGGGTCAGCAGCAGTGGCTGCGTTAGCGTGGAACGGGTGCAGTTAGGATCGCTGTGCTGCCTGCGCTGCGGGACGCGCTGGCTCCACAGCCCCTCCGCGTTCTGCTGTCCTCCTTGTCCTCCGTCACCCCCAGTGCCCCGACAGACAGAACAGCTCAGGAGGTGCAGGGGTTCCCCGGGAGGTCAATCTCTTCTGCAGAAGGAAAGATGCTGGATGCCCCTTGTAGGCACTTGGGGTCATTTGCACAGCACGAGTGGAAATTCTTGCAAAAGAGGTGGGATTTTACAGTTTCCAGATAATCTATGTAGATATGCATGTATTTTTGTGGATAAGTATGGGAATGTTCATCTATATGTACAGCAAGTGCAAAATCTATATTTAACCAGTAATGGTTAGACGACTCCTGAAATTTCATAGTAAGAAAGGAAATGGTTCCCAGGGACTAGAGAAGTCTTTTAGACGTGAATGTATGAGACAGAAATGTGTGTGGGAGTGCTGAGCTTGTCGCACAGAACATGCAGTACAATACTGAAATAGCACGTTTGTCACCCTGGAGACTGCCTGCGGACACCGGGAGTTTCTGGCCTTTCTTTGCACTAAAAAAATAGGATTTATTTTTTTCAGCAGAAGTCTATTTTTGTATTGAGGTGGTATAACTATCTTGGGCTAAAGGAAACTTTAGGTTGGCATAGCCGCAGGCTCTGGAAGGGTATAAAAATGGTATAGAGAGCTCAAGGCAAACTGTTTTTCCAAATGCTGTGCATAGGGAGCTAAGAATCCCAAGGCCAAGGTTAATTAGTTTTATTTATGTACTGTACCTTGTGCATGCTGTGCTCATGGCAGCAGTTGGTACGGGGTGAAGTGTCGGGGTACTTTACCGGGCTGTTCAGCGGTAATGACCCGTCCCCACCCGCTCCAGCCCTTCCCGCGGGTCTGAATGGCGCCGGGTGACGAACACAAAGCGCGTTCGAATGGGTACAAGCTGAAGAGATTTTATCTCTGCATGAATTCATAAAATCTGATGAATATTACTCTCTTAATGGCTTCTTTTCAGCAAAAGTCACTATCACACTGTGGCTTTTCAAGAAAGGATTAATTCTGCTTGTTTTACTGCCAGCTCCTCATGAAGTGGCATGTTCTGCTCCTTTTCAGAGTGAATAAGACTTCGATTGTAAGGGTGGGCTGCAACTGTGGAACAAGGAGAGAGACGGGGCATTTGGGCTGAGCTGCTCGGTGTGTCTGTGGCCCGTTTGGGTGGGTGTTTGGCCTGGTTTGAACATGGTGCCTTGGAGCAGGGACAAGTGCTTCTGCAGCAAAACCCGCCTGGCTGATCAGAGCAGTATACCTGCAAGTGAGAGCCTGGCTTGCTCTGAAGTGTGTGGTTACCCACTGTTCCAAACTCTGTGCTGGCGTAAGCCGTTGTAATTTTGGTTAGTTCGTTATTTAACTACATAGCCAGTCTTGTTTTTTACATTTGGACAGTTGTTCAGCTCAGTGGTGTCATATAGTGGAAATAGCACAGGCTGTGGGGAACCTTCCCATTCATCATCTTTCAACGGGTGACCTTTTGATATTGCCTCGGACCCGCTCACTTCCCTTTGCCCGGAGCTTTCTGGGGGTTTTTTTAGTGTGATTTCTTTTTTCCTGTGGCCTTGTCTGTACTCTGTGTTCAGAACTGTGATTTAAGCTGAACACTTCTTTCACCTAGTATTGCAGATGGGGAGTAGTTGGTCTGTGGCAATTGTAGTATTTTTTGTCTTATTTTCCATCCCACCACTCTTGGGTTTCTCGTGGTTTTGCAGTCAGTTTTCCCCCCCGGCGGCACCGGGCTCCAGCAGAGGAGGACCGAGCTCACCCGGAGCCCTGCGTGGGTTCCGCGCTGTCGAAGGCCACTGGTGCACTTGAAAGTTTCAATTTAACATCACGATTTTGCCTCAGAATTTCAGAGGGGCCTGGGAGAGCATTTGGCCAAATCTGTAAGCTTGACATGAGCCAGTTTTAGTTTTCTAGCCGGGTATGTGGCTTCTGTTCAGCTCCAATTTGGGGATCAACCAGATCAGCACAGTGGGCAAGGTTGATTATTGGCTTCTCTGCAGACGGATGCTACTAGATGGCACATGCTGGTTAGCAGAAGAGAAACAGAGGGATCGTTATGCAGTTGTGTGTGGCTAATTACACGAGTTCATGCTTTAGTAGTAACTTCCTTTCAGGATTTTCTTATGTGCATAATTACAGCAAAACACAGTATCTTCATTCTCTGTTTACTGCACTGGCCTAATAAGCTGGTTAGCGGCCCTTTAATATATCAATATAGAAATATATATAAATATCTAAAAAGCTGTAGCATGTTTTAGTGTCTTAAGTCCTATGATATTCCAAATCTGCCGCAGTACATGAGTGCACCGCAGCTACTGGAATAAATAATTAAGGTGTGCTTGTCAAAATTAATACATTAATTTTGTATGTGTTATTCTTTCTGCTTTAAATTATGCTTATTCCTTTTTATGATTAATTCACAAATTTCAACCATTCCTAATTGTGTCATGTGTGGATTGGAACTATTTTGTATTGTTAGTGTCAGATGAATCAATATTGACATTGAAGATGAGCTATTAGGTGTCTTAATATTATTTCTCTAAAGAAGTACTAAATTACAGTTAGGAGGAGCTTTTATCATTCCTAACAATGACACTTAGGATGGAGCTTTGTGGTTTTATTATTAGTTTATGCAAATGATGGGCCTTTCTGAGAGTTACACATGGAAATATCTCCAAGTCAAAATGGAATTCCCTTGAGTTAGAGCAGATGAATTTTAGCATTACTGGAGTTGACAAATGTATTGTTTGGAATGAATCACATTTGGCTGTGTTCATCGAGCACAACTGAATCTATTTACATAAGTAATTTAGAACGATGGTATTTTTTTAAAGTAAAAATCTGCCTACCTTTCCGTATTAAATACATCAACGCTTGCCTTTATTAGAATAAGAGAAATAAGAGTTTCTAACAGAAAATATGAGATTTCAGTTTTATTCATTGTGACTTATCTATAGGAAGTGTATGGACATGATGATTTTGTATCTGATACACTGAACTTGACTGTCAGCTTTGCTTTTCCCGCGCCTGGGACCGGCTCCTGGGGACTGGGATGGCACTGCAGCAGAGCCAGAGCTGTGGAGGAAATCCGTGTGTGCAGGAGAGGGGGGATGCGTGTTCCGTCAGTGCGGTTCCAGCCGTGGCGGTGGGTCCGGCCGGTGTGTGCGCAGCCCTTTGCTGCCCCGGTTGGGGCCGTTTGGGTTGAACGTGGAGACACAACCCTTGGGGAAAGATCACAGCTCTGCTGACATACAGACTTGGCTACTGAAAATGCATCTAATGTTGACAAAATCATTGATTATAAAGTTTATCAATCATCACAATTTAACTAGGCATATGTTGGCAGATGTAAACTGCCCTTTTAAAAAGTATTCTTTATTATGTTGTACTGAATTCAAGGATTAGGCTGTGTTGGTGCTTTCTGCAACCCATAGGTACATCGAAACGGAATATTCAGAATGTGATCTGTATTTTTACAGGGAAGAAGGCCAAGTAAAGGGAAGTGGAACCTTTTTCGGGTAGCCCTTAAAGGACTCCTCCTCCTCCCCTGTCAGCTGTCAAACTGAGAAAAATAATCATTCATAAAATTGGAATCCCTACAGGATCTTTGGGCAGGAGAGGGGCTTTTCCATCAGCCACGGCAGTCCTCTGGAACAGAACCAGCTTGGGCGGCTGTCCCAGGGAGCTCTGGGCTCCAGGACCCCGAGGGAAGGTTTGAAGATTGCGAAGCAAGGCAGTGTGGTTTGTGAGCTGCACCCCCAGGGTGGGATTTGCCCCCGCATCCCACCTGGTGAGGACAGGTCCTGGAGCCCACGCGAGGGGACATGGGGACGTTTGCTTTGGCTCGTTTCCCATTCCCGTGTACAGACCGGGTTGGTGAGTTGGAATGCAGATATGCATTTAGACATTCAGATACTATTTCTGTTGAAATTGCTGGCATGTTTATCTCTTAGAGAATAAGGAGGAAGAGTGAAAGGGCCACCTGGGATTTGGGTCACTGCCAGTCTTGCTTTTTAAAACCTTTTCTTCCTGAGGCAGGATCCTCCCCGCTTCTTTCTCCGTGGCTTTTGGTAGCATTGCAAGTCTCTAAAACCATTCTTCAGGCCCTAGAGGCAAACTCTTGAAGGCATGGGCTTTTATTTCTTCTCGATATATGGAACTTCTCTGACATGGAATGACTATTATGGCACGTAATTATGATTGGATGTCTTCATTATATGATTGCATGATATATAATGAGTAGCACAAGCTTATTTCCCCTGCTCTTTGAATACTAAACTTCTGAGATTAATTAAGCTGATACTGAAAATGCTTTTAATTATATATGCTGCATAAACATCACTATTAAGATCAGATGAGAATATTATTGCCTGAGCAGTTTCAGAATGTTTTGAGGTACCCACTGTGTATGTGTTTTGTATTACTGCCTAAAGAACATGCTGGGTTTATCTGGGAAAAACCCCCCCAGACAGCGGGTGAAACAAGGGAGAACCCGAGCATTGGCTGGAACGTACACCAGCTGCCTGGCTCTAGCTGCAGTGTAGGAGAGCAAGCTACTGTCCAGTTCAGAACGTTTTATTTCAGCGTGGGTACCCTCATTTCTGTGCTTTAATGACCATCAGAGGTATTTCATACGCTCCCTAAGCTGGTGGAGGCCCCTTGTGAAGAGACCGATACCTGGTCTTGTGACGGGGCTTGTGTTGAATTTCAGCTCAGCCATGGACACAAACATCTCTGCTGGAATCCTGCAGATGAAAGAGGAATCTGCGTTTTATTAACACTGAATTAGGTGATGTGCTTAAGGGAATAGAGATCTTGCCATGGATGACTTTTAAAAGGTACGGTATTAGTTTTTTTGAGACTTGTCAATGTGCCAGAGTAATGTAAATGAGGGGAAGAATGGTTGGATTTGTGGATTCAATACGTTATTCAGTGTTTGCGGAGTAGCTGTTGCACACCCCCAGCTGCAGCTTCTACCTGGTTGAAGCCCTGCAGGTGAACCAGGGCTTGCACCAGCACCTCTACACGTACAGTGTCAATGGGCAGAGTGTTTTCTGAGGCAGTCAGCCCGTGCAGGGGAGGGGATGAAGCGAACGGCTCTGGTTTGATGTGCTTTGGTAGCAGTAACGCGGTGATCCTCGTGGCAGCCTGGCAGCTCATTGTGCGGCTCTCCTGAGGAGTTGCCTCTGCACTGGGTGTTTACCGTCCCAGATGCTCGCGGTGCTGTTTGGCACAGGGTTCTGCTGCCAGAGCCGTGGGCTGCGGTCCGTGGCTGAGCGGTGTCAGCAGCATGGACTCCTCATGGCATTTCCTTTTCTTTGTTCATAAACAAGACACGAAGCAACGCTTTGAAAGTGTAATTAGGTAACAAAGTAATCTCCGGAACTGAAGTTTAAAAGAGCATGCGCAAAAGTTTAAAATCTTCAAGATCTGTGTAATAAGTACGTTTAATCTTCACCTCTGCACATGTTAATTTGGTGGTGTTTATAGGTCAGGTCTATTTTTCCTGTTGTTCTTAGTCATCTTCGTGCAATAGTTGAAGAAAACAGCAGAATTCAGTCTGGTACAGTTTTCTACATGTTTCAGTTCCCATGTGATCTTGCGCTTCAAAATAGTAGATAATGGGCAGAAAAAGGACATAGCGAAGGCGGCTGTGCCTGTGAGTTCTAACCAGAGCGAGAAATTGCCTGTGCAGTTCTGAAGAAATGTGCCTTGTATTATTCCTACAAGCTTGAAGAAGTAGAGTCAGCCTGTGCAAACGTGACTCCTGGGTGGAGGAACAGGAACCAGTCTGATTTCCCAGCAGTCAGTAATACACATTTTCTCCAGTTTCCTGGGTCACTCCTCCTTAGCACTGGAACCTACGCATGGCACCGTGGGCCGTGCTTTCAGTGAATTACGAAATACAACGGACCACTTCATCCTAACATGAGAAGTGGGGAAATTTGGTGAGAAATCGGTGCATCTGGGTGGAGGGGCCGGGAGCGGGTGGTGTGGGACGGTCCCCCCGCAGCCGTGGAGTTCCCTGAGCCGCCGGGCAGGGTCTGCGGTCACACCGTGCCCATTCACGTCACCACAGCCGCCCGGTGACCACAGGGATGCTCATTGCCGACGATTTGGAAAAGCCGCATTTCCATTTTTTAGTACCTTTTTTCTCCTGCTTCTCTTGGGAGCTGTTTCGAGTGGTGGCACCCAGGCAGGGAACGACGCCTTGTATTGATGCATCAGCTTTGCCTCAGCCGCTGGGTGCAGGTGCCCAACACGGTTCAGCTGGCTTTGCGTGGCTTGCGGGCTCACTTTTTAAAGATCTCCCTAGTTACATCTTTGCCCTTTCCAATGAAATATTTTTGCGTGCCTGCAAAATGCTGACAGAATAAACTTTGATGTTTTAGGATACCATTTGTTCTTCTGTGTCTCAGAAGGCGGGAAAGCTTGACCAGGAATTCCAGGTCTGTTGCCTGCTCTGCTTTGTGCTGCTGTCTTCACACATTTGTGCAGCTTCCCCGCCTCTCCTACAACAGGCATTTTGTGTATGGAGTGCTCAGGAAAATGGACTCATTTCTGTTTTCTTTCCCTCTCACTAGTCATTTACAACCATCTGAAATGGATGTGTGTTTGCAGCAAAGAACAACTCAAATTCTCTAATTGATGCACAAATACACTCATTTACATGCAATTTTGGTTTTTCAGAAGTGCATCTATTTGCATAAATAAAACCTCTTTCCCAAATATTAGTGTGAACAAAGGCAGTTTTCATGGATGCCAGAAAAAAAAAGTGGCTGAATAGAAAAGCCAATGCAGAATTTGCATAATAGTTACTAATTGTTTTCCTTGCTGTTGGCCTGTCTCTGCTACATAGGCGGTGCTGGTTGCCGTGTAGTTTGTGGCTGCGGTTTGGTGTGTTCTGGAGCTCAGGGGCCGCCGCTGGCTGGGGACGTGGCCGTGCCGCCCTGGCACCGCTGCACAAAGACGCCTCTTGGTTGCGGTCGACTTGGCCAGCTTTGGTTTAATGTGCCGTTCTTCCAAAGTATTATCGCTAAAACCTCCGGAGGGATTCTGGAACACTGTTGAAATTAGGAATAGATCAATAAACCTCCCTCTACCTGGCTCAAGTATGTTTAATCAGTTTCCTTCATTTAGAGATGCAGGGAAAGATCTAACATGCTTTTACTGGTTTTCTTGGTATTATTGCATTGTTTTTTCTTTTAAAATGTAGTAGTCAATGTGGCTCAAGACCACAAAGTAAGATGAAGCTGTCAACCATCTTCAGGAAACAGCAGTGTTGGGTTTTCTGGACAGAGGTTTAGTCGATAGAGAACTCTATTGATTCTCCATGTAAAGAAAAGGAATGAGACTAAGCCAAATAAGCCAAATATGTTTTAGTCTGGAAGAAAAAGGATGATGGTTTTATTTCAAGGTTGTGGTGCGCTCATAACTGCGCCGTTAGCAAGTGATTGCTGCATCGTGGTGGAGTCAGATGTCAACGTGCCCCGTGCGGAGAAGCAGAGGGAGCGGCGAGGACGGGACCGGCCGTGCTGCGCCCTCACACCGTGGCAAAGGGACGGGACCGCCGGCGGAACACTCGGCGTTAATTCACACCGGGAAATGATTGAGCAGCTGTTCAGATCTGCGAGTTGGAAAAGTGCTGTAAAACACAGTAGGGAGGAAAAGTCAAACCACCCGTTTGGAGGTGCTTATCAGGAAATCTGGCTGGGATCACCTTTAAGCTCCGCTTGTCTGTGAGTGTGAAGTCTAGTTTGTGATAGAACAGTTACTGACAGAACTTTACTTCCTTAGGGGAGGGTGTGGGGAAACCAACCCAACCAAAAAAAGCCCATCACACACACAAACCAAACCACCCAACCGACCAAACGACAGCACCAACAAAGGAAGAGGGTAGTTTTTGCCAAGTTTGATTTCCAAAGCAAATTGCAAAGATTCACAGTTATTCCTCAGAGGAATGCGTTGGATTTTTGTTTTAAAGACCAGTCTCTAGAGCGGACGTGCCGTGTTTGCATAAGATTTATATAAGTGCGTATAAAGAGAGAAGAAAACAGTGTATCTGCCTCGTTGTATGCTCTTTTCATCTAGTATTCTGACAATATTGTATTTGGGGATGTACTATCCCATTCAATGGATGTGCATCCCCTCAGATGCAGCATTGCTCGGGAAGCTGCTGTTCTTTACAAAGAGTGCTGGGTTTGGTTACTCAGCCTGGAGCTCAGTGGACCCTGGTTGGGGTTTGCAGCATCCCTGGCCCCATCAGCCGTCCTCTTGGGAAGGGAAGGGAAGGGAAGGGGGTGCCGTGGGGCAGGCAGAGAGGATCCCATCACCGCCTCTTTGCTCTGGGGTTCCTTAAGTCAAGTGAAAAACTGACAGATGACCCAAGCAATACTGCTGGCTCTCTGTGTTCGTGTGGTATAGAGATGCCATCAGTGACACCTTCAGTCTCACCTATAGCCACATGCATGATCGCAGCCCATTTCTGGGGGAGAGAGCTTTCCTTCCTCATCTGTGCCTTTCTTCCTCTCCATCGCCTGCACTTCCTGCTTTTCACAGCCCTGGTTCTACAAGAATTTCAGGAAGTGAATCTATTATCAGTCTTGACAGCTGTTTCTCCAGCTCGCCCTTTCTGAAGCCAGTCTGTTTCCGTTCAAGACGCGGTGCCCCTTTCCGCTTCCCCCGCGGTGACACAAACCCTCTGTGGGCAGAGCCGCAACTGCTGTCGGACACATCTTTACCAAGTTGTGCTTGAATGTGTGTTGCCGTGTTCCTGTCCTTTCAGGAAGAGTTTGACATTGTGCTTTCCTTCGTAAGAAAAGTGTGCCTGTTGAAAAAATATGTTTTTCTTTTACAAAAGCGTGTCTCAAAGAAAAGCACCAGAGAGATGGGGCGGTGGGGCTGGAGATGTGGCCATGTGCCAGGGCTGGTGCCCCGCGCTGCGTCTCTGTGCAGCCCGGGCACCGGGTGCGTGCCGCGGGCCCCGGCGTCTCCCCGGGTGCGTGCCGCGGGCCCCGGCGTGTCCCCGGGTGCGTGCTGCGGTCCCGGCGTGTCCCCGTGCGCGCAGGGTGGTCCCAGATCCCTGTGCGAGTCTTTCCTCGGCAGGTGTCAGAGCGTTTAACAAAAGAAAAAGGGTTAGTGACACCATTCCCAGAGTGCGGAGGGAGAAATAAAGCAGGAAAGAGTTAGAGTGATTTTTCTGCCACTCTGTTACATTATAGTGCCATTTATCGTGATACTTTTTTTAGAAATATATGGTGAATTGCAGCAATAGAGATGGGGTTTAATTTGTTTGTTGGCTGGTGACTTTCATCCCTTTTTTGTTGGTTGCCTTGTCCAAAGTGCCAAAAATATTTGATGTAATCTCTTTTTCTAGATGTTTCTAAGCTATTATTTTAAAAGCATCAAAGATGAGTAAATCAGTTGAGCTTATTTTATTTTGTTGTCATTTAGCAAAGATCAGTGTAAATGCTTCATTCTGCAGTTTTGAATTCAGTGTAGATTACACAAAGATACATGGATCTTTTTACAGTGTGAGTCTGGCAGAGGTCGCCATCCCTGTTCACCTTTTGGACCACGGTGGCGTTGGGCTCGTTTGGTGTGGAGGGATACGCAGAGTGTGACAGGAGGCACCAGCTCCAAGCTCCTGGGGTACCCACGTTCTCTAGATAGCAAACCACATTGTTTTGGTTTATTCTCCTCATTCAGCAGACACTTCTTGAAGCACAAAAAAATAATGATCTAAAAATCAAAATGTACAAAGACAGTATTAGAAAGATTAATCATCCTGTGTTTCATCATAGTGATTTTGTATGATGAGATGTGTTTATTTCGATTGCTGGAAGTCACAGATGTGCGTTTACACCTCTGCAAGCTGGTTCCGTTCCTCTTGCTCATTACTTGCTGGCCTGAACCCGATGCGTCTCTAATCCGTTCAGCAAATCTAAGATCCTCATTCTTCTCGTCAGGATGTATCTTGGCTTCCCTTCTTTGGGATATCTGGGTTAAAGCAGCCCGTCGAGTTCCACCCGTTCTCGTCCTAAATCTCTGGTTTCTTGTGTGCTTTGGTAGCAAATACCGTCAGCAACCTGTAGCTTGAAGTAGCAGGAATAACAGGGTAAGTAAAGAAAGACATTCAGATTAAGGTCTCATGATACCTTTCTCTTTTGTCTGTATGCCAGTACTATAAATTATCATTATCATAATTAAACAAAAAAGGCACTGTGTGAATTTTACACTATATTCTCTCAATGACGCTGGAGAAACAATATGCATGAAATCAACTTTTATAATAGCTGTAAAGTCATTGCTGCTTTCATAGCACTTTTGCAGCTTGTGGCAATCGGTGGGGGTTGTGCGTTCATACTGAGTTGATCTCTTGCTTTTTAGTTCATGGTCTATTTAGAGGCTATAAAATGCGTATTTACAGCGATGCGTTTCTAATTCCTGCAGCCATTGTTGTGCCGAGATTGAGGTCATTGCCACATCTGAATTTTGCTTGTCCTTGAGTCGTGAGGTTCATCTTGCGTGTTTCAGGTGCTGTGTAAAGTTCCCGCTGAATTTACTGGAAGGGACAGATCTTAAACATTTATTTATGTTCTTTTAATTACAGATCTGTAGTTCTGCTGCTGAGATGGCAACAATTGACATGCTTCCCGAATAATCCACGAGTTTATTGGACCTCTTGCTCTACCTTATCACATGCTCAAGGTAATTTTAAGATGTAAAAGAGGTAAATGTATTTTGTGGGGTTTCAAAGCCTTATGTCTGAGTTTTGAAACCATCTTTAGACAATATAATGTCATCATACAAGGCCATGATTAGTATAGGCCTTGTTTTGTAAAAAAATCCTGTGTATATAGCTTAAATCAGTCTGTAAATGCTGACAAGGATCTTGTGAAGCCTTTGTGCAAAATAATTGCTGCTGGCATATTCATGTAATGAAACGTGCCTTCCTCTGGGAGAGCGAGGAATGACGTCATGTATTTGAGATAGACAGTCGATGGCGTGTTTTAGGCTCCTATTTTGGATGGTTTTTTCTTTGGAAAGTGGGAAATGCAGAGACGTTTCTGCCATGACTGTCGGGCTTGGAGGCGTTAAGAGCAGTAACTGACCTGTTTGCATTTTGGGTGGAAGTGAGCTTTTCCTGTGAGCAAACAGCTGAGAAAAAACACATAGGAAATCATCGCAAAGGGTGGTAGGTGTGTAGGTTGTGAAGAAAGCAGCCCATCGCATGGAGTTGTTTGGAAAAGCCCTCGAAATGCTGAAGCTCCAGTAGCGGCACGGGGCACAGGGGCCGAGGGGCTGCAGGAGCTGCCGGCTCCGCCGCGTCGCCTCATGAAGTGTGTATGTGACCTGTTTGAGAGAACCCTGCGTGCGTGAGTCACACAGGCACAGCGTGCTCCTGTGGTCAGCTGGTGGAGCTGGGGCGTCCTCGGGGCGTCTGGAAAGGAGCTGTGTCACACAAGAGGGAGAGCGCGGCTGGTGGGCCAGGAGTACCACGTGTGACATGAGTGAGCTCGGCAGTGTTCTGGGGTTTGTTAGCATTTCTTCTTATTGTTTGCTTCTAAACAAAATAATCTCTCTCTCCTGAAGACCTCTAAGTGTCCAACATAAACATGCTGTTTTCTGTACCAGACATTTGTGTGTTTTCTGGCTCTGGACAGACGCTGTTCTGTCCTTTCCAAGGGGCTGTGCCTGCGGAGGGACTGCGTCGCCCGTTCCAGCCCCGCTGCTCCGGGGGCACAAACGCGTTCCTGCCCAGCCCGTGGTGGATCTGCCTCCTCTCTGCCTCCACCCGCAGAATGGCGAGAAATACTCAGCTAAACAGGCATAAATTCTCATTACACTTTTTCTAGAGGTGCTTTAGTTTTCATAGTTAATGGTAATTGTTAGATAGAGCAAAGGTTGTCCTAAGATCAGAACAAGATGTTTAATTAGTTTTTACATTAATATCTTCCCATATTAGAGGTGATAAATGTATGCCCTTTGAAGTGCACTTCAGTGATGAACTGAAACTGATGTGTGAAATAACCACAGTAGTATGTGCAGTTCTCAAGCCCTGTTTCTGTTCTCCAGCGTCTCTCATTGCTCTTCCGTGCTTTCTGTTGGCAGACACGGAGAGGTGACCAGTGACACCAGTGCAGAGAGGGACAGAACTGGCAGATACTGATAGTATGTAGTGGTTGGAACGGGGACGGGCTTTACAGTATGGCACTGTTTGCTAGGCTGTGTTATTTAAATTACTGGGTTGGAAAGCCCTGGTTTTGTGGTGAAGAATCAAGTGACTAGACGTTAGATTTTAAGGGTTATCACCCCTAAGTACTTACACAGGGATTTCCAGGGGAAATGAGGGAGAAATTTTCAAAGGATGTCGAGAAGGTGGGAGAGGTTACGGAATGTATCCCCTTTGCAGCCTGCCCTGTGCTGCCAGAGAAAACTGGTGACAAAGTTTCAGGAAACTTTCGACCGACTCTTAATCCTGTGAATGAGCAAGTGGGTCTTTGCTTCTTACTGGCAAGGGTCGCACTCCGGTAAACCCCTGAGCCTTCGTAATGTCAGAGCTGCTTTCGGCTGGCGTGGCGACGCTCGAGCAGTCCGCGCTCACCCCGGCTCACCCTGCCGTTCACATCTGCTCCTGTTTGCCCAGCTCCTTTTGGGGGGATGTTACTCTCCTTGCTTCCCTGAGAAACTGCTGTGGTCCGGGTACACTGCAGGTTTTCCTCCCATAGCAATTAGCTTCTAAGATTCTAAGATACTCTTGCTTTAGATTAAGGTGCTCCTGTGGTAGACACAGTTGAGATTTAAGTTTTTATTGATATTTTTTTTTGTCCTAATTAAGTCTTAACACAGTGCTAGAACTGAGCAAGCTCACTCTTCGAGTGACGTGCTCCTGGCCATACCGGAGGTCTTAGTTTTGTTGCTTGGTTTGGGGTTTTTTAAAAACCTCTTAGCTGCAAACAGGACAGAACGTTTTCTGTGTGGAGTGACAGGCTGAGGTGCACGCCGAGCACGCAGCCCCGGGCCTGCCTGCGCGTCACCCGGAGAGCAGTTCCAGCTGTGTCGGAGCGAAGCAGCCTCTCGGGTCCCGGTGTGACTGTCTGTCCGGGGCTCACCGGCGCGGCCGGGCTGGGGCGCTGGGCTGCGCGGTCGCTCACGCCGAGGTCGGGTGCCCGCGATCCAGCCCTGCTCCCAGCTCTTCTATATTTGGAAAAAGTACCTGCCATGCCGTGATTACGTGTGCAATTACATACGTGTGGGATCTGTAGCTATAGATCAATCAGGCTTACCAATGATATATAAGAATGAATTCCAGATGTAACCGTTACCTTCTTTTTCATAGGTAATATGTATTTCTTTTGTTATTTTAAAATTATAGGAGTGGTTGTATGACTCACACTAATTATTATTAGCAGTACCAAGCAGAATACCAAGGGAAAATGGGAGAAAAAGAAGAATTTTGAGCCAGGGCCTGAATCTGTGCTATTTTTAGCACTTTTTCAAGTTACTATTCCTAACTGCCGGCAACTGACAAGCAGGAGAAACACAGTGTGAATCAAGATGTTCCCTTGTCATCTGCTCACATTTTTCATTAGTGAATTGACATGCAGATGGTTGTGTAGCTGCTGGTGCTGCCGAGCGCTGTGCACGCCCTCGCTGAGCACGCACCATCGCCTGCCCGGCGGCCTCTGGATAAACCAGCCGTTACATGGATCCCCGCGGAGCCGAGGCCGAGGCTTCCCCCGTTGGTACCGCGGATAGGACATCCTGACACGCGCTGGTTCTCTGGTACGAGTGCGCTTGTTTATAATGGGTCAAAAATAGCTAAAGGAGGAGTTTCCAAAAAAGCAAGCAGTATTCCTTCTGTATTCGCTCGGTGGGAAAATAGTAATGAAATCATGGCTCATGTCTCAAGTCGTGTGGACCCATCCTGTGTGGGTCCAGGCAATGGGAAGAAGGGAGCAAGATCCTGAGCTGCAAAACGTTTGGGATGGCTTCAGATAAGGATTTATTACACACTCCTGTTGGGGCAATTTTATCTGAACTGTTTTAAATGCCAGTTGGCGGTTTGGATTTTGTGCTGGCTTGGAGCTTCCACATGTTGTGTGGGCTGGTGGGGCGAGGTTTCCATTGCCTCGGCGGCTTCCAAAGGGCTGTTATTCCAAAATCCTCGGCAGCTGATTCGGGCAAGAACAAGAAAACAAGTTGTATTGCAGATCGTAGCTGTGCTCCGATTTTACTGGATTTTAAAAAACACTAGTTTAACATTCTCCTCTGTGAATCAAGTTAGCATAAAAACCTGTCGACAACAGCTGTTGCTTCATGTAGAAATAACAAATAGACTTTACAATCTGAGACATTTTCCTCCCTAAGTCAACTTATATTCTTAATACAGTACCTAAAATGACAGTAAGGGTTGCTGCTAGTTCACAGAGCTAATGAATTGGATTTTAAACTCTGCATTCGCTACAGCTTATGACCTTTAGTTTAGAAGATAAATGAAATGTGGAAAATGGGCGGAGAAGCAGTGTTCCCCTACTTCCACTCGATTGATGGTATGCTAGGGACTGATTTTTTAAAAGGCTGGGCCCTGCCCCGCTCAGACACCCCCGCTGGCAGGCTGGCCGCGCTGTCACTGAAAACCTGCCATTGCAGTGGGGTTCAGGTGAGCAACAAAGTCAGTGCTGCTCGGCGTTCACCCCTTGTGGCCATTCTGATCAATGCACATGGACCGTTTGGTCATTGTCACCCAGTTCCAGCAGAATGGAGCAGAGGGGTCAGCGGGTCGGGTGGAGCAGAGCGGGACGGGCACTGTCCCCTGCGGTGACACTGCTGTCCTGGAGCCCCCGTGCTCAGTCCCATCCCCCCCCAGGTGGGTGCACTATCCGGAGGTGCCACCTGCTGCTCAGCGCCCTCCTCCTGCGCATCTGCTGCCCCTCCGGACCTTGGAGAAGATTCTTGACAAGTATTGCATTGCGATGGCTCATTTTGTACCCCTTTTGTGGGTGCAGGTGATCACAGACGTGCTCCGGTGCCTCGGGGACACCCGCTGTCCCGCACGTGGCCTCCCGGGGGGCTCTGGCACTTCACAAACTTCCACGCGGTACCGAGTTCAAAGTTCCGGTTGTGTCACTGTTTCCACCTCTGCCGCGCCCTCCACCCGCCTCTGGTCCCCAGCCCTGCAGCCTCTCTTCTTGTCAGTGTCCCCTGGGGAAAGCCTAGAAAGTTAACAACCTGGCATTTTTTCCTGCTGGTCTGTAACTTAACTCCTAAATAGGGGTCAGGGTCTGACTTTGCTTGTTTTCTAATAGCCTCTTTATTATTTTGACACTGTTTTCCACCAGTGTATTCGGTTGCTGTTTGTAGTCTGTTAGCTATTGTAGATGTGACTGACTGTTCATTCAGACAATATGTGAATTGTGATGAATAAAACGTAACCTGAATTCCCGTGCAGCACGCCTGGCTCTGCACAGCCATCCTGAAGTGTCACGCTCTCTAGTGCTCAGCCTAGCGCACCAGAATCCCTTCTCATTAACATGAGGTGTCACCCTTGCCTATTACGTGGCTTTTCAGATTTACCTTACTTGGCTCTTAAAATTCCTGCTTACCCTACCAGTCTGGTTCCCAAGCGATCGCAGAGCTTTTCTGCTTCCGCAAGCTGTCTGAATTGTGGACACAGTGAGTAAGAAAACACTGGCAACATCCAGAGCCGCTAAGGTTGCAGAAGCCAAGCAAGGTTGGTCCTGTGCACGTATTCATTTTAATGTTCTTGGGGGAGGAAAGTAAGCTAAGCAATTGTGAAGACATCCCAATGGTTATACTGTATGAAAACTTGTAAAGCAGCGATTTCATCAAGTTTGAATGGGTGGTTTCCCCTCATTTCTCAACCCGGAGGCAAACAGATTTCAGAAGATGAGAGCACTTCCAGTGAAAAGTTACTGACAGTTTAATAGAGAGAATAAATCTGTGGTTGCAACACTCAGAAGAGCACAAATGGTTGCATTTGTTATTCTGATAATAGGAGCAGTATTGTCAAAAATACCAGTGGTGGGAAAGCTCTTGTGAGTGCTATCAATGGGAAATTTTCTGAGGAAAGATTACAGCCTTTGGCTGGTTCCTGGAGTGGAATGGTTTTGTTTTCATTGGATGCCGTTGTTCAAGACAGCTTTCAGCATTTATAGTTTAACACTTAAACCCCAGTGTTCATTGGGACAGTGCGAATGGGCGATTCCGCCGCTGGCAAACAGCGCTCACAGCCGTCCAGCCGCGTTCCCAGGCGCTGCTCTGGATTCAGGTTGCTGCTTTTCCTTCACCTTCCAAGGTTTGCGTGAGACACACAGCTGGCCCTTGTCCTGGCATGGGGAACATGTGTGACTGAAGTTGCCCAGTGCAGCGGTGGGACAGGAGGACGTGGAGCGGGGTGGGAGCACTGGTCCTGCGGGGGGGCTGCAGCAGCTGGAGTAGAATGGAGTGGAGTGGAATATCAAAACTTCCCGCTCTTACTGCCTAGAAAAACCATCCTGCAGGAAAATGTTCATTCTATACTTCATGTACATTGGAGGGCTGATAGATGAGAATAATGTCAGAAAGAAAAGCTTTAAATAATTCATCACATGTATGCAGTGCTTATTTCTTCAGTGAGCAGGGTCCATTCCCCGTGCTTGAAGGAAATCCACAGTGAATTGGCATACCAGTATTACTTTGTTTGTCAAAAATGCTCATCAGCATATGAGTGCTTGTAAAATAACTAAAACGCACACAAACCCCAGCAGTACAGTTCACCAGGATTCATAAAGTAGAAATACGTCCATCATGGGCTTTTGGATAGTGAACAAATTGGTGTCACTTTTGTACACAAGGTAGATGAGAACGCTGTGAAAAGCATTCACGTGTTTTTCCATGTTCGAGCTGGGTGTCTTCAGTGGTACAGAAACTGAAGTGCGTTAAATACTCGTATAAACTATTTTAAGCACGGTGCTTCTTTTTGTCTGGATTTGAAATCCAAGTATGTCACAGCAGAAAGCTCTTGGTAAAAACAATGTTTCTACAGTAATGTAGCTGTGCGGCAGAACACGTCACCTTTTGGTTCTGCGTTTTGAATGAACGTCGAGCTGCCCAAAGGTGGTCTGGTTGTTGGTGACAAGTTTCCGTGACGCGTTGGAATGCGCTGGCATCCAGTGGTTCGGCAGCGTGCACACGGGGGTGCGCTAGTCCCCAGGGCAGCCTTTCCTCTGGGTGAGGGCTGGCAGGAAGCAGGGGGTCAGGATGGCACACACCAGCATGTGGGTCTCGTGGGAAGTTTTCTCTGAAGCTGGCTGTTTTTTCCTGTGCTGAGCCTCTGGCTGACACGGCCCCTGCGGTGACACGGGGACCGGCCGCCCGCCGCTGCGGTCATCGTGCAGTGCGGGACACGGGGAAGCTTCCTGACCCACGGGGCCGCCGTGCTGCCTGGTGAAGCGCCTGGAAGCTGCGAGGCCTCTGGTTCCGGGGCTGCTGGTGTTGTGCAGGGCTGAACCGCCTGGGCCCGAACGCTCCTGCAAACAGCACATTCCTCATTCTGGAATCAAATTTCTGGCATTCTGTGCCGTTCCATCGTTGACATGTAGGTGATGTAAAGCAATCAAAAAAGCCGCGTGACAAGTCAGATGTCTTTTGTAAAGGACATGGGATAATAGATGTGTCTTGTTGCAATTCAAATTTATCAGCTTTCTGTGTTTCAGGGCATATCAATCCTGTTCTTCAGACACGTGTATTACTTAAGCATTTCCTAAGCAGTTTTCCTTAGACACAGCATCTCTCGGTTCCACAGGACGCTTCAGCATTTACAGAGTGCGTTTCCTTCCTGTCGCACATCCTGGAGCTGTTTCTTCAGAGACAGATTGTTTGAGTTTCTGCAAATCAAAGAATGTTGGGTCCTGCAGAAGAATCACTGCAGCGGCCGTCACACGGTAATTCTGGCCGCACGCGCCACATTCTGTTCATTTCTTTCACCTTCCAAAAGCTATTTGGAAAGCACCCTAGGAGTGCTTTAAAAATGTTCACACGTTGTCAGTCAGGATGTTGTCAGAACTGTTCATTTGTCCTTTCTTGCTTACTTGAAGCTTAGAATTGATTAAAAAATGGAGCTGTTCCAGAAGCTTGTAAATACTGACAGGTTTCTCACTGCTGCCTGTTCCCAGTAGGTTTGGCCCAGCTTAAGAGCAGCAGTTAGATACCCAGGTAGCTGATGTGCAGAACAGACCTTTCTGCCTGTTTGCATCTCCGTTCCGTGCTGGAACAGACCCTGCACACTTTGGAGTGCCGTCCCACATGCTGCTGCGGTATTTTTGTGCAGAAAACGAATGTTTCTGCGAGCGCTGGGCTGCTGACGGGTGCCAAACCTCGGCGCGGCCGCGGAGCTGCTGCTGTTCTTCCCTATGGGCGCCGGGGCAGCGGAACCCCCGTGTCCCGCGGGACACCCTGGCATCTCGTCTGCTCCCACACAAACAGGAATGCGTTTTCAGGGCTGAAGCACGGGACCCACTGTAGGGATTGGAGATGGCTTCCTTTCTTCTCTGTGGGGAGGATGGACAAGACTTGCTTGCCTTTCTAAAACAGTGAAGAGAACAAGGATGGAAACTATGAAATGGGCAGAAAATAATCATGCAGGATAACACCCTTAGTAAGATACGCAATAATGTTATCTGCTGTGAAAGCAACATCTAGAACAATTGAACTACAAAGGGATAGTGTTCTTTAGGAGGCTCCGAGGTAACTGTCAACATAGCAGTGGGCACTGTAGAAGAAAAAAAGTCCAACTTTCTTTGAACAGTCCTCTTACTATTAGAAGCCATGTGCTTTCCAGGAGAATCCGTGTGATGTTTTTGTCCGTGTTGATAAAAGCTGTGGCAGAAACTCTGGAAAAGCTGCTAGAATGGATCCCTTTCACATGAAGTGTATCCTCCCCACTCTGATGCTCTTCAACTTGACATTTGAAGGGACATTCCAGAGTGGCTGTTGCAGAACAACCGTGGCCTTCAGCAGGACGCCCAGCAGCCTCCGCGGGACGCTCTGCAAGGAAGCAATGTGATCCGTCACACACCGTCTGTACCTTCCAACCCGCAGCTCTCTGCTGCCAGAGCGGGGCTGAGCTCACAAGTTGGGCACATGAGAACGGACAGCGAGGGCTTTATTTGTTGTTTATACCACTGATAAGTACCAAAGGAGAACAGCTGGTTCAGACGGCCTTGCTGTGGCCAAGGGGTTGCGTTAGGTGACCTCCAGAGATCCCTTCTGACCTGCATCGTGTGCCGCCGTGTGCAGCGCTGACCCTGAGCGGGTTCGTGGCGGTGCAGAGACGCGGCCCAGCCGTTCCTCTGCTCAGTGCGGATGCACGGCACGGGCAGGGGCGCTCACGCTGCACAGCCCAAATGCTCTGTAGTCGTTTAGAAAATTACTGTGCCAGAATAACTTCAAAGTACGTATTCAAGCATCAAAAATAGTAGTTCTGTTACCCTGTTCATCTTTTTCCTTACAAAGTGGAAACTTGAAAATGTGTTTAGTTTCTTTAGAGAAACTTCAAGGATTTATTTTCTTTTTTGCTGAATTTTAAACTCAACCATCAATTTACTCAACAGAAGCAGCAGCAGATAGCAAGATGCATGTGAAAGGACAGTCCAAACCACGTCACCCCCGTCCAAGGTGTGCTTCCTGCAGCGACCCTGCTGCCGTGAGCTCGGTTGGCGTGTCGAGTTTCTAAACACACACAAATGGCTGGAAACGGGAGTATGTGTTAACTTTGCTTCACCGGACTGAATAATAACTTCTGCTGGGCGTTTGCAGAAAACACTGCTTTTCCACTTAGTCTGAGAGTTCACAAACATTTCAGGACGCCTGTGATTCCAGGAAACCAAACCAAACCACAATAATCAGGATTTCAGTACTAGGGGGTATTACAGCTTGGTCCTAAACTCATTCATTGTTGCAATGAATACAACAAGGATCAAATTCATAACTGATTAAAACAAAGCTAAAAGCAAATAACCAAATTACAGCATTGGTGTTAAGCAAAGCTGACTGGCTGGAATGAGAAATGATAGCCCAGTGTTTGTTGTTTTGCATGTGCGTGGTGTTTACAAAGTACGTGTTAATCATCGCTGGCACCCAGCAGGAAGCTCTACTTTAAAATGGTTTTTGTGGTTTTGTTTAAAAGACAGTAAACAG
The DNA here is from genome assembly GCF_036013475.1 of Columba livia. Taxonomy (NCBI): domain Eukaryota; kingdom Metazoa; phylum Chordata; class Aves; order Columbiformes; family Columbidae; genus Columba; species Columba livia. Next base: position 854,810 of record NC_088610.1, read on the forward strand.
GAACGTTCCAAACTTACCTAAAAACATCCGGAGGCAGCAAAAGGAAAAAATAGCTTGGTTCCTTGTCCAGATGAGCCCAGCTTTTAAAATCGGACACTGTAAATGAGCGGTGGGCCGGCCGGGACGCTGGGCAGCGCCGGGATGCAAAACTGTAGGTGTCAGAACTGCTTCTTACCCAGATGTTACCCCTTTTACTCCTGGGTGTGTGGTTGTCATCTGTCCCATTCTCCCAGGTGAACAGAGGCGAGCCTGGGCTGGAAAAGCTGCACGCGGTTGTGCATCTGGAAGGGACCGTGGCAGGACCCGAATTAAACAAAACACGAGCAACTGCATTCTCAGAGAGGATGCTCGCTGAAGTTCTGATTAGGGGCAGATAAAAATGCTCCTTCAAGGAGCTTAAATGTTAGAAATCTCAGGGTCTTTTTCTGGTTTGCTGGATACAATAACAACAGTCTAAACTATAAATTAGTATCCCATTTTAAAAGCTGATGCTTGTTTCCCGTGGCAATAGCGCCGTTTATGAGCAGCACTGTGGATCTCAGAATATCCCCCTTGGGAACTGCATGTTCTTACTACAGCTGTTTTGTTTAAGCAATAACTTGCAGGCGTATTGGCATTAGGAGGCAGCAGCGTGTGTCTCGTGCTGGGCGCATGGCGAGGACACGCACCAAGGTGTTTATCCAGAGCTGCAGGGCCCGTCTCCTGCTGAGCTTTACGCTCGGCCTAGAAAGACCATTATATCCAGGGCTGAATTTTAATGAAAACAGAGTCTTGTGAAAGAGTTCATAGCAATAAACTCTTGCATGGCAATGGTGCAGAATTTCCACAGCGAGGAGCTTTGAAAAAATGCAGGATTTGGTGTATGCTACAAAGGAAATAATGTCTTTAATTAATTAATCTACTGTCTTGGCTGCATTACTTTTTAATATCCGTTTGCATATTCTGTGAATAAACGGGTTTGCCAGATGGTGCTTAAATGATCCTTTGAAAGTGTTTTTCTTGAGAACATGGGGAGTAGTCACTAAAGGAGATGCTGTTCTGAAATGAAGTCGTAGGATCCGTTTGCTGCAAGGCGGCTGGGTGAGCGCAGGGCCCCGAGCTGGGGTGTCCGCAGAGCCCCGAGCTGGGGTGTCCGCAGGGCCCTGAGCCGGGTGTCCGCAGAGCCCCGAGCTGGGGTGAGCGCAGGGCCCTGAGCTGGGTGTCCGCAGGGCCTGGGGGCGGGAGGCAGAGATTCCCACGCAGGACACGCTGCTCCTGCTCCAGAAACCAGGTTTATTTCCAATGGTTCCCTTGCTCCCCGCCTGGCCAGGGCAAGTCACAGGCCTGCTCGCAGCGCTGTGCGCACACCAACTGTTCTGAGCAAGCACAATGACACATAACTTACATACGTGCTAACTGGGATACCTTGGGGGAACATTTTGACATTTTGTTAATGTGCACATGAAGTATTCTTTCTGTCGCTTTTAAAGATAAACGAGAGCAGTTTTCTGAATTGAGCACAACCTGTATCGTTTGTTGCTTACAAAGACCTTAAACCTGAGACCTGCTAAGCCAGATGGGAGCAGCAGTGCCGCCCGTGGCCGTGCCCGGGGCAGGGTTGTGCTGGAGCTGATGGCAGCAAATCCCCGGGTGTGAATTCCCAGCCAGGGGAAGGGATTAGAGTGCTGATGAAACCCCTGCTGATGAAACGATCTTGGCAGAGTTCACAGCCTTTCAAACAATACGGTCCCCCGCAGCAAATCTGTTTGATCCAGGGAACCTTTTTGCATTTCCGTTTTGTCAGTGTGCATATTTTTAATAGAAACATCACCATTCTCAATTAGCCCGTGTTTAGTAAGATTTTATTGAATTGTTCAGTGTTATGTTGGTGAATGTGAGTATTAAAGTTATTTATGATTTATACATACAAAGAAACTAGGGAAGTAAAATCAGTAAGTAGTTGGGTTTTTTATGAAATGCCTGACAAATTTAGATTAAAGAGGCCACTGTGCTTTGGCTGTGAACTCACACAGTGTTTGCTGGAATGTCGTGCCTAATTGTAAGTGATAATGCTGTGTGCATGAGAAATGGAGAGGGCAAAGGAGTTCACCTGTTTCAGCTGCACACTACAGTTTAAGGTGCAACCTACATTTCATGGGTTTCAAATAAGATTAAAGGGCGCTTTCTTCATGTAGATAAACACACTTATCCATTTTTATTCTGTTGACAGCAGAGTTATCGCAGATTGGGACATGTTTTTTTATATGTGAATGCAGTTTAGAACATTCCAATATCCAGTCTGGGAACGAGCTTTTAGATACCAAAATGACAAAGAATCTTTCTCATAGGAAGGGGAGAATCTGGAGCCTGTGCTTTAGAATACCATAGATATCTTTACTGTTAAACTCAGCCGTTTGAAGCAGCAGGGTAAAGTCCTGGTTCTGAGAAGATCTTGCAAAAAAAATCCAACAATGCAAACCCAAGAATTTCGCCGTGGTCTGTTCTGCAAAGGCTTCCCCTGAAACGTCTGATGAGCTGCTGCTCGGAGCAGCCGTCGCGCTGTAACGTCGGTGCCAGCCGGGGCTGAGCAGAAGGGGCCCTGACGGGCTGCAGTCGTCCGGAATGTTTGTGCGTCCGGCCAAAACAGCTGAGAATTGATCGGTTTTCTGTTCCAGTTATTAGTAGTTACTCCCGGTTTTATTACCGAGGAGTATGACTTTCCTCTGGAGTGGGTGTCCGGGCTCTGAGGTTTGATTCCTAAACTGAAGCGGCGGTGCGAGTAACTCAGGCAGCAGACGCTGGATGGAGCCCTCCTCTCCGAGGACACCCATGGCACGGAGAGACGGAAACCCGCCCTGGTGAACCCTTCAGGCGTTTTCTCAAGATCTGCTGAATCTAAAAATAGGCTGTGGAAGAGCAGATGTGTGTCGGTGTCCAAGGCACAGACTCGGTGCCACCATGGCAAGGACGGGCCTTTCCTCTGGGCCTGTCTGGCACAGACGGAGGCTCTGTGACTGGGGGAAGTGCCTGGGATGAAAGGGAACGATACAAATAAGTGGATTCCAGCGCCAGTCAGTGCGGGTCTGTCGCCGGGCTCCTGCCCTGCTGGGGAGCTCTCCGGAGCCGAACCCGCGGGAAGGGCCGCGAGCCAGCGGCTCAGAGCCCCGGGCACAGTGACAACGTGCTTTGCAGAGTTCTGGGTGGCGCCTTTTGTGTCTGGATTGTGCTGTGCTTGTGAGGGTGCCTGTGCTGGAAATGCACTTTTGCTTCATCAACCACACTTAACTATTTATAGGTTTGGTTTTTTTAAATTGAAATTATAGAGTAGCTTTGCCAGTACTTACTACACAGAAATAAAGTCAGGACAAAGCCCTTTAAAACTGCAGACATTTTCAGGCCTTTCATTAGTATACTGAGGGTTCAATTCTTAGGAAGAAAAAATAACATTAGAAGCATAAATGTAACGTTTCCTGGTTTTTCAAATGTAAGTAAAGGCATTTTTGAGCATTCCAAGTTTCCCTTTTCTTGCCTGTCCCCGGGGCGGGCAGCGGCAGCGGCAGCGGCTGTCTGTGGTGCGGACGGATTACGGTCAGTCAGCAGGACGGGGCTTTAGCTCGTGCTCTCCTTCCTGGCCAAAGGAGATTAAACCACTCCAGCTGCCTGGGTCGTTTTCATTGGCTTGAGAATGGGTGGATTGTTTTTATTAGGCCCTGATAATTTTAAAAGTAGCCTAATGTGGTTAGTGCTTGTTTCAAACACAGATTGCCTGAATGGCTCACTGCTTGTTGTGCTCTCATTGATTACTAGTGGTTTTAATTTGTTCAGAGGCTTAACATGTAACGTCTTGGTTGTATTATAGCTGGAACACTGCCAACCAATTTTTACTGAATAGTCTCGTCTCGTTACCTGGAGGTACATTCTGTCGTCCCTGGTTTGCGTGGCGGGGAAGCAGCAGGGATCAGCAGGGAGCCGGAGCTGTGTGCGGGTGTCCCCACCTGCCCTGGGTGACGGTTCCCACGCAGTCTGTGTCTGCCCGGCTCAGCTTCGGATCCTGACCTCGTGCTTTGCACATCTCGCTGGCCGAACGGCGCTGTGGAAAGGAGCTGCGTGCGTATGTACGACACTGTGCCAGCTCCAGAGCTCCGTGCTCTTCTCGTGTTTTCTGTTCATGCGTCAGGTTGTGCTCTTCATATCATGTCTGTAAAAGTGCCTGACAAATGTTTGCTTAAACTTCAAAGCCTGTAAAACTGAAAAATATCTGATATGCAGTGACTCTAAGTCAGAATCCTACAATTCACAGGGACTTCTAAAATAGTTTTTTAAAATCTTGTCCCCCTGGTGAACACCTCTCCATGTAGACGTCATCTTCTCTGAACTGAATGAAGACAAGTCACCTCATAGGTTATACCCAGACTGGAAATGGGTGTTCTGATCTGAATTGTCTGACTTATTTGTTCCACCAGCGATTCAGCAAACCTGGAACACGGTGCTTGTTGCTGGGTTTCCCAACAGAGAGCAGCACGTTTGCTGTCCCCTCCCCAGCCTGCCTGCCCTGCCCCGTGTCCCCAGAGCTTGTCCGCGAGCCACCGTCGGAGTTGGTGTCGGAGTTGGTGCTGGAGTTGGTGTCGGAGTTGTAGCTGGAGTTGGTGTCGGAGCCTGTGCCGGAGTTGGTGCTGGAGCCAGTGTCAGAGTTGGTGCTGGAGTTGGTGTCAGAGCCGCTGTCGGAGCTGGGGCCTCAGGCCTGAGCTGTGGCCATTGGGGCTGTTTGTCACTGCGAGGAATCTCAGAGAACATCCCCACAATTGCCGCCCTGTCTGTATTGAGCTCTGGGAGCGTTCCCTCACATCCAGCATTGACAAGAAAACGCCCACGTTGCCTTTGTCCCCTCCAAGCGCTGCCGAGCGTTCTGTGGCGGTGCTGACGGCGAGGGGCACACAAGCGCACTAAGCGTTAGCAGATTTCTGGGCACTGAACCCTTCACTTCTCTCTTCACACTATCTCCCTCCTCCTCAGTTTCTGTGCCTCGCAGAATTTATTTTCGTCTTCTTTTTGTTGAGTACAGATTGTTAGCAGTGTCCCTGGAAAGCAGCTTGGAAAACGTTTAAAAAAATGTAAAAATCCCCATGTATACGAGTATTTTTTACAGTTGTTTATTTAGGATGTAAGTAAAACAAATGGAAGAAGTGGAAAGAAACAGACACGTTTAGAGTCGTGTTCACATCAAGCCCTGTGTAGAGCTGTAGAAATTAATCACAGTATGTGTGAGACCAGTAGTAACCATGAAAATGAGCAATAAAAGGCTATCTCTTTCTCTCACTGAAAAGGATTATCACCGTCCAACAAATGCTCCAATAGCAGCTGTGCCAGGATAACTGTTAGTGAATTAGTTCTTCATTCTCAAGGGCAATATTATTTCCATTAGAACAGTATCAAACAATTGCACTTGATTATCAATTAAGTTGGCATTTCTGGGGATTTTTTTGGGTGTTGACCTAGGCTGTTGCAAACACTATTGGACAAGACGGTATTTTAATGTATCTTTTAACATGCCTTCCTCTCACTTCTTTCACTCTCACTAAAATGATTTTGCACAGTGGGCTCGTGAACACCATTTGAAGAGCGGTGGGTGCTGGCCGGCCCCTGCGGCAGTGTGGTCCGCGGGGTCGGGGGTGCTGCACGGCCCCAGAAGCAGCTCCCAGGCGTCATTCCTGGGATTCCGTGTCCCCACGCAGGACCTGCCGCCAGGCAGCTCCACTGACACGCTCTGGTACCTCTGGCAGTCTCTTCAAACTCATTTCTTTATTAGCCTAAGCACCTTCACATGATTAGATGCTGTTCCCAGCGATTCCATATGCAGCGATGCAGGCTGAGCTGGGAAAACAGATGGACATCACCAACTCTAATGAGCAGGCATTGTCTTTAGAGGAGAAGGAAAATATGGTTTCTTTGATTCTGAAATCATGAAGGGAATGTTAATCAGAATAGTTACCATTTCAGCTAGTCTCCATCAAGATTCAGAGAAAGAAGAAGTAGTACCACAGCAGCACCACGAGTACTGGCCAACATGCCCCCGGGAGCTCGCTCTGCTGGGCAGGACCTCTGTGGGACATAGGAATTATTACTTGTCAGATTTCCTTTCGTTCCTTCAAGTGCATTCCCCGCAGATCAGTGCAGCTGCTGTGCTTGTTGGGACGTTGCTCTAACAAGCCCTTCCCAGTGATCTTGTCTGGCCAAAGCCAAAGAGCAGGGGCAGCGTGCAGCGGGCGGTGTGCCCTCAGCCGGCTGGGCCTGGAGAACTCACCTGCCTGCAGGCCCTCTGCTTTTGTTTTTACTTTTAATTGCTAGATCACTACACCAGGAGCTACCTACCCACGGGACAGCAGGGCGGGAGAGTGCTGCTTCAGGGGGGGCAGGGCAGCTGGAAACGCTCTGTGCACGGGGCAGGAGGGACGGGGGGTCTGTCCCCAGAGCCCCTGGCTCCAGCAGCAGCCACTGGGGGCCGGCTCCTCTCTTCCTCCTGTTCTGCTCCTCTCTTCCTCTTGTTCTGCTCCTCTCTTCCTCCTGTTCTGCTCCTCTCTTCCTCCTGTTCTGCTCCTCTCTTCCTCCTGTTCTGCTCCTCTCTTCCTCCTGTTCTGCTCCTCTCTTCCTCCTGTTCTGCTCCTCTCTTCCTCTTGTTCTGCTTCTCTCTTCTCTTTGCAATCAGCAGGCTCTCTGAGCACCCTTCTCCGGGAACCACAGGAGCCATCGCTTCCTTTGCTGCCGTCGGCTCTCCTGGCTTTTTAAAACGAGAAGAAGTAAGGTTACTGGGGGAGGACATAATGAGAGTTCTCATTTACTGCTGCTTGGTGTGTTTGTCTCCACATCACAATTCCGTCAAGACCTGCCCAACCACTATTTTAATTGTTCTGTGACACTTTAATGCTTGAGCTCAGTCCGTCTCAGTGTTGAACTGAGATCACCTGGGAGGAGTTAGCACAATCCCAGTCTGGTGCTTGGCGCACACTTCAGTGCTGCCGCTGACCGCTCGTTACAGCGCTCATTCTGCTCCCGTTTAAACTGCAACACCGTCATTTTGGCTTTCGTGGCAAACGAAATGAACACTGCAGCCAATCGAGGGGTGTTTTTCAAAGAGTAGACCAAGGACAGGAGCTTGTGATGCACTGTTGTACCTTTTGGAGAGTGGCCAAGCAGAAGATTTAAAACATGTTTTTCTTCTGGGGACCATTCAATTACTACATCAGCTACCACATGAGTAAGAGTAAGCAGCACTTTTCAAGATTGGGAGAATATATAAAGAGCTAAATAAAACCGTCAGTGAATTGAAAGTATATGCAAGGTGAGCCAACAAGAACGGAGAATGAGCAAAGATCTAAACATTCCATCTGGCCAGTGACGATCCAGAGGGACTGCAGCTCTGTCAGGAGAGGGCCGCTGTCAAACAGCTCGGCTCCGAGAAATCACATCGGGTTCAGCGCAGTGCGATTGTTGTTGATCAAATACGCATTTTGCAGTGAAACCATCTGCAATGTGATTTGCGTCTTGCCTGACCAGAATATAATGAGCGTGCAGTAGCATGTTGCAGTACATGAGTTTCTATGCTATTGTTAACAAATTAGGCGATTCTTTTTGTAAAATCAGAAAATAATGGTAGTGCTGCCCATGTCTAAAGTGGGAACATGCAGCAGGTGGCCTGATGTCTGAGCAGAAGGGCGGGAGGCGATGGGACACCCGGCATTGCTGGCATTGCTGGCCGCGGAGTTGCCCGGTCGGGGGAAGGAGGAGCCCCCAGACCCTCCTGCTCAGCCTTTCTAGACCAGGCCTTGGAAAGCTGGACTCAAGTGAACGGCTGAGGATGTCCCGGCAGGTCTGAGGGAGCAGCTGTGCTCCTGTTAGAAGATTCATAAAACCTACAAAAGACCTCATGAATTTCTAAAGACTCCAAAATGAAGAGTGTGCAGAATAACATCTGCTTGTGTTTCCTGAGGTCTGTTGTTGCATCTGCCCTGACAAAGGATCCTGAAGAATGCACATTGTTTGTATGTTTTCTAAACATTGCATGAGACACCATTTCTAGCGGCTCGTTTGAATATCCAGGAATATTCTTTCACATTAATCCCCTCTGCAATCAAACAAGAATTGAGAGGAAAATCTGTTCTTGTTTTAATATTTGAAAAAGCAATCTGCTGAAAATCAAGCAATTACGGTTGCTGGAGGCATTGATGAAGGTGGTTGGGAACCAAACGATTGGTCCCTTTCTGTGATATTCCTTTGCTGTTCCATGAAGCTTTTCCACCTTTGCTCCCGCCAGCGATTGAGGGCAGGGCACAGCACGGGCCTGCGGTGCCTGGGGGGATCTTGTAGGGCTTGGCAGTACCAGGCTGTTTGAGTTCGCAGGGTGGTGAAGAGGTTACAAGGAAGTGTATCGCCTCTTTTTTTTTTCTTCAAAATACTCCAAACAGTAGCAGAGACAATGCTGGTGATCCTGAAAGTAAAATGAACTCCCTGTTACAGGTTTAGCTTGCGAACAAGCATTAGTTCTCCATCGCTCTGCGGGTGCTGCGTGCTGAGCGGGTGGTTTGGGCGCGGGGGCTGCGCTGCCGCTGTGTCCCGCGGGTGCTGCTGCCCGGCAGCTCCGCTCTGCTCGCACAAAGCCAGCGCTGGGTTCCCTGCTGGGCTCTCCTGGCTCCTCTGTCCCATCCCAGCCCATCTGGTGCTGCCGCAGGATCGTGGTAGCGGCCGGCACAGTGACGTGCGGCCCCTGTGTTTTTGTTACTTTGCATTTTCTTTCTCCACTCCATCACCAAGGTTAATGAGCAAGCGAAGGCTTGGTTTAACGTTACACCAACATGGTGTGACATTTTCTACTTGTTTTGTGATCTTTTCTCCTATTTCTCTCTTCTTGAGACTCAAGCTAGTGCTTTATAAAATAAATTCCAACTTACTGGATGTAATTCGTACTGACTACTGTAGGCAGCGGCGCTGGGAATGAGTGCATCGCTGGTTCCCAGCCCTCCCCGCCAGCGCCTGGCCCTGTGGAGCGGAGCGGTGGCTGCTCCCTGCAGGCGCGTTCAGGCGGCGGGCACGGCTTGCTGCCTGCCTGTTTGTCGGGAAGGGAACAGCGCCACGGATTGTCTTCACATTAGCCAGGGTTTTGTTCTTCTCAGAACTGCTGGACGTTGGGATGTTGGAAATTGAGCTTGCACTTGGGAGCTGCAGTTGGAGTCAGTAGGTGCTGTGCTGGCGCTCAGCAGCGCTGCTGGAGCTGAGCGCGCTGGCGCTGCCGGGACTGGTGAAGGAGCCAGGCGCAGTTTTGGTGGGGAGGGAGCAGCCCCAGGCCCCGCGTGGGGAGCAGCAGCGTGCCCCACGGGACCGCGCTGGGTTACGCTGGAGCGGGCTAGGATCGCAAACATGAGCAAGAGAGCAATAATTTTAATGCAATACAGATTAATGATGTTATTTTAATGTTCTTTTTTGAATGTGAATAAATATTATTTCAATATCGTCTCTAAGTTATGCAACAGGCCGTTTTGTCACTTTGAATAATTGGTTATTGAAAAATCTTTTCCATCTGTTTATAATAAAAAGCATCTGTTCAACATCTGCCAGAAGAAAAAAGACTTTGGTGGGAGAGAATCTGTGATTAGGGAGAGCGGTGTCTGTTCGGAGGCCGGGAACCACGGGGGGAACCTGCATCATCTGCATTTTCAGAGTTTAGAAGGAGGCTCGAGCCGGAGCTGGTTCTGGGCCCATTATGCTGTGAATTTCTCCTGATGATATGGGGGAAAAGCTATTTCATTTCCATTTTGAAGGCAAAATTCCCCTATGTGCGGTGGCGACTGGTTGAGATCCTGAGCTGATCCCGTCTGCTGAAATCACTGAGCATCTTCTCTTGGCTGTGGTGTCTTTGGATGGGGCCCTGGGACCGTGATCCTGTCCGCGGAGCTCAGTGCGCATCGCCTTTGATTTCGCTGAACGCTGATGGAGACATTTCATGAACAGTGCATTGAAGCAGCATTTGGGTGTTTCTCTTTTCACATGATCTACGTGAAGAATCTTCATTCCCTGGGTACCGAATGTTATAGGTGGAGAAATGAAGAGTCATTTCCAAATATTTTGTTGGCAGTTTAGGTCTAGCGATTAATGTAAGTTTGGTGACAAATACCATTTTTTCCGTTCTCGTCCCTGTTCTGAAAGAACCATCTCCTTGACTTCTTGGATGTGTTTACAGCCCTACAGCTCTGGCAACTTTCCTGCCACAGGGTCACATTATACGTCCCTGTTATCACTCCTCTCGCTCTCGTCAAATCTCCACGGGCAGTGTAACTGAGAGATCCCGGTGCTGGATTTATTGTCCCTCTGTGAGCCGGAGAGCAATGCCCAAGAGGTTACAAAGGCCGAAGTGCGGTCTGTGTCTCTCTGCTCCACTTGCCCATCGCTCTGCGTTTCCACAAGAAATGAGGTGCTACATCTGCTTTGCAGCTTCGTTTGCGTGATCTCATGATCATCAGTCCCCGGGAGAGAGCACAGCCCAAGAGCGCACGTGCTCTTTACTCGCACAGACTGGACATGACAAATGCTTCTGCATTCTCATGTGTTCTGGGTTTCGCTCAGAAAAACAGAGCCACACAATCCCAATTGTCTGTTGCTTGGCCCGCGTTCAGTGTGAGGAAGACAGACTATATGTTTTCATACTGAGCACATATGCTTTACTGTAGTTAGTCACATGTTGTAAAGCTATTTTTTTACATCATCTTTTACTGTTCCTGTTTAATTTTGGGTTGTCAAAGAAATAGCACTAGACACTGCGCCGATTGATGTCACGGGCCGTTCTGTTGTTAACAGTATTTTACGGCAAATGCCTTCAGGGTACATAGTGCTGTTGGACCCTTTTCCGTAAGGACGGCTGACCCTTTTCACAGTGGCGCAGCGTCGCGCTGAGGATCCGGCAGCTCTGGGGCCCCGCCGGTGGGCGGGCAGGGAGCGCTGAGAGCGCGGCTGGGTCCGCACAGCCCCGCTCACCACGGAACCTCTGCACATCGCGCGGCTCCTCCGTCAGCGTTAATTCTTGCTCAGTTAGGATAATAATTCCACGATGCGCCTGGAAACTAAGATCTACTTAAACTCACAAAGCAAAGTTTTGGTCTGTGTAGTGTAGAATGAAGTCCCAGTCTCTGCCAATGTTCATCCCTCTCAGAGTGATGCTGTGAAAGCTGATGGGCCGAATCATGGTGGCGGTGTCCAGTGTGTCCTCCACGAGAGCAAAATGTGGACACCACAGAGTCCCGCCAGCACCGTTCCCTGGCGGTGGCTCCTGCCTGGGGACCCTGCAGGGAGCAGGGGGGCTGAGCTGTGTGCTTGGAGGAGCATGAGGCCGTGGGGAACGAGGAGCCGTCGAGGGGACGTGGCAGCAAGGCCTCCTTGCTCTTGCCGTCATGCCAGCGATACCGGCCTTGGCTGCTTGTCCTGCAATCTCTCAGGAGCTTGGTTTACCCCTCTCTCTGGCTTGAATGCAGCCCCAACGCTTTCTCCTTGTCGTTAGGGCTTGTTGGTGGGTGCAGCTCCGGGAACCTCACCCGTCCGGTCCCAAGCCCCCGAGCCATCCAGGATAGATCTGCATTTCCATTAATGAGGTCGTTTGTTGTGCTGTGCAGGGGAATTCCCCGCGCTGCTCGGGATGCCGGGTACCCTCTTCACCCCCACCGCCAGGAAGATGTGTCATCTGCTTCCCCGGGGCAGACACCAGGTTCTTGGGAGCACCTACTTATTGCCATGGAGTAATCAGTCAGGCTTTATCAACCAGTGGCTTTGATAGGGCATTTATACGTACATGGCTGTTGAGAACGAGATCTGATGCCCTGGAGTTATAGAAGGAACTGTCGGGGTAATGGGTGAAACTGCCATATTGCTTTGGCCTCAGGGGACTGATTTTGTAAAAGTAAGCAAATGGCGTTATACCTTCCCAGATTGTTTAATGAAGAGTGTGACAAGCTGGTGACAATGGTACGAGCTGCTCCTCCCCCAGGAGTACATTCCTGTTCAGCGAGCTGATCCCGCCGTCCTGCGAGATGGGAAACTCCTCTGCTCCTCTGTTCCTGTCTGCCTGGGGACTTGCTTTACAGTCCACTTGGACTTTGGTTTTTGAATTATATGTGCGCACGTTCCATTTGGAAGTAATAACATTTTGCAAGTTTCCTATTTTTAGTCCTTTTTCATGGTTTTCTGTGGGATGCCTCACCTCCATTAGTAGTAGCTCTTTGGTTTGGCACATTATGGATCCCTGTTAACTGCATTGCTGGAAAGTCCAGCACTGATTGAGGAAAAGGACTTTACATTTTGTTCTGTTAGTTATAGTTCTCATAATCATTTTGGCTAATTGCATCCTAGAGGCTTTATCTTTGTAGGCCAAAATCGCTTTATTAATATTTATTATTTAGACAAATGATTCAGAAGAGCACTGATGTTTCACTTTAATGTAAGGAATAAATCTTGATTCTGCCTGTTGGTAGCTGGAAATGTTAATATTATATGTAGAATAACTTACAAACTTCCCATAGGAAAACTCTGGAAGAGGAGCCGTGTGCCCGCGGGGGCACGTGCAGCCCGTGCACGTAACGTGGGGCAGCAGGGTTTTGTAGATGGAAGCAACAGTATTCGTTCGTCCAGGAGGAACTGGCTGTTCTGCTGCTCTGTGTTGCGCACACCTGTATTACCTGCCTCTCATGGTGTGATGCATTTATGACAAAAATCTACTGCTCGTTTGTGACACAGTTTGTAGTTTCTGACCTCTGCCTGAGGATTAGGCTGTGAATTTAAGCCAGACCATTTAGTTGATGACCTTTGGCTGACAGATCATGGGCTGTTCTTGCGTTTGCTGGGACTGTCATTCACCACTGGATTCTGTTTTGTCCTGATGAAGTGTAGTCTCCCAGCAGCCTGGGTTTGTATCTGCGACATCCCTTCTTGATTTTGCCGTGCTGCCTGCGCTCGCGCTCCCTCCTGGCTGACACGGCTCATTCCCTTCTTGCATCCATTTCAAACCTGGAGAACTGCAGGTCAGACGAGCGCAGAAGAAAGGGAAGGGAAGGGAAGGAAGGGAAAGGGAAAGCCAAAGGGAAAGGGAAGGCAGCTGGCCCGGCTCTCGGCAGCCTGGCCCGGGGGCTGCGGTGCCGTCACAGCCGATGGGCGCGGGCTGGTCCTGGCCAGCTGTGCTGCCCCCACCACACCGGGCGCACAGCTGGCGTGTGTTGCAGTGGCAAACAGCTGTATGGTCGGTCAACAGCTGTCTGGTCGCTGGGGGGGGGGACAGATGTGTCCCAGCACACACCGCATGGAAAATAACACCTGGCTACACTTGGTCATGTAGCATTCGTTTTTAAGGCACTTTCTGTTCCCTTATAGGAACATACTTATCTAACCCCAGATTTAATAACTGTAACTTTCCCCTTGTCAGCTGAAAAAATTTACATCTTCAGTATTCTACAGCAGTGTAAAGGAAAAACTTCTGAACAAAACGAAAAATGAATGAAATGCCTCTTTTTTGTAGACTAGAAAAAAAATGTTATTAAACCCACTTTGTTTCTACTGGTATTTTTTATCCCAGAAGCATTGTCTCAGGAGCCTCTGTGGTTAATGAAAGTTTCATCTTAAATGCTTATGAACAGTTTACAGCTTTTTAGAATACCAGAACAAGTTGGTTTTATTTCCTTTCCTTTCTCAGGTTGGTATTTATGAACTTGGCTTCCCCGTGCTTGGTCCCTAAGGACCCCAGCGCCGTGTCTCTGCGTGCTGAGCCCCGTCGCGGCTGCGGGGCCGCGCGAGTCGGGCGGCCGGGGTGCCCTGTGGGACCCTTGTCCCGACACAGGGCGTTCCAGGGTCCCCAGGGCACCCCAGCTGCCTGGTCCTGACCGCTGGCTCTGTAAGAGTTCTGTGTGCCTGAGGAGCACAGAGCCGGCTCGGGCAGTGCCGCCTGGTCTGTGTGCATGGGGTGACAAGCGTGTCCCCACCACAGCTGGACATGGAGCTTGTCAGCTCCCGAGGCTGGGAAAACAAATGTCGGGGACCGAATGGCTGTGGGGTCCGTTCTGTTTCCTCTCCAGTGCGTGAAGAGCATCTGGCAACCATAGGACATTAATTTTCTGGGTCTGTATTGTTCTTAATTGTACGTGGCATCGTTGCCATATGGTCTGTCTCTGGCACGTGGCTTTAGCAGCCAGGCTATTTCTTATTCTTACTGCAAACAGCAGGACGTGGAGAGCACGGCCAAAAGCAGCGGTCTCAAAGGTGTTAACTCCCTCGGCACTTAACTTGTGAGACTTTCGTTATGAAAGTCTGTAATTAGTTTAAGGCAGTGGGTTCAAATGTTGTGCCTTATTTCTGTACTTAAAGTTAATATGTGTAAGTAAGTTATGATTGCAGTGATACAGACATATGATTTTAAGAATGTTCCCGTTTAGGCTCATTGCAGGGTAGGTACAATGACTTCACGTTATCTGGAGCAACATTTGGATGAGAGATCTGTCATCAGCTGAAATAAACCTGCACATGTCTCAGAGGAAGATGAAAAGCATTTACATATGCCAGCTGGAAAGCATTTGCTGTTTCCTTTTATCCCCCGTCTAACACTGAAAATCCCATAGTGTGCATCTGTGTAGGTCTCATAGTGCTCCAAGTTGCAGGAGGTTTGTGTGGCATTAGGCCGTACTAAGCCATTTAGACAGCCCTGATGTGTCAGTAATCCCGCCCTGAGTTAAGGCTGAGCTGGGCACTCCTGCTCCGTTTGCTTTGCGGGGCTCAGCGGTGGCGTTATTACGCTGCTGTGAATGGAACCTCCTGACCAGGCTGGTGGAAGCTGCTCGGGATTAATCCCACCCCCTGGTCTCGGGCAGCGTCTCGGGATACTGCTGGGAACAGAGGGCGCTCGCTGGGAGGAGCCCGCACAAAGACCTGACTGATGAATCCCGTTTGTCGTACGTGTTGGGCCAGAGCTGCTCTCCTCCCCTGAATGCCCAAAGCCGCGCTGTGTGCAGGGCGGCACGGCGCTGGAGATGGCTTTGCAGGTATCACTGGAGGTTCGGTGCTGCCTGAAGGGCAGATGGAGCCAGTCTGGTTTGCACCAGCCTGTGCCAAACCAGATTAAATCAGAGCTAATGGAAGAGAGGTGGGTGTGCACTCTGTAGGTCCGGATCATTGTGTAAGAGCTGCCCTTGCTTTCTGATTCTGCAGGAATGCAGCCGTTTATTTCAGCAGTCTTGCTGACAGAACAAAGCTGGCCGCCCAGCCCCGCTCCAGATGTCAGCCCTGTTCTTGGCACGCCTGCCGCACCAGGAATCCTCACTTACCGCTTCATCTCCGAGGAGCCTCTTCATGTGCAACACATCTGTTTAATCAGCAGCGAAGTTCTGGCCATGTTTTGACATGAGAAAACTCTTGGTTTTCTTTAGAAGGTTCGTGCAATTCCCGGCTGTCTTCAGCTGCTGATGGCAAAATTATGACAAAAAGAGCTTTCCCACTTCTCCGGGGCTGTAAGTGATAACCTGTCTCTCCAAATGCAAAGACACAGCAGGCCCTGAGCAGCTGCACCTTCATGGAGTGGATCTGCACTTTCATTAACTGCCCGAACAATAAGCGAGTTTAAATGTCCAGAGTATTATTCATTTTTGTCTTCAAAGCTTTGGAAATTCATCTTGTCTTGTAATGTATGGGGAAAATAATGAAAGCAGAAGGATGCTTATTTACAGACATGTACAGTAAGTTGTAGCTAAGTATACATTTAACCTCAACTAAAATATTGGAATAACATATCCCAGGTTCTGCTTAATCATTGAGAATGGAAGGATGAAGTTTCTTGATGCATCAAAAGGAAAGTCTTGTACTGTAGGTCCTTCACTTTGGTCCATTTCGGGAAATGTGTTCGGCAGTGACAACAAAAGGGAACACGCTGCTCCGACTGGTGAAAAGCAGCCGAGGCGGCTCAGATTAACGTTCTAGTGCGACTGAAGAAACTCAGCATGTCTGAATAATTTACTGCAAATTGGCAGCTGGCTGTAGTAAAAGGATTACCGTGAACCAAGGGTAGCAAAGCAACAGCAAGGAAAACTAGTATGGCTTTTCTCATTCCTATTAAAAACTAAGTGAACACCCGTAGCTTCAAAGCTCATGGAATGCCAGGAGCTCTCGAAGCAGGTAGTTGCTCACCAGAGCCCCTCCTCAGTGTCCGTACCTGTCCTGCTGTCCATACCTGTCCTGCTGTCCATACCTGTCCTGCTGTCCATACCTGTCCTGCTGTCCCCGCTGCCTGGGCTTGCTGGGGTGTTCCTTCCTGCCAGGCTGGGCTGGCAGCATCGTGGGGCCCAGGACGGTCACCTCAGCATCATGGGGCCCAGGATGGTCACCCCAGCATCGTGGGGCCCAGGATGATCACCCCTGCATCCTTTGGTCTTCACATCAGCACCGAGCAGCCTCCGTAAATGGAATATGTCAAACTTCAAGCCATTCAGTGTCCAAACCTCTGAGCACGTTGTACTTGGGCTCAGGACTGGTCTTTAATGTACATGTTTGCTCTGGCACCTCTTCTTCGTCCTTCCCATGGCTGGTCCCGTTTCTCTTGGAAGAGCCCACTCCAGATGGGTCTAGGACAGTCTGCGGTATCTTTTAATGAGGTGATCCCCTGGGTTCAAGAGAAGGTGGAGCAGAAGTCCCGCTTTCCCTGCAGCAGGTCCGGCCAAGGACGAGCAGCTGCACAAGTGCTGGTTCCAGCTCCCCCAGCACCAGGGTGATTGCCATCAGGTCCTGAAGCTCTTGGCTTTTCATCCCACTTCCAACTGCAAGAATTGCAGAGGTCACATCGTCTTCATTTAGGGGGACAAGGTTAGTAGTTACAGATGAAATGCGCATGGATGTCAGTGACTGCTTTCCTTGGGCTGCTGATTCTGAATGATTGATTCTGTGTGTCCCGCCGGAGCCACCAGCACCAGCCGTGCAGCGCGGCCAGCCCGGGGTCGGTACAGAAACACCCCTGAGCCGGCCCCGGCGCACGGCGTGCGGGCAGCGCGGCCCGGGGACCGCGGTGCCGCGGCTCTGTCTCCTCCTGAGCTCGACAGGTGGAGCGGTCAGAGCCCCAATAGGAATCGTGTGCCACGTTAGCTGCGCTGCCTCGTTTTACCATTGTATTCATCTCATGCTAGGAATTCCTTGGGGCAGCGTGAGGTGTGTTCTGACTCGGGAAAAAACTGGAAAGTAAATTTGGGATTTGTTTCAAAAGAGCTTGTTTGTTAGGGGTAACAAAAATTACTTACTTTCAGTCGGATTTTCCACTATTTTCATTGTACATGTACAAATTAAAGAAAAATTGAAGTATATTTTCCAGCAGAACAACATTTAGTCTAGTATAATGTGATTATACATTTAGCTTAGTATAATGTCATTATGAAGATGTCACTTTCATTAAAAAGTTAGTAAATAGAGACAATTTAGTATAGCTTGTGGCTTGTCAGGAATCCACTGTGTTGTACTGCTACAGCTTTACGCTCTGTGGAAACTGCGGCTTGTTGCCAAAAAGTGGGAAACATCAAGTCTTATGTGTATTAAAATGCATTTAGCGTTTTAGCTGTTGATAGTCGTGTAACTGCAGTACAAGATCTGCGGTGGGAAGCCAGCTACTCACCCTACAAAGAGCAGTTAGCGTGATGCCGTGCAGGTTTTACTGATCGCGTAGTTCGAAAGCGGGCGTGTGCTTTCCGAGCAGGGAGAGCACTCAGGGTCACCAGCTCCCCCCGTGCTGACAGCAAGAACTCGCCTGGAGAGGGACATGGTGAGGAGCAGCAGCTGTGCTGGGCTCCACAGCAGGATTGCTGGGCTCCATAGGGTTTGCTGGGCTCCACAGGGCTTTGCTGGGCTCCACAGCAGGATTGCTGGGCTCCATAGGGTTTGCTGGGCTCCATAGGATTTGCTGGGCTCCACAGCAGGATTGCTGGGCTCCATAGGGTTTGCTGGGCTCCACAGCAGGATTGCTGGGCTCCATAGGGTTTGCTGGGCTCCACAGCCCGCAGGTTTCACAGGAAAAGCAGCGTTGGCGGGAAGGTCTGACGGGCACATCCGCTGCTCGGGGTTCCTGTGGTAATTACTATTCAGTTTGAATCCAGGCAAGACCACAATTACATGACACAGATGTCCATATCATATCCAAATTTACAGAAGTCTAAAAGTAACATGTGGCATCTGAAACCCCAAAACCCCAAGATTTTTATTTTGAAGTCGCATGTTTGTCACAGATGCGTACGAAATAAATCAGTAGTGAGGTTGAATAAGCAGCTGTACTTGGTTCTTGCTTGATACACCTCAGAAATAAGGGTTTGCTTCCCGCTCTTGTTTTACTGGTATTTGGCCTTTTGGCTTCAGCCTCAGGCTTCGCTCATAACCATTTGTGTTTCCACGTCCTGGCCGCAGCACGGGGATGAGCCCACACAATGCGTCTTCTGCCTTAACACTCGGGTCATTGCAAGAGCTGCACCCCACATTGATTAAAAGGTGAGCTCATATTTTTCAGAGCAAGCTAAAGCATTAGAAGAATGTGATGTGATACTGGTTTTTGTTAATGAACTCTTGGGTCCTTCATTCTCTCTCAGACTAATTTTAGAGTGTTTTCAGTAATAAGAGTCTGGAGTGTGTCCAGACATGTTCTTATATACGGCTCTATCAGAAATGTTTGTAATGTTTCTGACCTATCTGCAGAGCAGTTGCTTTAGCTCAGAGGACAGTAAACAGGTGTATTGGTTAGATGCAGCACTCTTCCTTAGCTGTTATAATACCTGTATTTTATTGTGCCATGTTTATTACTCTCATGATTTCTATCAGGCTGGCTGCAGGAAGGCTCCGTCATGGAGAAGGTGACGAGCTGGGGACGTGCTGTGCGGAGGAATCCTCCCGGCCCAGACGTGTCCTGCCCTGTGCCCGCTGGGAACTCAACCAAGGACGTTTGTCCCCCGTCAGACATCTATCCTGCTTCTCCTGTAAGTACCAGATACAGTCTTCTGATTAATTGGTAACGTGGTTGACAAACCAGAATAGACTGGTCAAAAGACCTGTCACCTAAACAAGATCTCTTGGCTCCTGTTTCTCTTTGGAAAGACACTGTGGTGCTTCTTACTGACAGCGGTAGAAATTGCACTGGCATATATTTCTGGCAGAGATTTTGTATAAAAACCCACCCCCTCAGATTTCACTGGCCATTAGTGACTGTTTTCACCTTAATTCTATATGAACAACAGAGTTTTAGATGA
This sequence comes from Columba livia, assembly GCF_036013475.1. Taxonomy (NCBI): domain Eukaryota; kingdom Metazoa; phylum Chordata; class Aves; order Columbiformes; family Columbidae; genus Columba; species Columba livia. The sequence continues at coordinate 874,066 of NC_088610.1, forward strand.
TACTCATAGTGTCTATAACCCTTATATTCATGTTTTCTCATACTAGCCTTATTTCTGAAATTTTTGAATTTCCTGATTTATTTGAAAATGGTTTCTATTTAAATACATATGCTTACTGCATTTATTTTAATACTGGGTTTATTTCCTCTTTGGGGGTAAGCTTTAATTTTCACAGAATCATACCAGTTTGTCATAACACTGTCATCATAACATATCTCTAACTGTGGATTTTAATCAAATGCAATTAGAAAACAACTGGTTGAGGATAAATGGCAAGCTATGATGTAACAGGGACTATGAAAGCAGTGAGTTCTAGAAAGAGGGACCATGGGCCAGTCACTAGTTGCCTGAGCATCAAAAGCAATTTGATTTGGTGTTGTCCTGAGTAGCAAGGGCCAGTTTGCCCTCCATTTACTCACATGTGAATCTTTACTACAATAAGATGATGAATACCCTAAAAACTTGTTCACCAGTCAATAGTGAACCGGCTCTGAACCATTTCCGTGGCCCGGCTCTGTACAGCACTCGGGTACCTCCAGCGCAGAGCATCCGCACGCTGCCGTGTGCTGGCTGCAGAACAGCCCCTCTCTGCCGGGGACAGGAGCAGCAGTACCCGCCGGGCAGCTGGGGCTTTCGCTCCCCCAGCACGCTGCGAGTCTCTGAACTCTGCTGATTGTTCCAAGAGTCGTTAAAGGAAAGCTTTCCCCAGTGGAGGTCTGCAGAAAGGAGGCTATCGGAGAAGTCCTGGGCAGCGTTTGTGGTGGTTTGTGTTGGTTTGGGTTGGTTTCCCCGCTGAGCTCTGCAGCGGAGGTGCGGGTGACCGGGGCCGAGCTGCGGCGGCACCGTGCGGGCTTTGTGCCCACAGGACACGCTGCGCTGAGCGTGGCTGTGGGGTCCCTGTGCAAGCTCCCCTGGGCAGCCTCCGCGGGGCTGCTGGGTACCTACAGTGGCTTTCAGACAATAGTGCCATGTGAACGAAACACAGTGCTGCTTGGGAAGCATTTCAAGCCCCTCAGCTCTCCCATGGGCCGTGTCGTGCAATTCTAAAACCCGACATATGTTTCTGTGTTCATCTTTATATAGACTCTTCCTTTTATTGGGAACTTCTCCTGAGAGCGTCTGGTGTCTCCTCTCTGCTCCTTTTCTCCGTTCCCTTTTTGGTCCTTTATCTCTCACCAGCTGGGACAGGAGCAGGACGCTGCGCTGCCGGGGTCCCCAGCCGGGACCCTCCGCAGGTGCTGAGAGCAGCAGCTGTTTTGGGGCAGCAGGGCAGCCAGAACCAGCCCTTGGGTGGGAGGGAGAAGACAGCTGCAGGCTGGTGGGGGGTGGCTGCCAGCTGGGCTGAGGGAGCAGGGCTGCCCAGCCAGCTGTGCCTGCAGCTGTGGGTGGTGAGGGAGGAGACAGGAGGGGTGGGCCAAGCCTAAAGGGTAGTCCTTGCTCTGGTGATAAAGCGTGTCTGGATGCATGGCAGGGGAGCTGGAAGAGGGTAAACTCCCAACGGGTGTGCCAGAGAGCTCAAAACTGCCAGTAAATCTGGGATTGCTGGCAAACTCTTGCAGGGAGAGTGCTGGAGCAGCGCCTTAAACTGGGGCTGAATAAGGACAAGGGTATGGTGGGTTTATAAGTGGGTAAAACTTCTGATGGTTGGACTGAAGGAAAAAGTGTGTGTTGCCCTTAGTCTACAGTACAGATTCAAAGTACTCCCCGTTAGAAAACAGCAAGCCTAATTATATAAAGCTTTATCTGATGCTGACATCAATGGGATCTTTGCAAGAGTTTCAGTGGGCCTGAACCATTAAGTCTTCAGAGGAGGAACATGCAGGGGATTTTCAGGGACTCTTGCTGTTCTCCAGTGTTGTGTTTCCACCGCTCAGTGACTGGTGACTTCGATACTTTATATTTCTGCTAAAGAAAGTGTCTCCTTTGACTTCTCATTAGTTTAGTGCTGGAAGATGGACTGAGCAGAAAGTACTGCAAGAAAGACGAGGCAGGAAACTCCCATTTAATGGTTCTTGCATGTTTAACAAAGTGAACCCTCTGTAGGGGTTATTATGGTGTGAGCAGAGGGTGATTAGTGGTGACTCAGTGTAGGGGAAATAAAAAGTAGCTGTTTGCCACAAGTTCTTCATCATCCTCCAGCCAGAACAAATGGCAATTGCTGTAGTGCCGCTTTGTGGTGAAAACGAGAAACAGATACAAGAAAAATTCTCTTTACGCAGACACAGTCACTGAACAGAGGAGCTGAGGTTGTGAGCCGTGTTTCACAACCCGTCGCCCTCTGCGGCGAGCGGGGCCCCGTGTGCGAGCCGGGGCAGAACAGGCGCAGGCACCTTGGCCAAGGAGGGGACGTTCTCTGCTCTGGTGAACTTTCCGGCCTTCTGAGCCTGAGCACTTCCTTGGCTTCATCCTAATCTAAACCTGACTTTGATCCAAAGATCTTTTACACGGTTCCAGATATTTTTTAGGCTGTACCATGTTCTCAGTTGTAATTGGCTGAAGCTGTTAAAATCTCCAAGCAGGCCCTTGCATCTCGAGCAGGGCTCTGGGAGCCGAGCTGGCCCCGTGCAGCAGGTCCTGCTCCAGACCCGCGCTCTGGGGACGCGCTGTGGAAGATGTGACAGCGCTCGGCTGCGGCTCTTCTTGGTGGCACCGCTGGCAGGAGCAGTTACGGCACACAGGGAAAGCACGGCATTTGCTCTGGGTCCCAAACTAAGAAGCAAAAGCTTTTCAGGTTATTATATTCGTTTGAAACGGAAAAGATGGGCCAGGCTTTGTTCTCCATGCCCGTTGTACCACCTTCTCCTTTCCAGCTTTTACACCAGAAAGTATGTCTTCTGCATCTCCCAAGAGGATGAACTCCCCCATCCCCTGTGGGTGTCGATGCCGCCTGCTGCTGAGCCCACGCGTTCAGGTGCTGCAGCAGAGCGGGCCTTGCGGGGCCACCGAGACATTGCAGGCGGCTTCTAAAACAGTGAAGGAGGAATTCCCTGTTCTCACGGCATTCCTCTGCCTTCAGTGGTTTGATTGCCACTCAAGTCAAGTCTGTCTTTCAGAATAGATACCACATGTGTTGTTCTTTGTTTTATTACATTCTCTTCTTCCAAAGCATTCGCATGCTGTTTTGGGTAGATTCATGGCATTAGTGAGAGAAGTTCAGTGCATCGCCCTCTCCTCATGTCTCTTTCTTGCAGGGTTTCTCTTACCTGCTGATGCTTCTTCTGCCTTACAGCTCTTCAAAACCTGACTAACCCTTTGCCAGCATCCAAAGATCATCAGAGGAGCTGACAAAGGCATCATCACTTCCTTTGCTGTAATCTCCGCCTGGATATGACCTGACTGCCTTCAGCTAAAATTCTGCAAGAGTTGAGAAGGTGACAGATGCAAGAAATGCCACAGAGTTCAGAAGCTTTAGAGAAATAGTTAGTGCTGGAAATTGCAAATAGTATATTAGCATCGCTGAATGTGCTAATAGCTGGGCCGTGCCCTGTACTGTGCCCGGGGCAGCAGGTGGAGTTCAGCGTTTCTGTCCTGAGTGGGCAGAGGGCAGGAACCTGTGCCCCGAACCCGCTCCCTTGGCAGCACTGACCCCGCCGTGCCCGGGGGAGAAATGGGGGTGACAGAGCAAAACCAACTGGATTCAGCGCCCGGTTATTGTTCAAGGTGAGTGAGGAAGCCCACGTCACACTGGGTATTCTGTCTCACCTCTAGTTGTTGTGGAGCATGACTGTGGTACGGCAGGAGGATGGACAGGGAGGAGGCCTGGGTTTGACTGGCGTCTGAAACACAGGTGCACCTGCAGGCACAACTACACACTAAAGCTTCATAGAAAATGTTGTGCCGGGCTAGCAGAGGCACTCGCCTGCCTCAGCCCTCGCCTGCCTCAGCCCTCACCTGCCTCAGCCCTCACCTGCCTCAGCACTCGCCTGCCTCAGCCCTCACCTGCCTCAGCCCTCGCCTGCCTCAGCCCTCACCTGCCTCAGCCCTCACCTGCCTCAGCACTCACCTGCCTCAGCCCTCACCTGCCTCAGCCCTCACCTGCCTCAGCCCTCACCTGCCTCAGCCCTCACCTGCCTCAGCACTCACTGTGCCCAACGCTGAAATAGAACCTAAAATCCCACGCCCGAAACCAGCAGGGAAATGAATGAAACCTTCTGGAGGTGCTCACACGCAGCCCAGTCCACACATGGGCTGTACGGGAGCGCTGGCGGCTCCACAGCTGCTGCAATCACAAGATGAAATCAATCCGGAGCTACAGCTGCAGAAATTCCAGAAATTCCTGCTCGGCTTGCCTGCAATGCAAAGCAGGGTGTGAGCACAGGAGAACCAGCTGAATGCTCATCTCTCTGCTTCCTCCCAAAACCAGTGCTTGCTTTTCCTTAAAGAAAATCTGGTTTACCCTAAATTCATCAGAAAAGAGCAGATAATTGGGTGATACAAACAGTTGTAGCTCCATGGTCGCCAACAAACATTGATTTCTAGGGTAATTTCAGTGCGAAGAACTGCTGCTTGGTGATGGGCAGTGGGGTGGGTGGATAGTCAAGAGTAAGCAGTAAGATACATCATTACCTAGTGATTAAAATGCAGTATTAGTCATTGAATCCAGTCTGCTGGCTCTCATGCTTAATGACTTTCTGAATGTGTGTTCCCTGCCTGCAATTACAACTTCCCTGTTTTTCAAAGGTACCGTTGTTTGCGCCTTTCCAGAACTCTGGCAAAATGTACTTGGCAGTAAATGGTCACGGACTTGTCATGGCTCTTTTGGAGTTCCAGATGTTTTGCTTATTTTCAGGTCACACACACACACACTGTAGTTTAACCACGGAAAAACGGGCGTTTTTTTAACCTGTCATCTTTTAATCACTATCGGTTGGTGGATGACTGGAGAATTTATGAGACACAGCTGCAGCCCTCGGCTCCAGCGACGAGATTATATATAGTGCGGTGCAAAACCGACAGCCCGGCTGCGAACGCCGTGCAGTTGTTGCAGACATGTGCGTTTTTCTGAGGAGCCTATAACACAAACCCCTCTTGGATTTCTGGCACATCACTGGGCCTGTAAGTATTTCTGAGGTTAAAAATAAGATGAACAGCTCTGTCTAGTGGCAATTTCAATAACTGCATCAGAAGGTCCTTATTTCTAACAGAATTCAGCCCATGTGTGTTGAATCAAGTGAGTTTAAAAATAGCCGCTTGGTTTGCTCTTCACCACGGCAAACGTGCCGGTGCTGCTGGCGAGGCCCTGGGGAGACGTGGGGCCACATTCTGCCACCGGCTTTCTGCTCCTTCTTTTAGATGTGCTGCCTTTGTTTCATTTTGACCAAAGCAGTGAGCCCTGAGCCACGTCCGTCTGTCCGTCCTGCCAGCTGGTTGTGAGGCCTGGGTGTTCAAACCCGTCTCACGCTCACACGCTCCCCGTGTGGCCCAGATGGCGGCTTGGTTTGGGTTTTGTGCAAGTCCCGTGATACCTCTGCGTATTTCTCAACAAAACCGCTCAGATGGGTGAGTTGTTGTGGACCCTGCCAGAAACCGGGGGCGGAGGATCCCCCGCCCCACCCGTTAAGCTTTGGAGGGTCCCGTTTCAGCCCAGTGCTGGAGCAAAATACCCAGTTCCAAACTGGACGTGAATATTACCCACTCTGCAGAGAGATATGAGCTGAGACATGTGCAGAGGTTGCAGCCAACAGGTACATTCTCTCTGTGCTGTTTGTTTTATACAGTGAGTAATGCCCATATCTAATGATACTGTGTGTTGTTCATGATAGCCCTTTGAATAGCTTGCTAGCTTTCATTTAACCGCATGATTTTGGTACCATAAAATGCATTAGATGAGATACAAAATGGGAACAAACCCAGACAAATGAGCTGGTGGCTCTTCAGGTGACAGTTTTGATTTCTTTGCCTCCAAGGATGTGTCTGTGAGTTCATCCCAGGCTAATGAGACGCATCCGTAGATGTGCTGCGTGCCGTCTGTGCTAACCCCCGTTCTGTGTAAGAACATGGGAGTGCGCGCTGCTCCAGCCCAACCTTTGCAGAGACGTTGAGCTGCCAGAGAACTGAGATGTTGCCTGTGGCAACTTCAGATGGCGAGAAGAGCAGCAGTTCTTTATTCTGCAGCGTGCTCACAGGGCGTTCTCAGGCTTTCTGTGGCGTGCAGACACCTTTCCTACAGCGCTGGCTGAGATTGTGCCTGTGAACCAATTTTCACGGATTTAGACTGTGTCTCATTTTCCACATTGGTGTGTTGTAATAAAAGACTTGGAGAGCCTGCAAGCTTTAGGTAAAGATATTTTCATTAATAGATTCTTACACACGAGTTAGGAAAACAGTGATCTTGTATAATAAGATGAGTCTTTGAACAAACTGTCTCTGTTCCAGCGTAACTAGTTCAGTGTGATAGGTGATATTTTTTTCCTCTGGTGATCCATTCCTCCACATGGATGATACTGTACTGGTATAAATGGCCATAGGCAAACAGAATTTACTCCTCAGTTGAAAGTGATTCTACTGATACAAGCACTTTCACACCGCTAGGTTGCAGAAATTTTCCCTGAGCTTTATAGTACATGAAATATTCCAACACAGTCGAAGCAGAGAAACCTTTGGTGTGCGCAGAGCCGAGAACTGCACCTGAGAGGCAGCTGTGTGCGGGCTTTGCGGAGGTGTTACGGTGTCTGGCGTTCTGCTGGTCACTGGACTAATTCCAGATAATTTAATCCGTGAGTGCCGGGGCCAGCCCGCTCCTTCATCAGCGTGCAGCTCGGGTTTGTGCGGGCTGGCACAAAGGCAGGTGGCTGCTGTTCCACCTGCTGGAAGATGAAAGGGGACAGTAGACACCTGGTTTGCTGATCACCTGGATAGCCCAAGTTGTTGGATGCAAACAGTGTTGGCTCCGTGCCCTGAGGTTCAGTTACGGGTGTGCGCTGGGCCCGGCCGTCAGTTCAACCCGTCTGTGCTGCAGCAGAGGTGACGGGGCTGCGGGTTCCGCGGTGCAGGAGCCACCTCTGAGCATTGCACAGATACTGTTTGTACTGGGATCGGGTTCTGTGGTGCAGGAGCCACCTCTGAGCATCGTGCAGATACTGTTTGTACTGGGATCGGGTTCTGTGGTGCAGGAGCCACCTCTGAGCATTGCACAGATACTGTTTGTGCTGGGATCGGGTTCTGTGGTGCAGGAACCACCTCTGAGCATCGTGCAGATACTGTTTGGACTGGGATCGGGTTCTACAGTGCAGGAGCCACCTCTGAGCATTGCACAGATACTGTTTGTACTGGGATTGGATTCTACAGTGCAGGAACCACCTCTGAGGATTGCACAGATACTGTTTGTACTGGGATCGGGTTCTGTGGTGCAGGAGCCACCTCTGAGCATTGTGCAGATGCTCTTTTCACGTGGGCCGTGGCACTTCCCAGGTGCTCAGGTGTTATCTCTGCTCTGTGAAGCTGGGGCAGCCTGACACCCAGCTCCTCCATCCTGCTTTTCCTGCTCCGTCCTATGGAGTTGTGTGCTCATCAAAGGAGAGCTTCTGAAAGCCAGAACCAGTCCCCCCGCCCTCCCCCACACCCACCCCTCCTGTCTGCTTTAATTGCTTCCTAGAGACCGATCCAAAGCAGACCTGTGTGAAGCTGCTGATGGTACAGAGGTACCTTCTTATCAAAGGGGAAAACGGGTGGGGAAGGGGCGGTTAGTGAAGCTGTTGGAATTATAATGGAGCTGTAGATTCCTGATACGTGCATATGTGCATATGCATCTGTGTGTAGTGCTGCCTACATCTGAGACTGCAGCTGCCTGTGCTAATTGTGGTGAATCAAAATAAGTAAGCACAAATAATAAAGCGATTTCATACAGCATCGCAGGGTGAAGGTTGAGCATGCTATTATATCCTTGTCTAATGACTTCAGTTTACAGGAGGACCAAAGGTCAGAGCCCAAAAGGTGGCGGATGAGCTCACAAGTTGCTCAGGGTTTGCGCTGAGCTCTGCCCGGGAGCGGCCAGACACGCTGTGCTGCAGGAGCCTGCACTAAAGACCAGAGGCGCTGCAGAGACTGCGAGACAAGTGCCACAATCCTTCTGTCTTTAAAACTCTCTTGAAACAAGGACTCTGCTTTCCCAGGCAGGCAAGGCTTTAGTTCTTAACCATGGGGAGCAGGTAAGACAGAAATAAAGCCCTGACTGGCTGAAAGAGTCATATGCAGCAGAACTTTAATGCGAAGTCTAAACTTGCATGTTTGTCTGAAACCTCCAGGAAAACGAACAGAATTGTATAAAAAGGAATGCATTCTTGTTAAGTGCGTCTGCTCCCTTGCAACGCCTCCACTCAGCCACACCGCCTGCCGCCCTGCCTGCCTCTCTGCACCAGCTGAGCCCAGAGATAAGGCGAGATCATAGAAACCTGCAGTTGCAAATTGCCCTGCCCAGAAGGAACCCGGACTTTGATTCAGTGGCGTTCTCTGGACCACGACTTGATCCCAGGTCTCTGCAAGTCCTGGGTCGTGTCTCCTTGTTCTCATTCTCCCCACGTGCCGGGTTTTCTTTCTCGTATCTCCTTTCCAAAGTCCCGACTCACTTCTCCGTGTGTGCTGGTCGGCAGCTCCGGCGCCGCCTGCCCGCCCGGGCGCTGCGCTCCCGCTCGGCTGCTGCTCGCGCTGCGTCTCTTGACCGCCTGCCAGCTCTCCGGCTCCCGGCGCCGGCATTTCCAGGATCTGCTCTCCTGAGGCTTCTTGCCTGTTCCATTTCTTCTCCTTTTTTAATATTTCTGAGCACTTCTCTTTGGTCCTGTGTTGAGCTCTCTCTAGGCACAAGGAAAATCAGAATTGTTTTTGCAGTCTGACTTGGAGCACATTGGGTTCAGAAGAGTAGCACAGAGGTTTGTTCAAATAGGCTCCTGGAGGCCTTATTCAAATTGCAAGGGTCTCTCAGCTGCCCCTTCAAAGAGCAAGGTCTGCAAATAACCCAAAATGCAAAGTTTCAGTATGCTCCAATGATATACACATGCTAAACACTTGTGTTTGTTGTTGAGTTTCAGGAAGGGAAGAGACGTTATTGTGGCATTTGCTCTTGCTGTTCGCTCTGCGGGCGCTCCCGGAGGCGCTGCTGTCCCGCCCGGAGCTCTCGCTTGCGGGGGAGGAGGTCTGGGAGCTTTTTCCATGCCAACACTTTGATAAGTGTTGCAAATTTGAAACAAGTATTTCAATTAAAATGTTCACTGCTAATGGCTCTTTTATTCTTTTTACAAAGACATTTCTAAGCCTTCCTTTAAGTTTACTGCTGTTCTGAAATTGTATTGCTGTTCTTGTGGTTCCAGTTTGTGTCAAATGGCTGTTTCACCTGCTTTTGTTATAGATAACAAAGAAATGATACGTCGATAACATAGAAAACAAACTTGCAGGTGTCCCAGCTCATGGAGGGGGTTGGACCAGGTGACCTTCAGACGTCCCTTCCAACCCAAATCGTTCTGTGATCTGTATTTTCACAGCAAATGGTCACAGTTGCTCTCTCGTGCTCTTCCTTTGTCGCTGTTTTCTCTGGGAAACGGGCACACAAAGCCATTAAGACTGGATCTAGAAACCCGTCTGTGCTCGCAGAAGAACTTGCAGGTCTGTCCGTGAACTGCTCCAGTCTGCATGAGGAGTCGGGATCAGGCTTAGGAGCCAGACTAACCTTTGTTGCAGGCTTGGGCTTTAACCTGTAAGATTAAGGCAGTAACTTCTCATGTCATATTTGCCAGTTATAACTTAATCACACACTGACATGTACAAATAGAGGGAAAGGCTCATCTCATTCTTAGGCTGGAATATTGTGTTATTCATTAATCTATTTATACATTTGTGTAAATAGGCCATATGGACATGCGTTAATGAATGTTCTTTGCCGATTTAACCCCTTGTTTCTCCATGTACTAAGTCAGTCTTGACTTCTGCAAAGTATTTGCACTATTAGAAGAAACTTATGTGCTGGACTAAAAAATTAAGCCAAGGAGAAGCCATTAGTCCTTCCACTGAGCGGAGCTGGGTTGTATTCATATACAGCATAGATATATTTATAATCAAGTCTTTCTGTCTGTGGACTTTCTGCATAATTTTTATCATATTGGTCACTAACGATAAATGACTGATCATGTAAGTTAGACATTTTTATTTTTTACTTGATTAGGTATTGATAACTCTTGTTATAGTAACGTTACCCTCATCAAACTGCCTGGGTAAGGATGTGTGTGTGTATATATATGTTTGTGTGTGTATAGTTTTGAAAACACAGATTCCATTCTACGTACGCAGTTTCTGTGTAGGCAGAAGAATACTGTTCACAGATCATTGATCTTTGGCTCAGCGCTCACATAAACTAGAAGTCCAGTGATGAACTGCACATTTCTGTGCTGCAGACTCTTGAGCACCCTCCCCGATTCAGTGTTTTTATAAATAACTGTTTTCTGTTACTTCCCCGAGTTCCAGCTGACAGCAGCGGGACTCGGTACAGCCTGTAATGTTTCTTATTAAAACCAGATGTTCATCACAGTGAAAACACTGCAGTGAATACCAAAGGAGTTCTGCCTTGAGTCTGACACGTGAATCTCAGCGCGCTCTTCTCCAGTGCTTCACGTAAACTGGCTCTCATTTGTTTGCTCCCTAAATTCTTGTATTAAAGACACCCCAGTCTGTGGGTAGAGGTGTTGCTGAGCAAGGCTGACATTGAGAGCGCTCTGTAAGGATCGCCGCTCGTTGCAGCCGTGGTGCCAAGCGCTGGGTTTTGCTGAAGGGGGAGTCCGAAGGCGCCGTAGATGTTGTCGGAGGGTTTGCAGGCAGAGGCAGTAGCGGCAGCAGAGCCGCAGCGAGCGGGTGCTCACCCTGCGCTGTGCACGGCGACGGGCGGAGGAGTCGCGGCTCCCCCGTGTCTGCAGCGCGGGTGGGCAGCGCCGGAGCGGCCCGGCTGGTACGGGCAGGGCGGGCTCAGGACTCCGAGGCAAGGAGAGGAAAACCAGCCTCTGGCGCGCAGGGTCAGCTGGTGTGTTTCAAATAATACGTGTCGCTTGTTGGATCTGTTTGAAGTGGTTTATCTCTTACAGGCCAGTTTTTTGCACGTGATTTAATTGCTGGTTGGATGAATGCTTGTAACGGCACATCAGTCACTGTTTAAAGAGTTGTTGGCATTTTGCTCCCTCATTAATTCTGGACCAGTATGATTGGCAAGCTCACATGTATATTATTCTGATCTGTAAATGAAAATAGCTATTCATTAATGTCCAATAGTGATTATCACAGCTCTGTTTTATGTGGGCAGAACTTAAATGGGATTGGATCAGCAGTGATTTAGTCTGATGAAGAACGTGGGGTCTGGACTGTTTGACGGAGCCTCGTTGCTGACCTGTGTGCAGATTTGAACAGGACGCAGGGACGCTGCCCCGGCCCGTCCTGCCCTGCAGAGCGTCCGGAGGGCACAGGAGCCCTGCAGACCCAAACAGAGGCCTCATTTATTGAAATGATTAAGTCATGTATTCATGTTCACTGACGGGGTCGCTGGCCTGTGAATACAGAATTTGGAACTGCCTGTTCTTCACTTATTTTTCCATGTCTCGGGCATTCTCACCCCGTCGTGTTTGTTCCATCTACGTCCTTTTCCCCATCAGAACAGTGTCTGTGAGCAGCGCCTTTAGGAGAGAAATGAACCTCTAAGGCGGGACACTTGTGCTTTCTGTCTTACCTTCAGTAGGTGTGGAAATGTACGAAAGAATTCCTAGTTTTTTAAGAATCATAGCATCTATCCCTACTTTCCATGTTATTACTTTTTAAAAGGACTCTTTTACTAATTTTACTCTTTATTAAGAGAACACTCTGTAATAGTCTTTATCACAAATGCACATTTAAATCTATTCCGTTCCATTCTGGGGCTTCAGAACAGTATTTTCATTTCTCCAAAGAAAACGAGAGTGGAGAAAACGTGAAGCATGTGTAAGTGCAATGATGGTGTATGGCCTGGGGAGAAAAAACCCCAAGTCTTGAACTCTGTCTCTTGATGGATTCTGAGCTGCCTGCTTCCTTGCTTGTTAATGCGGCTCTATTGTGGCTGCTGGCTCAGCCGCCTCTCCTCTCTTTAGCTCTGAGAAGAGCTTTTCATACTGTACTTTTTAAACACAGAGCTCAAGCCACGCTGAGCTTTTCTGCTGCCCCGACAAGAGCGTTTCTGTGCGCCCTGCCCGCCTTCCGCTCGCCGCCCTGTCCTTCAGCCCCGGGCAGAGCTCCGCGTGGGTCAGTCGCAGCGCGGCCGTGCCGCCAGCACCTCCTGCAGCACACAGTTTGGGGTCCCTACGGGCCTGGCCTACCTGCGCAGAAATAAGAGCAATAAGAGCGATAGCTGTTCCTTCGGGAGGGACCGGGACAGTGGAAGCTGGTCCCGTCTGAGGAGACCTCGGGGTCTGTGTCAGGGAGGAGTCAGCCGGGAATATTGGGAACTGCCCGTGGCGGCTGAGAAACAACCTGTGACAGGGGGGCTGCTAAGCCGACTGTTCTGCTGAGAAAAGAACACGTGAATATGGGAGTACATACAGGGGCAAGACTAAGGAAAGTGAACACGCTAAAGGAGGAAGAGAACTTGCCGTAACCTCTACTTGCTCAGCAGTGTGGTTGGCAGCGTTTTGTTATCACACGAGTGAGATTCCCAGAAAAAGATGGAGCCAAAGGCTCACAATTTACTAATAAAAACCATTTAAAAAAAAGAACTAAAATAACGAAACTCTGATTTAATGTTTTTAATGGATTAAGGCCACACTTTTATTGTGCTTTCTGCCAAGGGCAAACAGAGCTGGAATTGCTCTGTGTGAAGCTGAGTGAATGATGAGACTGGAGGCAGCTCGGGGTGCTGTTCCTAAGGGGCTGCGGTCCGGGGCGCCGCTCTTCTGAACACCGGGCTATTAACCGAAACATGGCGGGAAAACGTTCTTCGTATGGGCTTTGGAAAAGCACGGTCTCGAGACTCATGAAACCAGAAAGAGGCTTTTCCTCATCGCTACCTTCTCCCTTTCCATATCCATTCCCTAGTTGTGTAGAACTTCACATAAGCAATGCAGATTCTTGAACTGAAGGTTTGATTTCCCTGCTATGTTTGAACTGTGTGTATAGTGACATAAAATAGAAGAAAACTGAGAAACCTTGGGGTTTAATTGTTTGTTTTCCCCACAAACTGTTTGGTTCCAAACACAAATAGTGTATATAGTGCCAGATATGTGTATACTTAAAATGCCTCCAGGTGCAATAAAGTGAGGAATTAATTAAAACAGGTATGGACCGTAGTTAAAATACAGTTTTCTTTCTGAAATCCTAACCACGACTTAAATCAGTTGGGTAACGAAGGATCAGAATTTGACTGTGCAAAGGGCAAGGAAAGGTTTCCAGTTCTATTGTAATTTCAGTGCATCCTTCACTCGCAGCAGGACTCTGTGAGAAAGGCTATTTTTAGACGTCTTTTGTTGTAATATAACGCGCTACTAATAAAACTCCTGCGTTTCCCAGATGAGCTTTCAGAACCTTTACGTCGCAGCAACTTGCTCTGTATGTGTTTTCCCCTGTTGGAAGTGTCTCGTGTTGTAGCTTCAGCTGTGGCTGGCCGGTTACAGCGAGGTGCTTCAGTCCAAGAGTACCACTGTGGTTTCTGTCATTGTGACTGGGCTGTTCTGCTAATGGTTTGCTTAAAACAAAACACGTATTTGCCGTGCAGTTTGCTGGCCAGCCGTAACTATCTGGAGTATTTCAAATATTTCTAGGTTTCCCTGTCAGGGATAAGAGCATCTGCGGCTGGCGACCCCTCCTTGTGCCTCTTACTTCTGGCTTCAGTATTTCTCTTGCAGTTCCCGGGGGATTTGGGAATGGCTGTTTGAACTCGGCATCAGGGATTAGCTGTGGCTCGGCCCTCGCGGGCTGCTTGGCTCAGATCGTGCAGAACGACCGCGCCGCAAAGCCCGATAACGCGAGGGAAGAGGCTTGGGGCGCCTGCACCGAGCTCATGCACGCGGCCGCCAGCTCCCAGGTGGCAGAAAATCATTCATTTCCAGCTCCTCGCAGAAGGTTTTGCTGATCGTTACCAACGTGCCACGTTAGCAAGGGCCCTCTGGACTTTTTCCCCGTGCGTTGTCATGGATTACCGTGCAGGGATCGTGAACACAGCTGCCATTTGCAAAGGGCTCTTGGGAACGCAGCCGGATCCTGCCCTCGGGTTTATGATTTGGGGCATTTACAGTTTGGGGCATTTTCGATTTGGAGCATTTATAGTCTGGGGCATTTATGACTTGGGGCAGCGCTTGACAACCCACGGGGCAGGGAGCGGCGTGCTGTGTCTGGGTGTTTCCAGCCCCGGTGCCCTGGTGGTGCCGCAGACGGCTGTTCAGAATGCGGTTCCACGTGCTCTGCGGTACCACCGTGGACGTTATCATTGACAGAAACAGAGTTAAACATCGACAGCGAAGACAAGGGAGTCAGGGAGCAAGGGCAGGATCGTGTGTCTGGGTCGTTAAGGCACATGCGTGTCTTCGTGTTCTGTGGAAAACTTTCGTACATTTATGTAGCGGTTTAACTTTTCTTCAGATTGTTAGATCCTCTGGGAAGGTATTTATTATTATCCCACTGAAAGTGAAAGTTTTTTAAAAAGCTGTTCATGGTGGCTGATAGTTGATTTGCACTTTGCTGTTTCTCTCATGGGTTCAGTTCAGTGCTGACACTGCTGCAGGACTCCCCCCCACATCCCAGTTGTACATGGTGAACTGTAATTGTTATTGTATCCCCATTGGATGCACTTAAATCTCTATAAACCTGGCATGTATAAGTTGAGCTTAAAAATTAATTCTAAATCAGTAAACTCGTTTGGAGTGTTTACAGAGGAGTTTGGACAGCTCAGCTGGGCGCAGCGTAGCGAATTGTGGGTTACACATCCGCAGAGGTGCGGATCGTGCCGCGGCTCAGCCAGACGTCGGAGCCGGTTCTTTGCCAAGTCCCAGGGGTCCCTGAGGGCGCAGTCCCTGGCAGGCACTGCACCGAGAAACGTCTTGCGTGACAAAAACGGACATTTTGTGCCATTCAGCACGCGAGGGTTCACCACTTGCGAGCCTTTGTATCTGAGTGTAACATCCCTGAGCTGGGTCTTAAAAACAATTGCTCTTACCAAAGAGCCTGCATAACTCAAAGTGAGATGAATAAGACAGTGTATTTTGGTTATTTTACTACCTGAAGATTTGATTAATTATGATACAGAACAAGTAGGAATCAGGGCAGGTAAACGGGCTTGTAACATGTTCTTCTCTTTTCTCTTAGCGAGAAAAACATGTTCTCCATTTCCTTCTGGCTTCTGCCTTTTATCATGGAAAGAAGCCAGAACATCAAGTGCGTTGTAACCGTGCCTGGGAGCGTTCCCAGCGCTGCAGTGACCTCCCGCGAGGAGCAAACACGGATACTGGTGCAGACACTGACACACTGACATGGACACTGACACACGGACATGGACGCTGACACGGACACCGACACAGACGTGGACACTGACACTGACACATTGACATGGACATGGACACTGGCATGCACACACTGGCATGGACACGCGGACACAGACATGGACACGGACACTGACACACTGACACGGACACTGACACACTGATAAGGACACGGACACTGACATGGACATGGACACTGACACACTGACAGGGACACGGACACACTGACACGGACATGGACACTGACACACTGATAAGGACACGGACACTGACACACTGACATGGACATGGACACTGACACACTGATAAGGACACGGACACTGACACACTGACATGGACATGGACACTGACACACTGATAAGGACACGGACACTGACGCAACGGTGGGTTGGTCAGAATGTCGGCCTGAGCAGTGCCAGCTCAACCCAGCACTGTAGGACAGAGGACACCAGTACCTCTTGTCTTATTTGTTCAGTTTTTAAGGGAGAAAGGACATGCAGAAACAAGAACAGGAAGCACTTTACAGTATCACAGACAAACTGCTGCTTGCAGTTCTCCTTTTAGGTTTTCCAAGTAATGTCACAAAGGCTAAAATTCTTTTATCTTGCTTTCAGGCTGCTCTTTGAAATATTTTCAGCCACTTTATTTGTCTTTCACCTCCTTAGAAACTTTGAATAAACCTGTAAAGACTTTGGCATCACACATGGATCCAGACACGTGGATTTAACAGCACAAAGCTCGCCAGGCAAAACTTTGTGAGAGTTCTGCAGTGACACCCTTGCTCTGCTCGGGTACCTTAGGCCACTCTTACCTTTTTCTTCTGCTATACCCCAGAGGAGCGTAATTCAACATTAAAAAAACCCGTACAAAATACATAATATCAGCCTGTGAAACTAAAATCCCAAAGCACATTAGGCAAGACCATGCACAAATACCAGCAGCGTTGGAACAGGAACCACAACCCGCAGGGCTCCTTCAGTTCGCTCAGAAGCCCACAGAGCGTTGTCTCCTCTGCTGGAAAACCATCACTAAGTCTCAAATGACATTTTCCAGCTCCCTCCATCCGTTTGAAAACCGGCACTGCTAGAGCTGCCGCTCGGCTTAATGGTCACGAACACGTCCCAGTGCATTTGGGGCAGCTCGTGTTTTGTCTCCACAGCCAGCGAGTGCAACGTTCCTCTCCAGCTTCAGATGCTGTAAGGCCTTCACAAACTCCATAGAACTCAGCTGAGTAAGTCCTTGTCCTTTGAGAAGGGCTCTCACTTACTAAAGCTCTTCCCAACTAGGTAAAGTATGTGGACTTGGAGCTGCCTGGGCAGTCTGCTCTTTGTTAGGCCAGGCTTAAGCATGCTGGCCAGCTGACCTGCTGCAGTAAGTAAGTTTGTGTGACTTCAATGCTACATTTTTTCAGAGTAACTTGAAAAGTATTTAAACTCTTTATTAACGTTAGTACAACAGCTTATTCTCCAGGGCAGCTGTGCTGGGAAGGTTTCTGCTGACGTTGGGTGCAGCCCTGCCTGTCTGGAAGAATGCCTTTTTCAGGGTCTCCATCACCTTCAGCTTGATTTACGGGATAAAATTAGTCTGTGACTAATTTTGAAACCAGCTGAAAAGCAATAAAAATGTTTTGTCTGTGGGGGCTTGTGTCACAGATAAAATTACTAATCTCAGCCAGATTCCCGGTTGGGCAGAGCGCGCCGTTCCCCGGCAGAGCCCGGCCCTTGGCACGCGGCTCCGTGTCTGGCCGCTGCTTTTCGTCCTTCCCTTTGAATCCCGAGTTCTCTTTGGGATTCTGCTCTGTTCTTGGCTCGGTCAGTGAGCCAAAACCCCCATCTTCTCTCTCTCTGTAGTCTTGTTCAAGTGTTGTACAAGTTCTCAGACTTCTCACGCTGCTGCTGACTGGCTGTTGTTTCAGCTGATGGTCTGGCTTTTCTTTCCTGCAATACTGAGTGTCACATATCCCCTGTCCTTCTTGTCTTCCTCGTGACTGCACCTACCAGGTCTAGAATTTCAGTTGCCAGAACCACCATCTACAAAACGTGCAATAAATGTGCTTTGTAAATTATTCTTCTGTAGTTCTTCATGGTGCTGAGACCCGTGCAAGCACGTTACCGTCTGCGCTTTGCTGCTGCGGGACTGAGACTCGTGCAAGCACGTTACCGTCTGCGCTTTGCTGCTGCAGGACTGAGACCCGTGCAAGCACGTTACCGTCTGCGCTTTGCTGCTGCAGGACTGAGACCCGTGCAAGCACGTTACCGTCTGCGCTTTGCTGCTGCGGGACGTGCCCGTTACAGCGGGAGCCGCAGCGCTGGTGGGGTGGTGTTTGAAAACCACCCTGGATTCTCTGCTGTCGCGTTTGCTGATCACAGGCCATGGGCGGGCAGGTGTGCGGGGACCCGGAGGTGTGTGAACAGGAGACACCGAGCTCTGGGAAGCTCCGGTGTGGCCAGCGGTGTCTGTGAGCGCAGCGGGGACGTGGCTGAACCGGGGCTGACGTGCACGATCCTGAGCAGCCCCGCTCCACACCGGGACTGCTGGTGATCAGGGGAGCGTCGCTTCTGTGTCCTGAGCTGACGGGAACGCTCTGGTGACAGCCCCAAGCTGACCAGCCACTACCACAGGTAGTTTTAAGAGATACTCGAGTTGCTTAGTTGATGCTTGTGCTGTCAATGTAGAAATGCTGCCTCTGAGTGCTGAGATGTGCTTTAGGGTTTTGTGTACTTGTTCTGTGTACACACATGGACAGATATATATACACACATAAACCATGTAGAATTTAAGAAGAATTCTTTTGGTAGATCTATGCAGGTTCTTGTGCATCACCTATCTGTGTTCACTATTATTAGTCTACTATCTTAATTAACATAAAGTTGAGGGAAATGAATTATGCAAATTGTTTCAGAAGGGCTGAAGAAGAAAGATCATCAGCTCTGAAAGTGATGGTGTAGGGGACGAGCACATGGAAGGTTCGCTCTGGGATGTGCCTTTTCATTATGCTGAGAAGCAGGGATATAAATCAACTTTGAAGTTCTCTATGGTAGGTTAGGAAATGAGTCACGGTCGAGGTGAAGGGTGAAAAAAGGACCGAGATAATACAATAGGAGTGTTTCCAAATGAAAACACTTAAGTGACTGCTGGAAAATACAAGCATGAATCTGCCTGGAAAGGAGACAACTGCAGAAAACGCGAGCTTAGAGAAACCACATAGCTGAATTTCGGCACACACACCAGATTAAATCCCACTAATTAAAATGTATGTAATTAGTGGATTCAGCTTTGGATTAGGAACGCTCTAATAGCTTGAAAAGGAAAGATAATAAAAAAAGTGCCAATTTTTCAAAGTGTTTAGGAAAGGAGCAATCTTAGTATACTGCTGTTGACCAAAAAACCTTATTACAGAAGGACTCCTTGCACATCGTTGCACACTGTTGTGCACAGGACACATGGGACACCTAGAAGGGCTGGGGTAATGCGAGAGCGGCCTCTCACTAAGCAGATCGGGGGATTCTGTCAGACTCACGGGTGTTCAGATCCAATTAGTTCTACTGCAGCCAAAATCACGGTCTTGTTGAAGTCAGCAGTAGAACGGGCGCGGCGTTTGGCAGAGCCGCGGTCTCGCCCGTCCCGCGCGCCGAGGCAGAGTTTCCAGTGCAGGAACCGCAGCCAGGAGGCCGAGCGGAGCGAGGAATCCCAGCGTGGAGGGGACAGAGCTTGGCTTTAAGGAGGAACGGGGCACTGTGGAGCTTCCGCTGCTCAGACACAGACAGACGGACAGACACACCAGTGCCTGTGCCTCACGCTCCGGATTTCCTCATCTGCCAATGCTGTCGCTGTGGCATTTGTAAAACTCCAGCATTTTAATGCAGCAACAGAGAAATCTGGCACATAACTGTGGGTTAATCAGTTGCCAGGTTGTTTGAAACTAAACCAGGTTTCACAAAATGAGCCCAGCTTAGGTGAGCCATTAGGAACAGGTGACTGTCCTGCTCCGGCTGCCCCGCGTGACAGCCCTGAGCCGAAGCTGTCCGTTAGCTGCTGTCATTAAGGCAGCGGATCAAAACCAGAGCGGTTCTCCAGGTTTCTGTTCAATTTCTGCATGAGCAGAATGTTCATTCCTTAAAAAAAATCCCCAGACTTGCAGAATAAGCAGCAGCTCCTGGGAGACGTGCCCACAGAGTCACCTGTTGAGGCATTTTCTGTGCAGATGCAGACAAAGAATAAGGAGCGGGCGGACCTGGAGAACAGCATCCTTCAGCCGCCGAGACGCGCTGTGCAGGCGCCCGAGCTGCTTTGGTTTCCAGTAGCAACCACAAAGTGTCTTCAGCTATGGCAGGCAATGCTGCAGTCCTTTGTCAGGGAACGTTTGAAGTGCCCGATCTTCCTGCTAAACTGTTGAACAGCAGCATTTTATGAACTATAGTAATGAATTGAAAGAGTTCATACCTACATTTTTCAGAGACTTTTCCTTAACTGTTCTCCTACAGAAAGGATGTTCTCACAATTACCGAGATGGAATTCACTGTCAGAATTTTGAATGTGTAAGTGGAATCCTGAAACTGGACGAACAATGGACATAAATGAACTGGAGATGAATGGACTCCGGTTTCCGTTTCACAGGTCTCCTGTAAAATTCAGATGCATTACACATTTGCAGAACAAAAATTAGAAATAGGTGTTACTTTTGGAAAGTTTGATAAGCTTTTACAGAAATTGCCTTCTTTAACAATAGGCCTAATCCTACTGGGCCTAATTATCTACATTGAAGCCCATGGGAGTTTTATTAGTGAAAGTATTGCAGGTATAAACTTTTTTGTGAAATAAAAAGTAACAGCAAAGGAGGACATATGATTCAAGCAAGACAGGAAATGATTTTCACATCCAAATTTAAAATCCGCCACATGCCCACGGTTTGGTTGCTGCAGGTGATCTGGAGCCGCTCCTGATGCGGTTGGTGCGTGAGGAGCCGTTCCAGGAGAGGGTCCCGGGTGGGCAGGAACAGCGGCCGCGGTGCCAGTGAACCAGGGTTCCCGCTGTGGTCTGCAGACACCACACCCCCAGCTCCCCGCGCGGGTCGGGAGGCAGCACTGCCCGCGCCTGTTTCTCAGGCACGTACAGTCCATTTCTTTGCAGATTAAACAGCAGTGAGACACTTCCCTGAGAGCCTTCAGCCCTTCTCCGCTCATGGGGACCGATGGGGACAGATGTTACAGCCAGTTGCAGGGTTCCTGAACATCTCTAGGTGTTCAGCTGTAGCCCAGCACACAGCAGAGAGACAGCCCAGAGCTCCATGATCGATTCTAAACAGGTTTGACATTGAACGTACAGTGTCCAGGTACTTCTGTTCCTCTTGTGTTGTTGGTCGGAAAGCACAGCTTCAACTCGAGAGTTTTTAGACATCTCCCGTAAATTACTGCATGAATGTTTCCATTTGATTTTTACACTGAGATCTTACGAAAAGGTACCTGTTAAAACCTGTCACGTTTCTAAAGCCGTGTTTAGCCTCGCTGACTGATACTTGTTGGCTTGTTACCTTGAGACAATCTCTCATTTGTATCCAAGTGAGAAATGCAATTCTGCTGTACTGAGTTGGAGAGCAGAAAATGGTGTATTTAATATATCTAAAATACATAGAGTATGATAGTGATTAGACTGCCATGTATTCAGAATTCTCCTGCAGGACACATACAGTGAGCACGGCATTTGTGGGGCTGTGAAGAACAGACATTTAGTTCACAAATAAAGCCACAATCTCACTAATGCGTTTTCTCTTTGATTTCACAAAGAGGAAATGTATGCTTTAGGTTTGGATGTGTGGAAAAGGTGAATAATCCGCCATTTTCTCTGTTAGATTTTCAAGGAATAACCGGGTTGACCGCTGGAGATACCTGCGTGTCTCTTAGTCTTCGCCTGTCCCGTGCTGGCTGTGCTAAGCGTGGTGCGGATGCGAAGGAGGGTCGGGGCCGGCAGGGACAGAGATGCTTTCTGCTGGGGTGCAAATTCATAGCACTGGCTTTTCGATCTTCTGTACTAGGTAGGAAATGGTGGATCGACTTAAACCTTTCACTAGGAGATGCTCAAGGTCACTAACTGGATTGACCTGAGTGCAGCGGAGACCCGGCTGAGAGCTTTACACGTCTGGAAATACCTCGGGGACTTTATACCGAGACCGTGCTTTGTGTGAGGTGTTAGTAGCTGCATTTCATTTCTTCTCCTAAAGTATGTAGTTGATTTTGCTTCTCTTATGATGGCAGTTTTATTGTAGTTATTTTTTAGTGTATATGAAATCGAACCACCAAGGTGGCTGTTCAGAAACAAACATTGTTCTTGTAATTGCATCATGCTTAATAAGTATGTGGAAGGGAATAATCTTGTAAAAGCTGATTAGCTCAGTTATTAATAATTAGGATTTACGAGTTAAGTAATATGCTGCAACTATATCCAATTCCTTGGCAATTTCATGTGGAAAGCCGAGAGATTATTTGAGAAATAATGCTGTGTGTGACGTCTCTTTACGACGGACGCACAGGCTGTGGAACCTGCGTCCTGGGTGACGCCTGTGGCCTCTCCTCGTGTGCTCGGCCGCTCGGGGCTGCTGCGCCGATCTGGAGTGTCGTCTCACTTGTGAGACATACAGATTTGTCACTTTTAATTCCATTGTACTTTGCTTAATTTTATTCTTAGTAAGACCTGTTTTGCCTGCATTCTTCCGGCAGAAGAGTTAATGCACCTGAAGTTTATGTGTGCATACCTATGGTTGACTGCTCCTTACATTATTTTCTCTATTTTTTCTGAGTGCTTACTACCTACTAAACAGGCTTAGCAGAAATAATATTTTTAGTATCTTTAAAAAGATAATAGAGCACTTTTAACCTACTGTGTTTTCTCTGATTCAGTGATATATGAACTCTTGCAAGTCTGGAGGGAGCAGTTACAAATCTCACTGTTTTCTCTGCCCCTTGTCCCTTTGGGTTTAGCCAGGAGCTTGAGTGGGTGCCCAGCTCCAAATGAGCGGGTTACTGTGTTGAACGTGCATTGGACAGTTTACACTGTAGAAGTGGGCTTGTGTTGATGCAGCAGAGTGAATTCTTGCCTGTGAGGCTTCCCCTGGTCCTTCCTGCTCCCAGTCCGTGCTCACGTGTCAGTTGGGACATCGCTTGGACAGGCCTTGCCATAGTTGTCATCAGGTCTGATGACAGCCCTTTTTTTGGTTATAGTTCTCTCCTCTTTTCTGATTAAATTCCTTTCTTGCAACAAATGCAATCATCACCTCAGCTTTCAGACTTCCTAGTTATCGCTTCAGTATTTGGCATCTGCCAAGGAGAAACCCAGTGGGGATTTTGGTTGAACAATGAACTGTCCCCCTCGCTCCTGCCAGCCGTGGGGACTCGAGCAGCGTTACAGACCTCTGTGCTTTCCTGTCCAGAGGAACCGCCCGTGTCACAGCTGCTCGGTGCAGGGCTGCTCTGCACCCCGGAATCCCCCGCAGCCCCCCGGCCGGGCTCCAGCGCTGGGGAGAGGCCTGGGGGGCTGCCAGGGGGCACCTGCCTTGTGCTGTGCTGCTGGTGGCGTCCCAGGCCCATTCTGCACATCAAAGCTTTGTGTGTTCCTTTCTTCCAGTTAAAATCTGTGGCAAAATCAAGCTGGCATCTTGCAGGTAATGAAAGCAAAGTGCCCTCTCAGCCAGGGGGAGGAAGCAGTTCAGCCTAACAAAGCCGGCGCTGGCCCCAGCCGCTTCACGGCTTCCTGAAGCTCAGTTAGATGTAAATGAGCTCAGTGTTTCAGCACTGGTTTGGGCGGCACAAAACCGCAGAGCAAAGGCCAAGATTACCAGGAATAGGGATGTCCTTTGGTGCTTCGCTGTGCCGTCTCCAAGCCTCTGGATTGCAGAGCGGAGCATCCTCAAGTACTGGAGGTATTTCTGTTCTGCTGATCTGATCAGATGCATCACACAGGAACAGCAATCGCACCTAGAGTTGATCTTCTGTGCATTTGAGGGAAGCCTGACAAATAATTCAGTTTTGTGGTTCAATACTAGGAAAGCATTCTAAATGATTTTTGATGTATCCAATGTGACAGTTAATAGCAGAGCTAAATAATTACTCATGCTAAATTGTCCACATATTGCGACAAGTTGGCTTTGAAAATATAGGGATAATTATGTTTTTCCAACAGAAGGGGAGACAAATTTAACTGCAGAGAAGCAGATAGTGAAGTGAGCGCATGTTGTAATCATTACTAAATGTAACAGAACATGAAAAGCGTCTGTATGGCTGAGTTCAGGGACGCGGCGGGCGCAGGACGCGCGGCGCGGGCAGCGGTGGCCTTGGCAGAAACGCCAAGCACGGCTTCTGTTTTACTTTTTAGAACCTACTCCGTTCTCCTTTTATCTGTTTATGTAATGTACCCAAGTCACAGTTAAGTTTCAACGTTTTTACGGGCGCAGGTTTTTCAGGGTGATGTCATTTGTCAGAACTGACAGCAGATTCATGGTTTATGTCCTATTTTCTTACCAAAAAGCTGCTCCTTTTCCCAGCTGTGCTTCATTAGCCAACAATACACCAGCCCTAGCTGGCCAAGTCCAGCACCTCGTTAGACTAACAAGCAGGTGTGTGGGCACGGCTGAGGTGGCACATGGGATGGCATTTCCAGACACAACTCCTGTTGATGGGCACATGGCAAGTGTACAATCAAACATTGCCCTTGTGTGGAGGGTGCTGGTGCGTTCCTGCAGCAAAAAGCCTGGAGGGGTCATTATTCGGGACTGCAGGGGCTGGAAAAGGCCTGGAGGCCGCTCTGCTTCCCTGTGCACCACCACGGCTCCAGAGGTGGGGCCTGCCCACGGCAGCCCACGCTGCACACGAGCGGACGCTAACGCGGAGGTAAACGCTCCTCCTTTTGCCGCTTTGCCCGGGCTGCGTTTCGCTGCGGCCGCGCGGGCCCAGCGCCGCCCCTGCCCGCCGGCTGCGGCTCCGGCTCCGGCTCCTCCCGCCGCCCGCTACCTGCGCGCCCGGGCTGCCCGCGCTGTGCGGGCGGCGGGGGCGGAGGGCAGGGGAGGGGCCGGCGGCGGGGCCGGGCCGGGCCGGGGCAGCACGGCGGTGGCCGCGGCCGCAGGGGCCGGTGGGGGCTGCGAGCGGGCTCGGCGCCGCAGGGGACGCGGGGAGGCGGCCGTGCCCCCCTCCCCGGGGACGCTGCCATGAGGTGAGGCCCTGGGCGCTGCGGGTGGGACCGAGACCCGGAACGGGCCCTCCCCTCCCCGCCGCCGGGCGGCCCAGCGCGGGCTCCCGGCAGGTGGGAGCGGCGCCCGGCGGCAGCGGGAAGCGCGGGCCGGGCTGCTCTGCCTCTGCCCGGCCCGCCGCGGCCCTGCCGAGCGCTGCCGTTCGCTCCCCCCTCGCCGAACCGCAGGGAGCGGGCGGCGGAGAGCGGCGCCGGGCGGGAGGTGCTGCCGCCGCCCCGAGGTCGCGGCGGCCCCGAGCAGCGGGCGATGGATGGGGGCGGCGAGGCGGATCTCTCCCGGCACAGCGCGGCGCCGCGGTGGCAGCGGAGATCGACCCCCCGGCCGCAGCCCCGCGCCCGGAGCAAACCGCGGCCCCAGTCCTACCAGAGCCCCAGCGGACTGCTCGTCACCGACTTCCCCGTGGAGGACAGGTGCAGCTTCCCCGGGACTCAGCCCGCCGGCACCGCCAGCACCTGCCCGGGCAGCGGAGCGCTCCGGCGGCGCCCCGCGTTTTTTGGTTCCAGCATGGGATCGGTGTCCAACGGGAAGGTGCGACCACCAGCCTGCAAAGCCGTGACCCCCGAGCTGTCTCCCGAGCGGCCCTCCCAGGTGCTGGCTCTGGTTTCCAACAGTTCCGTCGGTTTTACTGCCAACGGCACCGTTCCTTCAGCGGGCGGCCAGCCGGGCCATCCCCTGCGGGTCTGCAGTCAGTCGGCGCTCGCGCCGCAGCGGGAGCGGGTTGTTTGTACGGCCGGCCCGCAGCCCTCGCCCGCTGCCAACGCGCCTTCCCCCAGGAACAGCACCGCACCAGCGCTGCCCTTGCAGTGCAGCCGGCTTTCTAAAATACCAGAAAAAGTGTCGCTGGGACCCTCCACGGTTTCCCCGGCGATGTCGCCAGAACAAGGGCTGGCTCCCCAGCGGCCGGTGTCCCCTCCGGAGCAGCCCGCCGAGCAGCCCGTGGTCCTGAGCACCCACAGCCCTGCCGCGCTCAAGGTGGGCACGCAGCAGATCATCCCCAAGAGTTTGGCTTCGGAAACAAAGGTGACGAGCAAAACCAACGGGCAGAGTGCGGCGACGAGCAAGAGGGTGCTGAAGGTCCGCAGCATGGTGGAGAGCCTGAGCCTGCCCTTGGTGGGCGACGGCGAGGACGAGGCCGAGGGCGACCTGGACAGCCCGGGGACCCTGCGGCGAGGCCTGCGGTCCACGTCCTACCGCAGGGCTGTGGTGAGCGGCGTGGACTTCGACAGCTCTTCGGATCTTAAGAAGAAAAACAGAATGTCCCAGCCCGTACTCAAAGCGGTTGTTGAAGATAAAGAGAAATTTTCGAGCCTGGGGAGGATAAAGGTAGGTTGTGCTGGTTGGTGATGTGCTGATTTGAATGGTGTAGGCTACACAGGAGCGGGATTTTTTTCATTTTTTTGTGATGTTTTCAGTTTGCTTTTTGCTGCCACTAAACTTTCTGTAGCTATTGATGGGTCTCGCAGGTCACGTACAAGTGTGGGTTGTGAAGTGAAGTGGCGGAGGCTTCAGGGGTGGGATTCTGTGGAAATCAAGGCTGTGTTGATGGCAGCCCCGCGTTTGCATTTCCTGCTGGATTTCCAGCACATCGAGGTTTTGCTTTCACAATCAAATTGACATTTTAAAACTTGCTTCCCAGAAAGTAGTAAACAGGAAAAAAAGAGGCGTTGGCCTGATGAAGTCTGCCTGGTAGAGTAAACAGACTGGCTGAACGATGAGCTGCCTCTATCTGGGCCTTGACTCTGAAAGCGTTTTTCAGAATCCGGGAGTGATTTTTAAACTTGTAGAGGCCACTGCAGGTATCTTTTTGTAGCTTCATTTTAATGCCTGCAAGTGGAGGCAGAACGCCTGTTGTTATTCTTGATTGCAGTCCCTTAGGACTAGGAGATTTATACTGAATGTTAAGTTATTAAAATTATATTATGAAGACTTACTGAAAATATTATTTTACCTGAAAATATTGTAATCTTGTATTTCCTTTTTTTTAAATATAATTTGTTACTTTTAAAAAAGTGTTTTAGTAGGTACTGCAGAGCGTTTGGAGTTGTGTGATGAAGTACTCCGGGCTGAGGGCTAATGCCAGAGCTGCTAAAATAATTATCAGCTTTGTGACAATTTTCTGCCGAGCTAGAAATGATGGTTATGGGAGCTTTTGTGGAAATGCTCCAAGTGGTGACGCAGCAGTAGCTCCGGCGGGGAGCTGGGTTGTGTGGGTTTGTGGAGGGCTTTAACAGTAAGTTATGTTTAAAACAGGAGGACGTGACATTGTCCTGCCTTTACACACACAGCTCTTTTTGCTACTAGCCTTTTTTTTAACAGACTTCTTAGCTACTTGTTACACCAAACCAGCTGGTCTGTTTCAGAGGTTTGGTTTGGCCTGGAAAGGCTGGTTTGCAGAGTCGAGGGGGCTGGTCGGGTGCAGGCGCGGCCGCTCGGTCCTGTGTGTCCCCGGAGAGCGGCCCAGCCAGCGGGTGACGCGTCCCCGGGCGCCCGGGAAGCTGTGCCGTGCTCTCGGGACACGGGAGCAGTGAAGCGCTCAGACAAATGCAGATAAACAGTGCACGAGAGAGGGAAACTAGAGGAACTTTTCACTGTCTGTGATGGAGCGGTTGCTTTCATGAATACTTGTCCAACATCAGAAGTTCATAGATTAGGGCCTGTTATTTGCTGCATAAATATCAAGTAAATAGAAGTTCTTGTTACTGTTGGTTATTTTGTGTTCTTCTAATGTGCATATGTCTCTTTTCTGTTAAAATTGTCAGAAGAAAGTGCTGAAAGGACAAGGGACATTTGATGGGGAAGGTAAGTCCTGTTCTGTGCAAACTTTTATGCTCAGTCACAAGAGAACTTAACTTGAGGATCATTTTACATACACCTTTCATATGTAGTCCAAGACTAAGTACCTTGATCTCAGCCAACTGACTGAAATAGGGAGCCATAACTTTGGCCCTAGACATACTTTAGGGAATGTTTTAAAGATTACAGAATGTCAGGCTAAAAATGGGGTTTTGCTTGAAGGGCTTCTTTTCAACTTAAACCCCCTGTCTCTCCTAAAAGATGAACTGGTGGATGTCTCCATGTCAGGTCTGTGCAGTGCCACAGCTGAGGCTGTTCCTGCCCAGTCCCTGCACTGTCCCCCTATACCTCCTAAAAGACGAACTGGTGGATGTCTCCGTGTCAGGTCCATGCAGTGCCACAGCTGAGGCTGTTCTGCCTTCTGCCCGTCCCCGCACTGTCCCCAGGTGCAGCTTGTGGCTTCTGTGGGCCGGCTTAGGGGTTTGGGCTCCTCACCTGCAGCAAACACCTGAATCGTTATTCTCCAAGTTCATGGTTCGTGCAGCTATTTTTTCATTGCACATAAGTCGAGGGTGCTGGGATGAATTCCATGGCTTTGTAATCCTTTTCTGGGCTTCAAGTTTAAGTGCCAGAAAAACATTGTCCATGTGTCTGCTTTTTTATGTTGCTCGTTAATTCGGGGCTTTGCCAACTTTGCTTCTTTTCCCACTATTTCAACAACAACAAAAAAATCTTTCCTGGCTACAAGTCCATGGAAGTTTTATTATAATAACTGCTACTCTCTTGGCTTTTTTCTGCTTAATGCCTCCTTAAGGTCATCTCAGCTGCTCTATTACCTTCCTTTTCCTCTTGTTTCCATTTTTGAAACTTTCCACTTTGTTCTGTTTGCATCACCCCATCTTACTCTTATTTTCATCTTTTCTCGCAGTCTCCTGATGACATTTTCTAGGTTCTCTTCCAATGGCTCCCCTTCGTCTGGGACTCTTCCCAACTAAAAACCTTGCGTAATGCCTCTCAGAACTGAGTTACTGTACACAATTTTCTGTCTTAAAAGTGTATAAAGACACGTTCCGGAGAACAAACACAGAAGGCCAGACCTTGTGTAATAGTCAGCCAGGGCTGTGGGTCCGAGCGGGTGGAACAGGCCCCCCAGCCCGGCCAGAGCTCCGGAGCCGCAGCCGGACCTCCGCTGCCTTCACCGTGCTTTGCCGGGAGAGCTGGGGGTTCCCGGAGCCTGGCCCGTCTGAAGTACCTTCTGAGCTTGCTTTTGTAGCAGCTCCATCCAGCTGTGGGTTATTCTGGCCTCGAGTTTCTCTGTCCTTTCCTGTCTGCTTTTGAGGAGGGTGTGTGGCTGGGGACGGTGGGAAATGGGAAGGCGTGCTCCACACCTGCCCTTCTTTGCCATTGGTATTGTTGAATTAATAGTGGCAGTACTGAAATATCTAATGAGTGTATTTTGGTTTAAGGTTCATAGGCCTCATGCTTATTCTATTTGGAATAGTTCCAACCTCAAATTTCCGAAATTTGGATCATTTCCTTGTTGAGTGAAGTGTGAAGACAGTATTTAGAGCTGGCAGAATAGAAGTTGGCATGGACAGTGGACTTAAAATGGTCTTGTAGATTGAAATAGCTAGACCTCCCGATTAGTGACTCTGCGCTGCTGACACGCGTGTTCCATTTCTAAATTGCTGGCTGATTATGAAACATTGCACAGCAAACCAAGGAAGAAAATTTGTTGTCTGTTTTTTCTTGACAAAGGACACATCTGTTCTTCAGTTCAGGCAGTGAGGATCGTTTTGGTAGCGGTACAGTGATCTATTGTTCTGCACCGCGCCATTGTCCGTCCTAAACACGATACTATCTTTGTCTCTTGGAG
Source organism: Columba livia (assembly GCF_036013475.1). NCBI lineage: Eukaryota > Metazoa > Chordata > Aves > Columbiformes > Columbidae > Columba > Columba livia. Next base: position 903,434 of record NC_088610.1, read on the forward strand.
TTTGTGAACGGCACAGTGACATTTTCCTTTCGTTCATTGTTTAAATGTTGCTTATGATTTCTGTGAAAGCAGCTAAGCTAACTTCCTAGCAATTAACGACATACCATTGTTGTTTTATAGAGAACGCTGTATTATATCAGAACTATAAAGAGAAAGCTCTGGACATAGATTCTGATGAAGAGACTGAGCCCCGAGAGCAGAAGTCGGATGACAAGGTTGTTTTCCACTATAAGCCCCTGAGATCCACGTGGAGTCAACTGTCTGTTGTGAGTATTCGATAGCTCAGTAGCCACACAAAGAGTGTCTGTGAATGTACTGAGACAGGTCTCTTTACTGCTGCTGGAGCTGTTGGCTGCAGTTTGTCATCTTCTTTGCCCTTACAAACTGTGAGTTATCTCCAAATATTTTTTTTATTGACAAGTTTGCAACTATTCAGACATTACTGATCCAAACGCAGATGGCTCAATTTAGCTTTTTTTTTTAGGTTTTATGTGAAGTAACTTCAACAGCTTAAAGAAAGCGTAAATCATGGGATTTTGGTCAGTTTTAGTAGGTATGGGCTGGTGCTCCTGCCAGAATCAGTTCCCCTGCTTACCTGACACCCCCCTTTTTCTAACACAAGTGTTTGGGGGCTCCTGTGGCCCCATAACAGACTGGTGAGAGTAGCTGACTTGAAATCACCAAGAAAAAGAATTGGGTGTAGTTTAAGATGAAATGAAATACAACTTTGAAGTATGAAGGAATTACTGTTTCATAATTTTACACAGTAAGGTGCATTCCAGGCGCGGGTCCCTGGAGGAGCTGCGGTCTGTGCCTGCTGTACGTTACTGTGTCTGTCTGCTCGGAACGGGGCGCTATCAGAAAGCCCGAAAAGACAGATTTAATTCCCAGCACCTCTTAAACTCAAGAGTGAAATCTATACTTAAATAGGATTTAGTGCTGTTTGTTTTTTCGCGAAGCTTTGTTTTTCATTTGACAAGAGCAACATGGAAGTCCTGATCAGTTGCTGGACTTTGTTTTGCATAAATACAGTGCAGTTGTGAAAGTTCATTTTAGGGTCCTGCTTAATTATATGAAAGAAAAGCTTCAGTGAGTTACAAACAAATTTCTGCTGAATTGTTTTAAATCGCTGCGAGCCAACTCCAAGTCGATTTGACTGCATATATCTAATCAAACCATTTTAAAAGGTTTCAGACGGTGGTATTCTGTTACCCTGAGCACGGGCTGGGAAGCACCCGCAGGGGCTTTTTCTTAGTAGCTTTGTTAAAGAAAGTAGAACTGAGCCGTTGTAATCAGTACTGGCACCCTGCTGGCAGCCCTGCTAGTAAGCCGACAAATTGATGATAGCAGTTGGTGTTTCTGCAGGCTCGCCTGGTGCGTGTGCTTTTGGGACCAGAGGAGCTGTGAACGTTCTGTGTCTCTGGGGTGGGTTTTGTCCTTGGATGGTTTCTGTGGCCTCTGGAGGGATGTCCCTGCAATGAAAGGGTTGGGATGTTTTTGGTTTTTGCTAATGTGACTTGTACAGTGTTGTGGAACCTCATCTCTGTATGTGGTGTAGGAGAGCATTATTGTTACGTGACGTGATCACCTGGAGTATCTGGCTCTTGGCTGCGTGTCCCTGTCAGTCGTTCGGCCCCAGCAAGGTCTGGTGAGGCTGTTGGGGTTGTGGGGCTACGAGAGCTGTCTCACAGCTGTTCGTGACCTTTTGCGCCTCAAAGCGTTGAAATACGAATCCCTCTGATTCAATAAGTATAAAGAAGGTGAGACCACGTGGTTTTGAAAATATTTGCTTTAGATTTTCTTTCATCAAGTCAAATACTTTAAATGTAATTAATTTGCTTCATGTTGCAGGAGAGTTTGTTTCTAATGAAGTCAAATTGTTTTTTTTCTGCTTTCTAGGCAAACTAGCAGTTAAATGTTCAGCCGCTGAGGTATTTTGGAAGGAATGCTGTTCAGTAATAATAACAATAATTTCAATAACACTAATTTGTCAGGAGACTAAAACAGTATAAAGAACATCCCAGCAAGAGAACCATTCCTATGCCATACTTAGAGATACATAAACTAGCTCGGTTTTTATGATTTCTAGCACGGCAAACTTGTTCAGTGTCTTTACTTGATTTACAAGGTTGGAAGTGAGGAGTGTATGGGAAAAGGTAGTGAACTGTGGAAACAAAACATGAATCTCTTTGTGTCCGTGTTTGTAAGGCTGGAAAAGTTACGTGCTGTCAATGTGTATTACAAAGTGAGTATGGAATTGTAACAGGAGCTCAGCTGGAAAATGTCAAAACAGTGGGTGTCAACATAGGTTAGGAAAGGAGAATAATGTTAATGGCATTGATCAGCGGGGGCTGTGGTAGGAAGCGGGGGCAAGGCAGCAGACGAACCTGCTCTTTCTGCAGGACGGTCCTTGGGCCGTACGGGCCTGGCAGCTGCTGCAGGTCCCCTCGCCTTGCTGTGTGAGGGAGGCGGTGACACCTGCCTGTGGGGAACTGTCGGATCCTGCACAAGAAGGGTAATTTGAAAAGGGTGCTTCTGTCTTCTGCAGCGTCTGCATGCGTGAAATAAAGACTGAGCTCTTCAGGGAATGTTTAAAGACTCTGGAATAGGGTGCAGTTGAAATCCAGTTCCTTTCAATCTCCTCTGCTCCTCCTTAGATTGCTCTTGCAGGTGAGGCAGCAGTAGCTGAGCTGTGACCGGGTAAAGAGCGAGCTAAGCTACTGCCTCTGTTCCTCCCAGCCTTCAGCTGCTACGTTAAACATTTGATTTCGGGAGGATAACAGATTTTTCCAGGATCAGAGTCCAAAAACATCTTCCGGTATTTGGCAGAATTTCCAGCAGATCACAGGCAGTGATCCTAACTTGTACACTGTACTAAATGAATTTACTGTCCAACAAATGCAGGCTCCAGCAGCGGTTAGCTTGGAAGGGCCCTCTGAGATGGTGTTGGTCAGAGCAGGCCCTCCAGGGTGCTGTCCGTCAGGCCCTGCCGCATCTCCCACCTCCTGGCAATCCGTTGCTGCCTTTGACCACAGCGTCCGGCGGGTGGACTTTGAGTGGAAAGGTCTGTTTCTCCTTAGAGTTCAGCCTGGAGTATATGGAGCGTGTTCACTTTTCGTTAGGACTGTCAGTGCTTGAGATCTCGTACTGGAAGCAGATGTCCCATAACATAAGTAATGCTCACGGTTGTTGAAGTATTTAATATTAAATGGGTGTTTTAGCATTAGATTCTCCATTTCATGTCCTATGGGTTCAGTGTATTTATGTAGTGGTGCTTTGAGATTGTCCATGTTCTCCAAACTGCCGTCTAGCCTGGAGCTCTTGCAAGCTTTAGCCATCTCGTGTTTCATTTTTCGATCGTGTCTTTCCCTGGTTTGGGACAAGCGTGGCTGTGATTTTTCCTGTTCATTTAAAAGCTGCCACAGGTTGACGTCTGAGCCCCTCACGCTGTCACCTTTCCCTGGCCGCCTCTCGTCTGTGCTGTCAAACACCACCCACCTGGTGTTACCGTCGAGGATCTCTGGCGCTGATCTCGGCATTGCCCCTCATTTCTCTCACAGTATCAAAGGGTTTCTGTTGGTTTGGTTTATGGTGCAGCCACTTACTGTATTTCTCAAAGAAATCTTTGTGCTCGGTTCCCCCTGCAGCACGTCCGTACTTGGAGGAACTTGTTGTAGGTAACCACAGAGCCAGCCTGCCGCTCTGTCATTGTTTCCTCCTCATGTCCGCGGGTGAATGGGTCAGAACTGAGTGGCTGGAGCAAAGCCGTCTGGTGGCACCATCGGACGTTAGTAGCTTATATTAAGTTTTTGGTTGCATGGTATCACGTGTGGTTTTTAGGCTATTTCAGCTATAATGTTTTGGATGCCTCACAAATAGGATGTATGCCGAAAATAGTCTCAATTTTTGGGCCTCTTTGTAAATGTTGCCATTAAGAATATAAGGTTGACCCATTTTCATATGTGAGGATTTTCTATGTGTATTTTATATGTACACACCCATATATGACAAAATAATAATCACACAACACATCTACGGGTTTTTGACCGTGAATACGGCAGTTGCCACATGGACCTCATGGGGAATTTGCCGTCGCCGTATTAACGGGAAGCACAGAAGTCTCTGGGATGTGTTCAGAGGCATTTCCCGCGTCAGTGTATTCTTAGCAAAGTCCTCCAGTGCGTCCAGAAGAAAGTGACATGTGCTTCCTAGTGCGTGCTCTAAAGTGTTCAGGTCGTTGATTGAAAGGTACTTTGATAGTTTAATCGAGAGGCATCTAATTGGTTCGTGTGTGGTATTTTGAAGCGTGTGCTTGCGGTGATGTAGGAATCTGTTCAAAAGAAGAGCTGCTCGAACACTGGATTATTTCATTTTTATAAATACGTGTATATAGTTGGATGTGCATGCAAACCAAAGTGCAGCGCTCCTTGGTGTTCTGCCGTCTTTACTCTTGAGCCTGCTCTCCAGCTTTGTGGTGCCTGCTATGCAGGAATAATATATCCTCTAAAATTCCAGGGAGCAAGTGGAGTGAGAAGAGAAAGCTGCTGACGACGGCGCGGTAGGAGCTTTCGGAGGAGACGGGCGAGGGACGGGGCTGCAGCGCGTGTGCTGGGTGTCGTGTCCCGCGCTGCTGCTGCGGCAGAGCAGGGGCTGTGCCCGGGGAGCCTCCTGATCCAGGCCCCGCGTTCAGCGCTCCTCCGGGAAGTGCAGAAACCCCTCCTCGGTGCTTCGCTTTCTGCTTTTTAGTGGTATTCCGTTAAATTACGCAATGCACGTGGTCTGCACCAGGAAGGAAGCAGCTTCAGGGGGCTCTGGTGTGGAAGGTGGGGGCTGAGCGTGTGCCTTCGGGCTGCGGAGAACGCGGCGTGGCTGGGGTTTGTGACGGCTGCGTGTGGAGAGCTGGGCGAGCCGCGCTGGGCTGAGCCGCCCGGAGGGTGCGGAGTGGGAACAGACGTCGTCGTAGGGCTGGGGATTGAAATGTAGGGATATTGCTCAGGACTCTGCTGTGTCCGGTAAGCGTGAAGCTGGAGCGCCTCTGGAATATTTTCTTGGCCAACAAACTGCCTGTCGAGGTTGTTTGTCTGCACCTTTAGGTGTGTTTGACAAATGGGGATACTACGGTTCTTCATGCTGACTCAGCAAACAACCCTTGTGATGTAATCGTGTCCATCGAGAAATGGAACTCAAGCAGAGAAAGCAGCTTTCGTGCTGCTGTGTGTTCTGGCACCCAGGGAGGTTGTGCAGGGTGACCGTGGGTCAGGTGTGCGTGTGTTTGCTGCAGTAGTTCTGCGTTTGTGTCTTGGGATAGTTTTTAATGAAACTACTTAGTTCTTTTCAATAAGTCACTGGTTATTATTGACTTTTTTATTGCTGCTTGTGCATTACTGTCTTTCTGAGCTGGACAGATTCTTTAGCTAAATTCCTGCCTGGTGCAATGATGTGATAGTCCTGTGGTGGTATTTTTTTAATCACTTCTTTTTTTTTTTTTTTTTTTTTTTTTTTTTTAATACAAAAGATGCTAAAAATCCTTCTTTTTTCAGGTAAAGAAGAACGGATTATCAGAAGCGATCAGCCAGGAAGAAAGAAAAAGACAGGAGGTACTCTTTAAAGTAACACACGATTTTTCGCTGTTTGTTTAGGGATGCACCGCATGCCTGGTTTAATGTGTGTTTGTTGATAAGGAGATAAGTCATCACAGCGCAGTGTCCGGAGCGAGGTGTCTCCCCCCAGGGAGGATCACCACACCAAACCTCTCCGTTGCTGGTGCGTGCCGTGCGGGTCCGGCTGGTTCCTGGCTGTCCCCCCAGCAGCTGCAGGCGGTCCGGCTGTGTGCTCTGCGCGCAAGGTGTCCCATTCACCTGGCAGTTGGCACCTACATTTCTAAAGGCAGCGAGGAGCAAAGAGCCGCTTTGTACAATGCCACTTATTAGTTGTAATTAATCCTGGGAACAGTCCTGAAGGTGCAGGCGCTGTGGATCTGGTGTAACCTTTTTCCTTTCACACTGAAATGGAGCAGGGGCATCCATGCTGTCAGCAGGACACACAACCGCAGCAATTACTGATGTAGTTCTCTTATCTCTCTGTCCCTTTCCCCTTTGCTCCTTTTGTCATCTTATCCGCTTTCCTCTTTCCTCCTTTTGTCCGCTTGATCTGCTTTACCCTCCTTCTTACTTACAGGGCCTATATCAAAATGAATGAGAGGTGTTGAAAAGAATAGCCTGACCTAGCCAACTATATACCTGCAGTTCTTGAGGTATGTCCCTCAAAAGGAAAAAATAAACCACAACCAGGTCTTCTTTTGAATAGAGACACTGCCGTGGTGATTTGTTCGGTACCATTTCACTGCAGGACGTACCGCGGTGCGTGTGCCCCGGTGAGCCCTGGCGGGTGTTCTGTGAAGTCCACAGGTGTGTGTAGCAAACCTCAAATGTTCATTTGGCTGCACGACCTACAGCTGTTGTGTTCACACATGACATACAGAAATATCTTGTATTGCATACGTGAGATTTGGACAACGGTTTGTTGGGTGTTTTTATAATGCTGTTTGACGTTCTTTTGCGTTTTGGGGAAGAGGCCGTGCAGCAGCTCTGGCCACTGTTGTGCTTTTCTGCCTCCTCCTGCTGGGAAGCTTCTGAGGCACAAGGCATTTATTTCAGATGGATCCTTTAGGAGCCTTTAGTCATGTTTCCCAGAGTCACATTTACATCCCTTCAAAGAGAACGAGTTCTTTAGATGCCTCCTAAATGTAAAGGCTTTAGTATTACCCAAAACGTTTTCAAGCCTGCGGGGCTTTTCATTTGAATATTAGCTGGCCCGTTCTTTCAGAGGGAGCCCAGATAAATATTCTTAAGATGTAGTTGTACTACCGAGTCGTGCTTTTGCTGTTTTTCTTTTAAATTGCCATTTATCGATTATCTTTAATCTATTATTTAAATTGCTTTGTAGAGCACATGAGATTATTTTTGCCATCATAATATATTGTCACTGCAGAAAAATGGATTTGTTTGCTTCCTGCCTTGATGAAATGTTAATGCCATGCATGCATACACATCCCATCTTCCAGAGCACATTAGTGAGATGGATCTGTGTGCATCTTTTGCCTAAAGAACATTTGTCATATAGACAGACTGATTGGAACTAAAGTAATTTTCAATAGGTCTTTCGTTGCAAGCTGGAAACTCTCCCTGCCTGTGTGTACAAACCGCAGCGTGCACAAGGGCTCGCGCAGGCGTTCCTGCCCGTGGGGATGCGGAGCTGCCCAGCTCGGTTCCTGCCTGTGGGGATGCGGAGCCGCTCGGCTCGGTTCCTGCCCGTGGGGATGTGGAGCCGCTCGGCTCGGTTCCTGCCTGTGGGGATGCGGAGCCGCTCGGCTCGGTTCCTGCCCGTGGGGATGTGGAGCCGCTCGGCTCGGTTCCTGCCCGTGGGGATGTGGAGCTGCTCGGCTCGGTTCCTGCCCGTGGGGATGTGGAGCCGCTCGGCTCGGTTCCTGCCCGTGGGGATGCGGAGCCGCTCGGCTCGGTTCCTGCCCGTGGGGATGTGGAGCTGCTCGGCTCGGTTCCTGCAGGCGTTACTGCCCGTGGGGATGCAGAGCTGCTCAGCCCGGTTCCTGCCCGTGGGGATGCGGAGCTGCTCAGCCCGGTTCCTGCAGGCACAGCTCAGTCTCTGGGCTCAGCTGTCGCACAGAAACTGTCACAGGCACTGGGAAATGCCTCCCAGCCCCTGAATGGGGGCAGTTACTGTAGGTCAAAGTCAAGGTTGTTTCTTAGTCCTTTTTTATTCTCCAAAATGTGTTTGGGTCATGGTAAAAAGATATTCTCTCCCTTCCTTATGCTTTAGAAGCACAGTATCTGCCTTTGCCCCATTTATTTCTGACTGTGCTAATAACTTTGTTACCAAACTAGAAGAAGTCCATGAGGGTCCTCAGTAAAAGCATAACAGAACCCCTCCAGAACAATAATAATAGTAATGTCTGGGTAGAAACTAGTGAGCCGTGGAACTCTGGAGCAGTCCCTGGGTAAGTGCTCCCTTTGCGAGCGCAGCTGGGAGCAGCGCGCAGGGCGAGCTGCGCTTTGCGGGCACCGTTGGGTCGCAGGTTGCGCTGCCGCTGGGTTCCTGCCGTGTGTAAATGGTCTCTGGGTTGTCGCGGCTGGTGGAGTTGGCAGGCGGGCGGTTGAACATGGTTGTAAGCATGGAGAGGCTGCTCGTATGTAGATCAGACTTCCTTTCCTTCTAAGTATAATGGCCCTGTAGGTTTTCTGTGGAGTTGATAAGTCTTTGCATGGTATAAACCTTTGAGGCTTCAGCTAAGTAGATGTTTTGTTTTGTTCTAAGAAATCCAAAACTTGTTATTTTGTTGTGAAAATCTCAGTTCTTTGAGGAAGCCTTTTTAGATGGGCAAGAATAATTTTGGGAGCACAGTTTGGGAGCACTGAGATTCAGGGTGCCCAAGAGAGACTGTATTTGATCAAATGCTGATTACCTTAGTAGCACCGGCACTGGACTTGAACTCTGGACTTGAACGCTGTCACTGCTCAGAGATCACTAAACCCGGCTTTGCCTCTGGGCCTGCTCGCAGGGCTTTCCAGAGCAGCCGCTGTCGCTGCTCAGAGATCGCTAGGCCCGGCTTTGCCCGGGGTTCAGCTGCTCCGCAGGTGCCTGGGAAGCAGAGTTCTGGTGCCCAAGGAGTCTTTCAAGTAAATAACTCAGCAGCTGCTGTTGGGAAAGAGCAGAAGCAAATACTGGCTGGTCAACAGTATGAGACTGATACGGGGCTTCCAGTCAGAACATAGGAACAGATGTGGTTTGGTTTTTTAGATTTAAAAAACCCCAAACAAACCAAAAGCCGCTTCTCAGGACTATGAATGGGGAGTGATCACAGCTGGTGGTAAATGTTGGCTTCAAGCTGCTTGCAGTTGCATTGAAAAGGCATTTGAAAGTGTCTTTTTTTCTACTATTAAACCACTTATTTCGAAGTAAATAAAGCAACTAGCATGGAAAAGAATATTTATGTTATACTTACATTATGTTAGCTTACATTACATCCAATAACTTTTCTCTTTACCCCCCTCCACTTTTTTTAAAGCCCTGTCAGTAGTCTGTTCTTTCCCTTCCACTTCTCAGGCAATATTCGAGGTGATATCTTCCGAACATTCTTATTTGCTGAGCTTGGAGATTCTGATCCGGATGTTTAAAAACTCCAGGGAGCTGAGCCTCACAATGACCAAAACGGAGAGCCACCACCTCTTCTCCAACATCGCAGATGTTTATGAAGCAAGTAAGAAGTAAGTGTAACAATGCATTTCGCATTATTTTAATGTACGTTGTTTTGAGGTTACAATTTTTAAATTGAGTAATTATAGCTTTAAATTATTTACAATACTTTTTTGAAATGATAAGTGAGGGTTGATTGCTAGTCGTCAAAATGTCTTTCAAACAGGTAACGAAATGCAGTGTACAAAACAGTGTCTTTGGTGTTGCCGCGGAGTGAAGGAGCAGCTGCAAGGTGGCAAAAATGTAGGGCTGACAGTTGAAGAACGAGAAGTCGGCTGTTGCGTGTGGTAGTGTGGGGAGTCTTAGTTTTTTTGTAAGCTGTGCATAAATTAGCGTGGAATTTGATGCTCTGTTCTGTGAGAGCACCAAAACATGTGTGCCCTGCGGTGCTAAAGAATCGTTTAATGTAGTGTAAACAGCGGAGGTTTTATTTTGCTAATCGTAAGTTCTGGTTTTGTAAGCTGAGAAGCCCCTCAGTGTTTGTTTGGATTCTGTTTTCCTTACGTCCCTCGCAGCCCGTCCTGGACTGCTTAGTGCCTGTGCTTAGTGCTGTGCTGTGCTTAGTGCTGTGCTTAGTGCCTGTGCTTAGTGCCTGTGCTTAGTGCCTGTGCTTAGTGCCTGTGCTTAGTGCCTGTGCTGTGCTGGTGGCCGCGGGCCCTGCCTGGCCTGCCCACCTCGGCTCTCAGGCCTCGTGCTCTTGTTTGCCAGAACACTCCCTATTTCTGAAGTTGAGCAGTTGCTGACTTTTCTGGCTGTACTGATTTAGTACTGCTGCGGGTAGGCTGAACTGGACATGGCTGGTTACTCCTTTAATACCTGTTTGAACATAAAGCAGGTTCTTTATTGGAATCTGAAGGAACCACGTGAGAGTGGGAACCATCTCTTCCAGAACCGTCACACCAGTTTAAGGTGGAAAACTCAGAGCAGTGGACATGCACATGAGTTTGGCTGACTCATCTTTCTGTTACGTTTGAGCTCATATTTAAGGGGATAGGCATGGGGTTAGTTCTATCTAAATCGGTAGGGAAAGAACATAGTGTATTTTAGTGGAATTAAGCATCCTTCAAATCCAAACAGTTGGGAAGCTAAGTGTTGGTACATTAAACATTCCTACCTAATGTTGACAGTCTGTCAGTTGGGCTTAGTGTGCCCTTAGTAAATGTTAAAACCGGAGCAGGAGTTTGATCCGTGCCCTGAGGAGCTCTGGGCAGGTTTCCTCGCTGGCTGTCCCCGAGGGCTCGGTGCGCGGGGCCGGGTGACGGGCGTCGTTGTGTACGCAGCGCCGGCATTCGCTCTGCACGCCGGGGCTCCTCGTGCCGGAGAAGATCCGCTGTGATTTAGAGGTCGGGTTTGCTTTTAAGTTTTTAATAAGTTTCTTCCATACAGATTCAATAAGAAAAAAAGACACAGTACAAATAGTGCCTAATGAAAAGGAAATGTTGGCAGAGTTTACATGACACAAATGCTGAAGAGGCTGTTTTGTGATTGCTGGTAACTATTTAACGTGGTACCTGTGTGTGTCTGTGCGCTCCCGGTGTTCTTCAGGGTTATGAACGCTTCACACTCGATTTCAAAAAGTTGTGTAATGAGGCTTTGCTTTGTTACAGTTTGTTCGTTATCCTAGCCTGGTTAATAGCAAGGTCAGCAGGCGAATTACTGTGATCTGCATAACTCAAAAATAGCGTCTGTGCTTCTTAGACCTCATTTCTAGTTTGAGATGAAGCACAATGGCTGAGGGATGTGCATGGCCTAGTTAAGATGCCAGTTGATCTTAACTGTAGTGCTGTACAACTTCAAACAGGCCTGTGTTTCCCTGGGGAGCAGAATGTTGGCCTCATTTCAGAAATGGGGCTAACGGCTGGATGAGGGGTCTGTCAGGCCAGGACCATTTCTGAACCAGTCCTTCCCACCCTTACCGCTTTGGGTTTGTTCCCTTTCCTTTTGTCCTCTGTTTCCTTCTCGTAGAAACGGTGATGTTCTGAATTCTTGAGGATTAAACCTGCATTTACCTGTGTGGAACTCATCAAGTTTCACGTTCCCAGTCGTGGTCGTGTCATTTCTCGGCTTCTTTCTTTGAAGCCTCGTGAAGCCCGTGGAGTTTTACACCTGTTGTGCAGCAGGTTGACTTTGTCTCCTGAAGTTTATGAAGGAATAAGGTTTTGTTTCACAGACCGTGCGTGCGAGAGTCGTGGTGCATTGTTGATGTCACAGACCCGTCATGTATTGCAGGTGGATTGCCATCTTTCCTAGAGAGCTGAATGGAAATGCAGGGTTTCATAGCTGTTTGAGGGGTGTGGGCTTGACCTTTCCCTCTTGAATAAACCTGCCAGCTTGTTGAATCCGCTTCTACATTTCTCACTTAAAATGTTTAAAGCAGAGATGGGGCTGGGGAGAGCAATGTTTAGGGGAATTCTTACAATCCTTCTGATAACAGGCCTCAAGGGAAGTGGGGGGAGTAAGGAAGAATGGGAAAATACCGTGCCAACCTAAAATTATAATGTTGTTTTCTCTCTGGAGAGTCTGACGGTTTAAGAACTTGTTTTTTTGTAACTTGGAGTAAAAAACAAAATTTGAAACTTTTTTTTAAACTTAAATGAAAACATATTTTGTTTCCTGGGTTATGCAATGCTGTTAAACTATAACAAACTCGGGGCTGGCTTTCTACACCCTCAGTTGTGTAAATAACGATTCCAGAACAGAAACCTCTGCCTCGCTCTCTTCCCATTGTCAAGGTAGCAATCCCCATCCCTTTGTTATAAAATTGTAACTAAATACAGCATCTGCCCCATTGTACTATATTTTAAGCAGCCTTCCCTTAAAAATACACAATCTGAGTAGAACTGTAGGAGTGTGGTTATCAGTGGGTTTGGTTGCTCAGGGAAAAGTTTGAGTTAAAGAATAAGAGCTGATAGAAATACCGTCTGTAGTCAGAATAGCCCAGAGCTTGTATGGTTGAGTTGGACCCTGTTGAGTGCCGCTCTCCAGAGCCCCCGGCTGCTTGTGCTGCCCCCAGGGCCATTGCTGGGGAACAAAGGCGCCTTTGTTGGCAGCAGAACGCAGACAGCAAGGGCCGTCTCTGCTCTCGAGCTCAGCGCAATGTCTCTGGCGAAGAGCAGCAGATTGGAATAATTCGCGCAGCGTACAATGTGCTTGCTTACGAAAACATCTTGTAAGGTGCCTTCAGAAAGCTTCAGTCTTTTATTTTGCGTTTGCCTGTGTGTGACGTGGGAGCTGGTAACGGAGTGAGCACGGGATGACACCGGTTGCCGCCGAGTGGATGAGCTGTTCTGTGGCGGAGGCTGGCGGGGCCGCCCCGGGCCGGCTGGTCCAGGAAGCAAGGCCGTGCAGCCCGGCACGCCGCGCAGCCAGCGGGCGAGTCGCAGCAGCCTCCGCAGCCCCCGAGCGCCGGCGCGCCCAGCGCCCAGCGCTGCCCGGGGACGGACGCCTGGCGGAGATGGTGACACCTCCTCAGCAGCTGGGGACAGGTCCAGCCACCCCTTTTGGAGCAGAAGGGAAAGCTTGAGCGTTGTTTCTCTGCCAGTGGGGCAGCAAAAGGCAGAAGGCTTGTGGAATATCAGGAGATAAGCGTTAGCTGAAAAAGACACAACCAGAAACATTTTGATGGGTTCTTGCTGGTTTAAAACTGTGTCTTGATTTCAGTAGAGAAGCCTGTGTGGGTTTGGGAGGGAGGTTAATGCCTTATCTGAGTATCTTAATTTAATTTTGTGTGCGTGAGTATATATTGGGAACGGGCTAAACTTTCTCATAGCATTTCTTTGTAAATTAGATTAATGTTTCGCCTCTTTCCAACATACTTTAAATGATTCAGCTTGATCTTCATCTTTTTTCCATAGGAAAATAGTGTCTTAGTGCTTGGTAGAGAAGTGTGTGTACTGAATCGGTTAACCAGGCGTTAAAAACAGTACTTGTAGAGAATGCAGTTCTGTCCTTCAGTTTCTTTGAAGGATCGAACACGCCAGCCCCACACCCTGCATGTAATACAAATGTCAATACTGTGAGTAGACCCTGAGTGATTGAGGTGAACTATAATGAAAGAGAATTATGCGTAACTTATAGATCACTGATTTGATTTCCAGGTGAGACAGTGATATAAGTCATTAACATCCTTTTTCCCTCTTTGGTCTAGACTGATAATCTCTGTGTTTTATCCGTTCTTACTGTTAGCAGTTCCTGATGAAAGCTGAGCAATGTCCCGAGGGTGGGTACCCCGCTGGTGACACCGAGGTGCGAGCTGGGGAGAACTGGTGTGTTCAGAGAACACTGTTCATCCTGGCCATTTCGAAGCAGATAAGCGGCTTCCTTGTCAGCGAGGCCGAGGGGTTGTGTTGGAAATGGTGACAGAGAGATGGGAACGAGAGGGAGAAGAGCCTCACAGGTGCTCCGGAGCAGGACGTGAGGACCGGTGGCTCTGTGACCTGCAGCAGGTGCTGGGAGTGCTCAGACCGTGCTGGGGTTGGCTTTCCAGGTGTTGCAGAGCTGCTGAATCCACCCTTTGTGGGGTTTGTCCTTCTTGCAGCCTTGCTGCATAATCTGCTTTTCTGACCATCAGGCGTGTTCTGATAGTCAGGAGATCCCAGGGATTCTGGAGGACACAGAGCAGTGACTCCAAAATATGTTGGTAAGGGACGAAGAAGCAACTTGTCTTAGCTGAGACCAGGCGCAAGTCTTGCAGCGGTCAGTCTGGCTTCAGAGAACTGCCATTGCCCTTCTTGCATAGGAAGATGTGTAGCTTTGAAAAGGCACCAAGTCGTTAGTAAGCCTAGAAATATCTGTGTTTAGCAAGGCTGTCACAGCGGGAGGATATATGTGTGTTCCCTTGGCTGCTCTCGTGAATCGCTAGGTCAGTGTGCTTTGTTTCAGTGTGGTTTGAAGCTCGGGCTCCGGAGCGGGAGGCGCTCGGTGCAGACGCGCTGCAGGGCTCTGCTCTGGAGAGACCCAGCTTGGGCTGGGCAGGTCTGCGCCTGGCGTCGTTCTGCCCGGCTGTGTTTTGTGTCCTGTGCATCGTGCTGTGACTCCGGCCCCAGATGTGGCTGGATCAGTGTGAGAACCATGTATACCGATGGGGCTGTTGAGCCTGGAGAAGATGAAAGGGATCTGATCAGTGTTTATGACTATTTTCAGGGTGGGTGTCAGGATGGACCAGACTGTTCAGTGGTGCCCAACGCCAGGGTGGGGGCAATGGGCACAGACTGAAACGCAGGAGGCTCCATCTGAATACGAGGAGAAACTTCTTTCCTTTGAGGTGCCAGAGCCTGGCCCAGGCTGTCCAGGGCAGGTGTGCAGTCTCCTGCTCTGAGACATTCAGATCTGTGTGTTCATGCAGCAGATCCCATGTGGTCTGCTCTGTGACCCCGCGTGAGCAGGTGGGGCTGGGGATCTGCAGAGGCCCTGCAGCCAGCCAGGCTGGGGTGCTGGGATTTCATAGGAAAAGCAGGTCTGTGTGCAGCATATAAAAACCCAGAGCTTTCTCCCCGCCATTGAGCGGGCGTGACGGTTTGCTGCCCCGGGTAACGTCACCTCGGTGCGCGGGGAAGGCCGAGGTGCCCGTGCCGACGCGCCGGGCAGCGCGGGATCTGCGCCGTGCCGCCCTGGGCCTTCGCTCTGCTCCGCTCGCAGCCGCCCGCGCGGGGCTGCGGCACAGCCTGCCGTGCCGGCAACGCCTTGCACTTTGGACTTGTTTTCCGTCCCTTCTGACGTTAGGCGGTTGCCAACTTGGCACCGGTGCCCGTGTGACAAAGATTAACCTGGGAGTGCCCGTGTTCTCCCTCCAGTGGCTGTACCTGCTGGGCTCCGAGAGGGAGGGGATGGAGCCCTGGGGGGGATTTTGTCATTTGAAATGAAATGACAAACTGCAGACTGCCTGTGGAGAATTTCCTGGGCACTCTCTAAATCACTGTGATTTCCGGGCTGTGGGGGACAGTTGTCTGGCACCTCCCTCAGGACTAAGCAATGCTTCAGTTATGGTTTTCTGTGGTTCATATTTTTATATTAAAAAAAATTTCTCCTCAGATATCAAGACTAGTTTGTTCTCTTGCATATAGTAACAAGATCAGCACTAACGCGTGGTAATGGCGAAGCTGGGGCTGGCAGGTGACAGCCCAGCTTTGCAGAGTGTGACACGAGTTTTGTGTGGTCGTTGTGCCTTCTCCAGGGTCTTTGTGTGCTGGCTGTGTTAGTGTGGCTGTTCCAGCAATCCTGTAACATGGCAATAGCCTCATCCCCATTGCTGGAAATGTTCACAGGATGGTTTATAAATGCATTGATTGTGACATGCAAGAGTTGGTTCTGTGCTGTGACAAGCGAACGTGCAGGTGAGGTTGCAGGCCCAGGGAGCCAGACAGGAGCACCCGCTTGTCCTCGGGGCATCACACGCTTTCCTCTCTTCAGCATTTGCAAGGGTTGCAAACGACGACTCCTGTTGAGATGTCTTCATAACTTATCAAAAAGATTTATGCTTCCAGTGCCGCAGAATGTTCTTTGTAGGTTCATTTGTCAGTGGGTATTAATTGGTGGAATCAAGATGGGTTTTTTCTGGCCCACTGAGCTGGGTGCAGTGAGCACTGACCCGCTGTCTCCAGAGCCTCCCCATAGCAGAAGATACGCAGGGTGTCCTGGGGCGCTGCCGGAGCTCTGGAAATGCTTGGAAAGGCAGGTGGTGCCCGGTAGGGGCGGCTCAGGTGAAGTGTAAAATGTTGTGAGAGAAAGTCTGCTGGTTTTGTTGTAAAAACAAGTAATTTCATTTTTTTCTGCAGGTTCTTTAAGGAACTCGAAGCGAGACATCAGAACAACATCTTTATTGATGACATCAGTGATATAGTTGAGAAGCACGCTTCTTCAACGTTCGATCCCTATGTGAAATACTGCACCAACGAGGTCTATCAGCAGCGAACGCTGCAGAAATTGCTGTAAGGATGGATTTAAAGCAGGGTTTGTGGCGCCGGGGCGAGCCCTGCGCTCCCCGGGAGCCGTGGTCACCGCTGGCTCCACGCGTGCGGCTCCCGTGGCGCGATGGACAGCGCACGCGGCGTCCGGCTCCTCCCCGATTATCCCAGTTGAATTAATGGCTGTCACACCTACTTTCCCCGCGTGTTACATACGGGTCTGCTTGCACTCACCTTCGTGTATCTGGGACAGGACTCTGGGTTTCTAAATGTCAATACTGGTCTTGCACATCTAAATAAATAAAGCTGAAGGTTTAGTTGAGGTGACTTATTCAAGTCACACTTTGCTATTAATAAAATCAAGATTTATTTAAAATATAGCAACTTTCACAATTCTTTAGTAAAACATGCCGTTTAATTCTCTCCCCCTTTTTCCCCGCAGAGCCACAAATCCAGCGTTTAAAGAGGCGTTATCACGGATCGAGTCCCACGAAGAGTGCCGGAATTTGCCGATGATCTCCTTCCTCATCCTGCCCATGCAGAGGGTTACTCGGCTGCCCTTACTGATGGATGTGAGAACAGAGCTATTTCTCTCTTTGATGCATATTATTTTCATGTTAACATTCTTTGATAGTTGATTCCTAGTTCATTCCAGTTGCTTCATGTCTTCTTGTACCAGGTACCGGGCTGTAGGTCCTGGTCTGTTGATTACGAAGTACTGTACAATTTGATTGCTGTGATTGGTACCTCCCGATCCGCTATTCAGAAGTTAAATATTTAGACATTCTAATAGAAAAATTGGACAGTAGATGGTCAAAATGATTCTGAAACCAAGGAGGAACCTAGCACCGAAATTCTCTCTAGTGTTAGGATTAGAACTGAACCCGAGAGGCTCACGTAGCCGAGGTGATGAGGGTCCCGCTGCAGTCGGTGTTTCAGGCCCCCGGGTCTGCAGGTGCCGGTGTGACCCCCAGGGCCCGCTGTGCTGATACACTCGTGCTCCCACCGACGCG
Source organism: Columba livia (assembly GCF_036013475.1). NCBI lineage: Eukaryota > Metazoa > Chordata > Aves > Columbiformes > Columbidae > Columba > Columba livia. The sequence continues at coordinate 920,619 of NC_088610.1, forward strand.
GGGTGCTCCGAGGCGTGACCTCACCCCTCTGATTTTGATGAACATGCCTGTAAAACTCGGTATTTGCTTTAATCTGTGCTGCTCAGTCCTCTGAAGTAACTGACCTTCTATTTCAGACTATTTGTCAGAAAACGCCGAAGGATTCATCCAAATATGAGAACTGTAAGCAAGCTCTGAAAGAAGTGAGCAAGGTATGTTCCTAAAAGCTTCATCTGGATACAGAGTTTTTTCTGCTTTGACCGATTTCCTTCCCAAGTCGCACCGCCTGCTTCCGTCGTTGCAGAAATCCATGGGGAGAAGTGGCTGCTCCTGGGCTTTGTTACTCATTGAGAATTAGTTTTCATGCTTATTGCTCATTTTGTTCACGTGTTTGATTGTGTAGTTGGGCAAACTTGCTGTTTGCTGCCAGTCATTCCAACAGAAAAGCCTACGGTGAACCACACGTACAAAAAAGCCAGGACACTGTCCTGACAGTACAAAGTCTGAGCATTCCAAGCAAACGTAAGCGTTGTTTCTGCGTTTGGTGTAAGTTAACCACATCACCTGCTGTCAGTTGTTTTCTGTTCCCATAGTCGTGCTTTTTTGCCAAAAATCAGTGGAGGAAGAAGAGCACAAATCCATTTCCATGCAGAGGTTATGAATTTGAACAGCACTTCCTTGGGTAGCAAATTTTGGTTCCTTCTATTTGAACCTGAGTTATCAGATCACCATTTTCTTTAATGGATAGGAAATTCCAATCTGTTTAATATTCTGGAAACAGAAAACTCTTTAAACAGAACATGGTGGTGTGAAAGGAAAACCTAAGGATCTAAGGGTGTATATGTTTTGCCTCCAAGATCTCAGGCTGTCAGGAACGCTGGTGCATCGCAGCCCCTTGGGCAGCGCGCAGCACTGGGCACGCTGTATGGAAACCAAAGGTTTCTCTGCGCGTTGGGACTGGGTGTCACCTTGGGCCTTGAACGTTCTTGTCAGCATTAAGGGAGAAATGGATGTTCTCCATGCGTAAATAATGCAAACGGGAAGAGCACTGAGGCATAAAAACTCTCAACTGTTTTATTTAGGAAAGGTCGCTAGGGATGGTTTTTGTGCCTAAATGACTGTTTATTCCTTGGGAAATCTCCAGCTGGCAGCGCGGCGGCTCTGGAGGGCCGGGGGTTGTGCGGTGTTTGGTTGTGGAAGGGGCCCGGGGGTGGTCGGTGATCGGGACACGGTGGCACCGGGTCAGGGCAAATGCATTTCAAGCCTTTCTGTCTGTGCCCCCGTTGTATCTGCACAGGTTCAGTAAAACGTAACGTGCTTGAAAATGGCATTTGAAAGGGGCGCTCGGGTCACGTTCAGTCCGGGCTTGAGAACATCGTGTGTGACCCAGCCTGAAAGCATCAGTTCCTTTCTAAGTGTTATGTTTCCCCAGAAGTGCCTTTTAGAAACAAACACAAGTTTGTATTCCAAGTCTCGAGTACATTAAATGTGTTAAATCAATGTTTGGTTTCCAGCTGGTGCGTTTGTGCAACGAAGGTGCTCGGAAGATGGAGAGGACAGAAATGATGTACACAATTAACTCCCAGCTGGAGTTTAAAATCAAGGTATGACGATGATATTTGACTGTGGATCATGTAGCGTTTCAGTGGCTTTGACTGCATGTGAAGTTTTGGTGGGTTTGTTGCCAGCACAAAGTAAATGATCATGGGCTGTAGGGCTGATGGGACTTTCCCGTCCGGGAGGACGAGTCGATGCTCTGGGGCAGCTGAGGCCCCGGGAACTCAGAGAGTAACCGAGGACCGGCACATCTCACCAACGGATCCAGTGTCAGCGTGAGGCCTTTTGGGGACAGAGACTGTTGGGATGGATACATTTTAAAGAGAATAAATCAATATTAATTACTGAAAAATGAGGTATGTCCAGACTCTGGGTTTGTCTTTGTGGAGTTGCCCCTGTCCCTCTTGGAGGGACAGCACCCAGGATGTCGCACACAACAGTTTTATGCTGTTTACGTAACTGACAATGATGCGCATGCTGGTGCTGTCACCACTCGCGCAGAATCGCACAGCGTGCGGGTGGTTAAATGGTTTGTAGGTGTTTCCTTCCCTGTGGCCCAGGATGGATGTGCTGCCCCCCGCCCCCCCCCGGCCCTGCCCCCCGGCGCTGCCCCCCCCGGCCCTGCCCCACGCTGCCCCCCCCCCCCCCGGCCCTGCCCCACGCTGCCCCCCCCCCCGGCGCTGCCCCACGCTGCCCCCCCCCCGGCGCTGCCCCACGCTGCCGCCCCCCCGGCCCTGCCCCACGCTGCCGCCCCCCCCCGGCCCTGCCCCACGCTGCCGCCCCCCCCCGGCCCTGCCCCACGCTGCCCCCCCCCCCCCCGGCCCTGCCCCACGCTGCCGCCCCCCCCCGGCCCTGCCCCACGCTGCCTTTGCTGTGTTTTTATGCGTTTTTTCCTTTGTGCATCTTGACAGAAACCACGTAGAGGTTTAAACCTTGTCTGTGGTGGGAGGGCTGGCCAGCTGGCGTGGAAAGGGCTGCTTTGGCCACGCTTCAATACATTTTTAAGTTCTGACAGCTTGTTTTCTATAGAAAGGAGATGGTATTACACACGATGTACTCTTGGCAATTAAGGACAAATTAATATTGAAATAAACCCAAGCTGCCTCTGGAGTACAGGCAATTAGGTAAATGTGGTGAACTCGCAGGACAGATTAGAGCAGTTTTAGTTCATAGTAGAATAGACGTTTTTAAAGTACTTTTAGTCTGTAAAACCATCACCATGGTGCTATAATTGTGTTTTCTATCCATTATAAATTAGGTAAACTATTTTTGTTCTTGCTCAACCTCACAGTGTTTTGGGGCTTTTGTTTTACTTTGTTCTTTTGTTCGATGTAACTGTGGAGTGTTTCCTGGGAATACAAGAGACGCTGCTCACATATCGTGTCACTTTTCTACATGGCCAATCTGTAGGATTTGATTTTTAATTAAGATTCGGAAGTTTTGGCACCAGGAAAGTTGTGGTGGTGTTTTGGGGGGTTAATGTCTGTCCGGGTATTTTGTTGGTTTGTTCTGGCTGTGTTGGTGAACGCAGCCGCTGTGTGGCTGGGGGGTTCAGGACCGTCCCGCCCGGTGTCCCCGGGCTGTGGAGCCACAGGCAGCCGGACGGTGTCACCGCGGGGGACTGGGAGTGACAAACACACCTCACCCCTCCCTGACCGCGGTCCTGTGCTTGTGCTCTTCATGGCTGAGCTTCCAGTGTCCAGTCAGCCATTCTTCCCCACATGTAGAGAACTCTCTTATCTGATTTTTTTAAAAAAAATTTCTACTTTTGAAGGATTAAAATGTTATTTTCTTGCTTTGCAGCCATTTCCCCTGGTTTCGTCTTCACGGTGGCTGGTGAAAAGAGGTGAATTAACAGCCTATGTAGAAGACACTGGACTTTTTTCTAAAAGGATGTCAAAGCAGCAGGTGTACTTCTTCCTCTTCAACGACGTCCTCATTATCACCAAGAAGAAGAGGTAAGAGCGTCCCTGATACCAGCGGCCGGCTCCCTGAGGCGCAGCGGGACCGTCGGAGGGTCCGTGTCGTGTCCGTTGTGTTCCTCACCCCGGGAAAGGAAACCCGACTTCTGGCTCTGGAGTGACGAAGTTGGTCACGTCCACAGCATTTTTATGTATTTTCTAGATATTTGTGTGTTTGAAAGATTGAAGGAGGTTCCGAGAGAAGTAAGTGGACCTGGTACCTTTGCAGCATAAACCAAGAGGAAACGTGGACTAAACGTGTTTTCAGTCCAGTAAACATTAGCGAAGCCATTTCTGTGTTGTAACGTGCTGTGTCTGAGAGAGAGCAGCTCAGTTCTGGAGTTATTCGAGTTTCTCCTGTTGCTCTATCAGACTGCATTTAGAAATGAGAAATGACTCCTTGTCAAACAGGTTTTATTTTTGGCAAATGCAATGGAAATTTAAAGTTCATCCTTAGTACCTTACAAAGGGAGAAGTTTTGGAAGGATCGAGGAGGAGCAGTTTTCCTTCTCCACGCTTTCCACAGGGGTTGGTGTTATAGTGAGGTAATGGACACAACTTCTAGCAGCGTCCATTTAGTTTTATCACTACATTGTAGGGTAAGTTTAGAATAATCAAATTCAATCGCATTTACATCCTCTGCTTTTAGATGATACTTGATAGATAAAACCTTATTCCTGTGGTTAAAAACTGTTTTGAAGAACAATTATTTTGCATGTGGGTTGGCCACTTTAAAAGATGCCCATCTGTGAAACTTCAAATCCATAGCTTAAATAAATTTGGAGGAACAAGGGAATCTGGGAAGAAAAGGCTGATGTATAAGCAAAGAGAAACCGAAATGAAAGTGGAGGGGGAAAATGCTGAAGTGAAAGGGTTTTTGTAACGAAGATGGGAAGAGAAGTGAACAGGTTTCTCCCCAGCACGTTCCTGCTGTGTTTCCGAGGTTCAGAGTTGGCGAAAGCTGGTGCTGAACCGGTGCTGTCCTGGTCCCAAGAAGTCACTGCAGGACGTCCCGGTGGCGTCGCCCTTTTTGAGTCAGTGTTTGAGTTGGGAAAACAGTGGGAAATCTGTTATCTGTGTTGTTACATTGTTTATTGGTTTCCTATGTGATGGCTTGTCCAGATCATAAAACAGATTTTTATAACAACGTATCTTATCCAAACTTCGGGGTTTGATGTATAACAGCTTCCAGCTGTTGGAAGCGAATGTGGTCAGGGGGTCCAGAAGCCCCTCGGTGACGGTCGCGCTGGGTGTCGCGCTCCCAGGACCCCAGACGAGCGGATGGGCGACTCCAGGAGCTCACAGAGAACACTGGAGCCTTTGGTATCTGTGCCCCCACCCGCCGTGTTCCCATGGACACCACAGCCCTGCACGGAAATATTTGTTGCTAGTTGAGTTTAAATGTTTGTATTTTTACTTGAGCAGTTGCGTTTCAGAAGATTCTTAACATTGCACAAAATAGCTCCTCGCTACTGTGCTAAAAATACTAATTACTTAGTGCTCCAGTCATGCTGTTTAATCTTCACCCGAAAGCGAATCTCCAGCTCTCCCGTCTGAGCAGTTTGCCATATATGCAGAACCTCAGGCACACAGCTGGGAGCGGCTCAGTCCTGACCTAGTAAAGCCAGGCTTGGTGCCCGCCAGAGGAGCCGCCGGTACCCGGTAACTCCCGCCAGCGCGGCCGGGCCCGGCGTGCGGTGCCGCCCGCGTCCCCGGCGCTGGGGCCTTTCCAACGCCACAGTCGTCACTGAACAACCGCCTTGTAAATACGGAGTGAGCGCGTGTTCCAGGAGCCTTTTCCTAATAAGAACTGATACGTTCTAGCTGTAAAGAGATAAAAGGAGCTCTTGTGTTGCTGTATACCCAGGCATGCTCTGCACTTCTTACGGTGTAATTGTAACGAGGCTGCTTTAATCCTCATAATCTTCTTCAGCTACAAGTTCACCTCCTGATAGGAAGTTGCAAGGTTTAACTGCTTTCTCTTGCTCATTAAGTAGGTTAAATGGAATTTAGATTTTTTCAATATGTCATTTAAAAACCAGACTCTTTTAATAGCTGTAAAATGTTAATGCGTTCCCTTGAAGAGAACAGCCGGTGCAGGTGTGTGTCAGGGTGTCGGACCCTGGTGGCAGGGCCGGTTTTGCAGCGCGGTGCCCAGCTGTCGGTTCTGCCCCACACGGGTGTCCGTGGGCGCCTGGAGCCAAGCGCCGGGTGACATCCGGGCTGCTCCACGACCCCCAGCGTCACCCGGGCCGGCCCGTGGGGCGCAGCGCCAGGGCCTCATCCAGCTCCACAAGAGCACCTGTGTGGTTGGTACGTGTGACTCGTCTGCAAAGAGCCAAGTGTGGCCTGACTCTAAGGAACCTGAACATCCCTGAAGTATTCTTTCAGCTCTGTGGTAGTGTTTTACCCTTCCGTTTCATTCTCTTTGCTCCTTTTCTGGCCTCTTCTCTTTTGTCACCATTCTGGCCGTGCCATCCAGCACAGGAGCCTGTGCTGCCGCTGCCATTTGAAGGCAGCATTCTCACATGAGGAGTAACACGCAATGTAAGTTCCACAAAGTATGATGAAATTAGTGCTTAATTAGAACACAGAATACTTAGTACGCATACTACTTGTATGTTCACGTGTGTGTCCTCCTGGTGAGTCTGCCGGTGTCTCTGTGGCAGCCGCGGCTCTGGCCGTGTCACCGCGGGGCCTGGGCGCAGCAGGACACGCTGCCCGGCCGCCCCAGGCCAGGGCCAGAGGAGCTGGTGCCTCTGGCGCACTGTGGCGGCGTTCTGCTAAAAACAGGGCACGGCTGGCTCTGGACGCTGCCAAAGGCAAACGCTTCCGTCTGTTCCACAGGCCCTCCTGGCACCACAGAGATCTGGTTACACGTTTCGGTTGTTAATGCTCGGAGCTGCTGTGGGCGAGCGCTGTGTTCTGCAGAGAGCTCCAGAGTTAATAAAGGTCTGTTATATACAGCTAAGAAGCTGCTTTATCCCGGTGTTCAGAAAATCCCCCAGGTTACATCCTGAGTGCTTTTAGAGGATCGCGGGTGAACTCCAGAGAGGCTTTTATTTTTGAATGGGTGTACATGTATGGAATATTCTGTTCTCCATAATCCCCTAAGGATACGGCTGGAACCCTGTCTCTTAGTGGCTCTGAGCCCCGTCAGACAGCGGAATGCAGCTGGAGTTCATACCACAAAGCGCCCCGAGGGTCAGTGCTGCCCGGAATGCTCCCTGTTCCCCCGGTGCTGGGGGCTGTAACTGAAGGCACCCACACGCACGGGAGCTGCTGTGCAGCACCCAGGATTTGGGAGCAGCGCAGCTGGGAGGAGGAAAGCAAACAGGGAGACCGACCGCGTGCTCTCTGTTCAAGTGCAGGTGGCCTGGAACAGCTGATTCGGCACCCATAGATACCTGGTCTTCATCAAAGTGTCTTTGAAATCTGCAGGCGTTCCCTGCAAAGTGTTCTAAAACAGTCCTGTTGTTTCATGTTCCAAACCTGAAATAAAACTTCAGCAAAGGAGATCAATTCTGAATTGAAAATGAAGTTGCCCTGCTGGATTAGCTGAGCACAGCAGTTTTAAAGAAGGTGTTAATTGTCCTTCCCGTTAGCCGCCGTACCCGTGCTCAGCGCCAGCGTGTCTGGGGAGGGCAGAGCCGTGGGCATCACCGCAGAGCGGGCGCCACACCAGAACTGTGCGGCAGCTTCACGCCACACTGTGCTGTTGAATGGAAGAAGAAACAGGAAGGATTCGTAGAGGTTTTTCTCCGTTGATTAGTGAGTAAGGGCTTTGTTATTAGTTATGCAAGTGTATGGACTGATTGCTTGGTAAGGAATGCAGCATGTATAGATGACTCCTCCTTTGCCCACAGAGCTCCAGCAGCCTCCCCCGCCGCTGGGCCAGCTCTGCCCGCGGCCAAGCGCAGGGACCGCTCACACTACACCGCCGAACTGACCGGAACCGAGCAACGACCCCCAGACCACAGCAGAGCAAAACCCACCACCTACCCCACACCCAACCAACCCTTTCTGTTCCATATTATGTATGTTAAGAGGGAGAGTCAGATAACTATTAGACACAAAAGTATTTTCTTCTCCTGCAGCTGGCACTCGAAACCGCTGTTCTCAATGACCAGTAGCACCTCTTTGTACAGAAGTGAATTCATTTGAATCTGGAGCTGGATTTAGGGGACTCTGCTCCCGCCCCTCTTCAGACACCTCCACTTTTCTTTGAGAATGTACAAACCTGTACTGCAAAACACCCCATTTCAGGTATTTAATTCACAGACCGAAGGTAAAATCATCCCCTGCTGTTGAAACGAGAACTTTGTTTTTACACTAGATGCACAGCCAGAAACTATTAATGCCCAAAAATCCACAACTAAATATGATCTGTAAACCTGTCGCCACTTGACTAGAGAAGTTCTTTCAGTGCTGTGTGAGTCACGGGAACCAGCAACAGCTCCTGGTTTCAGTCATAATGTCACTCAGTTGTGTTTCAGCAATTCTTTTCTGAAGGATTAAACCCAAGAATTAGAGAGACTGTTACCTGAGCTCCTGAGGTGTCTGCGGGCGTTTCGCTGACAGTTCCCGAAGCGGGTACCATGTATCCCAACAGAGCGGAGTCCTCAGCTCCATTTCTTACGCCATGCCTGACCCACGCTTGCAGCTGCCGGAAAGGGGAACGTCCCGTCGGGGCTTCGGGGGCTTCCGCTCCAGGTGGTTGGGATTTGGTTTCTCGGCTCAGTGCTCAGCTTTCTGTGCATCTCTGGCACCAAAATTAAGCTCCTCAAGTATTTTTTTCAATGTAAAGTATTTTCATGGACCGTAGCGATGTGAAGCTTTCGCATAGTTCTTCATTGCTTGAGACTGGGGTGTAAATAGATATTAGTTTCAGGTGGAGTATGTGTAGTTGGATGTATTTATGTACTGCAAAATGTGACAAATGAGCAGGATTTGGGCAGGGAGCGAGAACTGCCTTTGTGCCCACGTAAGCACGTTTCTTCTGTCTTCTTGTACCCGTGTAGGACACTAAACCTGAACAACTCTACAAGCGTGCATGAAATCACGGGGTGGTTAGTTTATCGGTGTTCTAGGCGGCTGCTGTAACCTGGTAAACTTGCAAGTGCATGTAAGACAATTGTGGGAAATACCCTCATGAGCTTCAGTGCACCCAAAAGGCCTTTCCAGCTGGCTGCTGGGTCCTTGTCATCAGCTCTTGATTGGCGTAAATGATGTTTCATGGCTTCAAGAGTTTGGAAATGCACGATCTTTATTAATATGACTCAGAGCGGTGTATTTATTTACAGAGCGCTGTCTGAAAGGTGAGGTGTGCGGTGCGTTCACCAGACCCGTCGCATGTGAGGCCTTCGCCCGCCTTTGAAATTCACAGTTAACTCGGGTTATGTTTCAGAATGTTGTAAAATAGTCGTTGGACTAGACCGTGTGCCCGCAGATGGACAATGATTGTCCTGCATTTAAAACAAGAATCAAGGAGGCAGTGTACATACCCATAGTTTACAGGCACGGGGAAAGCAAACTACTGCTTTTTCCCTATAAAATTCTAAAGTTAAGGTCAGTTGTTCATTTGAAGCTACAGAAGAAAAAAACCAGCACAATTCTATACAACCAGTGTGCCTGCTTTCAGATTTAATGGAGTTAAGTTGAACTGACACCCTGTCAGGGACACCAGAGTAATTTACCTGGGTCACTAAATGAAATTCTGCGGGCTTTAAAAACTGACGTCATTTATATTTTGGAAAATGGGTAGTTTTGAAAACAAATGGAAAAGATGAAGATCTGAGGTGTCAGAAGAGTTGTGCCATGCTGCATAGTAAAGTGGATTCTGTGACTCGAGTTTGCTTCCAGACGTACTTAGTGGAACATTAAACATTGACCTTTTTTCCTCCTGTCTTTGTTGCAGCGAGGAGAGTTACAACGTCACGGACTACGCTCTGCGGGAGCAGCTGGCGGTGCAGCCGTGCGCCGAGGACGCGGCGCTGGCTCCGGCGCGGAACGCCCCGGCGCTGTCTCCGGCGCGGAACGCCGCGGCGCTGGCCCCGGCGCTGGCCCCGGCGGCGCTGTCCTCGGCCACGCGGCAGGGCCAGAACACGGCCCAGCTCTTCCGGCTGCTGGTGCGCAGCAACCACGCCGGGGACAGCGTGGAGCTGCTCCTGGGCACCGACACGCAGTGAGTGCACCCGACTGCTTCTCTGGCCTCGAGCTCGTGGCGCGGGAATGATGGAAAATTGATCTTGTGTGCTGGAATTCTAGAAACTTGGGTATCTATTATGGTGTGCTACTATTTTGGCTATTGAGGCCAAGAATTGCAATGCCATAGAGATCGCCAGCGCCCCAGTCAGGGGTTGCTGGATCCTCTCTAGTCGTTACTGGTGAGGCAAACAAGGGCTTCAGGACAGGTACTCAAGCATTTGGATTTCTGGGGCTTGAGGGGTTCTGGAAGGAACTCCATAGCAGACCTGGGGCTGGACTGCAGTTCTCAGGTGTCTTAGACAGGTATTTAAAAGACATTGTATTCCTGCTACAACAAACCCCAGGGATGACTCAGATACTCAGGTCACTTTTGTAGTTCAAATTAACAGTGAGAACTGTCCATCTGGCAATACATCATCATTAGATTATGTTTATTTACCACTTGCATTATGTGGCACAACTTCCATTTCCTTTGTTTTTTTTAAACCATAATATCACTTAGGTTGTAAATGACTGAAATGCGATGGGGGTTCTGTGGTTCTGTGCTGGTTTGTTCCTTGTTGGTTTGAAATATCTTGTTCTAATGGTCATTTCTTTCAGCAGTTTGGGTTCACACCATGTTGTTGGTAGGGCACGGGCTCAGGAGGAAACAGGCAGAACGGTGGTAGCAAGCAAACGTTGTTGGGGTCTGAATGCAGAATGCTTTTGTCCCGGAGCAGCCATTAGTGAGTTATTAATTAGAACAGGACGGTTGGATGGTGCGGGGTGGGAGCAGCCCTGACGAGCTGGGAGGTGCCGCGCGGGACGGACGTGCCCCTGGTCCCGGGACGGACGTGCCCCTGGTCCCGGGACGGACGTGCCCCTGGTCCCAGCGCCGCTTGGAGCGTTCTGCGCTAGGAACAGCAACAACAGGCGTCCTGTTGTGGTGGTGCCCGTGCCTGAACTATAAGGTTCTGTCTGTTGGGGTGCAGGACGCGGAACAGAGTCCTCCAGACGGCCCAGCCTGGAAAAACTTAATGGTTTTAGGTTTGCTTTCAAAGTTTAGAATAACCCTGAAAGAAACTACAGATCATGAATGATTTCTATTAAAGATCTCGTTATAAAGCAAGATGATTCAGACTTGTTTGGAAATGCATTTTTATTGGGAAAAAATGCAGTGCATTTTTAGTTGTCTGGGCTTCTTATCAAAAGACAGTTTGTTCTGCAGATTTATTATTGATTTGCTCTATACTGTTTGTAATACAAATAGCAGTCTGGCAGATTGTCGCTCAGAGGAACAGAACCGGAAAATAATGACTTTATTTGAAACTTACCTATTTTTATAGAGTATTATTATTTATTATTATTTATAGAGTATTATTGTAGCACAGTTTGCTGGTGTTTGTCACTTCATGTGCTGTGTGGTTCCCAAGGACAGAAGTCTCTGTGTTAGGTCAGGAGCCTTGTATTGCCCTGTGAATAAGGCACAAAATGCATGGTATAAACAGATTATGGAGATGTGGAGATGGTCTGGCGTTAGCCCATTTTTCTTAGAGTTGTCTGAGAGAAATGTAGTTTTCCTGTTAAGAATGGTTGCAAGGAAAGGAAAAGAGGAGTCTAAATAACCCCAGTTTCTAACAAAAGGTCAGAAAGTTAAGCTCATGCAAAACTGTACATAGACTTTCTTGTTTTGGTTGAAGCACAAGTTTAGTACCACCCGCTTTTAATGACCGAAATGGCTGAAGTAGCTCGTGTTGTAGTTCTGGCCAGTGGTAGGAGACCAACAGGTATTGGATGTCAGGAGGATGGGCGGGTGTTTCATCTTTGAGAAAGAATATATGTTGGGGATTATTTTTCATCCCATTTTCTTATTAAATGCCAATAGACTGTACATGTGTTTCTACTCACAATAGTGAGCGGGACGTTTCCCGCCCGATGCCCAGCGCCCTGGTGCCGGGCGGGAGATGGCGCGTGGGAGCAGGACGAGCGGGACCCCGGGCTGGCCCTCCAGACACGGGCAACGTGCCTTTTCCGAGGCGGCTGCAGACGCCGCGGGCTGTTCCCAAACCGAAGCCGCTGCTGCTTTCAGATGCTTCTGATTTTTGACAAAATGGGGGCTCGGCACAATGCAGATGTTTCTCGTTATTTTAGCTAAAACCTGAAGTTATCCAAAGATAGCAACAAACCTTTATCTTAGGGGAAGGGGAATAAGAGAGTTCTACCCTGCAGCTCCCTCGGTGTGGTTCTAAGGGTTCTGATAGCAAAGCCCTTCAGCAAACGTGAGAAAATCTGTTTTTTTCTGAAATGTTTGGTTTGGGAATCAAGTTCAAATTTTATTTGCAGAAATTCAAAGTTTCAATCATTAACTTGTTACAGCTCAGCCATTCATAGGTGGTTGAGGATTAGTTTTCTTTTTCCTTTAGCTTGTTCCACTCCCTCCCAAAATCAGTTGTCAGTGATTTGCACTCTGTGATTTATCGTGTAGCACTCAGAACCTCAGTAATTCGTTGCTCAGCTCAGAAATACCGACACGTGTAATCTGAGGTCGGTTCAGTGTTTCCTGCTCTGTTCAAGGGGAGATGCAGTGACTCGGTGGGGCCTCCGTGGGGTCCCAGGGCGGCTGTGCTGCTCTCGGGCCTGGGAACACCGGTGTGTGACTGTGCGGTGGCCGGTGGTTTGGTTTGCCTGGTTCATTTTGGTCTGGTGGTTTTTTTCATGCTAAGTAAGTGCATGTTACAGGTAGTTCTTACAGGCAGCCAGTGGTACTGTATAGTACAATTGTATTACATTTATCAGATGCTTTGTACATTAGATGATAGGTTTTGGTTTTAATAAGGTTAGTAAGAAGTATGAGTTACAGACACTAGAAGTTTATCTGCGTTACTTAAACATAATTAAAATTAAAGGTATATGAGATGTGAAGCTGGTAGATCCAATGCATATAGGCTTTGTTTTTTCCTAATTGACCATGTTTAAAATAGTTTAATATGGTTGAATAATCTATTACTAGAAGTAGTATCAAACTTCAGGGCATATTTTGAGAGAGGAGAAAGGAAGTTTTGGGTTGTTGTCTGTATCCAAACCAGGAAAAACGTCAGTAATCTCAGAAGGGGGAGCAGCCTTGAGCACGGTCGAGAGCACGAGCTGGGACGCTGAGCTGTGCGTTTGGCTTTGCAGGAGCGACAGAGCGCGGTGGGTGACGGCGCTGGGGCAGGACCGGGCCGGGCCGGACGCGGACAGGGACAGGGACAGGGACCGCACCAGTAAGTGCCGGGGGGCTGAGCGGGGCGGGCAGCGCGCGGGGTCCTTTAACACCTTTAACAACTGTTGTCGGTTGTTTCAGTCTGTTAAGCAGAACTGCAAAGCCCCTTCCCGTGTATGTTTATCCCATGTATGTTTATCCCATGTATGTTTATCCCGTGTATGTTTATCCCATGTTTTCATGTGATTATTCAGGTATGGAGCCATTTGCATGATTTCCTGCTTCCTTTGGGTTTTTTTGAGGGGTGTATATTCTAGAATGGAACTTTTTAGAATAAATGACATATATATTTAAATAAAAGATAATATGAGTTGTTTAATTCAGCCCGGCTCGTTTCTCCCACAGCTTTGACTCAGGTGGAGATCATCAGAACTTACACAGCGAAGCAGTCCGATGAACTCTCTCTTCAAGTTGCAGACGTCGTTTTGGTTTATCAAAAAGTCAGTGACGGTGAGTGAAAATTTTGCTGTGAATAACCCTCTGTGAGCACTGCGGGTGAGTCCAGCTAGAAACACGCGCTTCCAAATGGCGCTGGCCATGCAATGAACAAAGGTTGAGCTGCCAAGAAAATCCCGAGCGTCGGTGTTGGGGTTTCTGAGGGGCGGCCTCTGCCCCGGCAGCACACGGGCGGTCTCTCGTCGCCTCTCAGATGATACAATCGATACAGGTAAAGAGCTGCAGCAGGTGTGTGCTGGCTGCTTTTGACACGTGCATGTCCACAAATATAAAACTGAATTCTGCCTAAAAAACGTAGAGCTCAGAGGTTTTACTAAGTTTGTCTGCGTAGGAGAAATGGACATAATTACCCACGTCCCGTACTGTGTCACTGCCTGCTGAGTCCGGGGCTGGCACGGGGTGTGCTCCAGTTTTCTACAGCAGCAGGTTCCCTCAGATTAAAATCATTTTCTGCCTGACACACACGTGATTTGACCAATATCTCCAGCCTCAGGGATGCCTGACGCACTAAGTCCTCTTTTACGATGTCAATTCTACATTGCAAATTGCAAATGAAATCAAAGATCCTGTCACCTGTGCTGCATGGCTTCCTTCAGATTGCAATTCCATTTTATTATTTCAAACAATATATTTGAATTACAATATAAAAATATATCACACTTGTTTCATAGAATATTTATTTTTTGCACACTGTTTTGTTCTGGCCATACGAAAAACCAATCTGCTGGACCTTTCTTAATCTGGTACTTTGTTCACTACACAGGTGAAAGTGGCATGTACGTGAGGACTAAGTGCGCCACACAGAGTTCTGACAAAGTACCTTTAACATGACTTGAAAAGGTTTGTTACTCCGGTCTGTTCCCTCCGCAGGCTGGTACGAAGGGGAACGGCTGCGGGATGGCGAAAGAGGCTGGTTTCCCATGGAGTGCGCTAAAGAAATCACGTGTCGTGCCACGCTCGACAAGAACATGGAACGGATGGGACGCTTACTGGGACTTGAAACCAACGTGTAGCCGCGTCTTGCTCCTCCATCCTGCACGCCAGGATTTGCACCGACGGCTGGCAGCGGGCATGGCCGCACACACACAGCGCTCGCAGGGAGATGTGGGGCACCAGCGCAAAGAACCCAGTGACAGAGCACTGATATTCACATACTCGTCCTATCATTTTGCATTTTGAGAGCTCTGAACTGAGACCTGGCTCAACCAGCAGCAGATTTTAACCAGTTTCTTAGGCACTGTGTCAAAACCTGTGTGTAACCTGAGTGAGAATAGCCAAGCCTGTAATTGAGAAAGGCCTGCTTGTCCAGCACAGACCCAGGGCCAGGCTTCGCAAGAAGTAATCGGCTCTCTGACCCGTGCCAGCCAAGCCGGCAGCAGCTGCAGAGCAGGACGCGGGGCGCGGAGCGGGGCCTCCCGTGGCGCTCCAGGACTGCGCCATTCTCATTCAGGCAGCTCCGACTTGTTCTCCTCCTCGTGCTGCAGTGTGAAAGGGTTTCTGAAAGCAAGAAAGAGGTACCCAACTCCGCAAAACAGGCAATGTTGATTAGCCCATTTTAAGATCCATTTCAGCAGAGGTATTTTAAAGTATAACTGCTGGAAATGGGTCTATTTTGTTCCTGTTTTCCTTGTGTTTAACTAGGTCTTCATGTTAAGTTATTGCTTCAGAGCAAGAGTTTTGATGGGACTGCAGCCTACATGAAATACATTGTTCTGGGTTTTGTTCTTAGTGTCTCTGCTCTCCTGTACTAGAGGAAATTGATCACGTCCTTCTGCGGAGCCAGAAAGTTCAACTGAACTGCAGTTTACAGGCTGTGACAGGCTCTAGTCTAAAAACCTTCACCTTGCTAAGGACCAGCCGACACCTCGGCGGGTAGAACACGTGTTCAGTAGAAGTGAGGGAAACACTTATACAAGACTCTGCTTTGTTCCATTCGCTGTCTTTTTTAAAGGGGCTGTATGTTTTATATACTGTAATATGTTGATTTGTGAATGAATTGGATGTTTATAAAGATATATCTCTGTAACAATTTAAAATATATTAGGATAGCAATAATTTTGTACAAAAGTACTTACCTTGGTGGTCTTGACAGTGGTTATACAGCCTTATAAATTAATTTATAAGTGGACTGATAAAATAGTAATGAGAGAAACTGTAAATTGAACAAAAAACTTATTTAACATAGTGAAAATACTGCTAATAAATTTTTAACAAATTTTATTGTACACAGGCAGATGTTTAACACATAACGGAATGTATAAATCCAGAGATTAATGTTATTCAGATTTTTTTAATGCATTGTATATATTTTTCATACCTAGTTTTTCCAAAAATGCTGTAATTTTTTTAAAGGCATTTTCCAGTTTTCCTGTTGTCAGACACGGTTCTTCAGGGATGAAAGACTTCTATGATTTTATAGGACAACAATCAATAAAATACTTTTAAATCTTTACTAAAAAAAGCTTCAGTTTTTCTTTAACAAATACTGTTAAACTGCAAGTAGTTTGGGTCATTCTTGTCAGAGGAATCACACCTGTTCTGTAAAGACAAACAGCCCCGTCCCGTGTCCACCTCGTCTGTCACAGACAGAGGTTACAGCGAAGCCCAGGAAGCTGGAGCAATGGCACTGAATCCAGGCCGAGGAGAGCAGCTCGTGTCTCACTCCCAACCAGCCAAGAACAAAAGGTTCTTCAAGGATCTGCGCTTTGGAGTGGAGCTGCATGAACAGCTTCCCAAACCCGAGGGGTTTGCACAGTGTGGTTCGGGTTTGGTTTGGTTTTGTAGCAACTCCACCATCTTTTCATTACCAAAAATGTTTCAACTGAGTTGCTCCAAGACAAACAATTCTGCAGCGGGAATCATCTGCAAAACCCCTTCCTTGCTTTCACGGACCAGCACACCCCCGCTGTCTCTGCCACCCGAGGACAACGAGGTGACACTAGTACCTCCTTTCCAATCAAACAGCCCAGCAGTGACAGAACAGAGCTGGGAGTTCGTCACTGGTAAATTAACTCTCATTTTTGCAGGGCTTGGAATGTGTACCCCTTCCTTACATAACTTCCCTCATCAGGTTTTGACAAGCTGACCAAAACTAAAAGGCCCTCAGTTCCCTGAACCAGAATTTCATTTTACATGCTGCAATTAAATATAGATTATTTAAGGTGTGCAGAAGCCGTGCAAAGTCCAACATGTATGTCTGGCAGCTAAACTGTGCAGATGAGAACCAGGAGCCCACCAAGAACCCTCCAGGAACCTGGTGCCCCCGGCCCGACCTGTCTCAGCATCGCCAAATGCTCACCCGACACCACTAAAGAACAGTTGTTAACACCGTACTTCTTTCTATCATCCCTGCAACATAACATACAGTACGTTTGTCTGCTGCACTCCTTTAAAAGTAATGCGCTAATGCAGTGTTGTTCTTGACTTTCACATCAAAGAATACATTTGTTCTCCATTATGCAAAGCTAATCGGCTGCAAACAAACTAGCAGAAGTAGGATCACTTTAAACAACCTACACGCCATGAGCCGCAGTCTTTGTGCAGCACCCTACTTACATGCACATACCTTAGCCGTATCTATAGAATATATTCACATGACCTTTCTCTTCTTGCGTATCCTGTTTCTACAGTAACACACTTAGTCAAAACAAGCAGAGGGAACACAAGTGCTAGAAACAAGCCCAGAGTGAACTCTGATGCCAAGATTGAGGAAGTCTTGTTTCCTCAAACGACAGAGACAGTTCTCAGTGGTGCTCTGAGCTCTGCAAAAGATCTTCAACAGCTCTATCATAACAACCACATCACTTGGGCAAACTGGAAATAACACGATGGTCAGGAAGAATTAATTACCACCAATGATTTCTGTTCTATTCCATAACCTGGAGCTCCAGAAGATGCTAGAAAATAACACATGGGCAGAAACAGCCTTTGTTAAGTGCACTATGAACTGTGGAGAGAAACATGCGTGATCTCTGGCCACCGCATCCAACGGGAAGTTTAAAGAGCTCACAGCAGCATTACCACATAGACTGTGTGATAACCCGCTGCTGTGGTTTAAGCTGCTCACGCCGCAGGAAGGGGAAGAGAATTGGAAGGGTAGAAGTGAGAAAACTTGGGGTTCAGATAAAGACAGTTTAACAGGTAAAGAAAAAGCCATGCGCACAAGCAAAGCAAAATGGGGGATTTACGTTGAGCCGTCTCCAGGAAAACGGGCTCCATCACACACATGGATGACCTGGGAAGACACCCGCAACTCCAAATGTCCCCCCTTGTCCTGCAGCTCTGGCTGCCGAGCAGCACGGCCCACAGCTGCTGGGGACAACCCCTTTGGGCAGCCGGGGTCACCCTCACAACGCCCCAAACGGCCCCGTTATCAACTCTTCACACCACAACGCGGCACAGGACTGCGCAGTAACTCCCCAGCCAAACCAGGACACCGAAAGTGGGAATCGGCTCATTTTCCAACTCAGGAACATGGAGGTTTTTGATACATTTATGCTTAAAAGGATTTGTTGAGCACAGCTGGGGAAAGTGTAACTAGTACCATTTTTTTTCACAACAGTCACATTATAATTAAGGCTGAGACCATACCAGCCCGTGACCTTTTGTTCTGGTGGAGGCCTCAATACCACAGCCCGATCCTCCACAATTTGGAGGGATGGCTATTTGAAAGAACTGCCATCCATATTTAATTTGTTCAACCTCTGCTGCTACTGTTACCATTTCTTTCCACCCTCAATGCTCTGAAGTAGAAATCTAGCCATAACTTAAGTACTGCAAGAAACCAAGAACAAAGACTACGACTAGTATCGCTTGCTAGTTTCTACGTTCTTCGTGACTTTAATCCAACCCTGTAGTCTCCCTGGCTTCTAATCCAACCATCCTGCCCCGAGAACCCGGGGTTTTGTGGCGCGGAGCAGCCGCCCCGCCATGTCCGCCCGTCCCCACAACCGCGGCTGCGGGCGCCATCTTGTGTCCTCCCGCCCCGCTGCACCTGCCCCAGCGCGCCGCCCTTTGTTCCCAACAGCGCCACAACAAGCGACATCATCGCCATTTCCTCGCAAACCGCCGCTAATTCAGTTTATTTCCCCCCGCGCTTTGATTCCGGGCTCACCTGCAGCTCCCGCCGGTCGCTCACCGCCGGTCGTGCGGCCCTGAGGTGGATGGAACGGCCGCCTCCGCGCGTACCCGATCCCGGGGGCCCGGGGGGACCGGCGGCCCCCGGGGGTCCCGCAGCCCCGGTGGGGTCTCACAGCCCCGGTGGGGTCTCACAGCCCCGCTCCTTCCCGCACAACCGGGCCGGGTCGGGGCGGGGGGGCCGGGCCGGGGCTCCGGCCGAGAGCGGTGGCGCCCAAGCCCGCTCCCGCGGCCGCGCACGAGGCTTCTGTTGCCTCCCCTCCTCAACGCAGCGCACCTGGGGCACAGCAGGTACTGACCCGAGGGGAGGCAGGCTGAGCTACATGAACCTTTCGCAGCTGTGCTGTGCAAATAATGAGCTTGGCGTCCTTGTTAACCCATGGAAAGCACAGAGTAGTCACTAACACTTATTTCTGCACAAAATAACTCCAACTGAGCAGTTCACAGTATTTCTCAAGCTAGTCACCTTACCTGAAATCCTAAACAATGTTCTCAGAGAGCTGGAAGCATTCAAAGCGTTAACAATTAGAACAGATGAAATAACACTGTAAATAAAAGACCTTTAATGTAATCCTATAACCCATACACGGACTGCTCTAAAAAGCCTCAGAAAGCAATGCAAGCTGGCAGTGCGCTCCACGACGACTGCTGACTGACCGCGGCTCCTGTAGCCTCAGATTTTTGTCAGTGGTGATGATGGATGGGCGCAGAAAATGAACAAAAACTAACTGAAGGGGATGAAAGGCAGAAGAGGAGGATATTTCTGAAGATTGTTTCCTCCCACAGTACAAATTGGAAAAGTGTTTTCAAGTTTAGTTTAATTAAGCTGTAATTGCTTTCTGTGGCACAGCTGGAATAACACACAGTATAACTATTCACCACCCCCTATTAAAAAAACTTCTTTTGAGATGTTTCTACCAATAGCAAGAGCAGTTCAGGTGTTATTAAGCAGTATTTTAGCAGGTTTCTTTGATATCTGTTACCTGGTGGGTAAAAAACCAAACAAACTACAGCAGACAAGAACCGTACATCAACTGACATTGCTAGCATTGCATCTTCCCTCGGAAAGCTACACTGAACACAGAATACCATGCATATACAGATATTACCGACTGTTTCAAAATAACTGGTCTTCAGTCTGAGGGCATTAGCAGCTTACCCTAGAAAAGTTTTTCCTTTAGCTAAATAAATGTTATAGAAAAAAAAAAACAAAACAAGAAACAAAACAAAAGAGGTGAAGGGGTTGGTTTTATGGATCCAGAAGGAACTGTGTCAACTATAGCGTTCGCTCTGGAACCGCGGAGCATAGTTCCTGGCACTTTCGTTCTCCTGTGTTGTGATTAAGTCTATAATAGCTGTCAGCACCGCCGTATCCCTGGATTTAACGTCATTCCAGTCCACGGGATGTGGGTTTTCTATTTTTTCCTGTAGAAGATCATCAAGCTCTTTTCTTAAATTCTGTAAAGAGTTTGTTGGAATGAAGAAAAAAGAAGATAAAAAAAAACAGAAAAGAGAAACGAGAAAAGAAAAAAGAGGCCATTAGAGCAACACACAGCATTACCACAGCACGTTCAAACCCCTTTACACCTGCTCTTCTGTCGACTCATTGCAGCGTTGCTGTCTTTGGGATCAAAAGCTGCTTCTCAAAAATGATCAGTTTTACCTGTTATGGCAGACGACAATCTCTTTAACAGGCTACGTGTCCCTTAGCTGGCTATTTCAGGATTAAGAATGTTTGACTTAAAGGAAGAAGCAGGTACGATTTCTAGGATGCAGTATCACACAAAGCTCCGGTCAGCTCCTCTCCCCTGGGACTCATCACCGCTGGCTGACAAGCCCCAGCCTCACGTTTCCACACCCCCGTGGACATCCCGTGGGCCGATCACAGAATCACAGATCAAGTAAACCTACAGCTTTTGCTATGGATGACTAGAGATTAAGCTCTTCAAATCTCTCACTGTAAAACACGTTTATAAATCCTTTAAATCCACCGTGCGACTCTTCCCTGAAGCTTCTAGAGTTTTTCAATATTCCCATGAATTTTTCAGCAGAGGCTGCGCCGACTGAAGAACATCACAGCCGCACTTCTGATGCCTCAACAGGGACACGCCCTCATTAAATCAATTACATCAGATAAATACATAAACCTGACTGCTCCTATGGGCAAACTATGGGAGTACACTGCTGTCTGCTCCTGCCCAGTTCACCACGGGATACAGACTGTTCAGAATGTTATTTTTACTACTGTGTGTTAACTTGTGTTCATCTCCACACCTTAAGCAGGTCTCTCGTTTACTTTGTGTACTTAAACTGCTTATTGGGAATACATTTAAAACATTATTATCTCCCTACAGTGAAAACTCTGTAGGTAGACAGTAATTTCAATATGCAGATACCTCTAAGAAGAATCAGTGTTACGCTAAGCCTTTCATACACTTGATTACCACACACAGTCACCTTAACTAAGTTGGCTATTCTTGCTGGAGACTGGAAAACAATCCACTCATCCACAGCGATGGTGTCCTGATCTTTGTCCTTCTGAATGGATATATCTCCTCCAAAGAACAAGAGACAGTATGGAGACACCTCCGTACAGTCATACAAGTAGATCTGCAAGACAACAAAATTGCCCAGTCACCCTTCAAAACATCTGAAATGGCTTCAGTAACCCTTAATGAAACTGCTAAGTTTCAGAATGTCATTATTCAGAGTCATTCACAAATTTGCAAGACATATCTGAAGCAACTCCTAAGTTACATGAAATCAGATTAAACAGGAGCAAAAACGGCTCCGGGTTCCATCACACAAGTGGTGAAATGAAACCAACTATTCTGTAACAGAGGGAAAAAAAGTTTCAGCATATTCAAAAGTACAACACTGGATTCAAAAACATAATAATAATGAAAAAATGACACCTGTCATTGCCAGAACCTTTCAAACAAACATAAAACCCCACCCAACCAAAAAACCCGTAAGTTAGTATAAATTATTTATGGAACAATACCACCAGTATGACAAAGAACAAAATCTGATGGCATGTAAAAGAAAGGACCCGAGACAGGAAGGCTGCAGACAAAGGCACTGCTCACGTCCCCTTCGAGCCCGGACCCAACCTGCTCCAAGAGCTACGGCAATGAATTACACAAACACAACGTCCACGTACGCTGCTGGTTCTCATCTTCAAGTGGTACACAAGCCAGTTATAATGGAACTCTGTTTCTTCCACATTAACGGATTTAGGATGAATATTAACTGTTCCATCTGTCTTGGTGCAAACTTTCACCCTTAAGAGAAAAAAAAGTTTTTATTTTAGGATTAAGATCTTGGAAGTTTAGCACAATCATGCTCCAAATTCAAAACCACTCCAATTACCCACTCGTGTTCTAAACTCTGAAGGCACACGGATATTCAAAGAGACTTTAACTCCTTTCCCAAAAGACTGAATCTACAGGATGAATTTTTAGACATCTCTCTCTGCATTGAAGAAGTTTGAATTCTTTGCCAAATTTCCCTCTTAATAAACCCTGTCGTTCTCTCAAGTAGAACAAATGAGTGGCGTTCTTCTTCCAAATGAGTGACTCTGAGTTAATGAATCTGGTGCCACACACCAAGTTTCAAGCAATTTCTTGCAAACACCACATAAGGAACCTGCACATCTGAATTCTTTGCTGAGCCTGGAGCAGTGTCAGTGTGGAACAAGGGAGCAGTTCCACCTGTCACCAGTCTGGGCGGGGGTCTCTCTGTTGTACCATGGGACAACAATCAACCGCTTTGGTTATATTAATACTTCCTACCCGAAATCACATTTCCCTTCTAACATTATAGTGTTGTCAGACAAGAAAAAGCAGAAACCACGTACAAATGCATGAAGCACAACTGTCCTCCTTCCCACATTTCAGAGACGCGACCCTTTGGGTGCAGATCACTGAGTCTCTGCTCCCTGTGCGCACAAGTGTTCTGCCAACGTGGAGTCCAGCGTTCTGAGAGACACAGGGTGGGGAGAGCCCCTCCACCAAAGTGCTCAGTGCAACAAACCTCTCGTGCAGTGGATCACAAAACGGAGCCTTCCCGGGCAGCTTCACCTCAAACTACCCAATGTGAAACACACCTCAAACACAAACCAACGTTATACCAAATCCTTACATTTTTCTCTTTTTGCTAAAGCTTGGACGGATCTTTGCAACTTTTGGATATAAACCAGCGCAGATGACCGCTTTGAGCAACTTCTCGTTATCTGTAGAAGACAGCGAAGTAAATAACACAGTTCTTTAAACTCAGATTTCAGCTATCAGAGATTTTCCATTTCCTCCCACCGCTTGCCTGAGTTGGTATTAGATTTGGGATCCTTGGGGTCTCTGCTGTTCACAAATCCAGCCGCAAGGAGATGCTCAGCAAACTGCCCTTTCATGTTATGCAGCATCTAGGAAACAACAGAAGTTGTCCCAGAATGATGCTGTGCCAAAAGCTTCCCCCTCCTCCCCACAGACACGATCCTCTTAACCTGTCAGATCTTACCTGGAGGGTATTTGAAGACAGGAAATACTCCCAGCAATAGTCTTTCTCAGTTCGGAAACCACGACGCCGAGTCTCTTCCCAGCCCTAAAAATAAAAACCGTAAAGACATTTTTAAATGAACACCTACTAAAAAATTAAGGACAACAAAAACTGGAGGCCAACAAACAATATAGTTCATTTTTTTTCTATAAGTGAGAAAGCAAATCCTTCGACCTCTTTGTATTATGCATACATAGTACAGAGCAGCAAAACGCAACTTTACATTTTGAATCAAAACCTTCTTTTTCTATGGTGAGGAATAAAATCCAGCTGAATTTTCCAGAACTCCATTTGTTGCTATTAACAGACCTGGGCAGAAACTGCATTCCAGGCCATTTATTTCCTCCTCTTCTCGCCCCACCACTATCCAGCATCTGCAGTACTTCTGAAGTCAGCTTCAGCCTCTTGGAGAGGCCAAGACAACAATTAATGGCTTCAGCAAAGGAACTATAACATTGTTTTCTTGGTCTGCTCTTACAGGCCTGTCCTCAAGAAATTAGGTTCATGAGCCTGAAGACAAGACACCTCAACACTAGTAGAGTGAAAATTAATTTCGTTTTATGTTTCTGTAGAAGCCAAGATAAAAATATTTCCGAACATAAACTCATCAGTTTTTCCTTAGAATAAACCGTATTACTCAAAATTCTAGAAGAAAAAAACCCAAAAACCCAACTTAAGCCATGCCTACCGTGAAAGCATTCACCACAGTCAGATGATCACTTTTAGTATTCTTCGACAGCTCCTTTCTTCTTGCATCTGCTACTTTCTCTTTGCCCTAAGAATAATTAGAACCTATAAAATAGTCACGACTGACACGTCAGTTCTCTTTCCCTAATTCAGGTACATATACAGAGCGATACTTTGTATGCCACATACATGGAAATTAAAGCTGCATGCACTATTCTGTAGGCAAAGACAATACCTTCATAGTATGCGAAGGCAATATTTTACTAATAAAAATGTAATTCACGTGAAAGTAAGACTAAATGCTTTTGAACATCTCAGTAAGTCCAACTATCCTTCTGGGATTCTTAAAATCTTATGTGCAATTCTCCTGTCAGGAGCTGTACCAGCGGAATGACGAAGGGGTCCTTGAAGCTGAGGCTGGCCGCAATGGTCAGCACGGGGTCCAAGCAGCAGAACAAGGCTCCAAAGAGGATCATTTTTCCAATGTGCGGTTCGACCGGTAATCGCGCTAAGTGGACACCCAGTGGAGTCAGCTCTTCTTGTCTGTCCAAAGCATTCTGTCAGGAGAGGAAAGTTAAAAAAGGAAACAAATAAAAGCAGTATTTGGAATTCCTGGAAACAGGCACTATGGCTGAGAGCAAGGGCAGCCCGGAGCGGAGAGCACAGCCAGCTGCAATGAGCTGCGGCAGGAAAACGACCAAGCAAGTTACGGAGAAAAAGAAGCATCTAATTAGAGCCAAGAAAATGGCAATAATCTTCAACTGTGGTTCAAGTGGTTTACTAGGGCTCAGTGTCTTTCTGGGCGACAGAAATACTTGAGTGTTTAACACTTAATTCTCCCGATCAAGACTATTTTTAGATTCACGTCTTACCCACAATGTCACTTCTGTTTTTATTTACTCTACCCTTTGCCACTATACAGCACTGTCACAGAACACCACGTGTATGGCTGAACTTTCCTTTTATCTAAACTTGTATAGAATCAGGCCAGTCTAAATACTACTCTTCACCTCAATCAGATGTTTCAATTTATTGCTACAATTGATTTGTACAAATAGTACCAGGGCAAGAAGTCAGCAGTACAAAGTGTCACCAGTGTCTTCCCCGGCATGCAAAGGGGCGATGACATCCAAGATCCTTCTCCTTTACACTGATCTTTCCACGGAAAATGCATCTCAACTCTCCACTGATCTGACTGTGATAAGAAGGCTCGGTGGATGCAGCTACGAGCAGCAGAGTACAGAAGCAGTGAGGTAAATATCTGTAGGGGGAACTTAAATGCAAGCTGCAGGAACTACTCTATGCAGCTCATAAACATCATCTGTTATGTGAAATTATTTTCTCTGGTCAGTGAAGATATGTATTTACATCTATATATAGATATCTATATTTATATCTATATATCTATATCTATATCTATACACACAAAGGGTCTGCCACAATAAGGGGTTGTCAGACCTGGACAGTCAGAACTGTCCGACACCAGAAAAGGGCAGTAACATGGTTCTAAACAGATTCTTCTTCTCATGTACATCAAGCAATACTTTACCAGCTCCATTAGATGATTGATGGCCAACATTACAGCATCACGAGATGGGGGATCCATTAGTTTGCTCAGAAAATAAGCAATTCCACCAAGCTTTAGAATCTGAAAGAAAGAACAAAATCCTAGAGCAAGTGGAGAAAGTGGCCAACTAAAATCCATGGGCAGTGACCACACTCATTTTAAAAAGTGTGAGTAATTCACAGCTTGAGTTAGATTTTCATTAATTAAGAACTAAGGGCAAAAATTTAAAAATGTATTAAAAATGAAATTTGAAACTAAGCACCTACTCTTCATTCAGCAGGCATACCCATGTATTCCCTATGCGTATGCAAGCAATTCAATACAAACTGCCAAAAAGGAAACTCACGTCAGTTCTAAACCTACTTTTTAGTGAAATCATTTTAAGACATCCTGTCCTGGCACTGGCATCACCCACGCTCCTCCGACTGAACGATATTTGGGGGCAGAGGGGAGGAAGCATGGTCTGAATTGTTGTTGATAGACTTGAACTTTTATTTCTACCAGACAATCTTATTTTTCCTGGGTTTGTTGCATCTAGATACAAGTATGCATCTTGCAAAAGCTGCTGCAATGAGCTAAATATATTGTACTTCTGGTGTAACAGTTTGGACTCAAGACAGCCCTGGGCTCACAGCTGTATTAACCTCATCTCTCAGTCTCTTATTGCAATGGAAAAGCAGATAACAGATCTGTTGGAAGCTTCCCATGTTTACCTTGATTTGTAAACAGAGCTCTTCCAGAGGCGTCCTCAGGATCTCCGGTAACTGATAATCGTCCAGAAGGCTTGCGCGCAGCCCATTGTAGAGATGGTAACAGTGGCCTGGTTGAACTCTGGAATTATTTAAAGAAACAATTGCATTCTTTTTTGCCCTGTGAATTTATGATTGTGTTTGTTTATGAAGAGCTTTCCAAAACACCTCAAGGAATCAGAAATGAAGTGTATTCAATTGTTAAAGCCGTTTCAGCTTTCTGAAACACAGGCCCGTCCACAGGAGCAAACGCATGCGGAGCAGACACCTCATCAACCGCTCAAATGAGTCACGAAGAGACCAGAGAAGAACTGAAAGTCTCAACAGGAGAAAACAATTCCACAAGGTATTTTGAGAAGAGGGAGAGAAATTGTTAAAAAAATTGGTATATAGCTTATGGATAATAACTTGCAGGCAGCTTTCACGGTCATGTACCATAGCCTCACAAATCAGGTGTGAAGGCAAGCACCACCAACAGAAATTTTTAAAAATATGGGACAACTTCTCCTATAAAAAAGCAGGAAACTCATGAGTTAAACCCTGTACAGGTTGGTTTCCTAGAAAGACAAAGTAACCATTCTTTCCCTAAGGCAAGAGGGGGCTGTGTCAGCATCTGCTTCTGGACATAAGAATAACAAAGCAGTATCTTTAGTATCTTTTCTAACTATGCCATTATTCTTACCTTCCTGCTCGGCCCTTCCTCTGCTTGGCATTAGCTTTACTAACCCACTCTGCTGCCATTGTGCTAATGTTGTTCTGGGTGTCAAAGTGAGTTTCCTTTATTTTGCCACCGTCTATAACGAACACGACATCATCTATTGTGATGCTGTTTAAAAAAAGAGAGAAGAAACATTGCAACTCTTCATCTTTGCAAGCTTGACCTAGGATTTCAAAGCCTCTCTCCACCCCCACCCAAATTGGAACCACAATTAAAAAAAAATTGTAATTTCATGAAGAATTACGTTACTATGCAGTTCAAAAAAGAGCCTGATTTATCCTGCTAGGCCTGGCAAAAGTCAGCCCATGGGGTCCAAAGCCTGCAGGAGACAGGCAGCTCGCATTCCGCATGGACAACAAAGGCCAGTCTTTGTAGCAACATCATCATGTTTTAATTGTTTAAAACAATGAAAGGAAAACTCCTGTTTAATCTACAAAGATTTCTAAAGATAAAGTGTTATAAACACATGGCACAAATAGAAAAGCAGATATTTTGGGTTTACAGTTTAGATGACCACTTCTGTTCACTTGGGTAACCACCCCTTTTCCAGTCCGCACAGCTAGCCATTTACCTCGTCTCTGCAATGTTGGTAGCAATCACGATTTTCCGTACTCCTGGCGGGGTCTTCTTAAACACCTGTAATTATCCACGGCCCGTTTATATGTTTGCCAAAACCAAACACATGCTTAATTCATTTTTTGTAGTTGCAAAATGTTACTTTATTGCGTAACAACAAAAGAGAAGCATACCTGAGTCTGGTTAACAGTTGGCATCAATGAGTGTAAAGGTATGATAATAAATCTATCTGAAAATTAAAAATCAGTAAAAGATATGGTGTAAGCACAGAAAATTTAATTTTACAGGAAAATCAAGTATGCAACTAAGTCTACTGTCTGACTCTGAATTCACATGTATATTTATTGTAATGGCAAATTCTAAAGTAATAAGCTATAAAGGGTTTTTTTTTAATTACACTATGATGACTTGACAAGAAGTTATGGATTTATGTACAATAATTTTTATTTCATTTTAAAACTCTCAAATTATTTAATTGCTGAGGTTCAACAAATAAACTGACACTCTCCATTTTTCAATAAATTGCAATTCTTTCTGGAATTTTCACATCAAGTACAAGATGACTGACTATTGAACAGCCAAGAGCACAGTCAGACACGTCAGACGAAACTATCAGTGATGCAACCAGGACAGAATAAAGCGTATTGTATAGGCATAGAGTGTTTAGTGTCCAATTCAAAAAGCTAGGAGAAATGAACAGGCTTTAAAAGCAGCAGACAGGGAAAGAGGAAATGAACACAGAATGAAGAAAGAGATTAATTTGGGGTGGAAGTCCCAGCTACGTGAAAGGACACAGGAAAAAGATGCAGGTCAGACTCTCAGTTGTTCACTCCTACACTGAGGAAAATGAGTGATTATCATTAGCAGATGAAATGCAGAAAATACAGAATACAGCAAGTGCTGAACACACAACAATCACCTCGAGAAACAAGAAAAACCCCACAGTGTAACACCAGCAGTCACATGCAAAAATTAAGAGTGTGCCACTAACGCCATTTCCATGAAAATTACATGAATTTCCATGTAAAATTCTGTTTTTACCTGACTTAAACATGACTTGCGACATCAAGAGATCATGCAGAGTGCTGATATTGTCCCAGCCTGGAAGAAACACCAGAATTGCTCCCTCCTGTACACAGAAGAGGCAGCGAAAGGAAAAAGGGTTAGAATAAGTTATACGCTATGAAAAGAACCAGCTACTTGCACACTAGTACAGGTGATATTTGAAACCACATTGACTCAAATTTGGAACAAAGTCTGTAAGATTGCTTTTTACAACAGTTAGCTACTTATATTTATCTGAACATAACAGATAAAAATTCGACTTATAACATTTTCCCCCTGCCGTGTTTTAAACGACGCAATGCCAACACTAGAGGAATTTGAGCTGCAAGTAAAACAAAGAGAAACTAATGTATAATTTTCAACACAGGAAGGACAAAATATGAAAACAGCAACTCATGCTTGTTATCCACAGCTTAAATGATCTATCAACTTAAATATTATTTAGTATTTTCAATAGTAAAAATTCTCTTTAAGGAATCAGCCAATGTGTCAGCTTTTCCACAGATGTTTTTGAGCTCAGAAACAAATATATAGCTTCAGGTTATGACAAGCTACGTATGTTATGCCCATGGTAACAGACTGTTCCTCCTTCATCTTTGTCACTGCTTCGGGCGCAGGACCCTTCTGATATTAGTAATAACTGACAAGGTAAGGCACATTTGGGGAGAACTGTTACTGCAGCTGTCATTAACTACTCATCTTGACAAGCTGAAAGCAGGAAGCGTCTCCAAGCTGCGTGCTTGGTAAATGGGGCCGGATTTTGCTGGGCTGGATACAAACCCAGGCCCCACAGCATCCCAGTCGTGTCTGGATCACCCAGGCACAAAACCCGTCAAAGCCAAGTGCACAGTGCAGGTATGAGGCAGTGAACATCAACTCCAACAACTGCTCTTCCCCTTCCCTCACCGCTGAGGAATGAAGAACAGACGCCCAGTTGTACACTGAAGAGCTTTTCAGACAGCTTCTGCTGCAGTTTCACAAAACGCTGACTTTCACTGCACGCTACAAAGAACATCACCTTTGACAAATGTGCCATCACAGAAAGAACTACGAGTTAAAATGTAATTTGTAATTATATTACTTTCCACCAAATAACTAAGGTGTATAATTAACTTGAAAGTTTCTTTAAAAGCTTATTCAAAAGAAAAAGAAAATAGAGCAATCTGAATCCGAACGGCAGCCAAACCTTCAGATATCTGTCCTGTTCTATTTAGAAGACAGTCCCTACTGCCAGTGAAAGAATTCAGGCTCTTTCTTCCCCTTGCTCAGAAGGAAGCACAAGTGAGCGTATGGATCACATTTGTAAGTCTTCCAGGTTTCTCCTGCACACAGCTCCCCGCAACGCCCACACCCCTCTTCCAGAAACGCTGAGATGCGTGCTCCCCTTTAAACGCGGATTCTATCCCACCACTTCAACAAACACAGTAGCTAACTGCATTCTAAATTCAGGGCTTAAAGAGTAATTAAATATTTAAAGCTGTTAATGACTTCTCAAAAGAGCAACAGAAAAAACTCTTCTTTGTATCATAAGCCGAAATAACTATCAGCTCCGATGTTCCCAACAGTCACAGACCACAATTCAGTCAAATCATTAGAATATGGTGATAGGAGAGAGAAACCCACCTCTTCTTCCAAAACAATGTGCCTGATAAGTGCTGCTATAAGATCAAGGTCAACCTTGTCATCATCCATCATTTCCAAGGCACCTATGGTACCTGCTGAATACCTACAGCATTGAAAGCAAACACGTCGGTAAGTATTAACACAAAGTCCTGCAGCCCTGTTTCTGTTACGAGGCTCTGCAATCATGCATCTACATAACCCACTGCTGTTCAACTTATTCTTTGTTCAGTTACACCTCCGATGTACTCCTGAGATTTAGTTTAGAATGATTATCCTCAGTTTAGAACACTAAGTTTAAGAAACGCCATGTTATGACTGAACTGCATTTGAAGCATTTACACCATCTCTCTCCCCGTCATGAGTTATCTGGGACCTGAGCAATCTCGGTTTACCCTTCAATTTATCCCTCACAGCAAGTACAGGAGGCACCTCATCTGTCCAGCCTTTTGCTTTCACAGAAGCCAACACTATGGAAAGAATTGCCAGTGGATTCAAAGGACGCGGTGGGAGAGGGCAGGAGTACAAAGCAGGGAGCAGAGCACAGGCCAGACAGACACGGCATCGAGGACTTCGCCCTTGGAAAAGGGAGATACAACCAAGCCACCTACGTTCACTATTGTTGCCATATTATAGACAGTCCCAAAATGCAGAGGACAAATAAGACAAGAGGAAGAACAGGAAAATGCTGTTCCTGAAATGAATCAGCCAGGCTATCTAATTAATCATCTTGTCCAGATTACCAAACTAGTCAAATGCTGGCAATCAAAAGAACGTTTCAAGTGGAAAATCTCTACTGCGTACTGAAGGGGCAAAATTATTTAGCTTGGTTTTATATCACCACAGAGGAATACGAAAGCATTCTGAGGAAAAGGTCGTGGTGGGGTTTTTTGTTTTGTTGTTTTTTGTTTGGTTTTGGTTTGGGTTTGTTGTTTTATTGGGGTTTTGTTTGTTCTTTTAAAAACCAGCACATTTAAAAACCAGCATATTTAAAAACCAGCAATTCCAGCACTATCGCCTTCCACAGCAGCAACTATCACATTGTTAATAAAAACACGGTAGTATAATACAGCATTAACTTATGTTTCTCAGCTAAGACGCGTCTAAAAACTTAACACAAAGGAGTAAGTGGAGAACAACCTGCCCCGCAGCTGCCGTAAGTACTCTGGCCACCGCTCCCGGTACAGTGCCTCTTTTTCTTCTTTTTCTGGCCTGCTTACGTGTCCTTGCATGAAGCCTTTCTTCCACCGCGGGCGCCGATCGCTGTTCTCCGGGGTATACCTTTACATTTAAACAACAAACATGACCACATTCGGAAACCCAAGTCATTTAAAGCCAGCTGCATGGCAGTTTTCAGAACTTGGGAAAATATGCAGCGCTTTAGCTATATGATGTAAGGTAGATACTTGAATTTCTTTTCTGTAAGAAATCCTACTTATAAAAATAGGTACCATTTCTAGCAAGCATGAGAATGCGTAGGAAGAAGTGACTAGCTTGATTTAGTAGCCTGAAAATTCACCACGCCAAAAGCAAAAAGAGACAAGTTTTCTTCCTCCTCAAGCCAACATTTCCAGTTCGCTATGTGCCATCTTTAATTACTGTTAAACCTACTAAACATCCCTTGAAGGTTTTCCCTTGACAATTTTCCCACAGGTTATTCATACCAAGATAATATTTGAGAAGGCATTCTGTGCAAAACAAACAAACAAAAACCAACCATCTCTAAGGGTGTTCAGAACATACACTTACCTCAACTTCTCAATGACATCTTCAAGAAGGTATTCTGCCACAGGGAACGTGAAGCCAGGTATGTGAATCATGGGACAGTTGTCTGTCAAGGAAGGCATAACTCACTTTTTAAATAGCAAATAAAATACTGAACTGAAATAACAGAGGCAATAAGCATTCTTCACTATTTTTGCAATATAGTTGCCAAGTCCATAGGGTTTTTCTGTTTATTTTGAAATTACCGAGGAAGACGCCAAATCCAATTCCAAATAAAGTTGCTGAATAAAAAAATACAAAGGTAGGAAGCAGCATATTGTTCTCCAGCACGTTCACCTTGTTTCAGCTACAGGATAAAGCTGGAAGACTGAACAACTAAAGGCTTCAATCTTGTGCACTCACACCAAGACTTCTAAACCAGGGTAAATACTAGTAAATATTTAATATGAAAATACTGTCTGAAAAGCAGATACAGAAGCAACGTATGCTCACGATCAGATAAAACTAAGAGAACAGGCATCTCAGGCAGCTGGCAACTATTTGTAAAATTGAAGTCATCGCCTCTTTTGATAAAAAACAATCCTAAAATTTGACTATGCATTATAGTGTAGAAGCCTAAATTACTGAAGAGGAATATTCATAGGAAGCTTTTCACCTACCAAAATACTCCGAAAACTTCTCTGCATTTAAAGTAGCACTCATTAGTATGACTTTCAGATCCAAACGAATATTCAAAAGATCTTTAATAATGCTCATTAAAACATCTGACTGAAGATTCCTCTCGTGGATTTCATCAAGGACTACGTGACTAATGCTGGACAAGTGCCTAAAATGGAAGAGCAGGAAGTTAAATATTGGGTATTAGCAAAATTAAAAAAACAGAGCCAAGACTGTTAGAAAGTAGTCATTTCATGATTGTATTCAGTCTCTTAGTAAATAGGAAAACTTACTTATCTGACTGGAGCCACTGCAGGACAATTCCTGTGGTACAGTATAAAATGGAACCTTGTTTCCTCGGTAACCGGCTGAAAGAGATGCATTAAGAATGCCTCAGTTGTCTCCTGCATTTTCCAAGTACTCTAAAAACCTGAAGTGCAGTCATTACAGACGCTGTGAAGTGCCCCGTGCTCCAGCCTGCCCGCCGCTCAACGGGAGAACAAGAGACCAGGCACAGCTGCAGATGGGGAACGAACCACTGGTACTGACAGGAGCCCTGACTTCCCAGACACCATTTGTACGTTGATCTGCTGACCCCAAATTCTCGCAGCTACCTAAGCTCAGCACCGATGACACCTAAATATACACCAGTATGACATTATTGATTAAATAGTACAGAAAAATAGAGCTGAGACTCTATAAACTCAAATTAAAATGCTGAAATTACTAAACTGTCATCTCTCACCAGCATTTTTACTTCAACGATAACTGAGATTCCATTATTTGCTGGTAACATCTCAGTTATTTTTTTTTAATTACAGATGACTCCAAACTTAACAGCTTTTGCTCTGCAGCACTAGGGCTACAGACTCTTGTCAGTGCCCCTAACTGTATTACCCGATCCCAGCAGGATTACTCAATACCTAAGTAGTAACAAATACATAGTGTTCCACAGAAACACAACTTACAGCATCCTCTCCTTTAACATTTCAACTTTTCCTTCAAATTCATCATCAGGGACACCAGCTTTATCTCTATCTATAGTAGAACCTTTTAGAAGAGCTGGAAAAAAGGACTTACTAGACAAAGGACATTTTGGTGCCAGCCACTGTCACACACTGCATAAAACACAATAATTGCACACAAACTTTTTGGTAAATTTCAAAATCCTTCTTCCCTACTCCAGTTACTCACAGGAATTCCTTCTGGAGAAATTATCAGAATGAAAGCAGTCTCCTATGTAAAGAAGTACTTTTTGAGTTTCCTTGCTTGAGCAGCAATAGATACCACTCTACGTGAACACACGACACCTGCCTCTCTTACCTCTGCAGCCGAATCTGGTATCCTGTGCTCTTGCCATTACCACAAGCTTCTGCCCTTTCTGCAGCAACTCTCTCAGCCACCTTAGAAAAATAATTAAAAATCAAACCAGTGCAATAAAGACATTTTTTTCAAAATCCCACAAGGCTGATCTATGATTTGGACATCAGCATGGAATACCTAGAGCCAGGATGTTATGTCAACAACAAGGAACACCCTGAAAGTCACTTTCTCCTCCACTAAGAACAGCGTTTCCTGTCAGCGACCCAAGCACAGGCTTGTGACCCAGGACATGTTTTAAAGGAACACAACCACCCAGGCATTAGCAACACGCTTCCCTTTGAGCAGGTGAGCTTTTCCTCATGGGAAGGAAGGCTCTATAATCATTTGATACGTAACTCGCAAGAAGAGTAATTACAGTGCACTTAAAAGCCAACTTCTTTCTTGCTCATTAATGTACCTCTAAAGGGCCTGACCCAACATTAATTCACATTTGCACTGCCCAAATCCATTAAAATCACAACATTAGCGTTTACCTTAATTCACATTTGCAGTGCTCAAACCCATTAAAGTCACAGATAAAAGCCATGATTAAATTGGGGGAAGAATAAGACTTGCAGTGCTGGTATTAACGACCAGAACTTACGAAATATCGCATTAGTGTATATTGACACTATTGTTACTTGCAATAGAATCCAAGGGGACTGAAAACAAACACACAAAAAACCATCTTCACTGTCCACCACAGGCTGAACACTCATCTTGATCTCCCCATTTTGTGTGGCTACACGTGAGGGCAGAGCAGTTGAGAGATGTACAGCACCCACCTGCTCATTTGGTGTTTTTCCAGATCTTAATTCCATATAATCTAGCAGACTGTCTACTCAGTTCATAAGCTCCCCTGTGGATCCTAGGCCCAGTAAATGTACATTTTCATTCCAGTATTTTAAGTAAGGCAGTAATTTTTCCTCAGGCTTACTGGGAATAAAGATAATCCCAAGAACTAAGTTACCGTGTTTGTCAAACGGCACTTACGGAGATAGCGCTGATCCTCCTGGGCTGCGTACACACGATCCTGCACGTCGAGCCCTTCCCTCGCTCGATGTAATCGTCCAAGATGAACTGTGTGACTTGGGTTGTCTTTCCACAACCCGTCTCACCACTTATCACAGTTACTCTGTTGTTGTTTATAAGGTTTACAAGTTCCTGTTTCCAAACAAAGAGAAAACATTTATGGTATTATTATTCAACACAGATTTTAGAAAGATTTTGACAATTCTCTGCTGCAAACTTAGAAGATAATGTCATAGCAACTAAAGAGACAGATACTTATCTGTTTCTCATAATACTAAAAGTTTAGCTTAAACCACACAGAAGTAATTTCTACACGTTTACATCTACAACCTGTAAGGTTTAAAGCACATAAAACCTGAATACTAGTTTTAATTATTTAAGATCCTATATGAAAACACAAAATAACTGAAACGAAAGCCTGAAATATGTTTTTTAACCTTCCTCCCTCTCACTTGCCTGCTGTGTATCTTTGGTGGCTGCAAGCAAGCATTTTCTGTTGGGCTGCAAGACTGTAATAACTGAAGATTTTCAGTGCAACACTGTTATGTTTCTTATACCAATAGTAACAATTTTTTTACACTTTAGAAAGGAAGCTCACTAATCATTCATTGGACCTACGAAAAACGCCGTAACAGAATACTCATATCATGTCTTTCATACTGGTGGCATCAAATGAAGAATTAACATCCATTTATAATAACCTACACTGTCACTGATTTGATATTTGACTGAGAAATTAATGGCAGTACCAGCCAGCAGTACAGCCATAAGGTCTGTGATTAAAGAGATTTAACCTGCGTTATATCCCATCCTAAATTGGGCAAACATTCAACAAACGGCCACCATTTTATATATATAAGAAAAAGAAAGCATGACAATTACTCTATATAAAGTCCAATAACTAGGAATATTCTGTAAGTTTAATGGACAGAGAAAGAAGAAAGGACCTACACTTAAAAAAAGAAGAAGAAAGTACTTAAGCACGCAGAGCATTCAGCACCACTTCCACCACTAACGCTGCCCCTACCGCCAGAGCCGCACGCAGCCCCGCAGGAACTCGGGCACAGCACGAAGCAGCGAACCTGAGCTACTTTGTGCAGAGAACTCAAAGCCAGTGTCAGAACCTGGGATGCTTCAGCACCTTCATAAAAGGCAACAAGGGTTTCCTGTCTGTCCCAGCTGTTTTATCCTGGTTTACAACAGGGCAACAGTAACATGTGTTCTTTCCAATTAAATACATATTTACCTGTCTCATCCCGTATGAAGGAAGCTTCTCTCGGAATCTCTGGGGGAAAAGAAAGTAACAGTACATAACTTTAAACACCTTTACAGCAATGAAGTAATATACCTGGTTTAATCTACGACCTAAACTAAACCAAGAAATAACATGACAAACTATTAGGTTAACACACAAACACGGGCCCACTAGAAATAAGTTCATGTTTTCAGTTTCATTTGATTTAGCAGAATTATTTCGAACCAACAGCTCCGTACGTGAAGAGGTACGTATGTGCAGCTGCAAGACCAGGGCCTGGGATCAACGGGAGAACAGTAAGACTGTTTTATGTGACAACTTTACATATAGCTATTAAACACCATATCTACATAACAACATAACTACACTAAACAACATAAACTACATTTTATAGAGGCAATTCCTTCAGAGCCCATTTTGGGGCTGTTTTAGACATAAATGCAGGCAGACAATATGTTTAAAACAAAAAAAACCACAAACAACCAAAAACCCCCACAGAAACTAAACAATGTGTAAGCTTAAAATGTTAGATTTTATGGAATCAGAAGCTGTCACCGAAAGCCTGTTTTCTAATCACTGCCCTACTGACAGATATGTATTTTATAAATTATGAACATAATTTTTAGCCAAAATAGCATCATGACAACTTCCCAATATAGACCTCAAGAAGTTATGTTTTCTGGTTAGCTTAATTAAAACAAACCTAAACAAAACTGACAATCAAAAGCTTTCTACATAGCACACGGAAAAGTACCTGCATTTCAATGTATCTTGGATCAGATTTCTTCTTTCTTAAGTCTTCTTTAAGTTGCTCATCTAAATCAGTATCTTGCTCATTTTTTTCGAAGAGATACTCCACATCCCGATCGAGGAATGTTTTCTCTAAGACGGGTCTCTGTCTCACAGGAGCTTTTTCAGCCTCTGGTTTCACTTTCGCAGGCTCTTCCGGAGCAGGTCTGGAATAAGCACAGAGAACAGAAACTTCAAAGCTTATCCAAGAAGGGCTTGGCCACGCTGACCCATTCACGGCAAACCTGAAATCTGGTTTTGAGACACGACACCCACAAGCTGCTTGGCCATCAGCCGATGGGAATACAGAGTATGTCACTAAAACAATTCAAGTCTGGAAACTACCAGCCACCGTAAGTTTTTCATCCGTATATAGAAATGTACCATGTTTTGTTAGCTTTGTGTAATACAAAAGGACATCTCAAGACAACGATCACTTACGCGCCGGCAGAACTGCTGCCCTGTAACGGGATCACTCAGCAGAACGGAGATCCAGACACCTCATTTTAGTGGCCTCTGAGTAACAACCTGACTGCCCATTTCACTGCTATTTAAAATCTGTTACGTGCTCAGAATGGACCATAATTCACAGAGGCCGAGAAAACATTCCAAGACTGCACAACACCTGAAAAATGGAGTCGAATGCCACCTCTGGAAGAGTAATTCCACTTGCCAGGGGAGCTTAAACATTCTGTATATCTACTTTAACAGGCCTGGAGATCACTTACAGGATTGTACGATTTTAAGTAAAAATGTAACAGCCCAAACTCAATGATAATCTGGAACGGGGTTTTACAGCAACAGTTATAACCATTTCAGTGTGACAATATATGGGGGGAAAACTGACTATATTTCTTAACTTAGATCACTTACTAAATGTAAATATTTCCTGATGTATCTTTCTGCCAGTTTGTGGGAAGTTTCTTCAACCCAAAGTAAATAAAAGCATTAGTAACTCTTTCTCCTTACCCCTCTTCATCCCCAGACCACCAGGACATGGCTTCTTGCTCTTTTTCATTTTTGGTTTGGACAGTATTCAACAGCTGCACAATCTGCTCTTCCCTGCGTTCATCCATACGCACAACAGCTCTCTAGTTAAAATAAAACACAGTTTGCATCAACACGTACTCAACATACCTACAGATATGTTATTAACACTTAAACATCAAACTAGTGAGACTCTTTGGTATGATGAGGAACTTTTAAAGTTTCGCCTTACAAGGAATTTCGACATTCAGAAACAAACATGCAAATTCTGCTGGGTCTCTTTAGCTTGGAAGAGACTGAGGGGGGACTCATTCCTGGGGATCAATATGGAAAGGGGGAGTGTCAGGAGGATGGAGCCAGGCTCTTCTGGTGACAACCAGGGACAGGACAAGGGGCAATGGGTTCAAACTGGAACACAGGAGGTTCCATTTAAATTTGAGAAGAAACTTGTTGGGGTGAGGGTGGCAGAGCCTGGCCCAGGCTGCCCAGGGGGTTGTGGAGTCTCCTTCTGTGCAGACATTCCAACCCGCCTGGACACCTTCCTGTGTAACCTCATCTGGGTGTTCCTGCTCCATGGGGGATTGCACGGGATGAGCTTTCCAGGGCCCTCCAACCCCTGACATTCTGGGATCCTGTGAAATTTTTCACCACGCTTAACAAAAGTGCCCGTTTCTCAGACCAAGGCAGTCCCGGGGAGCCCGCTAGAGGCGGCTCTGCCCCACAACCGCTGCCCAGTTAACGGGATCAATTAGGCCGCAGACGTTCCCCGCCGGCCCCGGGCATCTCCCGCTCCCCTCCCCGCTGTCCCGGACGGATCGTGCCCGTGGGGAGCGGCCCGGGGTGCGCTCAAAGGCCGGCCCGGCCCCTCACCTGCTGCCGGTCCGTCTCCTTGCTCTTCTGGCCCTGCTTCCGCGCGTACCACAGCCCGATCTCGCGGCCCTTGAGGTGGCTGGGGTGACGCCCCCGGCCGCCGCCGCGGCCCCCGTGTCCCCCCGCGGACGAGGAGGAGGCGGAGGAGCCGCCATCGCCGCCGCGGCCGCGGCCCCGGTCCCGGCGGTGCTCGTAGCTCATGGCCGCCCGGCAGCCGGCTCGCAGCGCCGCCGCCACCCGCCTCATCCGCCGCCTCACTTCCGCCCGCCGGCCCGCCCTCCCCTCTGCTCCGCGGGTTCGAGTCCCGCCCCGACCGGCCCGACACCGCCCAGCACGGGGACACCGGCACGATCGCGACACACACCCGCGAGTGCAGCGCAACAGACATTAAATAAGGAAATATATTCACCGCAATATGTCACTGAAGTTCATCCTGCTCGCATCCCTCTCCTTGTTTCAATGTACAGATCTAGGTTTTGACGTCCCTTCCTGAGGCTGTGGATAAGATTTTGAGAAAACATTAAAACCCGTCTCCAGCACTACGTACAGCGTTATTACCCATATTTCTGTGAACCAGATGGCTATTCCTATTGTTTCTTTTTAAAACAGAACATACATCTTCAAATACCTACCAGTCTGGGTCTGCTGGCTGCTGTATGTGGTGTTTACTTTGTCCAACTTGTCTTGATTGTTACATGAAACCTTTATAATTAGATAAAATTATTCACAGAATTCTTTTTCAACAGTTAATTAACGTTCTTTTTGTTTCTTTACCATTGTGCACCTAAAAATGCTTCTTCAATCTCATTTCTTTACATATTCTTTTGCCTCTTCTTATTCCCTGGTAAGATCTACACAAGTTTTGAAATTATTAGTGTTGAGATCTCTGAAATACGTTACACAGTGGTTTCCAAACTTCTCCCAGGCACAGGACTGCTTCTTTCAAAGGAAACCATCTTCTCTTTTCTCCTCTGCCGACAGTTTACCCACTTAGCCCAACGCCTCCCGGCGATGGGCTATGTAAAGAGATAAGAACTAGGTATTCGAGTCAAAGATCTGTGTATTTTCTTTCCTTTCCCCTCACAAAACACTTCATGCACCTGAGTAGCCGCTTGTTTTGCTGCCAGGCTTATCCTTTCCCAGGGTATCTCCAAGGAGCTCGGATTTTAATTTGCATAAAAACGAATAGAGAGCAAGATCTGAGACATCCACAGGGCGAGCTGACCGGAGAAAAGAGGGAAACGGGGGACCAAGAGCAGAGCGAGCAGGGACCGGAGGATACGGGGAATCACTGAAAGGCAGATGACGGGAAGGAGCATGGCAGAGAACTGAGAAATCCAGCAGGCAACGTCCTTCTGCCTTACGTGTCCACATCCTGCACCTGCAATTCGCGCAGCCTCGGGAAGGACGCTCCAGGGCTGCTGCGAGATACGTTCGCTAGCAAGATCAGTACAGAAAACTTACATTTCAGCATCTGGCCGTATGTTTTATTTCAAGAAGCACAATCCTTGAAGGCATTTGGGATTCCTGGGCCTGGCCCTGTGCATTACAGATTTATTTTCTTATAGCTCTGCTAATGTAATGTTATTCTGTAATGTAATGTAATGTTATTGTAGTGTACGCAAGTGCCGCTGGAAGGAAGCTCTGACCCGCTGGATATACCGCTTACCAAACGTGATCTCACCAATTATTTCCTAGCTCCTTGCTTTCTGTCCTCAGCTTTATCCAGCCCATGTCCCGAGAGCAGGGAAGCCCCAGCGCTGACTCACGTCACCTCTTCCAAGGGATTCTTCCAGCCAGCCGCTGTGGTGCCTGAGCACAGATGAGTCTCTTTCAAGTCGCCTCCAAACACGTTGCTCTCAAATGTCAAGCTGCTGCTGAAACACGTTAAAGGTCACACAGGAAAAAACAACAGAAGCGGAAGAATTTTTTTTTCCCTTAAAAACCGCTATAAAGGAATTGTTTCAAAAATCACGTCCAAATACATTTCATCAAATGACAAACGCAGACAGCTTAATGCATGAATAAACAAGCCAGGA
Organism: Columba livia; assembly: GCF_036013475.1. Classification (NCBI taxonomy): domain Eukaryota; kingdom Metazoa; phylum Chordata; class Aves; order Columbiformes; family Columbidae; genus Columba; species Columba livia. The sequence continues at coordinate 961,408 of NC_088610.1, forward strand.
GCAAATTTCCTCAAACAGCGAGTTTTCCTGTACTTTGTGCAAGGAGCTGAAATCTAGTCAGTAATTACAACCTGGGTTTTCAGACACTTGAAATTGTTTAATGATGTGAGTCATTTAGAGCAAAAAATAAAATCGTCAGACATTTGTACGTTATTGAATTTACAGATCCAATAAAGAAAACGTATGTTTTACTACAGCAGCAGGACAACGCTCTACAATCAGGCCAAGCTCTGGGTCACAGCTACGCAGAATTTTAATGCCTCCAAACGTTAACTCTTTGTAAATATATTCATCAGAGACTAAACACATCAGCACATAATCCTGTTAACACCGTCCAAATCATTTCCAGGAAAACAGAACAGTGACCACACTGCAGTTGTGACGGACAACATCCTCCACCACAGCCTTGCCACCCTGATCTGGACTGTGTCCCTTGCTATAAGGACACTTCCTGCGTTCCTTCTATACAACACGAAAAAAAGCAAGATATTCAGAGCAAAACGCCTCTCTGCTGTGTATGGTTATAGCTTTATTCCATCAACTTACCACTGACAGTTCCTTCCACTGTAGGTTCCTGTTAAATCCGAAATGTAACTAAGAAGTGGAACTAAGAGCCCTGAGGTGATCTGAGAGCCCGTTTCCACCTTGGCAAGGCAGCCCGCGACAGCACAGCTTGCAGAGCATCCGCTCCGCCTCAGCACCTCCAGCCTTCGGCGCGATGTCGCCAGCGCCACGCCGCTGTCCCGCGGCACGGCCGCGCCGCTCGCCGTGCCGGGCTCGTTTCCGCCGATCAAGTCGGCAGGCGGCGCGCCCGCTTGTTTTCGTGACTCCATCTCGAACGCTGCATTCAAATGGACACGAGATTTGGCCCTTTTGCACTGTCGGTTCATAACCCACAATGGAACCCTGAACATGGTTGTGCTTATTTTCCCCTGCACGTTCCCACCAAGGGGAAAACTGCGGACACCTAAATGATGATGTTGTCACGCACACCTCTGGAAAGTAAATCTATTCGGTAAAGCAGCAGAATCATTTTAATTCAACTGCTACAAGTCCTGGGAGTATATTTGCCTCTGTTTGACTGAATGACAAACCCTCAGAAAAAAAAAGCTCTCAGTCAAAATGCACAATCATTTCAAGCATATGCAGCATATTTAATGTAAGGCTTGAGGACTCCATTGCTTCCACCTTGGCTTGTGTGAATTTGTCACAAAATAAGAGTATTCACTGGTTTAAGGTTGGTTTTAGACTTAGTTCTCGGTTCCTTTAAGTCAGTAGGGAGCTTTATTCAAATCACTTTTGACATCCCACCTCTTCAAACGTTTCAAATGCTGCTTCACCTGGACCGGGTGCAGGTATTCTGTACGGCTGGGAAACCTCTTAACTTGGTGAGAGATTGTGGAGGCAACGAAGGGAACTCTCCCGAGTAACGGGCAGAAAATTCATCAACATCTGTCACATTCGATCAAAGAAATGTCAGACCACGAGCACATTTCAGTTTCACAATGTCACATGTACACAATGTGCACACTTGTATTTCAGCCACCCATGTTCCAATGTCTATACAATGGTATTACATATGAATCATGTACATAGGAGAAAATTAAACCATTTACATATCTTTTAACCCTCTAGTCAACTAAATGAGCTACTCTTGGGTTTGGCCACAGCGTTTCAGACGGATGTTCCAAGTGCGGCACGTCAGTAACAGCAGAACTCGTCAGCCCAAACCGCCCCGACCTCCCTCGTCATCCGCAGGTTCCCGTTCTCAGACCCCCCGGGGCCAACAACCGACCAAAGCTGCTTCTTAACACTCTGGTCCGGATTCCTTTTAGACACAAATGTTCCTCAAATAAATAGATCTATAAATAACTTGAAATAAACAACGGAAAGCTGTAAAGCGTTCAAGTATTTGTTATCCCATCCATATATCATTAAAAGTTTTGATCTTTTTAACAGCGTACCGAAATAAAATTAATTTATGTTAGCAAAAACAATTGGCATTGTATTTGCCAGAGTACCTTGAGTCAAGAGAAGCAACGGCTATCAGTTTAAATACCTAAATTAAACGCCGTTTAATTGCTGTTGCCATCTTCTTCCCGTTTTCTGTATGCTTTATTCAACATCTGAATTTCTTCCTGATACCCATCTCTTTCCTTCTGCTGTTTTTTACTGTTCTGTCGATGAGCTTCGACAGTGTCTGGGATGGAGATGTTGATATCGCTGCCGGGATTGTTTGACGGGATGAAGAGGGAGTAGGAGGCGGTTTCCCCTAAATCGCACGAGACAAACCTGTTTTCTTTCCGTGAGTAGCGCAGGGACGGGGACCTGACCTGCGCCGAGGACTGGCTGATGTTGCTGATGATCGACACAGTGTCCAGGGCCTCTTCGTTGTCACAAATCTCAAGAACCTCTAAATGAATTTTAACACTCGTGTCAGCGAATCTATTAGGAGACTCCTCTGGGTCTGGCTCATGACCAACACTTTTAGATCGATACACTTCGATTTTCTTTGCCGTGGGTGTTATTTTTTGCCCTTCCGTGCTTACCTCGTATGTCGACAAGGAGAGCGTTTTTCCCGTGGGTGCCTGAAGAGATACAGTTCCTTGGAATGCACACAGAGGGATGGCTAAGGCCCCGCCTGACCGCTGCAAAAAGAAAGAATGACCATTATTTAATGCTAATTTTTGAAGTTAGAATCATTTTAAAAAAGCCAATTATGCTTAGTTTATCAACTTATTTTACCCTTGTAGATTTTCCCTTGCACTATTTTAGAAACCTGGAATTCATGTCTTTAAAGAGTAAAAAGAAGTGGTTTTAATTCTACACTTCAGTATAAAAAGCGAAGTCCCGAGGACCGCGACTCAGCCACAGCTCATGGACAGACACGGTGCGTCAGAACAGTCTACGCGGGCCGTCCCGCTGCAGCTCAGGGGCGCCTCGGCAGTGCTCTCCCTCTGCCTACCCCAGACCAACACAACGATCCCCAAAGCTCCTCATCCAGTGACCAAGAGAAACGAGGACTGGACTGCTTTCTGCAGGTTTGCACCGCAGAAACAGCAAGTTGGTCATTTTCAAAGCACACATCCACGTTTCAGCAGCCGAGCCCGCTGCAGCACCACCGACGCTGCCACGTTTGCCCCAGTCCCTGCCCGCGGGCGCCGGCCCTTCCCTCGCCCTGTTTCACTGTCTGTGGCCGGTGTCGCTCCATCCGTCCCACCGAGGGCTGCCCGTGGCACAGCTGCTCCCGCGGTGCCGCGGGCTGCTCTGCCCGCTAGGATCTGGGACAGGCATTCCGCTGGAGAACGGCACGTACCGGCACAGGCGTTTTTAACAAGCACAGACAAATATCACAATGAAATACACCACAAATGTACTTGTTCCTTAAGGAGCGCTGATGCATTATGAACAGAGAAGTCTGTGCATAATTGATCAAGCAAATTCTTTCTTTATTGAACTAAATTATCCACCTTCCAGATTTCAGAGAAGAGAGAGAGCAGCTGTTGTTGCTGTGAGGCAAACCCTGCCCTGTCCCCTCCTCACTTCCAGTGTTCAAATGCTCCTACTAAGGCTGTTTATGGAACCCAGTAACCTCAGGGCCTTCCCTGAATAGGAAATCAGTCCGATCCCTACGGCTTTTCTGGGAGCGAAGGGGAACGTAACTTCACAGAATCTGTTATTGCAAACTGGCAGAAACCAAACCGAAACACCCTTTTTATCTGGTTTGCCATGAAATAGTTATACTTACGTGAAATATTAATAAATGCATACTAAGCTGCAAGTACACTTGGAGAAAAGAGCCCTGCAGTGCGGGCCGCAGGGCGCCGGGGCAGGCGCGTCCCTCTGCCGCCCTCACGTCCGCAGGAGCCGAGCAGCCGTCTGCCGAGCTGGGCGCTTGGAGGAAAGTCAGGAACCAGCTCTCAGTGCTGCTTCTCATGTATTTACACGTCAGGTTCAAAATAACTTCAAACTCTGGTTCACAAGCGATCAAGAATTTATTCTGCTAGAGGAAGCCTAGAAAATTCCGTAAGGCTAACGTATGAATAATTCAAGTACCGAACATTTCTACATACTTTTTGCATTTTATATTGAGCATAACTGGATTAATCCTGTTACAAGGATCTTTAAACTCAGTGGTCCCAGTTCTCCAGCGCTCAGAACCTGCAGAGACCACCGTCCAGCCCGGATAAGCCCAGCCTTCCCAGCACTGCCTGGCAATGTGTTGTTTTGGGGAGCAGATGACTGCACAGTGGGGCAAGGAAAGCAGGAGCAGCTCCGTTCGCCAAACGAGTGATCAATGAATACATCATCTCCCGAGAACAAAGCTGAGAGCCTTAGCTGGGTAACACTTGTTAGCAGTGGAAATCAAAGAGAAACTGTTCAGAGCCACAGGACCCGAATGGTGGCTCACGTAGCTCACGCCTCGCTTCAAGGACAATAAATCGCCGTTGCAATATGGTAAAGGCCAGTGGAGAAAAAAAAGGTTGAACAGAGGAAGAAAGGCAACACCTAAGAGCCTGGAATTCCCACATGATCAAGGGGAAGAAGGAAATTTATTTGGAGGATAGTCCAGAGCTGCCCTCCCTGAACTGTGCATGACGGCTGAGGACTCAGACGCCCCAAGTCTGACCCGCTGCCCAGACGCGGCTGCCGAGCGCCATCCGAGATGCCAGAGGATCCCAGAGAGCCTCAAAAACCCTTCAAATATAGCAGAGGACTACTGGGAGACCTCCAGAGGCGGCAGCTGGTGGCCAGGCGGGACAGACACCCTCTCTGCTGGTTCCGCGTGCCCGCGTCAGGGCAGACGGACTCCAGCGCAAGGCAGTTTGTAGACTCCCTCACGATTCCTAACTTTCAGTGTCGGGAGTCCCAGGCTCTGCAGTAAGAAGACAGGTGTAACATTAGTGTTGCGGCGAAGCAGAGACCACACCAGAGTGTGCATGGTGTCCCTGGGAAAGGCAGGAGGGCCCAGAACGGAGAGCGGCTCCCGCCCGGCGCGGGGACACAGCCGCACCGCCGCGGGTTTGCTGCATCCCGCCGGGCCACACCGCCCTGCCAAACACAAATATCAGCCGTCTAAATAAAGCCCTAATGAGTTTGCATTCCTAATTACTTCGGTGGAATACAGCTCTAGCTGAAAAGTTCTATTTTTAGAATGTTTCCAGGAAGGATCCCGACGTTTCTTTCCAAAGACAATGTGTTTTCTGTTTGCTTTAAAATAGATGCTAAGTCTTCCACTTCCCTAAAAATCAAGATTAGCTGCAGTAAAATTAATAACTGCAATGATTTGCCCTTTGAGAATCTGACTGCAGTAAATTTAGAGCTAATAGGGTATGTCAAGAATTGCCAAGCTCACCTCAGGCGACCCTAAAAACCAGTATTTGTCTTTGGCCTGACGCGGCCAGACCTTTATTCGGAGCAAACTAGTAACAGAACGTGCCACAGAGGCATCCGCGTGAGAACACGCGCACCTGCACGCCAGAACTTGTGCACTCAGCCGTCGGGGCTGACGTGAATGACCCCAACAGAAATCCCTTGAATATTCCCCAAATAAAGCGTGCGGCAGCTCCAGTGACCGCCCGCCGCGTGGGTGACAATCTACTGCGGTTCCACCATCTGCCCCACAGATGGAATAGCTGGTTTTAGGAGAAACAACCCTCTTTAACACGGATTTGCTGAAATGTCGCCTTCCACCCAACCTCTTGCCTTGCGGACACCTGTCGCACATCCTGCACTGACCTTTCAAAAGCAGCTGTGAAAACAGGAGTGCCTGTTTTGATGAAAACGTTTGTTATTTTTCGTAAGATTTTTAGAACAAGTACAGGCTTGGTCCTTACGTAATTTTGTGCATTTGTCCTCCAGCACAGTGTGAGATATTTATGACCATTTCTAATAATTTATTTGCACTTCCAGGTAAAAAAAGAGTGCTCAGAATTAAAACTTCAGTGTTGGTTTTCATTATTGCATGAAGATAAATATTTGGGGTGTGTGCAAGAAACACAGATATTAGCCAAAATCTATACTAGAGTAACATTTAAATTGTGAAGTCACGCACCTGCAAGTGTAACAAGGCCAGCGCCATGGCTACCTGATGAGTGAACCGTGGCTACCTCATAAATGAACCGCGGCTCGTCTTGTGCGGTTCCTCCTGTGGCACGGGGAAGATGGGATGGGTGGGCAAGCACCCACGACACGATCGAAGGCCAAGCTGATGGCCCATGTGTCCACCTCTGGAGAAGCTGCCTGAGGTCTAGAAGCAGAAGGCGGGGGCGAGCAGCTCCCTCCAAGCCACAGAGATGGCTCCAGCTCTGCGGCTCCACTGCACAGCACCACGGACACCGAGTGGCGAGGGGTCTGTCCGCTGGACCACAATTGAAGCAGTGTTGGCATCCACAGAACTGACGTTTCCTCCTTTACAACTCCGCACTCTACACATCCCAGTCTAAAGAACATTGCTTTTCCATAGTTCTATACATCTGCCAAAGCCTTCCAGCCACCAGTGTTTGAAAATGAGTTCCAGGGTGCTGAGTGACAGGGCTAATTGCACCATTAACTGGCCGCAGGTCAGCTCTGCAGGGAAGAGGTGAACTGGGCAGCACGTGGTGGGCACAGAAATCAGAGCCTGGGATGTCTGGTCCAGCTCCTTCATCGTGCTGCTACCAAGAAGGTCACACTTGGCACAGATGATCTGCTGACGTCCATTCTCTTATTTGTAGTAACTGCAGAACTGGCCTCACCCTTTCACCAGACTCAATGAAGTTTATTTGACATGTACTGCCAGTCCCGGGAAAAAGTATCTGAGTTCATTTGCAAGCATCATACTAACAGGCTTTCTGCTGAGCTGCAGCTATTGTAAACTGAAACTGAAATGGTGCTTTTGCTGGCTAGGAAAACATAATGAAGAAAAATATGTTGAAGAACAGCACAAGCCTTTAAAAAATGGAGAACATATCAGGCTGGAGTGTAATGGCTTTATTGGAAGGTGTCTAAATTGCACTGCTTTTGTAACTCATATTCCATTAAGTGGCATTAGGGCCGATGTACAAAGATCCCTTGGTCAGTGTGATATTGATTGTTTGCAGCATTGTCTGTTCTCTCAGAAAAGGAACATTGATATCAATCAGTGGCGGCTGTTTGCGGGATTGATTCCTGCAAGAGTCTGCGACACAGTGTCACGGTCAGCTCCACAAGGCTTCTTAATCCTCATTATGTCTCCTCAGCCCAGTTTTTATTCCGTTTCTCTAGTTCCATATGTGCATGTAAACTTGTATCCAGCATTCATAAAGACCTGCTGAGCACCAGGTCTGGAAGCTGTTGCTTATTCAGGTGCAGCAGCCAGAACACGCAGCAGGCACAGGAAGGCACGCGCTCCCGTCGGAGCCGGGCCCTGTCCAGCCCCGACCTGCCGGGCAAGTGCTTCTGCTCCCAGTGTTTCTCCCGTCCCTGCAAATCAACAGAGCGCCGGCTGAAGCTCAAGCGCAAGCAGAGAGTCAGCACACATCGCAAGGACCGCGCCGCTCTGTCCGCTTGGAGCAAAGCCAGAAGACGGTGCGAAATGCTACACTGATTGTTAACCAAGGGAAAACCACCCACAGGCAGAGACCCACCGAGACCATCACAGCAGATACGTGTGGGACGGTTGTAGAGGCCACTGGAAAGCAAATATCTTCAAGTCCAGTTGCAACCCAGCCTCAGTGCCATGCCTGGCGCTTACTGGAACCTTTAGAGCTTTCCTGGAGTGAGAAAGACCCTGTGTATTTACCACTGCTGGAAAAACTTCACAGGAACTGCAGACACACAGAGATCCAGCGCTGACTCCGAAGTGAAATCATCACACCACCTCCCCCTCCTTCTCTTCGCAGGGCACACAAACAGGTTCTACGGAGAGAGTCTGTTCAAAGAGTTTGCTGGAGGCAACCCACAGATACCAAGTCAGAGAAGAAAAATAATCAGAAAGCCCACAACATATTGCAAGCCTGGGAGATTTCTGTTGCCTAAAGGCGCTTAACGACGGGCAAAAAGTACATGACATATTCACACCCAGTCTCTTCTGGAAAGGCAGACACACTGGTATCTTATGAGATGTAAACGTATCTTTCAAAAATGCAGCTGAGCAAGAGTTAGAAATGACAAGTACCATTTTTTGTCCCCCTCTCTATTACAGGAAGCCAATGTAGGTACTAAATAAAACCCGCTGCCTCGTTCTCCTTTCATGCCACTTTTATTGCAGAGAAATCCCTCTGATGGAGCAACTGCTCACAGAGCAGACGATGAGGAGACAGCCAGCTCCGGCACCGCCCCCCCACGCCGAGGCAGTGCCGCCTCCCCCTGCTCGCCAGAGATTTGGCTCTGGGTGACCAAGCAGGCTGCTGCTCATCGGAAAGAAAGCTGCAAGTACTCTAATGAGAACAGCTGTATCTATTTCTGTGATCAAGCACTTATAGTCTGAAAGTGTTGAGGATGAAGAACTTTTATCCTATTAGGATGATAATCCTTTTCTTTATAAGGCTTGGTATTTTCTCCCCATTGGATAGCTTCATTGACAGATTAATCAGAAGTACATGGCCAATTAATACTAGGGAAAGACTCCCGTTTTAACAAAGGTGAGAAATGGACAGTGATGGGGAGAAAGTGACTTTTCTTAGCTACTTAGGGACTTCCAGACAGGATAAGTGAAAGGAGCGGTTTTCAGCTTATTTACTTTTTGGCCCAAATTGATCCTTCATCCACCATACATCTGAGAAATGCATTCAAGTTATTTTTACAATGCTTGCTGGAGTTTCATATTCTGCCCTTTCTCAGCAGCAAAGCAAATGTCAGCGCTGCGGAGCCCGCGAAGCTCGTGCTGAATGTCAGAAACACCGAGAGCTGCCACTGAGACGCCTTGAACTTTCAGATCACAGGAGCCTTAATGCCTGGCAACTGCACCGGGGTTACCGCTTGGAAAATGTCACAGACGGAAGAACTGGGATTCCTTGTAATGCAAGTAGTGAAGAACTATGTCCAAAAGTGACATATAAAGGCCCAAGGCAAATAAAGCCGCTGACACGAAGTCATTGCCAGCTGCTGCCCAGGGAGACGCTCGTACCTGCTGGACCCAAGGCACAGGTCTCGCCGTTTCAAACCGCAGACACGGGAGAGGGGAAAAGGGATTTTTCATTGCTTTTTTTAAACACCATCTGGAAACTCCCGCAAGGAGAGCCACGGTTAATGACGAACCTGGTGATGCACCGACGTTATTAACCAAACCGCACATGGCACACGAGGGGCTGGCAAGAAACAGTAGATTAAAACCAGGCTGAGCCATCATTTACTTTTGCCCACTAACACAGTAATTCACCACTGCATCAGAGCCAACATCTGCTTTTTCATGAAAGCGATGATCAATCAGATCTGAAAATCAAACAAATTCCTACTTTGACTCAATTTACCAAATTGTCTTGTTCAGAGGGAGAAGGGATTCCCTTATTTAGATATAAAATCCATCTTGCACATCTCACCTACGTACGTGCCAAAGGTGGCTGTAGCTCTGCGGTCAGCCCTGCCCGGGGCAGGAGCTTGGCCACCGTGACTTTAAAGTTAACTCCTTTAATGCAAGTTTCCCCTTCCCAACACTGGCAGGACAGCCTGGGAAAAGCTAAGGCTTCCAGGAAAATTACTGACCATCTTCCCTTGTCCGTAAATAGGGCATAAACATGCAGCTACACCACCTGGAAATGTGGTTCTCAGACTGAGAGACTTCTACTTATTTCAATGGAGACATTTAAACCCCTTTGACGCGCAACTGACACTTCAGCGTGGGCACGCAATGTTTTGCAGTTCTCTTTCTCCCCCTACCCATAAGGTAAGCATGACAAAAACGTCACCAGATGCCTGGAAATACTCTTGAAAACATCATCTTTGGGGAGGTTTTAGAGAGAAAATTCATATTCATTAAGATGATTTAATGTAATCCATAGTGCAATGTTACCATACACAGATCACGCAGGTGCACACAAAATATCAATAATTAAAACCCTAGGATTAAGACGACACATGAGAAATCACTGCAGGAACAGAATCTGCAAATGTGTGTGGTTACTAAAACATAGAATGCTAAGTATGAGTTTTACTAAAAGTAACTACTCTACCAATAGCAATTTCAATATAAGTAGAAACTATCCTTGTTTTTTTTGTAAGGTAATTCTTGCGACTAGAGAAAAAAAAGGCAAACTGGTGTTTTACCTGGCGAGGGGTCCTCTCCGACTTGCTCCTGCACCACTCCCAGTCGCTGAGCTCGGCTTTGCGGCTCTCCTCCTGAGACAACCTCCGCTCGGCTCCCTCGGCCGCCGCGGGGCCGTGTCCCCCCGCGGCCCCCCGCGCGCCGTCCGACGGGGCTGCGGTGCCACGTGCCACCGCCCCGGCCCCGCCAGCGCAGTCCTGGCTGCCCAGGGTGTCGCAGGACGTGGATTTGCCGTCCCCGTCGCGGTGGTTCCCACGGGAGATCCGGTAGATGCCGTAACCCTGCTGGAAGGACAGGCTGAATCCGAACCCCCGACGTTTGGCTGAGCAGAAGGGAAAGAAACGTCATATGGAGGAGCCGAAACCAGGAAGAAAAATGAGATCACACACACAACAAAAACGGCACGGGATAAATAATTAACTGCCGCTAGAAACAGGCAATTTTCTACCCACAGAAAGAATGAACTGCTGAGAAGACAGACTTCTCAGGTAGTCTGTTATTATACCGCCTTCTGCACGGGTTCTAAATGACACATTCCTAAGTTACTGTATTCCCGGAAACCGGGAGATTATCTGCCATTTTCAGAAACACATGACAGATGCTGGTTTATGGGATACACACCAGAACAAAGTGCCCACATTTGCAATGCTCTCGTTTTCTGAGCCTGTTTCAGCTGTATCCCTACAAGTGAAAAACTGTACAAAAGGATAGAACATTTCTGAGAATACATATAACTAACCCTCAATATCGATAGTCAGGCAAGAAAAACAGAATTCTACCATTAAAAAACATTTGAAATATTTACACAACAAAATTTTTGTATCTTGTCCATTCTAAATTCAGTGCTCCAACTGATCTTACACAGTAATTGAACTGAATACAAATTCTCAATCATTATTTATACCCTTTCACTCTTCCTCTTTTCTAACACAAATCACCTGCCGTTCTTTATCTTCCTCCTTCTCATCTCACATTTGTAGTAACTAAAGAAGTGTCTTCTATTTAACTAATGAAATCATCTTCCCACCAGGCCTTTCATGCTAAATTATGAACTAAAAAGGTACGGGGATATATTTATACAACCTCTCTTTCTACTCAACAACTTGTATGCTTATAGATCGAATACAACGGTGGATGAAATTCTGGCCTTAGCAGCCACGGCGTCAGTACCCGAGAACAGTCTTTAGTACAAATATCTAAAAGTCACATTTTTAACAATAGTTTTCTAATTGCCACTTTTCTATCTGTTGTACATTTATCTCCCTATTTATCTATCGTATTCCATTCCATTCCATTCCATTCCATTCCATTCCATTCCATCCCATTCCAAACTTCCTAAATAGAACTTGCCAGCACTGCTGGTTCCCGTTGGGCCAGGCCTCAAGGGACACCTGCATTACACATTAGCACTGCAACTCTCACTTCTGAATGATTAATGCAGAAATCTATCATTTTTATATACGAACATAACTGCATCCTTATAAACAGGAAATTTGAATTGTTTTTCTGTTAAGTTATTCTTGATAATAATTATGAACGTAAATTTAAAAGATAAACTATCGCTCCATCTTCCCTCCTTCCAGGTTTCTTTACTGGTATTTTTACCAGAACACATTTATTGTATGTTGACAGAGACCTAAAGGATAGAGATGTATGGAATATGCTGTGGCAGATTTCTATCCTTCAAACTTTGCACAATTACCTATTGTTGAGTTTTTTAAATTAATATATTTTCGCTTGTCCCAGATAGCAAACGTACAAACACATACGCATGCACTTGTGTGTAATTAATGTAAATTAATCACTAATAAAGATACTGAAGTTACATTACTAGGTACAATAAGCTTCAATAAAACATTTAATACCAAACAGGTCTCAGAACAATACTGGAAATGTATTTTCATTTGTAATCCAAAGCGCAATCCCTCTGTGCAGACACGTCAACACTGGAGATGGAGGTATTTTGTAAGTAACCGTGGCCACGACGATGCCAACGTTATTCACGTTCACAGACGCCTAACTGTGTGTTTCACGAGGGACAAGCTGATGGAGTGAGAGCTGTATTTCTTGCCTCCTGTTGCTCTGAGCGTCACCCCACGGTCACGCTCTTACGGCAGAACACGGGGGTGCCAGTGCGGAGCCAGGCTGGCAGGCGGCGTGCGCACCGCACAGCTTCCAGCCGGCTGTACACGGAGCCCAGGGGAAACGGGCCTTCCCCACAGCCCGGGAAGGGTGCCAGCCGAGCTCTGGCATCCTCTGCTACACCAGGGTAAACTCCATAAACATGCACGGAAATCCCTTTAGGCAGAAGCTGTGCAGGAGCTGCTCAGCTTCCACGGAGCTGCACCACTGCGCTGAGACACCGGCCCTCCCACAAACCACAGCCTCCGCTTGGCTTGCTGGTGTCACTGGGATCTCTGGTTAGTGGCTACAGCGCAGGGGTACAAACAACAGCTTCTCTCCTTAGAATTTGCTCTCCATTAGCATGTTTTGTTTCCCCCATGACATTAAACATGTTTAGTATGGTCCATGTATTTGATTAGTAAAAGGCAGATTTTGGGAGATCCATTTTTCCCAGGGTAGGAAAGTGAAACCAGGACTCAGACTCCATCGGACTCTGCTGAAAGATCTGACAGTGACCTGTGAAAATCAGCCAAGCTTCCGTGCCTCGGCATCCACTATTTCCACCCAGCTGTCTCACACGAATGCTGCGAGTCTCATATATTGTTCTGAACAACGTCTATATAATTCAAGCAAAGGATTTCAAGTACAAAGTACTGTAACTAACTTCCTATTCTGTTCAAGATACATTCCAGCTTTGCATCACCCTTCCATACTTACTTTTGAGCTCTTCTGAAGACACCGCATACGAATTCCTCCTGCAATTAATGACGCAGCCGCAGGGCAGGTGGATCCAGTGTTCCGACAGGACAAACACGGGGGTGACGGTGGCAGCCAGCAAAGTCAGCAGGAAGCTCAGCGTCCCGAGCGAAAGGCTTTGAAAGCCAGTGATGTGCTGGACAACCATCTGTATCTGAAAGGCAGAGCATTTTGAAATTTAAATTGCTTCGGGCACACGAGATGCTTCCAGGAATAAACAAAACATCTCGCTATGAACAAAGACACAGGTTGTTATTACTGCTTGCTGAGCCTAACGATTCTGTGCCTAACGGAGAGCGGAGAAAACACACTGACACAGGCTCTCCTCATCCTGCATTTCTCAGAAAAACCCTTGTTTAAGGTCAATATAGATGCCTGAACACTAATAAAAGAAGGAACTGTCAGTCCAAGCAACTCAGCAGAGACTGCCAGCTGTGTCTGTCTGTCTGTCCTGCACAGACTGAGGAACCCCGACTCCTGCAGGGACACAGAGAGAACGCGGCCGCAGCCAGGGCTGCCCGCAGACGCTCTGCAATGCCCCCTCCACCCAGAGCAGCTCAGGTGCTGAGTCTACACACCCAGGGACACAGATGACACTGCCCTACGTTCCACGTTCTCTACAGAATCCTTTCTGATTATAACAATATGTTCCCAACATGCCAGTGCGCGCACAAGGACAGCCCTCCCTCCACCCCCTGCTGCTACCGAGATTACAAAGATGCAAGCAAACCTCAGTTTTCTAACAAACTCCTGGTTTTTTAACCAGCCTGGCAAAGGACGGGACTCCCAGCCGTGAGGAGGGGCAGAGGAGCTTGCTCAGTACAATTCACACGCCCCATCATGATGAAAAAATGCTTATCGGACAGCTGGCAGCACAAAAGGGAGGACCTTATTCATCCCTGTATTCAGGTGATACAAACGCTGTGATGACAGAGTAACACACTGAGGAATCAGGCTCTGCTCACAGCCCGCTACATAAATGTAGTGACACAGACCTGCTTAAAGGGACTTTTGCCAGCACAAACTACAGTATAAGGAACAATTGCAATGGCTACTGTTCATCTGCTTCAATTCACGGCACACCAACTCACACGCCATTTAAATGTCAGAAAACATGAGAAAGTAAAGCAGCCTGACAACTTACCATCATCGGAAGCCAGAGAACGACTTTTGTCAATGCAAGAATCAGCGAGAAGCGCTTCTGGGCGAAGGCCACCGTGAAGTTCCTGCTCTGGATGCTGCTCACGCCGTGGGGCTCGGCTGCACCGCTCTCAGCCACACCTGGCCTAAGAACTGCCTCCGAGCTCGGGCACACGGCTGGGACACGCTGCAGGGTTCTGTCCACGGGGTCTGGCGCTGACAGCGGGCGGGTGGCAGTGCTGCAGCCCACAGGTGTCCCAGGGGTGACGCAGCCTCCAGAGATCTCCTGGTAATCAATGTGCAATAGCTGCTGCTCGTCTGAGCACAGCAGCTGGTAAGTTAGAGGAACAGACAGCACTGTGAGAAGGCAGAAGCACAGCGAGTAGACAATGAATAAAAACAGGACGTAGGAGCTGGCGCAGTCAGTGAAGCAGCCCCAGGAGGTGGGGATGTACTTGCCCCAGCCACAAAGAGGCAAAATGCAGATCAGCAAACAGACAATCCAAATGGTAAGAACAGCCCATACCACGTTCACTCGTCCCTTGGAAGTGCTGCAGCTCACTGCCTCAGTTTTGTTGATGATATAGAAGTTGTAAGAAACTATAAGAGATCCTTTCAGGTTGCTAGAAATGCCCTGGAATAAATACATAAGCGCTGAGGTGGTGCACAGAGGCTGGGGGAGGACGTCACTTGACCACTGGGCAAGCATGAAGATAATCACTGGCACGATGCTGATCAAATCATCTATTGACAAACAGGTCACAATCATTGAAACCGTGGTTTTGGTTTGCATTTTCAGCAGGGAAACTAGTGAATAAATGCTGCCCAGAAGTGCTGCGAATGCAATGATACAAGTCAAGCAGAACAGAAAGACATTCCAAGTTCTCTGCTCACTAGGCTTACCCGTGATGCCATGATTTTCAGCAAAGAAGCTTGTCCCATTGAGTGACAAATTATTAGGCACTACCGACATGGTCCTTGGCAATTTGTTTTTCTAAGCCTTCTCACTGACTCCGCAGGTTTTCACCAGCTGAAACCACAACTGTTAGCTCCACATCACAAGTTTCTTTTCCCAGAGTCTCTCTTTTGTGACATCTGATGAAGAAATATCCAGGTGAAAGCACCCTTGATAACCAGAACAACTCAGGCTCTCGAAAAATCAGGCAACAATGAAGTATCAAAGGTGCTGAAAAAAATGCAGTTCTTCATAATCCTTTCAGTACTGGCAGCTGGTTCATTCAAGCTCTTCAGGCAATAACATGCCGTTCACTTTTGACAGATCTCAGGCAACGTGCCTTACTCACGAGTTCAGCTGGAATGAAGGCAGAGTATCACGGATGTTCAAGCTCTAGTAGCTCAGGGAGAAATGTAGTAGGAAAGAGAGGCTGTGGATTCACCCTGCGCTGTTCGGAGCTGCAGGAGGGAGGAGTCGGATGCAAGCAGGATAGCGGAGCCAGGGCAGCGAGTGTCTTCTCAGAGGGAGCTGCCTCTTGGCTGGATGAGGAGCCTGGAACCGCGTCCCCGCGAAGCCACACCTCCGATGCTGACACCCAAATCCAATGCAAATACTCACATCTGATGTCAGCCGTAAATGTCATTCCCGTAAAGCCCACGGCTGCTCCCGGGCTGTGCATCGCGAGCCAGAGCACTGCTTTTATTCCTCAGCACTTCTGCACGCCCAGCTTAGCGAGGGGAAAAGCCGCAGAAGCCTGTTGTGAAGATGGAACAGAGGGGAGTGTCTGCTCTGCCTCTGCATTCCTGCTCCCGCTGCGAGCGCCCGCGGACGCGCACACGCCGATGCCAGCCCTGCGCGACTTGGTGACAACCTGCCCTTCCTGACGGTAACTGCCGTGCACGTTAACCGGGTGTCGTCTGCCTGCGGGATCTCAACTCAGTTTGGGGTTTATGAAACTTCCATTCCCTGCAGGATTCAAATCTGAGCCGCATCAGATGTCGTCTGCACCAGCGGAACACACGGATGGAATCACAGCCAAACCCATTTTGGCACGTTATGAGTGTTTTCTCCAGAGAAAGTGAAACTTAGAAGCTGACAGAATTTCCAACTCTCAGATGTTAAGCGGACAGGCAGGTTCAATGCAGCCTTCTCGGAGCACTCTGCCTCTCTTCTCTTTTTGGCACCACTTGCAGTTCAAATACACGACGGGGATGCAAGACAAGTATCTTCTGATTAAATATTGTAAGGCTGCTGCAATTACTCGCTAGTCTGGGTAACATTACAAATGCACTTGGTTAGAAATCTGTGCTGTTAAGCACCCGGCCCTCGCTCAGCCCTCGGAACAGCAGCAGCTGTGTGAAGCGCCGGCCCGGTGCTGTCCCTCCAACGGCGATTCGGGTGCTGGAGCCCAAATGGGTAGGGAGCAGAACAGAAGGCACGGCTGCAGCTGTGTCATGGGGCAAGGACAAGGACCAGAGCTCAGGGCAATGGCAACTTGTCTGAATAAGCCGTCATGCAGCATTTCCACGCTGGCCCGCTGTGGCTCTGGGAAGGGTTACACCCCAAAACAGGCTCTGTCTTCCCCTCGGCCCCGCGTGCCCGGTGCAGCCGCAGAACCGGCCCTGTGGCAGGACCTGCCGTAAAGCCACGCTCCTCCCGCAGCCTGAGCAGAGCCCTTCGCTCTCTGTCCTCCCCTTCACACCGTAGCTGCCTCTGCTTCAAGGATTCTGCATTATTGATCAGTACCATCAACCCCCATGTCCGAAATGTGACAAGGAGAGGAGCATCCATCCTGCCTGCACACGAGGCACAGCCCTGGAGCTGGACCATCCATCTGGCCTTTAACCGTACAGGATTTGATGTGGCTTTTGTGATTTATCTGTCCTGCTGGACTATTGATTGTTAATCTGTGCTGTGCCGGCTAAAGGCCAGGGCTCATTTCCTCCTATTTACAAATCACAGTCACCTCTGCCCCCACGAGTCAACTTTAAATTAAGGACAGTGCTCTAAATCTTAACAGTGTGAGCTGGTCAGAAGTACAGCCAAGAGGTGAGAACAGAAAGATGCACCATTCATCCTTGTTTGGCCCATTATTTTTGGCTTCCTCAGGAAACACGACCGCGCTGCCTGAGTGTGGAGACGTGCCTACACACGCCTCTCTCTTCCATATTGCTGCTGGCTGTCTAGAAACAATCTCAGTGATGCTCGGGAAATTTATCTTCCCTGCTTTGGGAAGTTTCTTCTCGCGTATCCTCAGTCACTGTACCCACACGGGGTGTCCAACAGCCCCGGCTGCAGACACCAACCACAAACCTCCTCAAAGCTCCCTCCATACAACCCTCTTCCCATCTGCGACCCGGATTGCTGGCTGTGCTGCACAGCCGCTGTGCCTCTCGGTAGGTGTTTGGACACTTTGGTCAGAGCAGTTCATCCTGTGCCTTCCCGTTGCATTCAAAATGAAATGCTCATCGGTGTTATAAAAGGAAAGTCACTTCTATTTACCATCATGCCCATTCAAGGCAGATGATGTATTACTCACTTCAGTTTCCCTTCCCTCAGAATGTATTTTATTGCAGGAACTGCGCCTTGCCATGCCCTGTGTCAGCTTTACCATCACTCACAATACGGTGAAATGCTCTTTCCTCTGGTCATTTGACAGTTATAAGCCAAAGGTTTATGTTCCTTTAACATGACTGAAAAATTCTGATAAAACATGTACAGAAAGATCAGCTTCATCTTAAAACTAAAGAGATAAAGCAACCACAGTAAGGAACAAGCAAAGAGCAGCAGGATTTTCCAGAGCTGTGCCGCCGGGTATTTGACTCGCACACCCAGCAAGGTCTAAGCTCTGAAACGCCTTTTGTGACTGGGGCAAATGAACCCCAGCTGGATTCTCTGGGCTCTTCTAAAGGATGAGTTTATATTGCAGTCTTTCAAAATGTACAGGAACATTATCTTTGCAGTTGTAACTTCACCCTGAAATTCATGAACAGACTCAACTAGAGCAGGGGGTGGCAAGGCCAAGCAGGCAAGCAGAGAGAGAGAGTCAGCACAACCCCCTTCTCTAAATTCTCCAAAGGAGCCATGCTAGAATGGAGTAACACAGCACTGCCGCAAAGCCATGGGCAACGACCTTGCAGAAACCAAGAGAAAGAAGAAGATGACGACACCTTTACCTGCGGCTGTGTCCCGGGGCGGGACTGTGCCAGGGCAGGGAGCTGGGGATGGACATCCTCCCCGCCCAGTCCCCTTCTCCTCCGCTCCGCGCCTCCTGAACCACGGCAGCTCCCTAACACCAACACTGTGCCTTCCAACGCAGGAACAGATCCTTTATCCTGGTGTGACTTCTCCCTGCTAAGGAATGATCACAAACACAAAACACATTACGCATGGAAATCTCTCTGGCCTCTTTTCCAGCACACAGCACAACCATTTCTCGCCAGAGGAAGAGTCAGCCCTACTCAACAGACTGTGAAAGCATTTCTAAGAGACACGCTGCATGTAACAATTCAGAAATCCTTGTAAAGAGAATGAAATATTCAGCATTCATGAAATACAGTCAACAAATAGGGTATTGAAAATGGATCCTATTTAGTGTGTGAGTCACATTTTCTTTTCATACCTTGCGCTAAGCTCAGCTTTGACTTACGGTTTTGCTTCCTTTTGTCACTCAAGAGAGACAAGGTTATTACAGCAGCTGTACAAATACTTCATCTCAGAAGGTGATATAACCTCTGTGCTGGGCATAAATGTAGATCTATAAAATCCCATAAATGTCTTTGTAATTTATTCCTCAAGAGGATGCGAGAGAAAAGCTTTTCCTTTTTTTTATTTTTCCCAGTTTTTTAATAGACTTCTAAAAAGATGTCAAAATACATGATAATTTTTGGTCTATGAGATTCAGACATCGCTCTCAGATACAAGATGGTTAAACTGTAGCTAATTATTTCATCTAGTTATTTGCCTCAGATGAATTAAATCTACGGTGGCTTCTAATAAAAGGCAGATACTCTTATACTTAATCCGTGCCCGCTGCAGCTGTATTGCTGCGCTGTAGGAAAGGTTGCTTACTGATTAGGAGCAATTAGAGCAATGTAAATCAGGGGTAATTCCATTAAACCTAAAAATATGATTGAACGTATGCGCTCGTTACGGGCAGGACTGCGCCAGCTCCAACTCCAGCCAAACAGCCCCTGCTGTGCAGATGCTCCCCCGGGAAGCACCGGCTGCCGTCACCCGCACAGCGCCACAGCCTGCGCCCCGCCACGTCCCCGTCCTCTCTGAGCAGATGGGCCAGCACCGCATTCCTGGGGACCAATATGGAAAGGGGGAGTGTCAGGAGGATGGAGCCAGGCTCTTCTGGTGACAACCAGTGACAGGACAAGAGGCAATGGGTGCAAACTGGAACACAGGAGGTTCCATTTAAATATGAGAAGAAACTTGTTCCTGGTGAGGGTGGCAGAGCCTGGAACAGGCTGCCCTGGGGGGTTGTGGAGTCTCCTTCTGTGCAGACATTCCAACCCGCCTGGACACCTTCCTGTGTAACCTCATCTGGGTGTTCCTGCTCCATGGGGGGATTGCACTGGATGAGCTTTCCAGGGCCCTCCAGCCCCTGGCACCCTGGGATTCTGTGACTGAGCAGCGCCCACTGCAGAGCTCCCAACTTCAGGGTCTGCTTCTGTTCTGTGAATACAAACCATAGACTGAGACCGCAATGAACTGAACATTTCTGGAGAACTACAGGATTAGTAAAAGACAACTGCAGCTAAAGGCGAGCAAGCCCCAAGCGTGCACTGGGTCAGGTGTAATCACGGTGTGTGTTGTTCCCCAAGACTGTCAGAAGTCTATAAACTGTGTGCAAATGAAAAACCAAAACAGCGCCTGCACCTGAGTGAGTTTGGCAATAAACAAGATGGCTGAGAGATGAGAATGGATCCGTCTGGGTTGTGCTGTACACACACTGCCAGCGATGGTTATGTGCTGTTCCTCAGGAATGTCCAAAGTGGGACCACATACAAGAAAAACAAACAACTATAAAATAATAATTCCAAAATGGCAAAGCTGAAAGGCAAGAGGTTTTAAGTACGCAGTGTACACCAGGAGAGAAAGGGACAGTCCATCAGGAAGGCGCTGTTTCAATGTACACCAGGAGAGAAAGGGACAGTCCATCAGGAAGGCGCTGTTTCAGTGCACACAAGGAGAAAGGGACAGTCCATCAGGAAGGCGCTGTTTCTCTGGTGGATGGCAAGACAGAGACGGCAGCAAGATCTGCAGGCACCGAAGTGGAGAGCAGCTCCGCTCCAGCAAGCACGGAGAGGACGATGTTCTCTTGGGACAACACACTTCAAAATGTCCCTTCCATCGAGCAGGCGCTGGCTCAGGGCATTGCTCGGAGCAGCCGGACAGCCGGTGGGGAAGCAGTTCCAGTCCACCTCCCGTCACTGTTTGCTTTCCAACAGACAGCACGGCAGGCTACGAACACAATTCATGGAACAGCATGATAGGAACACTTTTAATTTTGCTGCACAGCTCTGCTAGCAGTAGAACACCTGTAATGCAGCTGTACTAGCACATACCCAGTCTCAGAACAAATCCAGTAAACGTAACATTGTGCTCGATAGTCACTGTTATTTTAGACACTGCAAAATGTATGTAGCATATAGGAGAAAAAGCAAAGGTTGAGCAATGTAGCGGGAGCTGGGCAGCAGGAACACCATGCTGGGGAAAACGGCACTGAGAGAGTTAACTGGAGAATCCAAACAGCTGGGAAGAAATAATGATCCCTTTCTGAAGGCAGGGAGGGAAGAAAGGAAGAAGGCATATGCCTCTGAGTGACCCGGCTATGACCCCGTCTGGAAGCAGCAGGAAAATCAGCTGTACATGTAGAACTTTCGCCAATAGTAATTAAATTAATGACCACAAGAGTAATTTGTAATGCCAGGTGCACGTTTCAGTGCCTGCTGCACCGTCTCGAGCTCTACCGCCGGCTGTCTTAGCCCTTCGGTTCTCCTTCCATCGGTACTTCCTCAGCACCTTCTCTCGCACTGACCTCCAAGCAAAGCTGACGAGCAGAGCAGGAATCTCAGCCCCAGGAGCCACGACGAAACCGAGTTTTAATGAGTGAAGACTGAAAGCTCTGGAACCACGCTCTGCCTCCAGAGCACAAAGAACTTGCATTTGCTGGTTAACTAAGGTGTTAACTAACACCTTTCTGGCACTGATCTGTTTCCTGAAAAGATACTACTATTCAAGAAAACCTATATTTCAAGTGTTGCTTTACCCTGAAACCACCAATATAAATGCTATCATAAATGACAGCCGAAGAATATGGACAAACCTGGGACACAGGTGCCAGCAGAGCAGCAGCAACGTGCAGCGGGGCAGCAGGAGAGCCCAGCTGCAGGAACAGCTGGAGATCCCAGCTGCAGGAACAGCTGGAGCTCACCCGCTCCAGGAGGCGGCTCAGGGTACCGAGGTGTTCCCGGGGCTTCCTTAGGAGACTTCGGGTGTGACTCGAAGCTTTGGAAAGGTCTGGAAAAACTGGGGGAAAAAAAAAAGAGTCTGAAGTAAAACTGAAAAAACCTACAACTGACACTGTAAAAGAAACAGAGGATATAAGGCAAATCTGGTGGATTCTATAGGACTGCTGGAAAAAACACCACCACCACAAACACAAACAACCCAACAAACCACTCAACCAACCAACCAACAACCCCACCCAAACCTCCATTTTCTTTCCCACAGCGTTAATAAATTTAAAAGGATGTCATATGGGCTGCGAATTCACGTGCCAGGTCCAGCCGCTGCTTTCTGCCATAGCTGGGTGCTGGTGTCCCTGATAATCACACTTTATATCACAACCACATCCTCTAACTTCTTCCCCAAAGAGTAACCAGATGTGTATGTGTTTGTGAAGTGTTTTCAGAGCACGAAACAAAGAAAGGGCTCCTAATTAATTCTGAGTGACAGTAAGAAGGTCTGCTGGCCTTGCCGATGTACAGCATGACTGAGTTTGCATTGGAAAGAGTGAAACAGGTAGTAAAAGATGATACTGGAATACAAAATGAAATATTTCCTCTTATGGAAGAATTTAAGTTGTTTTAATGGAAAGGTTTAATTGAAGTATGTGCTCATCAAAAGGACGGTGTTTTCAGCAAATCTGAAGCGTGCAAGGCAGGAATGCTGCAGACTACGCAGGAATCACCTGGACTTCCCGACTGACTCCCACCCGGTGGTACGTGCGTGAGAGAGAAAATATTCACTGCAGATGATAATATTTGCTATTTTCAGATCCTTCTAAATGAATGCCACCTTCCACTAATTGGATTTTGGCTGTAAATGCTGATAAGACAGCAGGTGTGTGGAGCCACGGTGCCCAATGGCGCTGCGCTGGTTTGTGCTCTGCCCGGACTGGTGCTACTCACCTCCAGCTGCTGCTCCCAGCTCCAGCTGTTCCAGCTCCAGCTGTTCCAGCTCCAGCTTCTCCTGGCTCCTGCTGTTCCCCCAGCTCCAGCTGTTCCAGCTCCAGCTGTTCCCAGATTCAGCTGTTCCCCGGCTCCAGCTCTTCCCGGCTCCAGCTGTTCACCAGCTCCTGCTGTTCCCAGCTCCAGTTGTCCCCAGCTCCAGCTGTTCCCAGCTCCAGCATCTCCGCACAGCGTTAACATTCCAGGCCGTGGACACCAGCATTCCTCCCCTGTACGGTCCACAAAACCTTTGCCAACAGACAAACGGTTAAATCCCAAAGCAATCCTGGGTTCTTTTCACTCCTCAGGAATACTCCCCTAAGCCTATCAAAGCTCCCGCCAATTTCAATATTCCCCCGGTGGGCTGATGCGGCCCCAGAGCAGCAGCAAAACCAGTTTGGTGTGGAGACGCTGGGAATTGCCTGAGTGCCTCTACCTGTAACTATCAGCTCAAAATTCAGGTCACACAGTAGACCTTCCCTTTAAAAGCACGCAGTATAATCTGATGTTTGCCATCACCTCAGATATTCACACAAACAAAGCAAACTAAGATGGGCGCTGACAACAAATGTTTACTAGCTGAGCTTAAGATAATGCATTATTTAAGAAAAAACATACATTCCTTCCAAAACCCGCTTCCCCCTCCAGTCAGTTCAGTGCCATTTGTGAGCGTTTACGCAACAGGGACCTAGTGGTTCTCACTAAGGACATTTTTCACATCATTAAGGGCTGATCTGGTAGCTCAACAGCCTGTGTTACACCGACAAGAAGCAAAACAAACACACTGGTTCCTCTAATACATTCCTCATTACTCAGTTTTCAGAACAAACTCTTATTTTTTGCCAAGTGCTCGCCAGTTGTGAGGCTGTTCTAGCTACAGGATGAGCTCCAGAGAAAAATAACAGCTAGAAAAGGACAAGACAACCAATTCGGAGATATTGAGGCACTTCAGGACTGCCCTCTGCGAACAGACCGAATGAAAATGGAATGTCATTCAGAACTCTTTCCCCTATACGCGATGGTTACTGAACCTCCAAGTTTTCTAAGAGTCTGGATTCAGCCAGAAACTCCACTAGTTATTTAAGTCAGACAAAGTTAAGCGTAAATATGGGAGCTGAAAAATAACACCAGAGTTACCGCAAACATCCATCTCTCTTGGGAGATGGCTGATATTCTCTGTGTCAGTCTTGGAACAGACTTTTTTATTGCATTTCACAAGAGGGGAAAAAATCAAATCTTCAAGAACCTCGAAAAAATTTCAAAGAAGATTACAGCAAATTAATACAACACTGGCCAAGGATGGATCTGGGCTCGTGCCCTTTATTCAGCCAGCTTTCTGCAAGCCTAAAGGCAGAACCCAGGAATGACAAGGGACTTTAAAGGCTCTGACGGGTAACAAAAAGACGAGTCAATGCTGCAAAGGCAGGACACTGTGGAGCCTGCTGGCCTGCGGGCTGGCCGGGTGTCACCAGGCGTCAGCAAGTGTCACCAGGCATCACCAGGTGTCCGCAGGTGTCAGTAGGCATTACTAGGCATCACCAGGTGTCCACAGGTGTCACCAGGCATCACCAGGTGTCCGCAGGTGTCAGCAGGCATCACCAGGTGTCACCAGGCATCTCCAGCAGACACAGCGTGAATCCCACCAAACAAGCAGGTCAGTGCTTGGAGCAGGAGCGGCTGCAGCAGCGCTCCTGTCACTGTCCTTAGGGAGGGAAGGCAGCTGGAAGACAAGCAAAGGGAGGCAGCCCAGGAGATGCAGAACAGGTGCCAGAAGCCTTGCACAGGCAGTGTGGCTCCTCAGATTGTGCATTATGGGGTGGACATTCGGAATGTTCTCACAAACTGAGCAAACCCGGGAGCTGAGCCTCCTCCGGGCCAGGAGCTGCTCGCCCACCGCCTGCCCTGCCCCTGGAAGCACATGCACACTCATCTAACAGGGTGACATTTTCACTTGCATTAACAAAACCTAAAGGACTTGGATTGTATTTCAACAACAACCCCCATAGGAACTACTCTATTCTCTTTAATCAACCTGTCATGCTGCGTCCTCCATCCTCCCAACGGGACGAGCTGCTTGGTGAAAACTCTTCTGACACGTGGCGAGAGAAAAGTGCACTTATGAAAACCAATGACCTGAGACGGCACAAAACGAACAGTTAAAACAATCTGAATTGATTGTTTTTTCCAATTCTGGATGCAAACTAACAGAGTTAGTCAATAGGTCTCCGTGTTCCCATTCTTTCTTCAAGAAGAAAAGGGTGTTTTACTCTGAGGGCAGTCAGTCTGTCCACCAGCACCCCTGCTTGGCCATACCCAGCACCGGCAGACAACAGTGTGACCACCTGTATTATCAGTGCTATCAGCATCACTTCCAACCTAAAAGACCCTTGAACCATCTCGACTCACAAGACCGATTTTCACTCAATCATGCCATAACACTTACATTACCTGATCTTACTGAAACAGGATTTGTTACACATTCAGCGACCTAAGCTGTTATAGTCTCTCATTTGATCCCTTGTTTAAACGATCATCAAGAGTTTTCAGATGTCAAATCTCATCTCTGGAGAACTGTCCATTTCTTTTTAAAGTGTTTTTCATGCCTTGTTTACTCATTCTCTGATTCACATCATGAACTCCCAGACCAACATCCCTATTTATGGCAGATGTCTGGAGTTCAGGTTGTTTCTGGAATGTATATATTACGTACATACCTAAAATTCTGCTGCTCCCTTTCATACCTGACACAAAACGCGCAGGTTCCTGCACGTGATCTCCAGATGGGAGAGGAGAACATCTGCTCCGCCACGGGAGCTCAGTACCCAGTGCGGCCCCGTGTTGACTGGAAGATGGACCCAAGTGCTTGGGCTCTGCAAATACCAGAAAAGCATCGACCACCACTCACGCCAGGAAGGGAATGACGCTTTGCTCCTCACCACTGGGTGTTTGCTGTCCTTACTGATTGAACACCGACCTGTAAATCTACCATTTTTAACTATTTGACTACTACGTTTTGCTTAGAAAGAAGGGTAATGTTGATCACAGATGTTTCCAGTCTGTAGGCAGAAAGACTATTATTCTGCTCCAAGAGGCGCTTATTTGGCACCACCGAAGGTCCAGCAGAGGGGAATAAGCTCCCAGCAGTCACGTTCCCAGGGCTGTGTAGCCGCTGGCTCTGGAGCACTTCGCCTACTTTGTGCGGTAACTCACGGTCTTGAGATGAAAGAAATCAGTGCGTCTTTTCTCCTTGTCCACAAACACACAGCAGAGCCCACTCCACCAGAGATTCAGCACAGCACTATCCTCACACTCCAATGCTAAATGCAGGCTAAGATTTTTTTAAAGTTATTTTACATAAACTATTATTTGGTGAAATCATTTACCAAAAGCCTGTGAATTAGATCAGAACAAATATTTAGAAACAGTAATGACAGGGGAAAAATAATAATAATTCAAGATAAAGGCATAATACTGACTGTAAGGCAACCTGGGAAAATGCTCCTTCAAATACATGGAATTTAATACACAGATATATCAATCTAAAAAGTCCCTTGGGCCACACAGTATCCCACAGACTGATTTCCAGTCAATTAAGATTTAAATGTTGAGGTTTGGTTGATGTATTATAAATATCCCAATCTGAGGGTCAGCGGTATGCAAGAAATTGCTTAAAGCCTGCTCTTATATATTGACAGCAGTTTGATCTTCTCGTACACATTTTGTTACTTCTGGTTTGCTAAAATGATTCTGAAGGAATATTAAAAACCCCTCCAATTCAGTTGTCTGTGTCCCAACACGTCCAGGTCTAATGAGGAGCACAAATGACTCTCACTGCCATCACGTGAGCCTTCGGCAAGCACACAACGGGGATTTTTGGACTGTAACAGGAAGAAACCCACTGTAATGAAGATAAGGACTGACTCGAGGTCAGGCTCGTCATCCGTTTCCTAATGAAGTTATAATGTGAATGGTGTTTCACGGAGGCGCAGCAGAGGCCACGCTGGCCCCAGGACCCCGCGGGCTCTGTCTGCTGCCCCCCCCAGGCACCAGCAATGCCCCTTATAGGCATCTCCAGTTAAAACCTTTTCTGTTCACAGTGAAAGTTTGCAACATAAGGAGTAAAATATGCATTAATACTTTTGCCAGTGAAAAGGATTCAGTTCCTTCAGGATTTGCCCGGCAGACAGCGCCAGCTCCTTCTGTTCGTTATGAATATAAACTGTGTTTGAACTGCAATAAAGAGGTTTAAGAATCAGCTGTTTCCCAGCTCAGCGTGCAGTGAAAAAGCCGCTGCCAACCGCTGTCTTGGTCAAACACGGCCCTGGGTGCTCGCAGAAAACACTGTACAAGGACAGAGAAAAAGAAACGGAAGACGTAACATAGTAAGAGGAACCTTTAGAAGATCGGGAAGATAAGAGGAAACGGGAAGAAGAAGAAAACTCCTATTCTCAGTGTTGCACACTAGCAGACTTCTGTCCCCCCACGTCCTTACCTTGATCTTTTTACAGTGGTTTCTCAGAGATTTTCCATTCCTCACTCCTGAACGACTCTTGGTCTCACTCCTCCGTTTCATCTTCCCACATATCTAGTTATTTTCCTTTGTTTTTTGCTGTTTCCTGTTACTTTTTACCCTTCCACCTTTTCTGTTCTTTCTCTGCCTCTCTGTATTCTGTTCATCTTCTCTTCCGCATTTTCCACACTCCGATTCACAGGGTTTATTTCATGGCACTGAGCAACCTGACGATAATTCAAACACGCTACAATTCAACATCGTGCACCGCATGCAATTCTAGAAAGAAAAATTGGATAACATGATTTGTAGCCTTATTGTGCAGCGCCAGATCCAGGGCCCACGCTGCCGTCCCTACTGCATTCTTCTTTTTCAATAACCAAGGCTACTAATTTCCGTACAGATCGCAAGGTTGAGACTCACACGTGTATTGGGGAGGAGGAACAGAGTTCTCTCCTGCTGATGAAATGGAGCTCTATGACAACATACCAAAAATGAACCATTCCACACAAAGGAAACAGTTGTTTCCTGATCTTCACACCTGCTTAAAGAAACTGCAAGAAAAGGTATAAGAACTGTATTAGTAAAGATGATTTTCTAATGTTGATAAACAAGAAGAATATTCCAGATAGTCAGGTTTCATAAAAGCATTATTAAGAGCATAAAACCAGAAAAATGCAAGCTTATTGCAGAGCATGATGACTTCAGATCTGAAGCTTACTCAGACATTTCTCTGATTTAGAGAGTTCTTACGATGCCAAATTGGCAAAAGGACGTGAACGCATCATTCGTCTAACTCAAGACAATTCTTGTAGCCTTATTTAATGACAATGCTGTAATGCAGAACTTGAAAGAAAATCACAGGAGTTGTTCTTAAAAGCCCAGAACAAGTGGAGAGCCCAGCTGTGTCGTGGGGGGAACCCCAAGGGCTGGGAAACCGAGTGCACGAGCCCCAAGAGCTGTGAACCCCGAGAGCCATGAACCCCAAGAGCCGTGAACCCCAAGAGCCGTGAACCCCACGTGCAGTGAACCCCACGTGCAGTGAACCCCAAGAGCCGTGAACCCCAAGAGCCGTGAACCCCACGTGCAGTGAACCCCAAGAGCCATGAACCCCACGTGCAGTGAACCCCAAGAGCCGTGAACCCCGAGAGCTGTTCTTGCTTCACGTTCCTTTGATTTTGTGGTGAATTCCTGTTGACCGTGATTAAAGAGCATTTGCCCCTCATGAATTTACCTTTCTCACAAAAAAGAACTCACCAAACAATCAAAGGCACGTGAAGCAACAACATCAGCTGCAATTTAGAGCCTCCCACTTCTGATCAAACTAAAAATACTTTTTCATCCACAAAGTGTCTAAAGAGGAAAAAACCTGCCAGAGTGTGGGTGACAACTGGGAATCCTTTGGAGGAAAACCACTGCGGGCAGCGGAGAGGAACGGCACCACCATCCCCAGTCGCCGCCGGAGCAGGAGCCGGGTGAGGCGTCCAGCAGACGCACAAAGAAGCCGCAGTGACCACGGACCTTCCAGGATGAGCGCGGCGGATCTCGGGTTCCCGACGTTGTTCTGCAGCTTCTGAACCTTCTTCCTTCACGCAGCAGCGGGTGACGTCTCAGTTTTAAGAATGAAGCAGCACGTTACCTCCAGGGAAAGAACGCTGGTAAAGCCGAAGTTCGTAAAGGAAGTTTTGGACAAATCCATTCACATAACAAAGAGAACAAGAACCTTGGCCAGAGAGCAACACGAGACAAGAGCAAAGGAATGCACAACTGCATTACCACAAGGAAAACAAGTTCATTGCTATAGCTTCTGGGTCCACTTGGGTGTACCGGTCAGAATCTTTTTGCTTTTGGCATTTATTGTAATACAGCCTAGTGAGACTTAGGACATTGAGAAAGCTCTAGATCATCTTCCAAATGGGAGCAAAGCTGCCTGGATTTCCCACACTCCGCCCCACACCAGCCCCGGGTAACTCACGGCTTCCCAGCTCAACAACTTGCTCCATGGATGTCTTCTTTTCTTTTCTTGTTTCTTTTCTTTTTCAGAGAAAGTGGCAGAATCGTATTAAGGCAATTAATTTGTTGGAGTCAAAATGCAAAGTCAGGTATTCTGCAATAAAAGCAGCAGACAAAGCTCCTTCTGGTAGCTTGGTAGGAAACCAAGGTCTTCTCTAGTCCGATACAGGCTGGGATTTGGCCTTGTGTCAATCCAATTACAGAAGGTATTTGATTTGCCCCATTTCAAGCGGAATTAATGCGTCACATACTATTTCAAACTCCATAGTATACAGAACGTTGATCAATTTATCAGCCTCTTATTAGAAACCACTAAACTAATATAGGAAAGAGTCAATAAATGCACGATTCCTACTGTTTTCACTGTTTTGTGGTCCACTCAGCAAGTTCTACTGAGTGGCTGGGAAAGAGGAATCTTCTTGTCTCCGGTAGCTAATTTAGAGTGAAATGTTGTTCCAAGGTAATTGAACCTGTAACTGCAAGTTTCAGGACACCAAGACCAGTGTACAGTGCTTCCCTCTGAACACAAAGAAACATTGTCAAACATGCCGGGGAAAAGAAATGGAATTGAAAAAATAACTTACTCTGGAAAATGACAACTGGATCAGAACGAACTCAACAGAGCCAACTGCACCGGGAACCGAGCCGGCTGCAGTAACCTGAGAGGGCCCAGCTTCATGGCTAGGAAGTGGTTGTTCTCTCAAAAATCCAGCTGGCCGTTAAGTCATGAGCATCAGACCTCAAACACAAACAAACACACACTGTCTCTCCTCAGGATCTCATCTCTATTTTCCACTTAAATTTAAAAATATGGATCACATCACAATGTGATTATAATATCTGCAGTGACGGTCTGGTTTGGGGTGAAGAAGCGAAGCAGATCAGATCCGGTGTGCCAGCGATCCCTTCGACGGTATTTGCTTTGCAGAAAATGCACTTATGAAATATACATGTGCCGAGATGTGATCAGGATGCAGTTCTGCATTCTGATTAAAATGCGGCTTCCTCTGTGTTTACTGAGCTTCAAAACCAGCCTGATTTGTAGGCTTATGTGGTATTTTCTATCTTTTTTTTAAAGCGGGACTAAATTTAACTTCATTGTTATGTATAGGAAAATGAATGCAAATCTGGAACTTTCTTTAGCTCACGATTATTAACCCGAGAGATGAAGGAGGCGGCCACCAGCTCCAAGCCCCAGCTGGCGAGTCCAAGTGAGTGTGCCAAGTGAGTGCAGCTCCACCAGTCCATGATGCCCTGATTCTCTTCTGTGGAGACAGGACTTGATATTTTTAGGGGGTGATGTTATTACTTTTAATCACTTGGAACTTTTTTGCCCAGAACGACATGCACAGGTACTGCCAGAGTGTTGGTCCTGGAAAATGAGGCTACTGTCAGACCTGCTGGCTGGATGTACAGACTTTATTTTAGGTTCTTCTCACCACGTTCTTACAGCCCCTGATGGCTTTCAGGTGAGCTCAGAGTTCAAATAAGGAGACTGGAAAGGAAACGTCGGAGCCCAAGTAATCTATTTAAGACTCTTCTCTCACTTCCATCTCTTAGCCCTGGCTCTGGGGTGCCAGACAGCTCCCCTTCCCCAGCAATGCAGCGTGTCCCTTCCTCCTGGCCAGAGCTCCCAGCGCACGGCGCTGAAGTGGTTTAACATGATTCATCAGTCATTAACTTTCAAGTATGAACAGATGATTTACATAATGAAAAAGATAACTAATGGCAACTTTTAAGGTTAGCAGGAAAAAAAAAGACCTAGAAATGTATCTGAAGAGGCAGCAGAGGAGTGAACGTGGCGATGCACACTTAGCCCATGCTGCCATCCCCCAGCCCTGATGGCTGTTAGGGCAATGCACACTCATCCGTGCTGAGAGCTCTACAAAGGGTACTGCACCTTGTAGCTTCTGCAAATAGAAAACAAAAGCCCCCTTACACAATCTGCGAGAGATGTTCAAGGTAAATATTTAAACCGGTCAAGGCAGATGTAAGTTCACGGGCTCGTTTGTGCAGCACTTGTCACACCGGCGCGTGCTCAGCCCGGCTTCGCTCCAAGGGTACGAATGGCGCATGGCAGGGGCGCCCCAAAACTGCACTGGTTTCACACATTCACCATCCTGCTAAAGAAAAAGTCTCTTCTCATGTGAAACTACTGCATCAAGACCAAAGAAATGTAAAAACCACCTCAGAATGTACCCGAAATACACTCAGGTGAACTAGCAAAATACTGCTCCCTTTCCACAAAAACCTCACTCCACCCCAACAGCTTAGCTTTGATTAGAGATAATAAAGAGCATTTCAAAGGCTCATATGTGCTCGGTAAGAACTAATGAGCTGAATGATATAGCACACTCCAAAATAATGAACTAGTCAATAAGTCAGTTTAACCATAACTAGTAAAGAGCTGCTTTAGGATTTAGTCATAACTGCATCATGAGCTTGATGCAATGTTTTCAGGGAGCTCAAGTCATGACTTAAGCCAACGAGCTCTGCTGCGTTCAGCTGGGTAAGTAAATCCATATTACATTATGTCCTGGAGATGAACAAATCCTGGTTAAAGTTTTCAACCTTTTAACATAAAGACAATCGCTTGCTTTATATTCACCGCCCTTGTGAAGTGCCAATGATCACAGAACAGTAATTAACATAAACCTCCTTTGGGCCATATGCATGTATCTGTCAACACGGAAGTCTTGTGGTGTCAAGAAGCAGCCGAAATGCTGAACAATTACAGCTCTACCTCTGAATTTTGGCAGGGATAGCTCAGAGGACAGCGAGTTCTCAGCATAACGAGCTCTGCAGGGTCCCAGCGGCGTTAGTCACGGCCAGGGATGCGGACGCGGGCCAACGCCAGGCTCAGCACACAGACCCGGCTCTGGCAAACTCACTCTCAAGCCCTGTGTTCGCTCCTAAACTCGCAGCACTCCCCACTCCCCACAGGGCCCTTCCCCCCAGCAGCAGAGCACAGGGAGCACAGATGCGCATTTCCAGTTCCACGCAGTGTTTACAAACGCGGCTCTCGTGCCCATAACCGTCACCGAGCAGCACAAGCGCGCTGGCAGGCGACAGAGGGGCGAGGGCCGGGGAGAACGTCGCTGACGCTCGGGAGATGTGTCTGCTCCACGATGCCGTCCCGCAGCCCTCCCCAGGTACACGGCGCAGAGCCATGGAGAACGTTATGTATGAAGATCACTGTTGTACATCAACTAAATTCCTGTTGGCAATTTATATTCCAGTACAATGCACTCCACCAGCAGGGAATCTGCCCATTAGGAATTTATAGAATAGACTGCTTTATCAAAGTAATTCAGACATTTGCTTAGGAAACTATTTATCATATTCATGCTCCTCATCAACTACTATTTCTACAGAAACAGTGGGAGCAGAAGGCATCATTTGTGATTCATATGCAGATCTTCACAATGAAACAAAAATGGTAATTCATTGCCATTAGCACCATCCTGCATTCTTGTACCAGGAAAGTCAAACTGAAATAAATATTCTGACATAAAATCACACAGTAATCACACATTTAATCCCCCTTAAATATGCAGACTAATAAAACAGTAGTAAGAACATGCTACCAAATAGTGTTTTTAAAACTGATTCGTAATGCTTATTTCTGTAACTTCTGAGTTACACAGGAATGTGGCATTAAAGAAAAAAAAACATTAGAAGTTAGAGCTGATTGTACTGGAGCAGCTGTGACACATCACTGCTGTGCACTACAAGCAATAGTACAGTTAATATTCAGTAGCAGGCAATGTAATTTGACATTCTAATAGCTGCTATGCTGGGTTTAGCAAAGATTCAATCCATGTGGAAGTTAACTGCATATCAGAGAGATTTTATCTTGTAAAGCTGAGGTTAAAGCGAGATGGGCCTCAGCAAGAGCCCGGAGAGCCTGGGAAGGAAAGCGATGGGATCGGTGCTCCGGCACTAGCAGACGTGCTGACGGCACAGGATGGACTGAGCAGGAGTCCCAGTGTCCCTTGTACCAGGCTGCAGAGGCACCCTCCACCCTCACGCTCCAAAGCACCGCCGTTTGCACTGGAGCTGCTGAACTCCCTCCTCTACCCGGGCTGGTACTGGTAGCAACTGGGCAAACCACCCCTGCCTTGGGATGCTGCGTTATTCCTCACATGGATGGCACGAGTTCTGGCCAGGTCCCCTACAATTAACTGACAGCAGGCAGGGCAGACAGTGCTCTCCAGCACCGTCCCCACACGCCCCTCCTGCCCAGCACCGCTCCATCCCCACACGCCACTCCTGTCCAGCACCGCTCCGTCCCCACACGCCACTCCTGCCCAGCACCGCTCTGTCCCCACATGCCACTCCTGCCCAGCACCGCTCCATCCCCACACACCACTCCTGCCCAGCACCGCTCCGTCCCCACACGCCACTCCTGCCCAGCACCGCTCCGTCCCCACACGCCACTCCTGCCCAGCACCGCTCCGTCCCCACACGCCACTCCTGCCCAGCACCGCTCCGTCCCCACACGCCACTCCTGCCCAGCACCGCTCCATCCCCACACGCCATTCCTGCCCAGCACCGCTCCGTCCCCACACGCCACTCCTGCCCAGCACCGCTCCGTCCCCACACGCCACTCCTGACCAGCACTGCTCCGTCCCCACACGCCACTCCTGACCAGCACCGCTCCGTCCCCACACACCACTCCTGCCCACGGCAACGGCACTGACAGCGCTCAGCGAGCTCTGCTCAGAGCTGAGCGGGGTCACAGCCTCGCCTCTGCCACCACGCTCCTCTCACCCACTGACTATGGACTCTCACAGCACTTCTTCTCTTTTCCTTTGCTAGATCCAACGCGATTTGGCCTTTGCAATTATCTTTTACCCCTAAACTTCCTGAACTCCAAGATCTAGTACTTGGAATTAACGCCTTTTTCCATTCCTCGTAAACTCCTTGTTTACTCCTAACAAGTTTCATCCTGAACTTGCTTTGCCTCAGGAAGGTCACTGTCCTGTCCCGCATTTAAGACCACGAGGTGAAGCAAACAAAAAGAACATCAGACTCGTCCTTATGCTGGAACTATCAGCGTTCAGAGGGGAAAAGCACTTAGAAAAATGCTCCTTTAAGCGCAAAAAGATAATGGATGAAAACGGCCTTGGACCAAGCACTGTACTGTCCAGAGTTTCTGCCAGAAAGTAAAGGCATTTACTCTGTACTTTTTACATACTCACATTTTTAAGGATC
This sequence comes from Columba livia, assembly GCF_036013475.1. Classification (NCBI taxonomy): domain Eukaryota; kingdom Metazoa; phylum Chordata; class Aves; order Columbiformes; family Columbidae; genus Columba; species Columba livia. The sequence goes on from NC_088610.1 coordinate 995,808, forward strand.
CAATTATTTTTCTTGGGAGTATGTTGCCTACACCTGAATATAAAATATGCAGTGAGTCCAAACCATAGCGGCGAGAGCTGCTGCATCACACACAGAATTACTCTGTGTCTCATTTTCTTATATTAAAAAGAAGACAAACTATACCGCAGGCAGGATGAGACCTGGATTCCAAAGGAAAAGTCCCATTTATTAATCTATAAGAACCTCTTCAGAGATCTCAGGCATTTTGCTCCTCCCTCCATGTCTAGTATGATTTGCCACTATCTTATCCCAAATATAATAATAATTTTAAAATAATAACAATTTAAAAAATCACGAGTTAATTAGTTGCCTTTAAAAGCACACCAGGCCAATTTCAGTGGTTATTAAGGAGTAGTGGGGACAGCCTGGCTAAACCAGGTCTTTAATGGAATCATTAATTTGGCATGCACTGAATGATACGGGCTGAGCGAGAAAGCAGCATCCGGGATTCCTTTTACACTTCTCTTGAAAAAGCAAACGAAACGACCCGGATGAGAGGGGAGGTGTCAGAAGTCCCGTTCCCAGACACCTTTTAATGAAAGAGAACAGTGGACAGTTCCTGGGACCCTCGCACGGCTGAGGTTTAACAACCTGCTCTTTAAAAAATGTTCCCAAATAAATTTTTGGCAAGATGGATGGATTTCTAAACTTCTTTCTGCAAAGAAATCTCTGTAAGAAAATAGTTCTGAATTAATACAATAAAAATAGAAAATGAGGCAAATTAAGACAAGATTTGCAGTCATCTAAGCCAGCTTCGAGAGATCAGCTGGTTGTCTGGATATCAGCTCACTACCTAGTTCTAACAGTAGTTGCATGCACTGAATTTCTGCACATCTGTCACAGTTTCCAAAACACCCAGGATTTTGGGACCAGCATCCTGCAGCGTCATTACTTGGGGCACAAAGGCGAATGCGAGCCCTGATTGCTGTTGTTCCCGTCACACTGGAGATTAGTCTCAGCCTACTGATCTGAATGAGATGTTGCTTCTGTAAGTAACTAATAAAACTCAATCACATCATCCAAGACGCATTAGGATCCCAGGGAGTGCAGGCAGCTGTGTTAGCAACGCGGCCTTCCCCGAGCTCCGCTACTCCGAGCAATATCTCACACCACGTTTGCACTTGGTTTGGTTCCACTTCATGAATTTTTAATCTCTCCAAACCACTTGAAAATGCAGAAAGAAAACGTTAAAATTCAACGTTTAGCAATTAGCCTTCCTTGCAAACTGCTGCTTTTAAATATTTTAGATCATTCCCATCTAATACAACACAGAACCACCACTCTGAAATCTACAAACGGGAAATGTATCTATCAGGAATTTTTGTTGCTGTGCAGCAAACAACATTGTCCTTATCCTGCAAGAAGTCCAGTGCTTCACCTCGGTCCTTCGGCAGGTGACAAGGACAAGAAGGTGACCCGGAGCAGCACACGGGCTTGCCGAGGGAAGGTGAATTCCCCTCTGCTCCAGCACTGCTGACAACGTCTTAAACCATGAAAACCCTCCAATAAAGGGCTAAAATTAATCCTACATGACTTCAGAGGTTGGAAAGCATTTATCCTAATACCTTGTCTTCTATTCTGTCCCTTTCTTGCTTTCCACTCAACATAAAAAAGATCCCAAGTTTAAATTTAGGCGCTTAACTAGGTACGTAGAGCGAAGCGGGCTGAATCCAGACCTATGGATAACAACTACACACGGGTTCTAGGGAAAAGAAGGCTGGGGGTGAAATCCAACCAATCCTCACTATACAGCTGTGCAGCTCAGCACAGACACCACGGATCCTGAAACCCACTGTGGACATAATTCCCCAAAGCGTTCCCAGCACCAGACAAATAAACCTATATCCATCAGCGTTTACAAACCAGAAGCAGGAAGAACAGAAGTATCATCACCACCTACCACGGAGGTGACTTAGCAGTACCAGGACTTCAGTGCTCTGCACACACATGGAATCACCGGCTGAGGACAAGAGAGCCGAGAACAAGCTCTCCTTTGTACATGGGAGTGGGGAAAGCCTACGTTTACAGCCTTTATGAGAAGCGATTCAATTCTATTTGCTTTAGTTTTCTGCTGTTGTTTTTCAGCAGAGGCATTATCATAATGCTACTAGTTCTGAAAAAGTGATGCTACTTTAACTGTGATTTATATGGGCTTTTCTGTAACTTGCAAGGGCATGCTGGGATCTTGAAAATGACTTGAAATGTTCAGGAAAATACCACCCTTTTAATATGTTGGGAATTATGGAGAAACCATTTTAAAAACGTTTTCAACTTTACTCAAATTTATTATCCATTTCATATCAAAAATAATGCAACAATTTCGACAGTTTACCATCCAAATGAACAGCAAGGTATTCTTTTCATCAGGCTGAGAGATGCATGCGAATGGGGTTATTACTGACAAAAATGCACGGATACTAATTCCGTAATTCTTGCACTGTGACACCCAATATTCCCATTAATATGCCCTATTTGTCGGCATATTTGAATTGCATTAGAAAGAGAACCTAATTAACGCTTCATAAATAAAACATGTTCAGTGAGATGAGCAGGGATCATCTGGAGACAAAAAGTGCCAGGAGAAAAGGGTCTGTCCCGGCTGTCGCTGACTGAGCTTCCAAACCAAAACACAGTCGGGCTCCAACCTTTCAAAAACTTGTCCGTGCTGAACTTCATGGGCAACGGTTTTTCACCTTTTTATTCATGTTTCGCTACTAAATGTAATTATTTCTTTTATAAAAACGTGGATTTTATTACAACAAAAACCAAATCACACGAAATCTTATTAACTCTCCTGCCTATGGACCATAACACCTTGGAGGGAATGCTCATCTTCCTGAAAGCGCAGTGGGCAGCGTGTAAAGGAATACGCTTGTGCGAATAGCAGGTCCAGTACAGTAATATCAGATATAATTTTATAAGAGTATTAAAATATAATCCTATTTATTGGGCAATTTTGGTTAATTACATTTATTCATTAATAAAATAACATTAAATGTGTTCTGGAGTCGCAGGTGTTTGCAGGCATAGCACTGAGCCTTGCAAAGCAACGAGTAATGGAACACGGGAAGAATTAACATTTACATTCTCATATACAAGGGGCAGAAAATTCTCCATTGGGCTGGTTTATGCTCATTTTCCAAGCAAACTGTAAAAATGACCCGTTTGCACAGACAGGCCTGGCGCTCTTCCCCACAGAAAGCTTTTTCAGAGGCTGATTGTTTAGTGGGAAATACGCAATTTGGAAGTTCTTTTGAGTCAAATGGAGTATTCTCTGAAAAGCACTGACCCAGATTCAGTGCCAGCATGAAAGGAAGCCTTATGAATACATTTCCGAGCAGATGGCATTTTTAAAGCTATTTACCTGCCTCCTAAAACAAGCCTGTTTCTGACCTTCCTCATCCCGCCTGCCCGGGATGGAACCCGACTGACAACTGGTGCCACCAGCTTCTCATTTAAAGATTAAAACAGCTGAAGCAAAAAGCAGAATAGCTTCATTATTATAGGACATAAATCATGATTAAATATAAGACGAGAAAGTACATCCAATCCTGAAACTTTCCTGGCTTAGTTGAGCGTTTCTGTTTCTCCAGCTATCACTTACAGGCAAAAGGAATGGGCAGTACCTGGGAATCACAGCGGCTGGAAAGGCCTCGCGGGCCCTCCTGGGGAGAGGCGGCTGGGAAAGGAGTCACGCAGCAACGATGGTGCTGCGGTGAGAAAAAACAACGTCGAGTTAATCCCCAAACCTCCTCACAGTGTAGAGTAAACCAAGGGGAGACAGAGCAGTGCTCTGGGTTGATCTGTGGACGGACAACAGCAATGGGACTAAGTGTGCCCAGCAGGAAAATGCCTGTCAATTATTATGACATTTTCAGTGAAAATATCACAGCTGAGAAGGACGGTGACAGAAGCGCCCCGACCGCGCTCAGAGCAGGCCCGGATCCCTGACCTGTGCCAGGCCGCAGCTACAGGCGCCACCACCACCGCACCCCAGCACTAACACTGGCCTCAACTTCTTCCCAGATGGCCAATATTGGGAATTTCTACAGGCAAAGCCAAATATTTTGCCCAAAGCCGCCACAGTTCCTGCGGTGACTCCGCTGCAGATCATGCTCCTGTGGCGGTGACTTCACCCTGACTCTCCCCTTCTCTCAGACGCAAACTGCCCCCACTGTGGGTTCCTCTCAGCCACGGAGGAGCAGCAGATGTACAGCGGGACACGTCAGCAACGGCAAGTCTAATATAAAGCAAGACTTCTCTTTTCATAATGGCTTTTCCTTAAACGCACCCTGCTCCTATGCATGAAATTAGAACCAATTTCCCCTTCCAAGACAAGCCAGTCGAAACCTTGTAACGTCAATCTTCCTAAAGCTGACAGCGATCTCTGACGGTTACAGAGCACTTTACAAACGGCCTTTCCCAACTATTATTGTCAGTTCTTTCTGAGCATCTTCCATATAATTTTTTCAGCCGACTGTAAAACTGCTGAGGGGCCTCTGAACAGAACTTCAGGAGGAGCTCTGACACAGGAACACACACGTTCTCCATCGAAAGGAACAACTTTTTCATTTAGCATTAAAAAATCTAAGGGAATTTACAGGCTACAGAAGTGCTGAACTCAGAACAGACACTAGAACAATTCCACCAGCCTAGGAAAGGCACACCGAGCAACAGATTTTACTTAAAGCGTGCTAGGTTTACTTAAACTAAAGCAAGAAAGTGCGTGACCGACCTGCAGCTATGGCGGGAGTCAGCAGCACCGCAGCGGCCGCAACGGGCCAAGGACCCGTCCCGTGTGTGTGGCTGGTGACGGCGTTTGGATGTTCCCTTACCCGCCTGCCAAAAACATGTCGTGCTCTTCAGTGCACTCCACCCTGTGCTTTAGCAAGGAACCCGCCTGCGTGAAAGAGATGGAAACACTCAATGGTGGCTAAATTGCTTTTTGGGTGCACCAGTATTATTGTCAAATATACGAGCTAAGAAAGCTGCAGGCCACGAGAGGAACAGAACATTGCACAATACACACTGGGCTTTGTTTCATCTCCTACGTCTTTCCCCTCACAAACCCAAGTCTTTAATGAAAGAACACCGAAGGAGCACAGGTCACGCACAGGGCTGCAGCGCCAGCCGGGACTCATTCTGGCTCTTCAATCCGACTGAAGACCCCAAAACAACTCAGGATTCAATTAAATTTCCAGCAATCTCTCAATAGCTTCTACAGCCTTCTGAGAAGCACCTCAGAGAAGGCTTCTAAGAATGAAGCAGAAACACAAGGTTAGATTCGACCGTAAGCACATACCCGGAGTAACGACAGAGAACCTGTTGGAGCTATTTCAGAATTACAGCACGGCAAAATCCAAGAGCCTTCTGGCCTGTCTGCAGGGCAACGGAGCACCAGTTCAGCACTCGGCCATCTCCCGGAGACGCCTGCTTCCTTTCTTGGCACAACAGCCTAATGAAGCCCAAATTAATGGATGACAGTAGCTCAAGTCCTGCCGCTGGAGCTTATGCTGCCCACAGGTTACTCAACATAATTACAGCTCTAAGAATCACAGTTTACTTTCTGATGTAAAAATTCATGGTAAATGTATTCATTAAAGAGTGAAGCAGTCCTGAAGGAGCAGCTGATGGCGTGATAAAGGGCCCTTCCCAACCAAAATTCACTGGTGTTCTTTTATCTGTTACCTCCTTCTGATCGTAGTACTTAGAACCTGTGCACTACCCAAGCCTGAGCAAGGCCCAGCTTAGTGCCCATCCACACATCATTTTCTCACTGAAATTTCACAGAAATTACTCTGAGTCATCAAACACGTTCCTGGTACCAAAATCAGACATTGTGTTTTAACAAGAACTCCATGTTTATTAGTTAATACTTGTATTCGGGTGGCAATCCAAGGTCTAACAGGTCAAAGGCAAGTTGTGCTGTGCTGGGCTGCAGTTTGGGCTTCAGCATTCATGGACAGAGCATTATTCACCACTAGCTATTAGAAGCCGTAGGATTAGCCCCTGGAATTAGCTATTTGCACACCATCCCTACAAAACAGCGTATCGGAGTGTATGCGAAGTGCGACTTGGCAGCAACAGGAAGGGATGAGCAAGTCCCTGGAGAGCTCCCCAGCGCTGGGCCGGCACTGCGCAAACAGCGGGTCCAACGCTAACCCCACGGGCTCTCGGCAACGAGAAGACCCAACAGCTTCAGACGCTTGAGAGCTGCTGAAGGATTTTCATATTCCTTGCGGTGAAGTTGGTGAAGAAACAATGAAGATGGGCTGTGGCGCTGTGTGAGAGGCGAGGGATTTAAACACTGCAATAACGCCGTCAAAAATACCCATCATTCACATGTAAGAGCGGTACAGGGGATGTGATCCCTAATTACATAGGAAAAGTGTACAAGCAGATCAGAGATATTAGGGTAAGATGGTGTTTCTCACTACAGGAGCAGCTCATTCCGTGCGAGGACTGCACTGTGCTGCAAAGGATCCCCTGGGAAAAACACATCGCAGGAGCTGTTCCAGTTCATTTGTTGCTTTCATATACACAAAATAAATCCTACAAAATCATTTGAAACTCTTTGTGTGTCATTTCCAGACTCGTTCTCTTCTTGTTTTGATCAACAGCTTTGGGTACCCTGCCCGCCCGAAGCTCACCCTAGCGAGTGTTCGTCTGCACACACTGTCCCTCCCGGCAAGACCCGCTGCGAAGCTCCTGGCCCGGGCTCCGCTCCCCGCGAGGTCCAGGAGACGCGCTCGCAAGCCCACCGTAACTGTGTATTTACATCATCATTAAAGAGCTCACATCGTTTGAACGGAACTCCTATACCGTTCTAAGCAGGTCAAAGTGGCTTCTCTTGTAACACCATTCTTGAAAAGACTGAGTCAGTAACTACCCTTCTAGAAGAGAATAACAGTAATAGCAGGGAGGGTTGTTATTTCCATTTGTACAGACAGACAGACTGGACAGCGGGCAGGATGAAGGGGCTGCCAGGAACGACGAGGCAGCTGCAGATACACGTTCTCTTACAACCCACAGGTACAGAGATTCTGTCCAAACACACAGGGAGATTCTCCCGCTTTCCATGCAATGAAATGTGTCACCAAGGAAGCGTGTAAAAGACTTGAACTTTTGGCTCCATGCAGATGTATCGAATTGATTCAATTGAATTTTCATTATTTCAACGACAGCAAATTAACTCCAAAACCAGAAACTCTCCCTGAGAGTAATTACTGGTCACTGTTTTGCCAAGAGAACAGGAAAGAATAGGAAGATCAGAAAAAGTGTGTTGGAATTTGATCCTTTATACTGCCCAATTTCTGCCAGGCGTTTCGGGGCAGGACTATCCCATGTCCTCCTCCACTCCCTGCTCACAATGGGAAGAAATAGCATTTTCGGAGTAGCCAAACCAGATTTACCTATTGTCATTTCAGAAGCCTTACGGACTGAAAAACAAGAGAAGTGTTTATTTTATCATTAATGAGCTGTACTGCTCTAAAACTAGTCTGTCAATAAGAAACAAGGGCAAGTTTTACTGCAACAGTGGTGGAACATTCAGCTGAACTGTATGTTCACCGCAGCAAGCGACTGTGGTGCACCTCAGCTATTTAATAGGAGTGCAGTAATGCAGCCACAAGCACACAATAAATCTTGGTCTAGATACATATTGTGAAGATATTTAAGAGAAACAAGACATTCAAGTAGCAAAAAAAGGAACAATATAACTAAGAGAAAATGGCAGATGTCCCAGAGCAACTGGAAGCTGCAAAACCCCTGGTACTGCAAAGCGGAGTGAACACCGACAGTGAGAATGAACAACCACTGTCTCCAAGCCCTGGGCTGAACGAAGGCGCTTTGCCTGCTCCACCAGCAACGATCCGTCTTGTCTGTTTAATGGAAGGCACGTGCGTCAGCAGGATGCACATGTGGAAGGGACTGACATCAATGAGAAATGCACCGTTCCCTTGGCAGTCGCTGTCGTAAGACGTGCACGTCGTGAGGAAACTGCAGCGCCGGGGAAAACCAACATCGGGAAAATGACCTTTTCCCCAACGTACTAAGAACAACTGAAAGAAAGATCCTTCACTTATTTACTGTCTTCCTAGAAAACAAAACCAAAGCCAAACCACACCACCAAACCCCAAACTGCACTCTCCAAACCAAGTATAAACTTCTTATGCTTATATCACAGATGATAAACGCTGAAGTAATTACCATTACTATTCTTTCCTTCCCTCTTCTGTTCACAAGCTGTATGGGAATCCCCCTCGATCACCACACACACACTAGGCAGGGCTTATGTGAGCGCAGACCTAACAGTGGGGGGGCATTTTTGCTTCTGCTTACCTTTATCCCCCCTGATTTTCCCACACCATCTCATTTTTTCTTACCTGTTTTGTACTTAATAGGCCACTAAGATATCCCTGAATTCCAGAGCTTCCACCCACTCGCACTACAAATACTTGCAAAGTCAGATTATCATAATGTTTAGTAAAGCACGTCTGCGAAAAGGAGCTCAACACACATACGCTTTATCTAAGAGAACAGCAGGTGCAAGTCCTGCCAACCTCCTTTCTCCTGAGCACACATAATCCCATTTATTGACTCAGTGATTCCATTCAGAAAAGCACAACTACAAACATGTCTCCAGGGTTTTGCAGTACCTGGCTTTGCACAGAGCTGCTTGCTGGCTGACACTAACAGTTATTTACACGCACAAACACTATTTTCATTAAATCCCTTAATCTGCAGTTCATAGTAAGTTATCTTTGGGAAAAAAAAAGGTGGCACCTTACACTGTCAGTGTCCTGGCACAGGAGCCTGGCCTGGAGAAGCCTGGCCTGGAGGAGCCTGGCCTGGGGGAGCCTGGCCTGGAGAAGCCTGGCCTGGGGAAGCCTGGCCTGGGGGAGCCTGGCCTGGGGGAGCCTGGTCTGGAGGAGCCTGGCCTGGAGAAGCCTGGCCTGGGGGAGCCTGGCCTGGAGGAGCCTGGCCTGGGGAAGCCTAGCCTGGAGGAACCTGGCCTGGAGGAACCTGGCCTGGAGAAGCCTGGCCTGGAGGAACCTGGCCTGGGGGAGCCTGGCCTGGAGGAACCTGGCCTGGAAGAGCCTGGCCTGGAGATCTGCTGCAAACACCCTGAGGGTGAGCGGAGCGGGAACTGCAGAGCAGCCCAGCCCAGCCCCAGGTGCTTTTTGAGAAGCACGCTCCTCAGAGCTTCTGCCACCAAAACCGAAGCTCAGCAGCCTCTATCTATTAATACCCACTTAGTTTTCAACCAGCAGGGTCTAATAAAATTGTGTCAAGCTCAGTTTGTTCTGAATGCAACCTTTGAAAGCATTAAAGAAAAGTTCAGATGTTCATTCCCTTTTGAAAGCAGACAATTCTTACCCTCATTTGGGAAAAGAGAGCTGCAAAGACTGACCCTGGCTTTACGCTCAGGGCTGCAGGAGCGAGTCCTCCTACTAAAAACACCGTGTGAGCCTCACAGGGCCCTTCTTCTGCTGGGTGGGCAAAACACAGTTGCAGGGTTGGTGTTAATTTTGTGACAAGGAGACAAAAGGTACGACTTCCTGCGTCAGCTGAGCGTTAACAGCTGCTCCTCTACACAATTCTTGCCAAGTCAGTCTGACATCTCAGTTTCTTCATTCTGGAACGAAACATCACCATTTGAGAAGCTTCCAAACAAGGGGTTATAGAACCCACAGAGCTCCTGTTTGCTCTGCTGAGGGGTGGGGATGGCCATGCAAACTGCAAGAAGGGCAGCGAACGAGAAGAAAACGACATCTGATGTTTTCTGCTGAATAATCAGTAGCATCCCCCACGCTTCCTGTTTATGCCTGTGTCCCATATGAGCTTTTATCCACCATGGTGTTTGAACAATAGAAATCAATGTGGACCTATAAATACCACAGAGATAAAAGTTTCCACGTATTAAGTTGCACATTTCTCCCACAATCCACCATTTACTCCAGAGAAGAAATCTAAGAAATACAATTTACACTATGTGCCGTTTGCTGACCAAATGAGAAATCGCTCCACGTTTAGTCCCCAGTAGAACCTGCACCAGTAAAAGCATCGCTGTCACCCGCTGCCGTGCTCCCCTCCAATGCCACGGGCAACGACTCGCTGCTGATCTAAAAATAACTTTTATCTTGAATAAAACATACGAGTCCAGCTGCTTATTTACATGCAACTTCTGTTTGAACAGAAATGATTTGCTGGCAGCAAATAAATAAAACACGTGTTGGACCTGAACCAAAGGAACCTTCCCAAGCCCTCAATGCTGGACCATCAGCAGCCACACGGACACAGGTCTATAGCCTTGGTGACACAGAATCACACAACACCTGACGGCACCAGCTGCACTCCAAGGTGTATTTCTCAATTTACCTCAAAGTTTCGCGAGGATCTTTTGTTTTCTCGGTAGGTCTGACATGGGACAGGCTGGATATTCACCACCCACCGTGTGCAGGCTGAGCTCCCCGTTGTTCCTGACAGTATCACAGTGTGTTTGGGATTGGAAGGGACCTCAAAAGATCATCTAGTCCAATCCCCCTGCTGGAGCAGGAACGCCCAGGTGAGGTTGCAACAGTCACACATTGCTTTGTGCAGACTACATAATGGTGAGTGCAAGTGTCCTTTTTTATAAAATCAAGCCATAATCTGCTGCAAATTGGATAGATTCATCAGCCAGTGAGACTTACACTATTTTATATACACATCTGTAATGCCCTTCTTTGCAACCTTGGTTTTGGCTATTTGTGTACTGCTGATACACAATTCAACTACAGCGGAATTCATTAGTGGCATGATTGGTTAAAGGGAGCTGAAGGCAAAAGAAGAGCCAAACCTACACGTAAAAGACCTGAGGTTTTGGACACAAATGGTTCCAACACATCTGGTTAGCAATTCCAAACCTATTAACATACCAAACATATTCAAGACTATCACAAGACCTTCTCTCTTGCTCTCCTTTGCGTTTCACAGCTGCTCTCCACTTCAAGGTAGAACCTTGATGTCCTTGAGAAGAAACAGAACCGCTATCGCCAGCTGCGTGCTCTGCTTTGAAAACAACTGAAAGTATAAGGTCTCCTGCTTTGTTATGCAGAAAAGTCCTGTGTCTTAAGCACTGGATACAGGTTGTATGGTACAGCTGGTTAACTGTATATATAGGTGACAAATACAGCTTACTGTCCCATCCCTGTGTCTGCTCTAGGCATATGGCTGCTAAATTCAGTTATTCCAATAGCGTTTCCTACAGGAAACTAAGTGCTAGCTTCTCATCAGCATCCCCGCAACATTATTTAATCCCATCTTTGACCCGCCAACTTTATTAACAAGAATAAACTAATACCATACTGTGCAGAACTCTGTCTCTTTTGGATCCGGTTTTAGAAGCTGTGGACCATGTGGAGGAATAAAACAGGAATTCATGTCCTTGAGTTTAAGAGAAACAACATGCCTTGTGTGTTCAATAGCACAGCTAAAGAGGCAAGCGAGCAGTGTCCCCCAGCGTCCGGGAGCGCAATCACAGGGTGCGGAGCAGTGGCACAGCCAGGGAGCAGCACTGGCACTGCCGACTGACCTGCGGCACTGGGACTGCCTGCTGACCTGCGGCACTGGGACCGCCTGCTGACCCGCGGCACTGGGACTGCCTGCTGACCCGTGGCACTGGGACTGCTGACCCACGGCACTGGCACTGCCGACTGACCTGCGGCACTGGGACTGCCTGCTGACCCGCGGCACTGGGACTGCCTGCTGACCCGCGGCACTGGCACTGAGGACCCGCAGCACTGACACTGCTGACCCGCGGCACTGGGACTGCCTGCTGACCCGCGGCACTGGGACTGCCTGCTGACCCGCGGCACTGGGACTGCTGACCTGCGGCACTGGGACTGCCTGCTGACCCGTGGCACTGGGACTGCCTGCTGACCCGCGGCACTGGCACTGAGGACCCGCAGCACTGACACTGCTGACCCGTGGCACTGGGACTGCCTGCTGACCCGTGGCACTGGGACTGCTGACCCACGGCACTGGGACTGCCTGCTGACCCGTGGCACTGGGACTGCCTGCTGACCCGTGGCACTGGGACTGCCTGCTGACCCGCGGCACTGACACTGCTGACCCGCGGCACTGGGACTGCCTGCTGATCCGTGGCACTGGGACTGCCTGCTGACCCGCAGCACTGACACTGCTGACCCGCGGCACTGGGACTGCCTGCTGACCCGCAGCACTGACACTGCTGACCCGCGGCACTGGGACTGCCTGCTGACCCGCGGCTCTGACACTGCTGACCCACGGTGCTGCCACTGCCTGCTGACCCAAAGCACTGGGACTGCTGACCTGCGACACTGGGACTGCTGACCCGCGGTGCTGGCACTGCCTGCTGACCCTGACTGAATCCAGCTCCAATTGGCTGCAGAGTCCAGTCCAGGACTTCAGGTGCGGTTCTGAAGTTCCTGGGACTTTCCAGATTGGTTTTGTATATTTTGTATTATTTTGTCTGTTATATTAGTAGCATTAGTAAAACATTTTTCATTTTTCCAACTCTTTTCTGTCTGTCCTTCTTTCCCTCCCGATCGCCCGTCCTGAGTGGGAAGGGGGGACAGGGAGAACTGAAGGGTAAGGGGGGGAGAGGGGGTTAACAATACATCTGCCAGGGTTTTATTGTCACCCCGCAATCAAAATCCTTGACAATGACTCACAAAACAAAACAGATCTTGTTCACATGCCCTGTGCCAAAATAAAAGCCAAGTTCTGCTCTTAGTTGCCCCTTCACAGGGTGACAGACACCCCAACCTTACAAAGGCTTATATCCCCATTGGAGACAATGGAGTCCACATTCATTTTCATGCTTGAACGCTGAAATGGGTCTGAACAGATCTGGCTGAGTAAGGACGGGCAGAGTGAGAGCTGGGTGCATTTCTTTGCCAGAGACAGCTTTTTCTTAATGAAATCCTCCGGTCACGAGTGAGGTCTGAACCTGGTAACCACCCTGGAAAACAAGCCCTGCAAACAGTCAGCCAACCAAACGCTCCTAATTGAGACATGTCCATTTTCCAAGCGCACGTGTAGTTGCCCACGGTCATCTGACATCCTGATCCAGTTAACAAATCCTTTCACGTGATCCAGCACAGACAAACGGAACGGCTGTCTGAGCAGTCACGGGGACCACCAGGATGGGTGCTCCCGACAGCAGCTTCACTGCACGGGGCTGGGGGGCAGGAAGCACTCAAAAGCGACCGGCAGCGATCGAGCTAGAAAAGCCGCTCGGATCCACTGGCTGGCCTAAACACATTGCTGTTTCCACACAAACAAACAAACAGACACTTCCACATTGCGCTGCGTGAATTGTGGATGGGCAAGCACAGAACCCGCCTCGGCACACGTGTGAAAGCAGCACACGTGTGAAAGCGGCGCATGCGTGAAAGCGGCGCACGCGTGAAAGTGGCAGCCGTGTGAAAGCGGCACACGTGTGAAAGCGGCAGCCGTGTGAAAGCGGCACATGTGTGAAAGCAGCGCACGTGTGAAAGCAGCGCACGTGTGAAAGCAGCGCATGTGTGAAAGCGGCGCACGCGTGAAAGCGGCAGCCGTGTGAAAGCAGCGTGCGTATGAAAGCAGCACATGTGTGAAAGCGGCAGCCGTGTGAAAGCGGCACACGCGTGAAAGTGGCACACGCGTGAAAGTGGCACACGCGTGAAAGCAGCACACACCTGAAAGCGGCACACGTGTGAAAGCGGCGCACGTGTGAAAGCAGCACACGCAGTGGACGAGCAGAAGGTGGCCTCCAAGAAGACGAAGCGCGGCCGCAGAGCCACACACGGGCGCTCCCTCCGGCTCCCGGCACAGCTCAGTAACTGAGTCATACGTCCATTAGATTAACAAAGCAACTAGATCTTTCCTCTTATCGCTTAGCAAATCGTATTACTGTAATGAATCAGGTATACTCTTCAGACTAAACTACAGTCACCGGTAATCTTCATCCTATTAAAATCCATGGAATTCCTTAAGTGCTTCCTCTGGAATCAGTACTAGTTATCAGTACAGCTAATGGCGAGTGGTTTGAGTGATATAACCACATACTTCTTGTCTTATGTTTGGCTTTATATAACGAAATGAAAACGACACTTTGACACAGTATGAGTTAAAACGCCTTCTCTCTCAGTGTCTACCCCATTTAAGTATCTCCTCTGTGTATTTCCCAGAGCGGGTGTTTGATCACGTTTTTCCATGTTTAGCAGTGAATGATCAGCTGGCACAGCACAGAAGTAGAGCAGCAATCACGGCAAAGACTAAGGATGCTTCAAAGGACTGCTAATAAATATACACAGGAGGAAAAACTGCTCTGAATGGGCAGAAACCAGGCTAAGCACCCACGGCTCCGCGGGTTTCAGCCACGTCTCAGATGTAACGCCACCCGTATTCACGAGGGGACGCACAGAAAGGGCGAGAATGTGTTCCCATGTACCGCCAGGAGCCACAATTCTTGTTAGTGATAAAAACAAGATAAAAGGTATCACCTTCACCACAGAGAAACAGTATACATGTATTTCTTACCAAAGCGTACCATTATTTACATTTATGCATCTGAAAGAAATTTAAAATTTAATAGTGAATATAACTTAGGTAACAAATAATTTTGTACTATGACAGAGCAGAAAAACACAAGCAAACAGGAAAAAAAAGCTACAGTAAAAATAAAAAGTTTCATGCATAAACTTACATATTCCTTACAAGTGGTATTGATGTGAGCTTAAAACGTTCAAGGGTCAAACTTCAGTGTGCAAGTCACTTTTGAAGCCTCGGGAAGGTGCTCTGGGGAAAAGGAGCCACGGCAATTACAGGCAGTTTCAACCCCAGGAACACACTGAGCGAGCAAACCAGCAAACTTCACTGGTACTTCTGCAGTGAGGGGGCAAAGCTACAGAAGCCAGTTCAGGAAAACATGAGAAAAGAGAGAGTACAAAAAGCACTGAAGATTCTTGTCCTAACATTAGTACAATTAACATTCCGTTTTAAATTATTTTTTTTAAATTCCATATGCACTATAGTACTGCACTAATTAACAATGAAGAGTGTGAACTCTTGGGTTCCAGCAAGTCACGTCAGCAAGCTCATGAATGGAAGTCACCGTGTCTTTGAATGAGCCATATGTACATCTGTGGAACCAATGTCACCGCTGCCAAACCTTTTGTTACTCAGCTGGATGTGCGCTGGGCAGCTGGACTGTGACCGTTCCTGACCACCAGAGGGAGCTGCAGTCCCGCGTCCACACACAGACCCGCCACCGCTGCCCAGAACAACGGGCTGAGCTCGGCGCTGAACCCAAGTGCTGCCCGGTGCCAGGCTCGGCCGAGCTGGGCCCAAGGATAACGTTCACGCTCTCTGACTCTGAAAAGGGCTTTAGCAAGGTAAAAGCTGTGGATGTTTTTTTATAGCTCTCATGTCTTTCCTGCTTGTTTTCGTTTAGCAGTAAGCAATGCGCCATGGCTGGCTGTCCCTACACGTTACAGATCATTCTCAGTGTGCTGCACCCAGACACCACAAGGGACAACTTATGATGACCAAACATAGAGAAACTGGACAGTTATTGATTGCTAAACATGCAAAACTACATCTTCCTCATTCTTCTCATTTTCTGTAGCGCACACTTTCCCCCTTCCCAATCGTACACGAAACTTAACTCACGCCCCTCTCCACTGCGGCGAGAAGCCCAAGCAGCTGAGGGTCAACCACTGTTTTTTCTACAGGCAATAATGAAATTACTATAATAATGAACGTTTTTCTACAGGCAATAACAACATGCATTGGTGGTTTCCACCACAGCACACAGAACAAGCAGCAAACAAATACACAAGTTAAATTCAACACGACTGTCAGCTGCTCCTTTAAGCTTGAGCAGGACTTATTTTCTTTGCCCCATAAGACACTTCTGTGACTTCTAAACACATAATTAAGATGAGTGGCACAAGAAAGAACTTCTAAACTTACTTCTCAGGCTGTATGTAGCCTGAGGCCTGGCTCTAGCTGGTCGGATGTGGGTTTCCCTGAGGTCGGTTTGTCACCACCACATGACACAGGGATGACATTCCATCACTGAACTTTACCCCCAACTCTCACTCCCGAGCTTGAATTTTCCAAGCAACACAAATCAAACTTATACAAGGTTGGTACAGGGTGAACAACTGATCTAATTCCTCTGAGCCTCATTATACAAAGTTAGGCAGCAGGGAAATCACTCAACATGGCACAGGAGGATCAGGGACCACACACTACGCTGGGTTTGGATGCTGAGGAGTCTAACCCGGCCACCTTCTCATCTCGTCGTGACAGGGATGAGGAGCTGCAGGATGCCATGCCTACACCCTCTCCTTCAGCTTCTCCTTCCTTTATCAGGAAAAATGTGACACCCAACATGTTCTCCACACCCAGAGAGCAGATCATTTAAGCAGGCTCCAGCTCACCCAAGGAAAGCGAGAGGAAAGGCTGAGTTACTTCCTATTCCGTGCATCTTAGAGATGATATTACAATGCACTTACTGGGACATATTGACGTAGATTGCAGGTTATCTTGAGTAATGGATCTCACGAGGTCCAGCAGACGAGCTCTGCGGTGGTTGCGTGCCGTGCTGAAACACTGCGGAACCGACTAACTCGGGGTTTGTTCGCATTGCAACACAGAACTTCTCCAAGCGCAGCAAGACTCAGTCTGGCGCTTGGCCCCTCTGTGCTTACATCAGCGAAGCACTTTCTGTCTCCCTGGCCCTGCCAACAGCACAGAGATACACTTCAGGATCCATGGAGTTAAAAGGCTTTTTCTCAGTGCGGCTGCGGGTGCTGAGCTGGCCTGGGTGGGTTTGCAGGGCTGGAGAGGAGGACTCGCCTGCAGGCTCCTTCTCTTTTGTCTCCTTGTGGCATTCAGGCTGCTCACCCCACAGCAAGAGCAAAACAAAACCAGTTTGTGAAGTCAATTCTTAAAAACTCATCTCTGTCAAAGCAGAGATGCCTGTGTTGTGCAAGTCCTGAAGGCACGTGGGGGAGTTCAGCAATACAAACAAGTATTTGTTCTAAATGCACTCCCTTTGTTTCAAGAGAACAGTGTCAACAAGGATCTCAGAGGCTCTGGCAAGGCGGGTCTGGTCCCTCTGCGGCTCAGCGGGGATCAGGGATGCCCAGGGGACGTGCGTCTCAAACCAACATGCCCAGGGATGTCCGTGAGACCCCTGGTGTCTCTCAGTTCCTAAAGCAAAGCCCAACTGCCATCACTTCAGGTGGACTGACTCCCCCTGGAACGCAGACAGAGGTTGTGCTGTGGCAAAATCAAGTATGAACAACAACTGAAATAAGCCTGGAGAGGACAAGAAATTTGCTTAAAATCAACATTTTCTGTGTATTTTGTCTTCCCCTTGGTGTGTGTTCATTCTTCTGGATAAGCAGATGGGAAAGGTCATTTCTGGGCCTTTTTTCAGGAGCACACTGATCTTTGTCTGGTGGAGTTTTCTACCCTTTGGCACGGTATCTGCTACACACTGCTGTGGTTTCTTCTCACCTTCTTAAGAGAAGCTTCACATGCCACAGGTATAAACCTGAAGCCTGAGCTGAACCTCTTGTGAGAATGGGAAAAAGTCTGGGGACGGAAAGCTTTTAAACCTGGATTCACACACATCCTCTGGATTCACACACATCCTGGCCTAAAGGCTCCCGGGTCTCTCCCAGAGACTCCTCTTGGTGCCCTCGTGCATCCCCGCTCCCTCCTCCCCCAGCGGTACCGTACAGGAGCTCCCTTCCTAATTAACACATCCCTTGCAAATCACACAAGTTAAAAGACACAACGGCAACATGAAAGTGAAGGCAGATCAAACACCTTCCCTCTCATCACCACCTCGAACAGAGCAGGTTTTCCTGCCTCTTCTGGGCTTACACAGGTAATTACTGCATGTCTTTAATTCCATTACTGAACATCAGCTAATGCTACACATCATATACAAATCTGCTGAACAAGCTGGTGTGTTCACACCTCAGGAGAATTTCCAGGTGACCAACACTGTGTTTTTCTTACACAGGTAACTATGAATTCAATACTTTTTCATACGGGAAGAAATCTGGATATTCTTACGTCCACGAGGCCTTATACTCCCTAACATGTGGTGGTTTCTCATTGCTGTCAGAAAGGACTCAGCACACGCAGCCACACAGAGACAAAGGTGTTGACCAGGGTGAGGAAACAGCCCTGAGCTGTGCCCTGGTCTGGAGAGCCGAAGGACGCGCCGCTGTGACCCGCTCAGCGCTCGGCCCGTCCAGCCTCAACTTCCTGACCTTACAGTGGCTGCCTTAGTGATTCAGTGTATTTATTGTTTTTAAGAAGGAATCCTGCAGTCTCTCATCTACTTTTAGGCCACCGTGTTGCTTTATTTACACTTCATTGTGGAAACAAGTAATTGTTTCTAACAAAACCTTGGAAATTTCTGCATGTGCTTTAAGCTAGCCCTAAAAGAATGCTGAAGCACTCACAAGGACTTGAGGAGATTGAAAGCAATGATAAAAGACTCAATGACTCTGTACCTTTGATCCCAAATGATACTCTAAGCCATGTTATTAAATTAAGTCTAATTTAAATCCCAAACATACGCAGTATTTTAATGGGATCAAGGTTAATATACATGAAAAAAACATCTCCTGCAACGCTTTTATGAACTGTGTATTCTATCAGAAATAAATCAGCTTCACCCAGACTCCAACTCAATAACCCCTCCTGGTGCGCAGCGGTCCCTGGACCTCAGCGAAGCTACGTGAGCTCTCCGCAGGCCAGCGGTGCGCCGGGGGCACCCCGGGTGCAGGTGTCTGCCACCCTGCCCTCAGTGGCTGCTGCAAAAAGCCATTTCTAGGAGCCTTCGGGAGGTTTTTACACACTGAAGATCTCCCCGCTTGTCCGCTCCAGCGCCGCCTGCCTTGTGTGGGTTTGACTGGGGAATTCAACGACAAGTAAATGTGCTGTTGCGGGAGAAGTTCCATAGCACAGAACAGCATCACCGTGTACAGATGGGAGCAGCTGGAGCTCCAAACAGCAACAGGAGGACTCAGTGCTAATAAGCACAAATCCTGAGAGAAGAAATAAATAGCACAGGCAGAATGTGTGGGAGAGAATGCTGCATGCCTGTAATTTCAGGCAGGAGCCAGCTTACTTTACTCCTCCTCTTTAAGGTCATGAGCCATTGAGACTCAATGCCATTTTGCCACCAAAACAAGAGGAAAAGATAAAAAGCAGGAAAATGCCATGCGGAAATTGCTGCAGACGTAACATGGACAATTTTCAAAACTGCCAAACGGAATTACGGTGTTGTGAAATTCAAACAACGCAAGTCTGGTAAGAATTACTTTTACTGCTAAGTCCACTTCAAACAGGGACACACCTCATGTATTTTCCTCCACACGAAGATCCACACGAAGATCCACACTGCTGCCAAGTGCCTCGAAAGAGAAGAAAAAACAGCCCTAGGCCATCAGAGGGGTGAGGACAAACCTCTCATCGTTCTCTCCAACAGTGCCGGTTACTCCTGGACTGCGCAAACACATCCTTCCAACTGTCCACAGCCTTCTGAAGGCGAAGAGAGAGAAAACCAGCAGAGACAAAGCACAAACAGGGCTGCATGGTGTTGAAAGTGTATCTACTGCTACTGTATCTCTGCTTACAGGGATCTATAATGGCAAAACGGAAAGGAGAATGGAGGAAGAAGGACCAGCATGTGGGAGTCAGGAGAAGGGAGAAAGATGAGCACAGAATGACACTGCTGGAGAGATCATCACGGGAAACGGGAGAAGAAAAACAGTTCATGGATGGCACGAGAGGGGGCAAGAGGTGGCTGCAACACGTAACTAGTAAAGGGACAAGCAGAATGCCCCATACACCTGATGTCATGATCCGCATCCTCGTGTTCTCACAGGGCCTCAGCCAGACGTCGCAGGGTCCTCCAGGAGGAAATGCCGCCACCGCTGAGCGACGGGGCGGGAAGCAGAGGCGGCTGCTGGGCTGTGCAGCCCTGCCGGGGGGCGGCAGCACGTCCTCCATCGCTGCGGGCCCTTTGATGCTCTAGCTGGACCGTCTCATCCACCTCCTTGCATTACGCCCAAAGCCCTTATGGGTACTTGCAGAAGGTCCTAATGACTGGCTGGCATAATCAGAACCCCTCCCTTCCACAGACATTTGCTGTACCAGCCAGAAAGTAAGATTTAATTACCTTCTTGAACTCTCCAAAGACAGATTCCTGTCTTCCACCTGAGTTTCAAGCTCTAGTGTGTGTAACATAAGCCGAGTGATCAGTATCCCCTCAAATACCTTCACACTGTCTCACAGTGTCTCAAGAGTTACATGGACTCGCGCAGTTTGGTTCCAACAGAGCACGTCTGAACTGCGGTGCATGCACACGCACCCTGACTCATTCTTATGACAGATTATCACTCGTTTTTTCTCACCAAATTCTGTGGGAATCTGACTGAATCAGACATGAATAAGGACTGAATCAAAACCTCAGGACCTGGTTCACTGGAGACCCAAAATGCAGAAGTAGCACCCCTGAGTTCACTTCCGGAGTTCAAAACAATCTAAAATTAAACAGGAATGTTTTCAGTGGAAGTTCACGCGACCAACTCACTCCGGTAGGTCTGATCTTCCAGTATTGAAACCAGAAGAACTGTGGTGACTGCAGCCTCCACAGAGACCGCTCCCCGGCCTTTGAAACAGCACTATCAGCCCACCAGGTACCGCACCGTCCAACAGTGTGACCTGCGGAATCACCCCAGGCTGCCCGGTTCACTGCTATTATCTCTGCTACCCACGCCAAGGTCTACACTGTATGCACGTGTGTTTAATTTAGCTGGAACCACAGCAATATCCTCAATTACATGACTTTTAATCTCATATTCAGTAGCTGTGGAAAATCTCTTTGAACACAACAGCCCTGGTAGCATGCTACGAGGAATGTGGATTTCTAGAATTCTGCCTTCAGAGACTGCGTGTAATACCTGCTCACCTGAGGAACGTCCCCACGTTCTAGTCAGCTTCCACAGAACAGAATTTACTCTGATTGCCACCTCCCAGGAACTCTACAGCCATACCAATTAGTATGTTATGAGTTCAAGAATGCACCTTCCATTGGCAGCAACATTAATGAGGATCTATGTTTCTGCATCTTCCCCACCACTGGATATCAGAACTTCAAGGAGTTAATTCATTCCCGTCCATAAGGAGACAAAGCTCTATAACCCCAACAACAGACCAAGGCAACTGCTCTCAGAAAGGCGCTGAGGCCGGCGCAGAGAGCGCCAACAGAAGCGGGCGGTGTGTGGGCAGGGGCCGCGGCTGCTCCGCAGGAGGGTCCCGCTCCACTGCCGAGCAGTTCCTGAACGGAGCAGTCCCGCTCGGACAGCTGACGGGCAGTTCTGTGCAGGCGAGACGGAAGAGCAGGAAGAATTGTTAGAAACCTCTTTCACCTTCACCCACCCGTGAACACACTGGCAGCAAAAGGTATTTTTCAACAGGAAATAAGAGCAGTGCCAGTCAACACTGCTGCATTTTCAGTCAACAATTTACCAAGCGAGGAAAAATACTGATGACCATTGTGTGTTATTTTCTGTTCCCTCATATTCTGATCAGCTTCAGATGAGGACAGACATGAGTCTAGATGACCTTAGCTGCACCCCGACGACGCTGCACACAGATCATGTCTCACAGCTCTTTTCTGGTGGGATTCCAGTTACGTACACCAAGGTCTACCCCATCTACAAATACATGCAAACTTACACTCTAAGCTGCCCTTTCGATTCCCTTTCTGTGCAGACAGTGGCTGAAAAGGAAAGGCCGTGGCGCAGCCACAGCGTGTCCTCCTTCCCGCAGCCGGGGAGCGGGAGCCCAGGCGCCGGGCACACAGCTCCCGCAGCGCTGGCAGCTCGGGAGAAGCCACCTCAAGCTGCAGTCCAGCCCATTTATGCGTGGCCTAAGCGAGTACTGTCTTTGATTAAATATCCCATGCTGCTGCAAACTATTTCTGCTTCAAGCAGAGATTTCCTCAAGAATGTGTACGTATGTGGGAGCCGGGGTGTAGGAGAATGTACGCGGATTTGAAAACAGATGACTTGAGTTTGCTTTTCATTCCAGCTCATCACAACTTGCCAGAAATCACTGCCCCTTAACAGCTGTTTCAGAGCCCAGATGAAAAAGAGCTGGCAATTTCAAGGCGGGCAATGCTGACAACGCTAAGCGCCAATGTTACGGGCATGACCCTCGCTGGCAGCTGCACCGGGTGCTCAAAAATCCTGTGTGTGGAAGTAGAGGCTAATGAATTTTTCACTCAAATATTAAACCAAAGAACTTCAGCTGATTCTGATCTCAGCCTGTTTGAAGAAGTTGTGAGTAAAAGGACTTACGGGCTGTCAACAGAGATTCCGCACAGACTCGCAGCTCAAACAGAGGCATGTTGACTGAACTGTGAAATACTCACCCAAGCTGCTCGCTGTGCAAACAGAATTCGAGTCTCCAGTGCTGTGAAATCAGCCCTTCAGTAGCATCACATTCTCTCCACTGTTTTCTAGAAGGGGGGAAAAAAAAGGCAAAGTTTGGAAATCATAAATGTGCAGTGAGCTCTGCTGGTGCAAGTGCTTCTCCATCAGCCCTTCTTTTAAATGTTTCTAATAATGGGATGCATGTACTCACATCTGTTCAGTTACAGAGGTAATTTGCACCCACTCAGAGCTCCATTTGGAGAGGTATAAAAATAGCCTGGTAAGAGGAATCTGGCCCATTCCTTACAATGATTACTAGAAATATAACTAGAATAATTATCTTAGTCTCACTAATAACATGAGCATCAGACAGAAACGTGTCTCCGAACACTCTGTGGCAATCTCCTCAGCCATCAGAGATCTGACCGTGGCTCCTGCAGAGGTTCTGTTCGCCCTCTCACGCTACTCCTGCGCTCTTGAGCCGACTCTTCACAACAACAGAATGACTTGGGAAGAAAGGAAGATCTCCCAAGATTGTTCCAAGCCACCTCGAGACGGGGGTTCACCGAGCCGCCCGTTCCAATGACACGCTTGGTGACAGAACCTGCAGCTCTGCTCTCCTGATTTCACAAGGGTGTCAGTACACCTTCTGTGCTTCTTCTTCCATAGCTAATCTTGCTGTATACTGCCCACAAACGTGGAATATTATGGGTACAGTAACCCAGCATTCAAAAGAAAGGGAACTGCATAATTAATAGTCTTCAGCACAAACAGCTCATTTGCGTCTGTCACGCCTAACTGGGTTACTGGATCAGAGAAGCAGCACTGATGCCTTTCCCTGCTGTATTGCTTCCCAACATGGTTCAGAACTTTGAGTTCTGGAATAATCCAGTTTCCATTTAGGGAAAATGTACTTTGCCTATACTGTAGTTATTCTATCCAGTTTCTGCTAGCTATTTTTATTTTCCTTGTAAACTGCTGGATACTTTGCCTATAATTGTACACATATGAAATTTGGTGATATGTGTTTTACTCTAAATAAGAGCTACAGCCTGTTCTTTGACTTGCAGCATTTTCTGCAGGAAATGGTGACAAATGACTTCCAGCATCTCAGCTCTTCGCAAACTTTCAGTTAAGCTGATATTTCACACAACGTTTCAGCCCCGGTGCAGCATCCCAGCACATCACATTTTCCATACTGAATAGTACGATTTCTTCCCTGTTTAATACTTTTGGTGAGAACACGTGCAAGGAGCATCTTCTAAATATTAAACACTTGATCACAGAATTGGAGGGAGCTATACGTCTTTGTTGTGCTATATTGTAGCTTTTCAATATTTGCATCTATTTGCTTAAAGACTTTTTTGGTGAAAAAGGAATAATTTGTATAATGTTAAAACCCAAATCATGCATTAATTTGTCAGTTTTATGTTTTTCTCAAAGATTTTGCAGAATACGGTGCAGACATATCTGCAAAACTGAAGCAGCAATGTATGTGTAATGCGTACGGCTACCAATGGGAGCATCATGGCATTTGCGTATTATGACAACATGCTGCAAGTAGGTACATCTTCATTAATATCTTATAAATAAACAAGCTGAAAATGTTCACACAGAAATGCCTAGGGGACGACAGATCTCTTCTCCAAGGATTCCTCACATCCCTTCTGCAATGCTCTGGAACCACACAGAATATTCTGGCAGTGGGAGTGTTGCTCCCGCTGTGAAATTGGCTCTGAAATGTCCGTGAGAGCGCACTGCAGAGGGCAAGCACAGAAGGTGACCCGCGACTGTCTGAACAGATTCAGGAGAGCAGGAAAATGAAAGGGCTGGAAGCCAAACCATCCGGATCGTCCCTCTCTGCAGCCAGAGCTGCCACAGTCCACATGGCACGTACAACTTCCATTTCTTGCAGCTCGATTTGATCCTCGTGTGACAATCTATCAATTTCAACAGTCAATACCATGATTGTGTCATGACTTTAACACTAATGGAAATCACATTGTGCACAGTCCTTTTAAAAGCAATGGCATGGAATTAAAACTTTCCGCAATATTTGATTATTATTTCCAGCAAGAACGCAACACCTCCCAAAGCAAGTGTGTGTACTGGGAGAACGACGTTCACACGGGCGGAGTTACCGCACTGTAGCTCTACTCACATCTTTTACATGCTCTGCCATTTTCTTTCCTGTTCTCCTCATTAACCACTTCTTTGAGATACTTGTGTGGTTTTTGACATCTCTCTGAAAGAAATCCTCTCTTCAGGGCACATCTGGAAAACAGTTAACAAAGAATTGTGACAATGGTGATCACCGTACTCCAGGTGATAGATCGCGTGCTCCTCTCTGCCAAGCTGTCTGTACTTCAAGAGTGCCGTCAAGGTATCCTACAAGAACAGGGCGTCAGCAAAAACACCCATCAGGAGAAGGGAAGGTCAGAATTACTGCTTGCACGTGGGCTGCTGCTTGTCTGGGAAGCAGAGCTGCAGTGTCCTCTGCAGAGAGCACTGCCCACAGACACCAGAATGCAAGCGCAAGGCCCCCAGGAATCCAGCCCTGAATAAGTTAACGCATGAAATTAAAGATTTAAGCAACATCTGTGCTGTGGAAGAATGTGGATGGTGATCGACACCAACCCTGGGCTCCCTGGCACAGCAGCTGTGTCAGCGGCAAAGCCCCGAGCCCCCCGTGCTGCCTGGGAAGGAGACAGCACTGCTGTCACTTCCCACCACAACACTATTGCTGGTGGGCACCCGCGACACACACAGTTCACTTCACAGTTTTGAGAATATATCTCTGATTTTAAAAGGTGCTGTGATCCGCAGGACTGGGTTAGTGCTGCTGTCACCATCCCACCTAAACAAAGTGGGTCCACATTCACGGAGAGGCCACAAAACCTCCGGTCCAGCCTTGCGCTCACCAGTACACAAACCATTACCAGCTCAGTTACAGCCACATCTCCCGAGGTCACGTACGGGTGCTCCTGATCCTCCGCAGATGTATGAACAAGGGAAAACAAGAAACCTCCTCGCTCAGCTCTCCTTGCAGAGAGCCCCTGCCCCAGGGATCCGCCGATCCAGCCTGGGCAGCTCCCGCAGAACACTGGGCTCGGCCGTGGGGGCAGCTGGGCCGGGTCCCTGGGAGCAGCCGAACCCCCCGGGCTGGGGGCACCGCTGTGCACCAGGGGGGCCGCCCTGGCAGAGCCCGGGCCCCAGCGTGCCGGGCCAAGGTCGGAGCATCCCCAGGGAGCAGCACGTCACCCAGGGCAGAGTCACGGGGAAGGCGCAGGTTTCTCCTTAATGCTATGCATGTTTTTGTGAATAAATCACTGCCGTGCGCTCTCCTCGGGTTCAGGCTGTCAGTCACGGCACAATAGCAGTGCCACAAGTTAATCACCACCCTTCGCATCAGCTGCTGCGCTGGGGGCTCCCACAGCCACCAGCCCTTCCTGTTCTCTACTCTCCTAAGATCTCTGCCCTCACTTCGTTACATCTGACATTACATTCCACAGTTTCACTGAGGTAACCAAGAATCAGGCCTTCGGGGAGGAGAAATTTAATAAAAATAAAACCTTTGCTTCAACTCCAGACCTCCTCAATACACAGGTATGTGCCTCCCTCTCTCCTTGGCCTGAAACAAGAAGCAAATCCATCCATGTCAGTGCACACCACTAAGTATAAGATAACAGGAGTAAGGGAATCAAACTTAATTTCGGCCCAGTGAAAACAAATCTAAATTATGAATTTAAATTACTGCAAATTATATGGAACAGTGTTGCACTACATGATCACTGGTACACTGCTTGAATTATAAACATGGAAAATCATTTTGTCAAAATCCATTCTTCACAATAATAAATACAGGAGATAACTAAGGCACATCAAACCAACGTGTTCTCTTAAAATACCCCAGTGCAGTGATATAAACCAGTGGATGGTATTGTAAGATACAAAAACATTCTTCCATTATTTTTCTCTGTTCTTTGTTCAGGAGTACATCAAATGCATCAGCTCCATCAGTCACAATTCAATAGAATGGAAGTTGGATACGTTATGCAAATCGAGATTCATTTCCTTGGCAATGGCAGAGGAGCAAATATCCTGTCTGGACTTCTCCAAGTATGTGATAAGAATTTGTTTACCATCTATTGTCATCTGATTACCACGAGCTCATAGTGCAGAATGGTTCTGTGCTGCCTCTGTGCATCGTTCTAACGCACAAACCCAGCCGGTTTGGCGAGTGCCCTCCTGTGCCTTCGGGAGCAAGGGCACCCCGCTGGTGAGGAGGTGAACCCCCAAACCAGAGGGCCAGGGAGCCACTTCATCTGAAAGAATTCCATCATGCATCTGGCAAACAATCCAGAAAGCAAACCTGCCCAGATTTAACTGTACTTTCTGCTTATGTGGGTACAGATACAAAAGCCAGAGATGGCAACTGAGGAAAAGCTAAACTGCTATCAAAGTGAAAAATCCCACTTCTAATTGTCATGCAACATTTATTAGGTTTTGATAGAGGTTTAACGCTTTTTAACACGGATGATTCTCATTCAGTAAATCTAAAATGCCCATTATTTCCAAACCAAATGTTTCTACCTGGGTGGTTGTATTACAGCAGCAGGAAGAGTTTCCTGTCATTAGACCGTAATGCACTCCAGAGGCTTCTCTTGGTGGAGGAATGCGAAGATGCATCTCAGTCCATTCGCTCTGAGCTTCGGATCCAAAGCCAGCTGAAAGCTCCAGCCACATCCACGCAGCGCTGCGCGCACACTGCGCCCAAACGCCCACCGGAGTCCAGCAGGCTGAGCTCAGCAACAGGAAACATTCAGGAGGCTTCTCCAAACTTGTACCAAGTGTGAGCTGAACACCGAGTCCTTGATAAAGCCTGAAAATAAGCCAGTGGCGAGTCGTACTGCGTGCGCTCTGAGCAGTCTGAGCTGTTATTCCACAGGATTCAGAAAGTCAGAGGCTCCTCAGATCGCCAGGATTTAAATGCATTAACAGCATTTTCTGAGCAAGCTTTTGCAGAGCTCTCTGTATTGCAACTAGCTGTTTCCATTAGTCCTGCCCTTCTATAGGAGCCAAGCACATCCAGTTAAAAGAAAAACAATAAAGAGTGAAAGTAAGAACCGTTATCAAATTATTCCCATTTTTAGTAACACTGTAATAAGAGTCCTTTGATATGAGCCGGCCGCGAACCGACCGGCCAGGCCGTGCAGAGCCCCGGGGCAGCCCCGGCGCCTGCTGCCGGCCGCTCCGCAAGGGCACATCTCCCCTCCACACTCGTCACTCATCTCGGTGCTTTACACAGGGAATTCACGCACCTGCTCCTTTTTGAGGCCTAAACGGTAAACATTAGAAAAATAACCCCCATGCAAAATCTGCTTGGGTACTAACTATGAGACTCGAAAATGTTTTGCAGGACAACAGAGGTGGGATGCTCCTAAATTCTGACGTCTATGGCAAGTTTTTAAGTGCAGCGGGATGCGGCCACTTCCGCCCTTGAAGATGGCCAAAGAGCTATAAGCTGCAAAAACTGCCTGACAAATGTTTTCTTTGCCTTTCTAAGTGTAACTTTTTTAAGTAAAACTATCCTTAGAGCTCACAGTGAAACACTGTTTGCCAAAGTCCAAACATGTATGAAGAAAATCCTTAAATGTCTAGTTCACACAAGATTCCCTCTAAATCCTTGGGTATAAAAGTAATTTTGCTCTGCCAGTACATGACACATTGATTTAAGCATTTTAAAAGGGACTCTGGCGGTAACACAACGCCGGTCGTTGTTTTTGGGAGCTCACCAGAGCTTCCCCTCTGCAACACAGGGAGCCGCAGGCAGCTCCTCCTCAAGCTGACAAATCTGTGAGACGTGGATTAGGGACAAAATGTGACACTTGTCCACACCACCCGTACCAAAATTCTGTTTCTAGTCTTGGAGTTCAGATGCCAAAAAAACCCAAAAACCTCCCCAAAAAACCAACGAGCCACAGCAGCGTGAGACCTGCCCAGATGCCATCAGCATCTCCTGCGCTGGGCAGCCCCTGCACAGGCAGCAGCGCCTGCAGGACTCTGCCCAGACCCGGATGGCACGATGACACGGGGACACAGACCAGTGTCCGTTCAGCTGCCGCCTGTCCCCCGTGTGCTCAGACAACACGTGTGTCACGCAGCGCATTATGCAACAGAGAAATGAAACACTGAAAGGCTCCTTCCCGGACTGCCTGTGTCTCCTAATTCATCCAGCAGCAATAATCTCCCAGGATTCTCTAGAAAAGTAAATGGGTTAAACTGATGAAGTATTTTTAATGTGTGTTGACAAAGGTTCAGAATGAATGTACAGTTACATTAGTTAAATTGGGGACTACTCTGCTCATCCCCAGTAAAAATGTCTTTCTCTTTTATTATTTAAAGCTTCTACTTTTTAAACATTTTATTATGTGGAAGGAAGTGGTACATCACATGCTAATTCACTGGGAAAACACTGCTGCATCTTCTGCAAAATCACACTAGAGAAGCCACAGAAAATGTATTTGTTTCATTTTCACACTTCCTTTAAAATTAATTGATACACAATTTTTTCCTTTTCTTTCCCTACTTCCTTTGTAGGGCCCCGACTAAAGATCCAGGCTCAGACATTCCTGTTTATGCCTCCTACCAGCTCTAAACCTGACCTAACAGACACGGCAGGGGCGACAGGCGCCGCACCGACGAGCACCACAGGGCCCTGGCACAGTTCCGCTGTGGCCTGACGCCCTGACCACACCTGCCCTGGTAGACACAACACTCCTGAAGTTGTGCTGCTCTGTGTCCCTCCAAGACGCACTGATCCCACCCAGATCCACCAGAGCCAAGAAGAGCTTCCAACGATTCACAGCAGCGACTGAAAACTGCTTTTCTCCTTGTGTTTCTCTGAGCTACAGACTGAAAGCAACATCGCTTTTGCCTCTCATTGCTAATAAAACGACAACGCTCTTCCATCGCTCATTTGTGTTCGCCCTGTGTCGGGGTGACGATCTGTTGCCATTTCTCGCCAGGCCGTGCGCTCCTGGTCCCTCGCAGACGGACAGACGGCGGCACAGCCCCGCAAGCTGCTCCCGGCCACGGCCCACTCGACTTCTTAGCGCACGCTGAACGCTCCGCTTTATGCTAAACTGAATTCAACTCACCTAGCTATGTTGCAGCAACCTTTTGTTTAAATCTTAGCCAGTCCTGGGCTGATTTTTAACTATGCATCACTGAGACAGTCAACTGTGAACCCCATCCAGAGTGTCAGAAATCTGTAAGCCTACGCACAAGGCCTTTCATTTCAATATGTATTTGCCTGTATTTGCAAGCAGATATTGTTTAGAGGTGGCTTTGCTCTTGAAACACCACTTCCTAATGACTGAAGCCATGGAAGTGCACGGCTTCATGGCATGGAACAGCCTCTCCAGTAAAGCAGCAAGGTTCTGTTAAAAGAGATCAATGCTGTCTTGAAAAGGAGCTCGGACAGTTTCCATTTATGTCAATGATCAAAATCAGGGGCACAGTTTTCAGTCCCTATGTGTTCAGTCCCACAATGACAAGCAGAGAAGTACAACCTAGAAGAACAACTCCAGTTGTGCTCCTCCGCAGAGATCAACCGCCTGTGCCCCCAGCGCACAGACAGGATCACACCGCCCCCTCCCTGGGGGTCAACACCGACCTGCTGCAAATCCCGCAGCGATGCTAAAAGAGGTCAAAAACATGCAACAAACATCTGTTTTTATTATGCAAAACATCCTGCACGCTTGCAATGACTGATGGCAAACACAAGAGTTGGATGGCTGCTGAAACTGCTAAAAGACACAAGGAGATGCATTAGCTTTACTTATTATCTATCATCAATCCTATTTAGAATGTGTTGTTTCTGTTCACTGCAAGCTGACATTATATTCTCTGATTCCCTAATACATTCTTTTCTTGTTTCCATGCAGACCTACAATGTTTGTGAAGCCAGAAGTGCTTCCTTTTCAGAGCACCTATTTCCATTTCCCATATCGTTGAATTGAAGTGCAGGTTAGTCTGTATTTTTATGTTAAAAAAAGGCATTTGTAGAGATGAAGCCAGGCCATGACTGCTGCACACACCTGGAAGAGCTGCGTTCCCATAAAAAGAAGAGATTGGGAATTAATTCTCCATGACTTTTCCCTCTGTCCGTCACCCCAGCTGACAGCCGGCAGAGAGGGAAGAAGTGGTGTCGCTCTGCTAAGCTTGTTTTACTGCAGAACATGGACCATCTACATGTATTAAAACCCAAAGCTACAGATTCAATCCTATCAGAGTGTCAGTTCTTGTAGGTAGAAAATTCCCGGTGAAAAAACAAATCAGTCTTGTATTACACATGGCCTGAACACAAACAGGTTTTACTCTTACTGCTTCAGATAAAAATCTTTCTCCCCTTCCAAGGGTTTCTATCATTTCACACTTATAGGAAAAAATCCCCAAAGTATTTCAAATGGGATTCGGCCACAGCTGCTCTATCATAAATCTAGAAAATTAAAATGTACAGTGAGACAGCTTGGCTAAACAACATCTTAATTTCCTTCACGTGAACCAGCTTTATAAACATTAACGACAGCAGGCTTGGGGAACCTTCTCAGAATATGTGAGGGCAGAGAAAGAGCCAGCAGAGGCAAGAGGCAAGAGGCCATCCAGCCACAGGGGAGAACGAAGGAGGCCGCGGGGCTGCAGGGGAGCCAGCCATGAGGATTAACAGACAAGCTCTCTGGAGGGAGGGAGAACATTCCCCGCAGCCACACCGAGTCACATCACCGGCTGACAATGATGAGAAAAGCCACCGCAGCCGCTGCGGGTACCAGAGGCCGTGGGAGGAGAGGAGCACAACCTGCAGCCGCTCCGCAACCCACACAGGAACGCAACCACCCGATCCAAGAGAAGAGCTCTCTCTGGTGATCACCTTGCAGCCGTCCCAAACTATTCCTACGCTAGTTAAACACCGTTCTCTCTTGCACAGGGTGAAATTCTTCCATTTCTGAGTGTAAACCGCTGCTGTAAGACACACGTAGGCAGCACGCCAGCCAGCAGTGGACACCAGGTGTACGTGACTTCTCAATGTACTGCAGATTTCAGCAGGAATATCAATGAACTTCTGTGAACAGCAGAGTCAGAATTAATACTACAACCAAATGTAACATAAACACACAAGGCATGCAAACTATTTCTTGCTCTTGTGTAACTAGCTAAACTGGCAACTGGCCATTCCTAATAAAAATATCTAATCCAACACTACAAAATAAAACAAAATAAAAGGAGCCAAGAATCCTGCAGGTCTCACCTCCCATTGGACCAACCAGAGGCACATGATGAAGACACTGTGGTTTGTTAAAGGAAAAAAAATTGTCATTGCTGATGGAAAACATGTTTTGCCCTGACGTCTGCAACCAGATGGCAACTAAAGACAACCCGTCAAAAAGGAAACTGGCAGGAGTTTTCCTTCCTCCAGCTGATGTGGATATTAGGTTTGTGTTGGCAATAATATTCACGAATCGAGGTCACCAGATTCATAAAAATGAAGTAATCACAAGGCTTAGGAAACGAACGTGATGAACTTCCCACCCATCGGTGACACAGTCGCGGGGCAGCAGGCGGCGGGTCCTGTTGTAAGTACCACCGTGGGGCAGGTACCACTGGCTGTGTGACAGTCCAGGATGGAAATGAAATCCTTCAGCTATACACCCAGGGACCAAGCCCAACTTCCAGTGGTGTCAAGCACACACAGCTACCCTAACTGAGGAGTACACCTTGAAAATCAGATCCAAATGCCGTATTAATAATCAGCACAAACGGAATTTTTCCTCTCTGCAGTTTTGTCGCGCAGAAATGTTGTTTCCTACACAACAGCGTTATCCTGACACACAGCCAACACGTCTCTTCATGCATCAGATGTCGCAGCGTAACCGCAGGTATGTCCCTCTTGCAGGTTGCTTAGTTGTAACATCACACCACAAAGCACAGCCCTACCGAGGACTGTTCTCTGCAGAACCTTACTGGTGTAACAGCAACCGTTCCCTTTGTAACCTCCTGACCAACCAGCACGACTGAGACTGTTGCAGGGCTACCCAAGCTGGGAGGCTCTGGCACTCAGAGCTTTCCAGCTGTGGAGACACTTGGGAAGAACAGTTTCTCTGAGTTTTATTTTAGCAATCTGCATTAAATTGTTCCCTGTCAGATCAAATACACTGATTAGATCAGCTTGTGCAGGTATAATTTCAGGATTGTTCCTGCTCTTGATTTTAAATCTGGCATTTATACTCAAGCTCTGCTGTAACTGGTCCATGTAGCTGGAAGCTCAGAAGCCAGGCGTGAGTTCTCCTCCTCCACCACGTGGGGGACACGCCTGTGACGCAGCACTCGGGCCGCACTCACCCACGGGCACGGCACTGGAGGCTGCACTAAATGATGGATTCCATGGCCCGCACGTGACCCACCTGCGGCTGCCACCACTGAAAAGAACTGCTCCGCTGAGAACAACGGTGATTAAATACTAACATACCCCACGGTCAGTTTGGCCATGTCATTATTTCTCAGGGGCATATGCTATCAGGAAAAACAGAATAGGTAGCTTTACACTAACCGCTTCCTTCTCCAAACTCCTGCTATTCAGCAGCCAAGTCCCACCAGAGTCATTTCCAGACTGGTCAGGAACAGCAGGAAAAGTCCAAAGTGCAGATATCTTGAGTACGAGCTACGATTCACCTGACGGGTGAGCAGAAAGAAGCCTAAACACACTGAATTCTACTGCCAAGAAGCTGCAGTTCGGCTTGGTAAAAGGCACTGGATGATGGTAACTGCAATAACAACAAGAAAGGAAGTGGAGAGCAGAGAGGAATGGCGCAGTTCCGATCGCCCTGTCCCAGCGCAGGGCTCTGCAGCGCCAGCGTGGCCCCAGCAGATCCGCGTCGCTCTGGCTTTCCTTCCATCCCAGCTGCATCTCGCTGAGATGGGGCTGCAGTTCGTGGCCTTCTTTCCTCACATAGCTCCTTCAGATTCCTTATATGCCTGATATACGACCATTCAATTTGCAACACCAACTAAAAAATACCAGGATCTGTCCTTCCATTCATGGCTATATTCTATGCTGAACTCAGTCCAAACGAGCTTATCAATTCCTAATGCTCCCACTTCTACATTTGCGTAATTAGCTACCTCAACCTTGAACACTTCATCTATTGTATTAGCCTTTCTAGCCATACTCTGAGATACCAGACAGGACAGACTGTGCCTGTATTTTAAGAAAAGCCCAGAAACCACACACCTCTCTGCTAGTGCGGAGACTGACTGACCAAACCTTCGCTCCTCCTATGACGATCTTCACTGAGACCAAAGCACAAGGAACGGACGAAGCCAAATATCATCAGAATTAGTTCCTGACCAACAATAAAGTCAATGAGATTCAAGTCAAACACTAATGGTACAGACACAGAGCAGAGCTGCCCCTTCATGGCTCCGTATGTTGTGAAGCACCTAGAAAAGGGCAAAGCATCCGCTTCCCTGTCCTGAGCGACCACCCTGGGCAGCGACACCTCAGCACCAGCTGCAGCTGCTCCAGCGCCTGCAAACGGGAGAAGAAGATGTCTCTGATTGCTCAACAAAGGCTGTTTTGTTGTGACTGTATGTCTGGGGCCTGTGACACTCCTGCTGCCAAACACCTGCATTTGTTGGGCCACATGTGCAAAAGAATAACATTTAGTGACTCCTGCTTGTTTGTCAGCTACCAAGCACAAGGAGGTAAGCAGCGACATTGCCCGGGAACTCTGCTTCGACACGGTACTTCAGCATTCTTCACGCACTGCACAGCCAGTGGGAGTAACCGAGTAACCAAACCCCATCCGTTCAGCTCAACATTAGGGCAATTCTGCCTTAGCAAATAAATTGCAGAATGTATTGTGGGGGCATCCAGACACTTTATTCAGTTGTGCTTTTTCTGTCACATTTTTCTTGTCAGTACTGACTTGCTTCTTTTTATATAACTAGTGAGATTTGCCCCTTGGTTCTACTGGAAGCTACGTATTTTATTTACGTTCTTAGATAACATAATCTATATACATATTTTAAGAAGCGGGACTTCACCTGACTTGTCCTGTTTAGCCTGAAGCTGTCTCATCAGCTGGAAAACTAGCAGCCGAACTTCCAAAGAGCAGTGTGTCCTGTACGCAGGAGAATATCATTGACTTCTGATGCCAGAAGAGCTGAAGAAAACAATTCAGCACCGCCTTCTCAAGGTGTTACGTACGGAAACGTTTCCTTCAGTTCTGACCATAACGCAGAGAAGCGAACGTGCACCCGAGAGCTCCTCAACCCATCACTCTCCTCTTAGCATGTGAGTTTAGAGAATAACGCGGACAGTTCACCTGGCTGAAAACAGAAACGTT
Organism: Columba livia; assembly: GCF_036013475.1. Taxonomy (NCBI): domain Eukaryota; kingdom Metazoa; phylum Chordata; class Aves; order Columbiformes; family Columbidae; genus Columba; species Columba livia. The sequence continues at coordinate 1,030,720 of NC_088610.1, forward strand.
CGAAGACCCTTGGCAATTTCTGCACTAGCTTCACACTTCATTGAGCTCTGCTGATGTTCAGTGAAGAGCTGTTGCATCATTTCTGACATTTAGACATTTCCTCTTGTTTTGTTCCTTGTGTGTAATAAATTACTTCCATATGTATTTTGAATCTGATGACTGCATGAGAGGCTCTTCACTATCCATCGTAATTACTCAGCTCCTGCCGTGTTTGCTCACTTGCTTTATTCAAGAGGTTTTCTGAGACACGAAGAACATGGGAATTAGTGCTCTGGCTCTCATCTGTGGCAGAACCACGTCCTGTGCTTTCTTCAGCAATGCCCACTGTGCTGGGCAAACTCCGGAGAAAAACACTAACAACTGAACACGGACCAAGTCTATAAGGCAGAATTGGTTTGACTCCTCACAATCATGGTCAGTTTACAACAAAAGTACTGAAAACTCACACCTTTCACGTTGGTCTTTCTAAAGCGCTTATGAAGTTTTGCATTACTTTTAATAAACAGCAACCTTTATTTAAAGTCTTTATGATTATGTTTTTAAAAGTTCTCTTGTCAACGAATACAACGGATGCACTATATTGAAAAAAAAAACACCAAATACATAATCATCTGAAAGCTTTTGAATTTTTCTTAATATTTGCCTTCATTATTTTGTAATGTATTGCCTTTAGAGCCAGGTTCAAGTACCGGAAATTTACACCAGCCCACATGTACAGGAAAAGGAATGCAAAAACTCAGAGGTGGTCTCTGCAGCCAGAATAATGCAAGAGATGAAGACAGAAAACAGGCACGAAGACGCAGAGGAGGGAAACTGCAAATTCCATTGCCAGAGCATCGTTAGAAACCAAAACCAGTTTTCATCCAGTTCTGCTCTTCCAACATTTACTTCACTGTTGGGGATAACACTGCCAGATAAAAGTGCTTTCCAAATATCTTATTAAGAGCCCAGTACTTTAGTTACCAAGTAATCTTTCATAGCAGTTGAAGGACCAGATATTTCCTTCCCATCCTGTATTTCCTAGGAACAGGGCCACGAGCACTTACATTTCAGAGCAGAGGTTACCTTTTAAACAGCTGCTGAGGTTCTGAAGGCCAAGAGCTCTGCTTCGCACAGGCGCCGTCGTGCAGCCGTGTGCTCTTGATGCTCGGCTACCTCACACACCTTACACACCTCCAGTGCTGAGTGGGCACACCAGCACAGCTGCCACCGACGCACTCAGTTCCCTCTGAGGGTCACAAAGCTGCCACTGCTCCGACAAAACAGTCCAGCAACAACTCCCAGCCAGAGAAACCCCAGAGCTCCTGCAGTATTTCAGAGCATGCTCTTTGAAACAGAACCTGGTGTTGCCCACATGAAGCACTGTAGAGTGCATACACTGTCTGATAGGGTGTGCTCAATTATTAATCACACCTGTCATTTTATATCTATATTTAACCAGGCAGCTTAAAAGAAATACAAGCAATATGTTATTTTGGCAAAAGACTGTGTTCTATCAGTATTTATGATGTCTTTCCATTCTGAAACACACTGATTTGTATTAAGACAGACGTTTGAGTTCAGCTGTGCCGTTTGCACAGATTTCCAGAGCCCAGCTGAAGCTCAGCGGCACTTTCCAGCTCTGGTGTGGGAACAGCTGGCAGAACCCTTTCTCGGGCAGCACATCCTCCCGGGGCCAGGCTCCGTTCCTCCTACAGATCGCAGGGAGATAACACTGGAGACACATAACACACACAGTGTTTAATACCCGTGGCACATGCATTGGTTCCCTGTTGTGCTTACCCCTTCCAAATACCCACAGAGCAGCCACAAGGACTAGACCATAACTACCAAATCCAAGCATCCTCAACTGGGTCAGGTAAGAAAAGATGCAAGAAGAATTCTTTAGATTTCCCCATTAAATATAAATAACTTTTATGTAGGATTTTAGCATCCAAGGGATACACAGCTACACATGGATGTCTCATGTGTAAAGTACAAATATTCAACCCAGGAGAAACGGCTCCTTAACATAAGAAAACTACCCGGAATGTTGTGCTTCCTCAGCCTTTCCTGCCTGCGCTGGGCATGGGTTACCTTTTGACACAGTAATAACCAACCGCAAGGCACGCAGCTAGCTTAGGTTAGCCCTAAAAGAATTCCCTTACAAAGGCACTGTCGGAGCCTTTTCATCACTGCCGTAAACTGAATTCGTATGAGCAACTCAACGGCTCTTCATCTAGATTTATTACTTTCTATTACCAATTCCGTAAAACATCTACAGTTATTTAAGTGGCTGGATTAAAGTTAATTGTGTGGGAATGAATGCAAGTCTGTCAACTTCAATAAATGCATGTCCACCTTGCACTAATCTTGAATTTGACTCAAGAGAAACAGTTAGAACTTGAGTCAGGATACAGAGAATACGGTACCATTTCAGCTGGATTTTGGGAAACTGAATGACTCAGTTATATTCTCTCCTGATTTCTTTCAGCTCTTGGAAGTGCTCTCGCCCCTCCTCACTCGCAGAAGCTGAGTTCACGCATCCCTTCCACAGGCCACAGAGGCCGATGGCCACCTTGGCTTCACACCGGCATTTCATTCCAAACTCACAGTCCAGCACCCAGCACCTCCCAACAACCTGCCCTGAGCAACCCAGACACGTGGCATCTGCTGCCCAGGCGGCACCACCGAGCTCTTCATCTCTGCCCATCCAGCTCTATCGTGCTGCAACAGCTCTTCATGCTGAGATTTGTCTTCTCAAAACAGTTTTATTCTCTACAACGATCTAAATCCCTGGACCAACTAGGAAATGAAAGTGGCATGCAAGAAAAGATGCTGGTTTGTTTGTTGGTGTTTTTTAAGTTGAGGACACACAAACCAGAACATTCCTCGTGAAGAGCAGCGACTGACAGGATGCAACTTCAGACAGTAACTTTGACGTTCAGAGCTGCGGGAACCTTCATCTGAAACAGCATCGCCATGTGCACGGTCAGAGGCCACTAGTGGGGAAGGTTCTCAGGTGAAAACGTGTTCTCAGTGTCCCCTCTGCTGCTCATCAGCCGCACGGTTCTCGGTGTTCCAGCGAGGCCAGTTTAACACTGCCAGCAAAACGAGCAGCCCAGGCACCCACAGCGGGGGCAGAAAGAAGATTAAAGGACTGATCTCAATCCACTTTTCACTAACTGGCTGCTGAAGATTGAAGGTTGTTCTGTTCTAAAGCTGATTATACTGATGGTGACAACTATGTGACAGCTATGATTGTATCTTGGAGAGAGAAGCTCCATGAACAATTACAACCATGTTATATCTGAATTTTTAGAGCTCTAAGTATCACTGAGAAATAGAAAAAGGAATTAAAGACCTTAAAACAACATCATTAGAAGTACCATGTTTCCTGACTTGAAGAGCAGATGATATGTATCATAGTCATAGTGGTAATACCAAGTCTGACCATCAGATATTGAGAAAAGGAGGTTTACCATTTACTCGAACTGAGTACAATACGCAGGATAATTAAAACCAAGCTGCTGTGGTGCCCTCAGTATAAATGTCAAACAAAGGAAACAATAAACACCACAAAGCTGGCAGCTGGGAGTGGAAGAGTTATTCTGCAACGGCCAAAAGAACACGAGCCATGGGAGGGACAATGAGGTCAAATTCCTCATGCCAGAATGTGCACTGGGGGTGGAAAGTTGAAAAAGCAGCCCGATAAAATCTCAGAAAACCTGAACTAATTAGAAACGCTCTTGTGCGGCTGAAGGAACGCTGAGACGAAAGCCGTCCCAGTGGAGATGCTCCACAGAGAATCCGCGCTGGCTCCTCTCTCAGCCCGTGACGCTGAATTACACAGCCATAGGAACCACTGGAGAACGGCAGGGCTGCCTCAGCACTCTCCTCTGGGTTTTTCAGAATTACTCCTTGCACTGAGAATAGTCCCAATTGCCTGGCACCTCCCCTGGTTCCACAGAATTCAAGTGTCTGCAAAACAACTTTCTGCAAGCTTAGACCCAATGTCATCAGCTTCACATCGTGTAATTTGTCAGATGGAAATAGAATACTGCAGAAAAGCAGAATGCAGTTATGTATCAAAATAAATAAAGCTCCTGACGGAGATCTCGGAAGGAGAAGAATTCTATATTTGGCCTTTCTGGAGCCAGAATGCCGTGTACTGACCATCTCAAGGGTAAATCTCTGCCATGCTCCACTGAGGGGTAATCTGGAAAATCACGGAAGGATATCAGCAGAAATCATGATGTTCTGTAACAGTATCAACCATAGCTCAGCTGGTTTAAGACTTCAAATACCTTCTGGAGCCTGACATGGATTTTCCTGAAATATCTGCATTCCATACCAGTAGCAAACAGCATCTGCACAACTATGGTTTTCAGTCAGTGACTTCCTCGGGTTTCTGAACTGATCTTTCATTACGATTGACATGAAGAAGTTTCAATTCCACTTTGAGGGGCTGGTAAAATCAGTTCAGGTTAATAATGGCCAGAAGATCCCATCATTTAGGCCTTACTTGTTATTATTGACTCTCCTGTCAACATGGATTACATGTAATCCTTGGAGACAAACTGGAACGTTTTTAAACGTCTTTCCCCACTATGTCCTAAAATAACTTTTTTTATTCCAAATCCCTGTCATTCTGGACAAAAATGGGTATGGAAAATTATGCTGGGAAGATGCATTTAAACAGCTGCCCAAAGCGCACAATTTTACAACAGTAGTGCTGCGGCTTTTGGCCAGAAGAAATTTTCACTCCAAAAATCTTATTTCATATATGCAATTGTTTCCCCAAAGAAATAAAGCTGTTCTTGTTCATGGGACGGGACGGATCTCCTCTGAACTGACACAATGAACTGGCATAATTTAGCTTGAGTTCTCTTGATTAGGCATCCATTGGCAGCTTCTCCCGAACTATGGGGATAACAATTAACTTCAGATGGAAATATGAAATCTAAATTACAGTTGCTAAACCTAAGAACAGTGAAGAGAAGATTCTATTATAATAGGAAATATTCAAATTACATACACAGCACCTTTAATTTAGGAGAGTGGGCTCATTTGGAATGGCAGAGATGTGAATAGATCATGAAGTTTAGCATTTCTTTCTATTCCTCAAACCTGAGCATGAACGACACAAGACTGTACCTTGTTTTCTCTCAAAGTTTATAAACACAACATCTTAAAACAGCTTTTCAACTCCATATGCATCTCTCCTATAGATACAACATACCTCACGTTCCACTGCACTGATTTTACACCCTGAATCTTCCACATATGACTCGCTCAGCTCTTGGAGAGGAGACCGGGAGCTGTGCTTTCAACTTCAACAGAGCGAGGTCTGGCAGCACAAGCAGCTTGGCGAGCGGGCGCGGGGCTCTGAGGAGCGACACCTCGCTGCCAGGGTGCCATCGGTCACACAGGTGCCGGTACATCGATACACTCGTCTGGAACACTCCAGACAAAGCAGTCCGCCAAGTCAAACTTCTTCCAAAACATCTCTTCATCAGGAAACTCTTAGTCATTCTTATCCTGAGTGCAAGTGCTACCTGACCTATTGTTTCCCTAAAGCTCAGTTTACTTTCCCGCCCACCTGCTCTAACGTGGTCCAGCTAAAACTGAAAGTGCTAAAAAAACACATGGAAACAAAACCTTGCTAGATTTTCCTGTTTCCAAGGTCCTGCTCAGTCGCCAGAACCTACACAGAAACTTTCCTTGACATATTCCCCCATGCAGGCTCTGTAAACTCCCCCAACCCCCAGCTCAAAGCAAGCCCCGTTTAAGCAGACAGATGTTATCTTCCAGCACACCCCATGTAGCTCATCAAGCCACCCAGCTCTCCCCCTCCAGCACACACCATCTTTCTCTCTTTCACAAGCCTGAAGCTCCAGCACACGGGGCTGTACCCGTGTGGTGTCCGGAGGCAGCGCTGACACGCTGAGCTGCTTCGGGGAGACATCAGGCACGGAATCACCTTGGAAAGTCAGTAGTGTAGCTACACCAGGGCCTCATCACTCCACATGGGCTGTCGGCTTTGCTGAGTACAGCAGAAGTTAAGTGGGTACTGCAGAGAATGAGGTTTGAAGTTATTTTATCTATTAAATATCTCAGTTTATTGATACTGTTAAAGCGGTCTGTGTTACGGACATAGCAAAAAGTGAAGGAGAAGTGTTACTTATCACTGATGCGAGATAGCACTGCAACTCTGGATGGAATTCAGACAAGTGCCAGTATAACCTTAGAAGGAGAAAGAATGGAAACAAGTGAGATTTCCAAAGCAGCCATTGTTTTGCTTTTCTTTCCTAATGTTCCAGCTCCATGATGAGCAACTTCACTCTATTTAGTAACAACAATAAAGGGGTTTGAAAAGTATTTGCTTCATCTGGTGGCAGCTACAATACAGTAATGACAGTTTACAGGTTTATTTTAAAACAGGTGAGGCAGCAGAGCGGTTCCCAGGCCGCAGTCTCGGCCCTGCTTTCTCACCCTGCTCTGTGTAAACCTCGGGGGAATTTCCCACGCAAGGATGTCCTTTAACAGTTACATTAGCGTGGCAGCGCTCCGTGGGTCAGAGCATCCACTTAATCACAGCCAGGGCTTCTAACATCTTCCATTCACATTCAGACCATGACTTTCCACTGTTCCCTCAAAGATGGTCAACTCACATTCACCTGCAACATTTCAGCAGGTCACGGAAAACAGAGTAAACTAAATAAAGATCCCTAGTAAGAATGGCAACTGATAAAGAACCAGTCTGTTCACAGGCCCCTAATTAAACCCATCTTCTAGTGCATTAAGAGGGAGAAAATAATTCACAAAATAGACTAGATTTTTTCCAAAAGCATATAAATAATTTGTGAATCCAACTTGTAATGGAATGCAGGTGGGACTTGTACTATAAATGGCTTCAGCTCTAGAAAGCATGAACGTTCACTCAACATACCCTGTCCAGTAACCACAGAAAATTCCTCTTTAGGAAATACAAAATCCAGAAATGCTGCATTTTTTTGGCAGAGGATAATCCTAGCATGTTGAACTGCCTCGTCTTAAACACCACCCAGAAACACATGGTAAAAGTTTATGCTGTGCTAGCAACTTCTGTAAGATTTCCAACATTCTTGAAGTGCTCCTCTGTACTGCAGGAAAGCGAACAGCCCAGGTGAGGATGACCTGGGAAACGCAGCGGCACTGCACAAACGCTCACGAGAGAGTCAAAGGCAAGTTTTCAGATGTGTCATGCTCAACACGAAGGAAATATATTGAAACCTAGTGGGAACAATATTTTCCAACTAACTTCCAGAATGGCTTTTCAGCACTCGTGGGCACGCAGGTCCCGCGGCTCCGGGAGGCCCCTGCCCACCCAGCGCCCCCGGCTCGGGCGCGCTGCCCTGGCGCAGAATTCACAAAAGCTACAATGGAGAAAAGGTTCTTCTGGCAAGAGTAAAATATAAGCATTTCAAAACAAAAGATAACAACGACTGTATTTCCAAAAATGTCCAAGCTTCCATTTGCTTCCATCCTATATCTTGCTTTGGCTATCACTCAGGAAGGCTATTAGTATTTTAAAAAAGGGACATGTGCCAGGAGCTCCTTTTAACACAGTATTTTAAAGTTATTCCTGAGAGCTCATCCGATTAGCCCCAGCGAAGTCAGGATTTCACAGCAGGGTGTTAACACAGTTTTCCATTAAAGCAGATACGTACAAACAGAGGCGACCATTTAGCAGATGAATGATACAACTCAACTACAGCTGTAATTAAAGCTTATATTATGACTGACATTTTCCATCTGATTTTTTTTCAGCTGCAATAAATGCTGTAACATATTCATTAAGTTTCTTTTAGCAAAACCTATCCATAAAGCACCAGTGGTGTCACCTCCCCAGGCGCATCTTTATTTAATCACGCTGCTCTTCTCACTCCAGCAACTGAATTCCTTGAATTTAGCAAACAGGCCAGCCAGGTAAACTATTAAAGCTTCAGAACTTGTGGAATTTCGGAGCGCCTGCAGCTGTGATAACACATGGACGGAGCCCAAAGCAGAGAACAGCACACCGAGCTGCGCCTGCTCCTGAGCTCACCAGCACCAGAGGCGCATTACATGGTCCACTATCCGTCTTCCCCTCCTCATTGTTTTCTAAGCCTTCTGTGTGTCCCAGCTCAAACAAATGAGCTTCAGGTGCACTTATTTTATTAGAGCCTGATGCAGAAGACTAATTATTATTACACTGGAAAATCGGACTGTGCTTCTCCTCCACAAGGTGAGAAGGAAATGGAAAACAAAGTATCTCTTGTCAGTATCTTTAAAATAACCAAAGCTGGAAACTTCATCTTTCAAAAGCTATGAAAATCTTAACCAGACAGCAGCTGATTCCGATTTCCAATCTCTTCAAACGCTGCAACAGAAATGGTTAATTTTTAAATCCCAAACAAATTTGGATTATTCCCTCTAATCCCCATTAAATCACATGAAAGATAACGAAAAGCTATTTTGTTTTAATCATTATTAGCAAAACCAGCTGAGACATCTTATCCTTTAATCTCCACTTACTGAAATATTAAGATGACCATACTGGCACTGATTTCGCTACACCTGCCAAAAATGATGAATCTCCCCAGTTTTAAGTATGTTGGCAATAGGGAAGCTGTGGCCAATGTGACCATTATTACAGAAGGTTCCATGTCCATCTGAACACTAGCAGCAAGGTTTTGCCAGTGAGCACAAAGCCATCAGAAAACAACGACCAAACCCAACCCCAAGGCAGATCCCACCAGCACACATTCACATCTTGTCTCACACACACTTCAGATGGTCATCCCGTTCTCCTAGCTGATCTTATAGAAGATACAGGGTGTTAGCACTGGCAGAATCTCCAGCTCTAACAGTCAGCTTAACAAACCGATATCCATGTCACACGAAGTCCCACCTGTAACAGGAAAGGCACAATAACTTTTCTTTATCGCTACCATCCCATATCAAGTAAGATGATTAACCAAGGTGATTAACCAACGTTAAGCTACCCAAGATCCAGAAGGGTGTTCCAGTAGTGTTTCAGACCATATGGCCCATAGAACCTGGGAAAAGGTAGGAATAACTCTTTATATTCCTGTGAATTTTATTTTTGCTCAGCCATCTTTATCAGGGCAGAATATTCATTACACAGTAAAAGAAGATTCTTATCTGCAATCAAAAACTGATCATCAGGGCAACCATGTATGCTGAGAACAAAGACATTTTTGTCTCAGGTCTAAGAAGTGCAAGCGATGAATATTAGAGCAGTGAAGAACACGGCTAATGTCACACGGCGTATCGCACAGCCGGAACTGATCCTCCCAAACATGAAGTACCAGCTGTAAATGATGCATAAGCAAACAGAATATTTACCTAAAACTGTCAAGAAAACCTTGAATAAAATATAAGCTAGAAGAAAACGCTCTCTGAAGAAGTTATAAACTGTAAACAGAAACAGCTGAAATCTCACAACGTAAAAATAAATTTGTTGATGCTACATTTGAAATTTGAAAACGCACAGGGCAAGGTAAACTTGTGAAAACAGGCCAGGCAAACACACTGCACCGGGGTCCGGAGATGGTCAAGAGCACACGAACAGAGCTGCTCTAGATTAAGCCAAGCACACGGCACCGCCACACGAGGCACAGACGGGAGAGGCACAGCCCAGCGGTGCCGCTCTGCACAGCCAGGCGGAACGGTGTCCCATGTGCAGGATGCATCTTACATAGGAATTTACACAAAATAAATACTATGATTTCCAGTCCTCAGAAATGAAGAAAGGATGTCACAATTTCCACACAAAGAAATACATCTAAACAAGTAGATTTTTTAGATTTTCACACCCGGTGAGAAGGAAGCAAGAGCTGCCATGCACCCAAAGTAGGTTTTATCCCCTATAAAAGAACTGTCAGAATTCGCTCTTATTAATGTTTAGTTTTCTCTGTCCGCAAGACCTGCTTGGCAAGCGCAGACACATCATCACCAGCACCCGTGAAGAACAGAGACCTAAAGCAGTTAAGCTGTTTCTCCATGTCTGCACCGACAGCCTGTGGCAGCCCCAAAACAACACAACAGCATCTGCACAACTTTCTTGGGCAGGCGACTCCAGCTGCCAAGCTGGCGCTGCCAAGCGGGGCTGTGGCAGAGCCGGGCTCAGCACCTCCCCTCAGCGCCTACCACACGCTTACCCATCCCGCTGGAGTTACTCGGGCTTTGCTACACCAAGCACCCTTCATCATCACACGCAGCACTTCATGTTTGCTGTTAGCCGTTTCTTTCTGCATAGGAAAGGAACACATCTAACTGCTCAACAGACCAGAAGCCTTGTTTATTTTTAACATGGCATTCCCCGGGGTTATCTCAGTGAGGGAGAGAGAACAACACACTTGTGGACGGGGCTTGGTGCTGCAGCCAACTCTGCGTCCTCTCTTCCGCCTGAGTCACCCCCCGCCCCCCCAGGCTTCTCCACAGCTGGGCGCCCGATTGCTTTGGCTGGGAGTTGTACTTGCACAGTTGGTACCACCTGCTGTAAATTTTCCTATCCTTGTTATCTCTGCAGCAGCTCTTGGCCTTTCGAAAGCTTATTCAGTGAAGAAAGAAGGGACACTTTGTGCTTGATGTTTAAACTGCAAATTTGTTTTCCAGAAACTCTTCAGACTGGTAGTTTTGATTACATTTTAAGAACTCAGAGTGTGACACAATGAACTATCAACTCCTGCTGCTGTTATCATTTAAAGAAAGCCAAACTCTATGCCATTAAATGGGATGATCAGTGGTATAAATACACTGTAATGCCAAAGGCGGCAACGGAATGACTCTGCCTGCTGCTGACAGAGCTACTCTGAAGCTGTGTAAATAGGAGAATCTCCTTATACAGACAAAATCAAGCTGTAAGGCACACGGAACACTTGAGTATTTTTCTGTTCACCCCACTACTAACAAGAGTCAGCACTTTTAGGAACACGTGTTTGGGTACTGAGGATGCCATCAGTCGAGTAATGGGGAAGGTAACAGAGACAGTAGTTGCAGTGGTTACAGAAACCGCTGAATAGATACTCTGGTATTTAAATGAGATTTACTTAAACTCATGGTAGCGTCAAAACTTGACCATTCCACAGAACCAATGGATTTAACATCAAGTGCATTCGGATTTCTGTGGTCAGGAAATACGGGTATGGATCCAAACTAGTCTGGGAGGTGCTGATACACGTTATGGCTAAAAGAAAACCTGAATTTGAGCCCAGAGCCAAATTTTGCTACCCAAACTCACTGGTCAAATTTAAATGAGGTTCTACACTCACTGTGCTGTACAGGTAAACAGACTCTTTTACTGTTCTGTGGTCTCTTCTCAGGGTAGTCGTTGAACAACGAGAAGAAAGCTAATTATGTTTTGGGTACCTTCAACCCGGCAGAAAACCAGCAGGTTTGTGCTACCATGAGGAAGCTGACCACTTGTCTTCTGCCCCTTCCCCCTCCGCCCTGCCCAACACAGGAGCTGCATCCAAAGCACTGAGACGTGGAATGGGGGAGGAAAGTATTTTGAGGTTCCATGTCTTCTGCCTCCTCTCTGGGGAGTAACCAACATCAGGAGGTCGGACGTGTTCTCAGTTACGCATAAATATAAACCAGGACTTCATAATAAAATAACCTGGCATTTAACAGACAATACCTGATCTCCCCAAAAGATACAGAAAAATGTAGTGCTGCAGAACTGCATAAATGGCAAACAGGTAGGATGGGAAAAGCAAATCCATCAGGATCTTTTAAAACACAATTATGTGTTCAAAGATCAGCAAGCAGCAGTAGTCACGTATCCCTACAGCACAGTGCACACACAGTGCCTGCGTAACGTCTGCTTTCATGTCTTAGCAAAAATGGAAATACACACTTCAGAGAAAACACACATCATATGGTTTAATCCAGCCACGTGGCACCGAGATAAGTTTGAAAATCTATTTCTGCACTTTAAATTATAAAATCTTTGAAACTTTTTCTTGTTCTCTGCAAGAAAAGCATTTTTCTACCTCTCTCAGTTTTATGTGTATTTAGAGACGCCCCAGTTCAAAACATTTCCCTGCCTAAATCAGCGGCGTCTTTGAAACTTCTTAAGGAATTTAATAGGTCTGGAAACTCTTAGTAGGATACTAAATCCCCCTATAAATCCTTGGCAAATTCCCAGGCCGCCCATTCTCACAGGGATACATGGCCTAATTACAAATCCATTAAACACGGTGAGTTCAAGGGTCTGCTTAAGCCCTGAAATTATTTGATCCGCCTTACACTAATAGCTTCAGTGAAATAGAGAAGAGTAAAAAAGGACAAAGCCAACAGGAAAATAAAGTGAGAACAGGGTCAGCGAGTAGGCAAACCAAAAACATGAGACAAGCAAATGGGAGCTGAAAAAGATCCGCTTTGCCCTTTCACATTTGAAGGTAGAAAAACTCATGTAAACCCTGAGGAAAAACTGGTCATTTTCTCTCCCAGACGTGACCTGAGAAAGATGGTTTGGAACAGGACAACTCCCCCTGTTCACAGAGTCATTGGATGTTCTCCCTGTTTTCTGTAGGGGTTTTCCCCGTTTTCTATATATACAGTACTCGTGTTAGGCAAGCTTTGCGCTTTGTCGCTGGGGATTAAGAAAAGACCAAAAAGAGACATTCAAGTCATGGACTTTGTTCAAATTATCTCATTGTCCAGAGACACGGAGCCAGCTAATCTGTGACATTGAAACAGAACTTATTTTCCTTGCAGATTATTTGCTTATGTCATTTGGATGGCAAAAAGAAACTCCGATCTAGGGCGCAAGCGGCAAGAAAGAACAGCAAATGTGACTATTGATTTGCCCCGATGCCAGGAAAGGCATCGCTTACTGTTTGCTTAAGTTGTGGCTGATTGCTTTCCAGCGACCTAGACATTACTTATGAATACTTTAATCTGACATCCTACATTTAGACATTTCTTTCCTCTCATTTTTAATACCTTCCAGCCTTAATAATTTTCTTGATTGTAAGTGTACTCAACACTCAGAGCACACATGGCCTTCAGTGTTCAGCATGTCTGTTAGGCTTGCAGTATGTCAATGGCTCATTGTTTTAACAGAAAACGGCAATGAAAAGAATCATACCCTTCAGCAGGGCGCAACCTGATCAGCGGCTGTACCAGTCTTGACATTTTCCGACCCACCGAGAAAACACTCACTTTGGGATCTGTTCTTCAGGGAGCTTGTCCTCCTCATCTACCAACAACGTCCTGCGGCCAGCGCACAACACAGGCGTGCAGCATTTCGGCAGAACGCTATCTTGTACATAACTCCCACACAGCACTGCAGTGCCCTACTGTTTGTATCCAGTTAATTATTTGTTTGCTGTTGTGGACAATAATTCAAAGCGGTGTTGGACAGGATCCTTAGATTTGAGCATGTGAGGTAAAGACACAGAAGACAGAAATATAAATACAAAAAAAACCTCACTTCAACCCACTGAAATAATAAATATTTTTTCTCTTGGTTCTTTGCTTTACTTTTAATTTGCACACTATGGGAGGAGATAGTGTATCACTGACTAATTATTGATGGCATTCTTCACAAGCCTCTAGAGAAAGCAACAAGGGTCGTGTTATCTCAAAGGTTCTGTGGCTCTATGGACGCACCAACAGCCGCTCTCCTAACACGTGCAGGTAACCAGCACACTGGAAGCAAAGCGGACCTTGAAGAGGCAACTCACATGAGAGCTCTGAGCGCGGGCTGGCACCCTCGGTTCTCAAGGGGCGGCCACACCGCGCGGCACAGGCGCCACCAGCGTGCCAGGCACGCTCTGCTCAGGCACCACGGTACAGGAGCTCACCTAAGATTTTACACAGCATTGCTTCAATTTCTAACAAGTGTAGGACTAGTTATTGCCCGGTCACTTCTGGCCACTCTCAGAATCTGTCCTGTGACTCTGAAGATTCAGATCCAGGGCTCGGTGGCACTTAACACGTCAGGGGACAGTTGAGAGCTGCTCGACTTCTGTCAGCTCTTTGTACATTCCGCTCCTAGGCCTCTGGGTGCTCTTTAATGGAATGGACCACCGCAGAGACCCTCTTTTTTCCACAGAAGGTGGGCAAAACATGACATTTTGGTTAATGTCATGACCTCCAGAAAACATCTCACTTCTATCTTAAATTTCTGAACTATTAATACTAAGAATTGACATGTACAATGCCTGGTTATTGCGTTACCATACGATACCTATTGAGCTCTTACTCACCTGACAGAGAAGTCAGCTCAGGGAACGAGGGATGAGCCGCACGGGGGTGACAGGAGCAGGGACCGTCCTCGGGCGGGGCCCAAGTCACCACACCGACAACAATTACAACAATTAATTACAACAATGGCCGCGTTCCTGAGGGCGCGGGGCTCCCGGTCCCCGCCCCGGCCGCGTGAAGCCGCCTCAGCGCCCGACGAGCGCCCCCTGACGGCCGCGCCGCGTCCGCCGCCTCTTCCAGAAGGTTCCAGGCGGGCTGAGGCGGCGGCGGCTCCTCGTTCTCGCCGAACACGCAGCCGGGCAGCACAGCGACCCGGCTCCTCTCCCCCGGGGCGGGCCGCGGTGCGGGACCGGGCCATGTGGCACCACGGCGGGTGAGTGCGGGCACCGGCCGCCGGAGGCGCGGCAGCAGCTCCCGGGGGCACGGCGCCCAGGGGCCAACAGCTGCTCGGCACACGCTGCGCGGGTGGCTCCTCGATGTGCGCGTCTGCAGTAGTTTCTGCTCCAGTTGTTGCTGGAGTGAAGGCCTCTCTGTGCTTGTGCTCGTTTTTGGTTTTGCAGCGCTGTGGTTTTAAAGGTGACCAGAAAAGCGTGACTAAGCCTTGCACAGTCGTACGCACTGTGCAGGAAACCTTGTCGTTAATTCATCTGAGTTCTGTCTCTTACCTTTTGCTTCTGTGTTTATATTGTTACCAACCTCTATGCTCTCTGCGTGTTTCATATGCAGTTCTACCTCACTTCAGTTTTTGCATATTTCTTCCACAAAACCCACCCGCTGTTTTCCCAGTAATGCTCACAAATGCGATTGCCAGGATGGCTGCAGAGAAATTCAGGGCTCCCCAAAGTCTGTTAGGCTGTGCTAACGGAAGCTTGGTGTGTGGCTTTTAGGCGAGCTCAAAAACAGACCAAAAAAAACCCGTAGCTTTTCAGCCAAGCATTTTATCACGCTTGCAAACACCTGCGAATCAGTCACACTGCAAAGCCTGTCGACTCACAAAGACAAAGCTCTGCAACACAATACAATTAGACCTGAATAATTTAGGCACTGAAGCAAATATGTTGAGAGCAAGTCTGTTTACTTTCCTGAATGAGAAATTACCCAGCCCTGGATCCATTACAAACCTACCAAGAAAGAAACCACAAGTGAGTAAACAGCGTGTTAGACTTTAGCATCTGAACTCCTCAGTGCAACTGCGCTGAGCACGCAGGGGCCGCGCGGGGAAGGCGCATCGCCCGTGTTCGCTGTGACACAGGGCTCCAGGGGACAGGAGACCAGCTGCGGTAGGATGGGCAGAGCCACACAGGCAGCATCAATGGTGACTGCTGTTTCTTGAACGCTGACTTTGTTACTTGGGAAAACTGAGCTTTCCCAAAAGGAAATACAACAAGTATCATCAGCATTGTTTCACAGTAATATAAGTGAGTCTTAATTTCCTAAATGCCATCCAGAGGTCATGTTGAGAATAAGGTCTTACTGTTGTCAGTTTGGACCAACTGGAGAAAACAATATTGAATGGGTTATTGGCTTTTCTTCACTTGATAAAGAATTCAAGCGGAGCTGCTGTGACGCAGTTTGTTTTCCTGAAGGCTGGACAGTGCATCCATTTTTGTATGTTGCTCTCAACTACCTGTGGCCACAGTTTTTGGGAAGCGCGCTTCCCTAGCCACTGCTTCTTAAGAGAGAGTACTACCGTCTCCTCTCAACTTAGTACTGAGCAGAAACCTCTGTTTTCAAGGACACTGATGACACTGTGCTTTCCTTAACTCCTCCTTTCATGATCTAACTCCCAGATCATATGCTGAGTTTCCCTTGGTTCTGCACATTTGCCCTGTGTTTGCTGTATCTGGTGTCTAGCAGCAGTCCAGAGCGGTGTCACAGCAGTGCCTCATCCCATTCAACTTACCCCTCAAGGACCAACCTGTGCACTCTTCATCATCTCTTTCTCACTGAAGGCAATAGGATTACTTGAGTGTAAGACAACTCAGGAAGGTTATGAGGACAAACTATTCTCATCTCTAAATGTGAAGGTTTCATTATTTTTTCAGTTCTGGGGTGAACTTTCTGTTACCAGCTTGCTTTTTGTTTCTTTGGCTTTGTGAAATTACAGTACTAGGAAGATGAAACTGAGTAAGAGGAAAGCAAATACTGAACATTTGACAGGAACCAGTACAAGCTGTAATCTGCTTTTTGGTTCATCTTGGCACTGGCTGTACACCTTAGCAATGTGTAAGGAATTTCAACTAATAGAATGACGCTATACATGTCTTATTATCCCTTAAATTACAGGGGATAAAAATGACCAAATAGACTATTGATCTCAGCTAGGAATTTGTAGAAGTTGTTCATATGTGGAGCTTGAAGGTCAGTTAAAGATGGAGCTTCACGTGTGTCACTCACTGCAAGTCTCTGTTCAGCGGTGGCAGGGTGGGTGGCAGGGGGACAGGGGACGTTTGGGCTACAGCACAGGCCTAATACAGCGCCTAGTCTCCTGCTGCAAACCTTGCTGCTCCGGTCGCCCACGGGAGCATCAGCAATAGGTCTTTGCCTGTTCTCGGGCACGGCCTCACACTGGTGAGTGGATGGGAGATTCTCCAAGTAGGGTCCAAACAGGAATCTCGGCGCTTGACTCACGGATCACACCTCTTGTAGCCTGCGGATATACAAATGTCTAATCCCTCTTTCCAAGCACAAGGTTCTCCAAGGGTGGAAATTCTCACGCTGCCTGTCAGACATGTTAGTCATCTTTGGACTATTTACAGTTTTCCAGATGAGTTTCTCCCTTTTCTCTCTCTGTGTGGCAAATTAGGCAGTTACGCCTTTTTTGATTCACCTAGAATTTTTGAAACAAGTCCTTTTTTGCCACTTCAGTTCAGCTTTTCAAGCTCTGTTGTGGTCAAAGCTTTACAATAGGCATCTAGTTACAAAATCACACATTTTTAACAGTTCCTCTGTTCTCATGCTGCTTGATGGGCTGGTTTGCATTAGGTGTCTTTAAGGCAGCAGTAACATCAGGCCTGACCTGCCAGAGCGGTTGGCTTGTTCTAGTAACCAGAGTGGAACTCTGCAAGAACTAATGCAGGAGAGATTGACAGTGAGATACTTACATTAATTTGAACACTGATTCTGGAAAAGATACAATCAGCATTTTCCCCACTCTTGCCTGTAAGAAAATACAGTATTTTTGTTCTCTAGACTTCTTGAAATATTTTTCCTGCATAGTTTTGGCACTTGTGTTGCCTTTTCTGTGAACAAAACCTTATTTGTTCTTGTTTCTTCTTTAGATGTTCATTTTGCAAAAATGCTTCGTTTTTGCAGCTAATGCTCAGTTAGTACCTTTTCGGCCTCCTCTCTCTGTTGTGTCTGCCCTGCGGACCATTTGCTGTGCGGTTCCATAGAGAAGGCAGTACTCAGTTTGCACCCTCCTTGGAGAGGAGGAAGGTTGCCCCTCTGGGGCAGCAGAGATTTGAGCGGCTGTAGCTGGTAATAAAAGATTTCAGAAATTTCAGCTGCCATTTCTGTCTCAGAGGTAATAAAGGTGCTCTCAGGAAGGCAGCATAACTGAGCGTTATATCTGGTTTGAGGAAAGGAATGACAGTAACTCCTTGATGCTTCTGATGTCTGCCGATTTATTAGTAAAAACGAAACTTAATAAAAATGAAATTTAGGAAGAATGAAACAAATATCTTTTGATACTTGGCTGGGGGCAGGTTCTATGAGAGAGCTCGGAGCTGCCTCGCCATGCAAGAAACTGTCTCCCTCCTGAGAAGAAATCACTCAGTCAATGAGGATATAAGATCTTGCAGAGGGTGTGTGACTGCATTAATTTGACAAAGGCAATGAGTCTGCATGGAAACGGGCAGCAAGCATTGCAGACATGCAGCCGCTAACCTTCCCCGTGCATCATCCCTTTCCTTCTCTTGAACGGACTGGAAAGAAATGAGAAGCCGGCGGGGAAGGAAGGAGCAGGCTGCTCTGCGCTCCCGCTCGGCTCTCGCCTCTCCTTCCCCCGGCAGCGCGGCGGGCACAGGCGGCCGGGGAGCGCCGGTCCCGGCTCGGGGATGGGGCAGCTCCATCGGACATAGCGCTCGTCGCCCCGCCTGACTGCGGGCGGCAGCTCCTGCCCTCCCCGCTACCTAAGCGCTCGGGGAAGCTCTGCGAGGTGAAGAGCGTGGTTTGTCGGGGCGGGGGGGCTTGTTTGTTTGTTTCCTGCCCCATCACATTTTTATGATCGCGAAGAGGAAGAAGCCTTCAGGTCACCCGGAGAACTGCTCGGCCGGCAGCCCGCAGACAAGGGCCCCTTTGATTGCCAGCAGCTTCGCTGTGCGGCGGCGAGCAGCGGGGAGCGCCCCGGGCTTTGATGTCCCGGCGATGCCGGCGCCCCGTGTCCCCGCCGCTGGCCGCGGGCGGGCCGGGCGCTGAGCCCCGCCGGCCGCCCGGCGCCCCGCCAGCCTAGCCAGCCCAGCCAGCCCGGCCTGCGCCGCCTTCCCCCGGGACCCGCGGGCGCTGCCCCCCGCCTCGGGGCGCCCCGCGCCGCCTCCGCCCGGCGCTGCTCGGGGATGTGTGTGGCGGCCCCGGGACCGGACCTCTCCGAGCGCCGGCCGGTGAGTACGGGGACAGGGGCCGGCAGGAGCGGGGCGGGACGGACGGGTCTCACGCGGCTTCCCTGCCCCGGTATTCCCGAGGGCATTTCTGACCGTCCCTAAGTTCGGAGCCTCCCCAGCGTGCGCGCTGCGGGCACCGGGAGTTGTGCCGTCGGGGCGGGCAGGGCTGCGGATCCAGCCTCCTGGAGCAGCGCCCCGGGCAGCCCGGCCGGCACGGCGGGACCGAGCCGCCCGGCGGGGCCGCACAGCCCGCACAGCCCCGCGGCGGCAGCGGCCCCTCCCTCCCGCCCGCCCGCCGCGCCACCCAGCGGCGCCACCGCCCGCGCCCGGGGGGGCCAGGGCAGCGGGGCTGGGAACCCCTCGCAGGCGGGCGGCGGGGAAGCTGCCGGGGCGGCCGTGCTGGCTGCGGGATACCCCGTGGCCTCCTCACCCGTTGCGTCTTTTACCCTGCCCGGAGTAGCCCGTCTGCGCGGGGCGCGCTACGCAAGTGATTAAAAATACACCACAACATACTCTTGAGATGCGCTACGTTTTCTGTAGAGACTACGCCGAGAACCAAGTAAGCCACAACGCGATTTTTACCATACACATCCCGAACAGAAAAGCTAATGCATTAACTCCCTGTGCCACCTAGAGCAGGATCAAAATAATTTCAGCTGTCTGTTGTACCTACGCTTCAGTAGGCAGAGGGGATCACAGAAGCACTAAGAGAAATGTAAGGAAACCGTAATACCTAGGCTTATATCTGTTTAAATTCTTCTCATACTTTTGCTGTGCTTGCAATTAGCACATAAAGAAGCTTTTACCTGGTGTTTGTTAATGCAGACGGGATAAGTTCTCTAAATAACTAGAAGTAAAAATGAGTCAGTGCGATGCCTTTAAACACGAGGAGCACTCCTGCGGAACAGAAAGATCTTGGAGGAACTTAGCTGACTGTAAGAACATATTTGCACATGAAAGGTGCGGTGTTTCTTGCTGATCTAATCAACTGTTTTCAGTGCTCTGAAGACACCATCAGTCAGAACATGAGCATCATTTCTTACATTAGGCTCCAAGTATTCAGAGGATTCTGGGGCCTGGTCAGCAGTCAATATAAATAACATGTTTTGCTGTTTAATATGACCAAAAGTGAGAAGGATAAAATGGTTAATCCACTTTTCTACCATTTGTTAGTGCAGGGCAGTTTCTACATAGTTCACTCTTTTACATGGTTCTGTGGGATTTCATTCCTGTGGCTCAGAAACCACTTGCTGATTTGACCGAAAACCTACTCTTCAGAGAAAAAGAGCAGCTCATGAGACAAAAGAAAGCGGTTGTGACGGCTCCTGTGGGCTTGGAAAGCCAGAGGCTGGGCAGACCTCTCAGGACCCAGCACCGCCAGTCACTTTGTGCATCCTGATGTCCAGGGAGGAGCGACAAAAGGAGAGGCAAGACACTGAAACACATGTTCTGTCATTCCTTTAGAGAGACAGTGTTAGTGTGAGTGTCCAAGGATCCACTGAGACACATGGAAGGCAGGATCTGTTGACTCAGGTCCATAATACCCAGTTATTTGACACCTTTATTCTACGAATAACCGTCCACACTTAGTGACACGTTTTTGCAGCACTCGGGGTGAGGTGGGCACCCCAGAGAGGAAGAGATGCTGGAAACTGAGGAACACACATCAGCAGGAACAGAACGTCCAGAGGAGAAGCAAAGACTGGCTGTCTGAAAGACTACAGCAGCCTAGGAGACAAAGATTAATACAAGCCTACAGAACGGTTAAACCAGCTTGAAATACCCGAGTTCAAGTCTTAGACTTGAATGGATGCAGAAGCAGAAGGGTTCCCCTGTTGCTGTTACACGGACATAGAGAGCAGGGAGAAGGGTGTGATGAATACAAGGAGCTGGATGCCCTGACCTGCAACCCGGGCTGACCTTGTGAGGGGCCTGGAGAGTGGAGGTGTTGAGTTTTCATTGTGAAATGCTGAGAAATACATTGCTCTATGTATAGGAATTTTAATCTGTCAGCAGATCAAAGTCTGGCCCTCAGTAAGTGGGAGGAGATGGAGGAAGAGCAAAGAGCTGCAGAACAGCAGTACTGCAAAAGGTGGCCGAGTTACCTCTAAAGAGCGACAGAAATAGTCTCCAATGTGTACACATCCCGTGAGTGATGGGAGCTCATCCGCGCTCGCACCGTTGGGCATGTGTGTGGTAGTCAGTGCTGGTTTAGTGTTCTCACCTCCAAAGAGAGGGCGGCTGCGCTTGGTTCGGATCGCCGGGAGGTTCAGTCTCCGGTGTGAATGTGCTGGGCTCCCAGCAGAGCCTCACTGGGATTTTGTATTTTTAGAGACAGCTGTAAAGCTCTACTCAAGAACTGCTTACATAATATTATAAGAAATGACAGCAAAGCACAATGGCACATTTTGACCTTTGGCATTAGATAAGCAATTGGCAGATTAAGTTAATTTTTATTCAAGCAGAGAGACTTGCTTTTTGCGGGCTTGCAAACTCCTGTACCATCATACAAGGTTAAACCACAAGGGTACGTTTGAAACATAGGTCTGGATTTGTTTGCCTGCCTTTTCTATTTGGTGGCCTGTTCACGGAAGGAAGACCACTCTTCTCCGTAGATGACAAGTAGTGCATGGTATGTACTTGTGTGTGAGTGAGAAGGACAGAATATTTAATGCAATGACTGACGTTCCAGTAATGTTACAAATAATGCGAAAACTCACCCAGAAAACATCTTTGCTATTGTGCAGCTGAGGAGCCAGTTCCAAGACCTGTGGCTCAGCGTCAGTCCTCCAGTGACTTTTCCCTTTTCCTTTTCAGACGCTGGGTTATGGGCAAGTCAGAAAGCCAGATGGATATAACTGAAATGAATACTCCAAAACCAAAGAAAAAGCTGCGGTGGAGTGGCCTGGAAATCGGGCTGGCCGTGGTAGTGATCCTGCTGGCGATTGTAGCCATCACCATGATAGTCCTGTACGCAACCTACGACGGTGAGTACACGGAAACTGTCTTTGAACGTCCACATGCATAGGAGTATAAAAGTTTTCTAAGAAATGATGAAAAAATGCTTAAATAAATAGAGTGTTGTTATGTAGTAACAAAAAAAATGTAAGTCGCACTGTATTAAAATGTTGTATTAGAAAAGACTGTGCTGCATGCTGTGTATAGCTGCACTACATCAAACATCAGGAAAATGACATCAGCTCAGAATTATTTGCCCAATAACACAAAATTATACCTGACCCACTGTATAAAATATGATTAATAGCTACATCATAGCCATATTTCACATGTATGTCACTGGACAGTATGACACGATGATCTGAAAGGTAAAGCTGCATCTACACCTACTGCTGCTGACACTGACACAAAAGGGCTTTTTTCCAGCAAGGACTCCATACGGTCGCTGTGGTGAACACAAGCCATCTGCGTGTTCTGACCGAGCAGTACTTGTGTTTGTAATTACCGCCTCGGGAAGCAAAAACCTACAAAACCAACCCTGCTGCAGAAACCCCAACTACGGGGCTCCTTCTATTCCCTGGATATGGAGCAAATCCCTGGTTTTTCTTTTTACCGGCTGCTGCAGCAAAACCTCATAGTGAGTGAGTGTAGTTACACTGGGAGGTCTGTGATTCAGCAGCCATATTCACAGACTGGAAAGTAATTCAGTTGAGGGGTAAATACCCTGATAATTTCTGGAAAAGATAACACAGGCTAAAATTTCCATTTGGGGTCAAAATAGAATGTTTCCTTACATTGGAAATTAAATGCTTTGTTTCATTTTTAAGTACTTAATTATTCTGATTAAACTTTTTATTATAGTCCAGTTCAATTAGGGAATGGAAAATGCTATTCTGAAGTGAATAATAAAAATGTTTTATTTCTGAAGTCTCAAAAGGAAGCATTTCCACATTCCTGAACCTTGTATTTGGTTGAGGAGACTTCAGAGTGAGTGTCCCAGAGTTCTCAGTTCTCCAAGACTTTTTTGTCATTGGAGGGTACTGTGAAATTCCAACTGACTCTGCAAATGTCTTCAGTCCACGTGCTATTTTTCTCTTACATTTCTTCTTTGTTATACAATAATATTTTGCTCAGCTCTAATTGATGGAATGTTTTACTCTACAAAAATTCCACACGAGTCATTAGCACTGAATGACCCTACAGGGATGAAGAAAACCAAATTTCAATTTAGAGCCTGATCCTATAAATATTCACTGAGTGTAAAGTGTCCATGTTATCTACTGCCATTAAATGCAGTTCTAAAGTGACTTCAAATGAAAATATTTACAGTAGGTTTTGTTATACTGACATTCATTAAGGAATTAAGAATATGATTGTATCCTCTTTCAGACGGGGTTTGCAAGACATCAGACTGCATAAAATCAGGTAAGAATGAAAATACCTAGCTTTCAAATTAACTTGTATATTTTTACGCAGTTACCCCATGTAATGCTCCCATCTAACTGCGCACAAGTACAGCACATTGAGGCACAGGATCTGCAAACCAAAATAATGTTCTTAGCATATTTCTTCTATAAATGTAAAATCTGTGCTGTAGTGTTGTCAGATGTCACAAAGTCATCAGGGTCTGGCTACTCTAAGGCTCAGACTGTCCTGTCAGAGAACGCCTCCAGCTTCAGAAGCGCTTCAAGTCAGTCACAGGTGGCTCTTCCCACACCCACCTCCTCGTCACAACTGGAGCAGAAACGGTGTCTCTGAAGAGGGTGCATTAAATGAAGTCTTGATCGTTGGTAGCCATTCAAGATGCGCTGCTACTGACTGAGGAGATGCAACGTTAACCTGCATGTCCACAACAAATCCCAGATTCTGTAGTCTGACAGGTTAACTTCATCCCTCGGTAACAACTGCATGGAGAACTCTTAGTTTATGTCCTGGTCTGAACTCTACTACAAAGCTACTACAATGCATGGGAGCAAGGCTGAGTTGCACACCACTTACTCCGGTGTAGGTAGCGGGTGGTTTCCCCTGCTCTCCTTACTCTCATCTATAGCTCCCTGTGCTGTTTTCTCCTTCAGATCAGTTAATGCTGCTTTCCCTCTTTGACTGCTCTGCTCCCCAGTGTCCCCAATGTCCCCATTCTCTAACTCCCTGCAGCGCACCCCCCTGCTTACACACAGGGCAGACACCAGTAACCGCTTAGCAAGGTTTGTGAAATCCATTCCAGTGCAGCACACGAAGATACCATGTATTAATAATTTGTGCATTTAAGCAGTTTTTTAACAAATTGACATACTCCGCTAATTTTCCTGAGCTTGGGCAGCACAGACTGATGGAAATAGGGAATTCCAACCTCATACCAGTTTCACTTCTATCCTCCCCGAGTCACTGGTTACTATTTCAGCAGATATTACTTTATTTGTAAGCTATTAAAGGAACAACTGGCGATCAGGAGTACTACAGTAACAATAATTAAAAGCAACTGAGATAAGGTTTTATATTCTTCAGTGACAATTAGAAAATGGAATAAACAAGAAAGAATAGGAACAAGCCCAAACACTGGCTCTTCAAAGCAATCCTGAGGACTAATGAAAAGGATAAAAACCCATATAACACATGGTATATGTATGAATGAACCTGTATTAGAATTAAAATAACAAAATATCCATCAGTGTCACACTTATTATTTCCAGAGCGAAAAGGTCTCAGCGTGTACAGCCATAAAGCTGCTTTGGGCACAAGTTTCAGCTTATAAATAACTTAAAGCGTGTTTAGGATTCTGTCCAGCCTAATTGGTCCCACTGACTTTGCAGGGGCGGTTCGTGTGTCACTGTGCTAATGGGGCTGCTTGGTACCAAAGTCGCATTTCAATGATTTTAATATATCTGTGGTGTCAGCCAAATAACGAAGGGTTATCTTGGGGTTCAGATGTGCGAATTACGCTCTTGAGGAGAATACTCAATACATGGATTTTGCATGAAGCCCCAAGTGGAAGACAAGTGTTCTCGTCTATTGCATTGACAGTATTTAAATTCAAGTTTTGGTAAAAGCTGGTTAGTTGATATTGGCTAACCTGCACTCTCCAGCAGAAATGCTCGGGTAGATGAGAACTTTTTCTGTGACAACAGTAGGCAAGGAAGATTAAACATGTGCTGGCTACAAACAGAGCAGCCCGGTTCCACTGTTACAGCACGGTTTGCTATTACACAGGCTGTTAATAATTTCTCAGATTTATGCAAGATGTAGGTTTCTTGGTTTTTTTTGCAAACGTGACAGGACAGTGCATAAGCAGCGTGTTCTCTCGGTGTCAGAGGATCTCTCTGTCCTACCGTGACTGTCCTTCTTGCTGGACTAACACAGGCCACATCAGCCCCGGGACAGGGCTGCCCTGCAGACGCTGCTCCAGCCCAGCACAGCGGTTCATGAGCATGCCCTCAAAACAGAAATTGTCAGTAATAACGAGCAAACAGGTGGAGCTAGGACAGCAATAAAGTGCAACCATTGAAAGCAGAGCCCTTCCCCTCAGTGCAACAGGGCAAACTGGACAGAAACAAGCGCCAGAGGCTACACAGCCACAGGACAGTGGGGCTGGAGACCATACAGCCCAGCTGCTCAGGATCTCGTCTGGTCAGGTTTTGGTTATTTCCCAGATGGAGATTTTGCAGTTTCCCTGGCAGCCCATTCCCGTGCTTGATCACCCTTACAGACACCCCTCAGGAAACGTATAAGTCTAGGAGTTATGGGCAGTTAAGGAACAGTAAATAGTAATTCACTGTTCACTGACTGGTACTTTGGTCTAGAACATTCAAGCAGGCTTGAGCCTAGTCTGAACTAAATATATTTATTACCTCCCTCTTCAGAGCAAACAAATATATTAATTTCTTGTCTGTAAAGATTCTTTATGCCTTGATTTGCCTCATGTTACAGCCGCCCGAATCCTTGAGAACATGGACACCAGTGCAGAGCCCTGCAACGATTTTTACCAATATGCCTGTGGAGGATGGCTTAAGAGGAACGTCATTCCAGAAACCAGCTCCCGTTATAGTAACTTTGACATTTTAAGAGACGAACTAGAAGTTGTTTTAAAAGGTCAGTGGGATTTATGTTTGTGGACTATATAAAGTTTCTTCTTTGGCTTACATGTTACCCTAATAAGATGTGGTTGTCTAGCGAGGCTTAAAATACAACCAAATATTTCAGGTTTTTATGTTCAGTTCAGGACAAACCTACCACAGACTTTGCTTGGAGAATGCTGTGGAGTTCCGCTGTTGTGCCTGAGCAGTGGAGCTGACCAGAGCTGGCCTCTGTGGCTCCCGGACCGCGCACTCCGACATCTGAACTCCATGCGCTGCCCCAGGCAGCCCAGCCAGGTGAAGGAGAGGTGCCCGCGTCCAGCTCAGCTGCAGGGCTGGGAGCTGCTCTCCGGCACGTCTGGAATCCGCCAGCGCAGTCCCGAAGAACAGGCAGCCAGCTTTCTCACTAGTCACATCATCAACTTACAAGCATTCCTTTTTCCACAAAATGCAACAGAATCAAATTGTTCATATTCCCATCTTTCAGATGAAAATAACAGACAAGGAAGCCAGTTTATACCCGTGCAACATTCTCCAAGCCACTCTCTCCAGACTGAACATCATAATTGTAAAGTGATTGTAAAGTAGTAATTGCAATAGCTCCGAGAGGGTGGGCAAGGGGCTGAGCTGGACGGCTGCTCCTGAGCCAAGAGGCATCAGCTGCACCAGTGGAGGCGCCAGATGAGGCTTCTTAAGGCTCTTTCTTACAGTTTAGCTGTTTTCCAGCACTCTGAAGCACAGCCCAAGCAGAGCCTGGGCACTACAGCCTCACCCCGGCTGCAGCACGGAGATGGGCTCCTTCAGGATCTTCCCAATAAAGAGCAGATATTCAGAGCTCTTTGCCGTTTGTGTGTTTCAGATGTCCTTGCCACACCAAGCAGCAATGATATATCAGCAGTGCAGAAGGCAAAAACTCTCTACAGATCCTGCATAAATGAAAGTAAGTGCCTCCTGACTTTACTGCATGTAGGATATATACATATCATCCAAACACTCCCATCTTCACAGTCAGCTATACCTACATCCTCCTACCTTCTCTGCACAAGTTTTCAGAAATTCTTTGTGAAAATTCAAATGCATCCATTCTATAGACTCAAATATGAATGTCAATAATAAAATCAGTATTTTATCTCCTGTTTTACTAGCTTTGATATTTTAGGTGAGATTACATTACTCTTCAGTTACCAGTTTGCTATAGATATTTAAATTCAAATCCTTTCAGTTAAGTGTGAGTTAACTTCTTCGGTAGAAATTATCAGGGATGAGGTGAGAAATAACTGGCCAACCAGGCTCTGGAAACACAGGGAGATCATTTATTTCAGGCATTTGAGCTGGATGTTGCCGCTAGAAGGTGAAGAAGCAAAACAATTAGCAGTGCTTCCTGAATCATGCTTTCATAGTGTCTGTAATGTTAGTAATACTTCTCAAAACTATTATTTCAAGCTATCTGCAGAATGAAAATAAAATAGTTCTTTGGTGTCATGGTCCCAAGGATTTGCACGTGCTGTTTGCAGGCAAGACTGAAATGGTTTTTAAATGACACGTCAGAGCATAGTTGTTCGTCAGAACATATTCCTATTGTGGTGATGGTAAAGACATATTTCTCAGCTTCATTATTCTGAGTTCATAACAGTATATAAGATTTGTGTGTTTTCCAACGTCATGGTAACTCATTTCATTCTTTCCAAAGCCACCATTGATAGCAGAGGGGGGAAGCCTTTGATCAGTTTATTGCCAGATGTATCTGACTGGCCTGTAGCGACAACAAACTGGGAATCTTCCTATGGTAAGATCATCTCTGTTTATTTCCTTTTCTACATTATTTCTAAGTTACTCTACTTTTCATTGCCTACCAGAGCAGAGGCTGAGTGTACCTTTCCTTTGCTCAGGTGCTGCTTGGACAGCCGAGACAGCTATTGCACAGCTCAACTCCAGATACGGAAAAAAGGTCCTTATTAATTTTTTTGTTGGCACGGATGACAAGAATTCCACAGCACATATCATCCATGTAAGTCTCCTGGGTGGCGTTACCTTGTCTATCATAAAAGTGCAGCAAAATAACTAGAAGCATAAAGGTTAACCAGGAGAAGCATTAGTGATTAGAATTTTACTGGAGTGAGCCGCTGATGAATGTGTCAATCTATGTAGTTGTCAAACTATCAGTGTCACAGTGCCCTGCCTGTCCTCGGAGTGAACATCTTTATTCTGTGCACTCATGCGCTTATTCTCAGTGAGGTGAGAATAACACAGATATATATAGACATACAGACGCACGTTATGTGTACACTGAAGACAGACATGATCTGCTTAGACGTGCATGCAAGCAAATAAGGAAACATGATTTCCTTACTGTGCCGTTCACGCATAAATCCCTGTCCCTGAGAAGCAGGGCTGCCAGGCTGCGTTGTGCAAGGCGCTAACGGGGCTGCCGTCAGCTGGCACTGACATCAAAGGGGCTGAGCGGTCTGTTGGGTACCCTGTCTGTAACGTAAGGCGATCCCTGCAGATGGAAAATCCCGAGGAAGGCAGTATTACGTATGGGGAATCTTCACCGGGTACTCCTGACACAACAGTTACAAGAGCAAAGGTCTAACCTTTCTTGTCAGTGGGTAAATAGATCCTTGACCTTTGCATGTATGAATTTCAAAGATGCAGTAACTGCCTCGTCTTCAGAGTGGTTTGTCTTCTGCACATCCACAGTTTTCACACTGGTTATGTGTAACACGCATTGTTCAGCAACAGAAAAAAAAAAAGACTGAAAAGATGGACAAAAAGTATAAGGAAAGTGAAAAGAATTAAAGGAAGGCAACAGGATGAGAGAGAAACTCCCCTTTGGCCAGAATATGATTTAGCAAGAGCGAAGCATCAGCAACCTGTAACAGACTGAAGAACAGTACAGTGCTATGGCATTTTGTCCCTAAACACGTCTTAATTTTTATTTGCATGTATAGATTGACCAGCCTGGGCTTGGCCTGCCTTCTCGTGACTACTATGAATGCACGGGTGCATACAAAGAGGTAAGGTGAGGCTAACGGATCTCTGACTGCACTTTCCAAGTTCCAGCCTATATTTTTAAGGCTGGCATATCCCCAAGAGCGGGGAGAGGCAAAAAGCACGATCAGTCCTTCCCCAAAGAGATTCTGGTACTGTCCCTGGGAAACACCATCAGGAGAATGGGCAAACAATGACGAGCATTTAAACGAGGTTGATCTGAAGGTGAGAACAGCAGGGCAGAAGAGGAACAGCTACTTCACTTCTTAGGGCCTCTGGGAAGGAAATAAACATGAAAATTCAGCTTTGTCCCACAGCTTGTGCCAAGCATCACAGCTGAATGCAGAGGTACCTTGTCACTGCCCAGGTGTCCTGCGACAGACTGCGAGTGCTCACCTGTGATCGCCCCTCTGTCCCTACACAAAGGACGGCACTTCCAACTGTGAGCGACTGGCAGGTGCCAGGGAGCCCAGGTGGACTCGTGATACCACTAACAGGCTTGGAAAGAAAACCAAGAGCCGTTCAGAACCAGAGCAGGAAAGATCTGGAAAGATCACAGTCCCCTAAGTCAACTGCTTAATAAAAATGCAGCAGCTAAAGTGTGTGATAGCATAGAAATTGCTTCAGATACCTTAACTCTCATATGGTCTTCTTTAATTCATGTTATTCACACTCATTTTCATTAACCTGTTAGCACTAACACTGCTAAGTCCTTGATGCTGACGTATATACATATTTGGTGAAGTCACGTAGCTGAAACTGCTACCACAGTAACCTTTAATTAGCCAGTTTTCTTCTGTGTCATTAAATGCAGAAGCAATGAGAAAGTATTCAAAACACTTTGGGTTTGTAGGTATTTTGCTGACATGCTAGCAGTTAATACCCTAATCCTGATTACACTGAATTACAGATCATATACCAGGAAAGACAATTATTAACATATTAACTGCTCAGTTACATTATTATCATGTGCTATGACCATTGCCGTTTTAATCTCTGACCTACCTGAAGTATCGCACTATGTTCTACTGCTAGAAAGTAGAGGACGAAGTATTTAAAAAACCCAGAGATTATCACTGAAAGGCAGATTCATGAGACTCTGAGAGCAGGAGCAGAGCAGCCGTTCTGCTCCGTCTGCTGCCAGCAGCTCCCTGGCTCGGGTTCCTGCTGCGTCGCCACAGCCGGGGAGCAACCAAGGAGCTGCCCCCGCACTCCAGCCCCTGCCTGTGGGCGCTTCCCACCGCACACCTACAACTGCAGCCTGGAACAAGAGATTCTGAAAGTCTTCTTCTCTTGGAAGATATGTGACTTCTCTGCTCATACAGGAGCTGTTCCCACTAAAATATCTGAGAGTATTTATACAGTTCATCTGAAATTAGCTGACTTAGTTCTTTGCTACCTGACTGTACCATGATCTGCACTTTAGGCTAAAACTCAAGTCCATTAATTGGTACCTGAACACCTCTGTTGACTTACTGGTTTGGGGTAATGTCTACATTCCATTTTTATAAATCCTGTTTGGATATTTTAAAGTGGTATGTACAGGTTTGGTATGCACTCTGTTTTGTGACGTGTAGCTGTCAGTGGTTTCATGGGATTGTTCTGGTAAAACAATCTCTCTCGGTCGAAAACAACACTGGAGCCCTTCGAGGGGCTGGGAGCGCCCCGGTTTCCTCAGGCTGCTGTCAGTGCTCTCCTGAGCTGCTCCGGGTGTTGTCAGAGCCCGGCCTGTTATTTGCTTTTTAAAAGCATTTTGAAAACAGCATCTTTGTTGATAGAAAAATGAGTGTGGCTTATCAAAGAGGAACAAGAATAATATTAAGTTCCATGAAATATGAGATCTGTAGACATTTGACAGTGTAACATTTAACAGAATACACTTCCATATTTACATTCTTACCCTTGGTGAATTCTTTCGTGTTCAATGTATACGATATTGTCTGTAGTGTATCTAGCTGTAGCACACGCTGCACGCAGCAGCCGAGGAGCTGTGCTGTGCGGAGTCGCTTCCCCACAGTGCTAATGCAAACCAGCCCAGCAGCATCTCGCTGGGTTTTCTGTTGCTGGGAACGCTGCTCTTTGGAAGCGGTATTTTTGGAAGCTGTAATTAAAGTAAGCTAGAAAAAACACAGGTGATGGTTTAAATATGGGCATACAAATGTCTCATTTTAAATAATGCCAACACAGTGCGGTAGTTGAGAGTGTTTAGCTGTGAACAGTGCTAAAAATTCTACAACAATCTTCCAGGAGGGAATTTTCAGTTAATTACTGTTTGTGATCTAATAGTATTTCAGAATAAATTACTGTTTAAGAAAGGAATGAAGAACTGTAGTTCAAAAACTGTAGATGCAATCTTAGATATAATCAAGGTATGCTATACTTTGAAGAGTTTTGTCTTTACAATGTGTTTTTTTCCGGCAGGCATGTTCTGCTTATGTTGATTTCATGATTTCGGTTGCTAAACTCATCCTACAAGAAAGAAATATTTCTTTCACTGAGAACGATATTTCTGAACAAATGAACAGAGTTATGGACCTGGAGAAAGAGATCGCCAATGTAAGAAAAGCTTTTAAAATTATCCTTTAAATACCTGACATTTTCTTAATACCTACGAGAGCTAACTGTAAACTGAGTTGCTAAGTTACTTGCTCATGTTATTTTGTGGGACCAAAAGCTGATGAAAAATGGATGGGGCCTGGAACACCAAGAGGACACACAGTAAGAACAACATGCCTTCTCACGAGCAGGGGAGAACATTTGAGTTCCAAACAGCAAAGGGAGAGACAGACCCGGGTTCTGCTCAGTCTGGCTTACAAAGTGAGTTTTGGGAGGTGTCTGGGGGCTCGTTCCCCCCAGGGCTCTTGCTGATCAGAGCCGCAGGTTCCCAGCCCTGCGCTGCCGGGCAGCACAACATCGTGTTTGTCCTGCACAGGCTGTCCCACAATGCTGATTGTTCCAAGCGCATTTTCCATCAAACACAGTTCTCCACTGAAGTGTGGCTTGGAGAAATAGCTAGGACTTGAGCTTGCCTGGAGAAAAACAAACTGAAAATCAAGTATTTGTGAGCAAAAGCATGGCCTGTAACTATTAAAGATTTCAGAAGGGCCTGAAGCTGAGGACGACTGTAGAACAGGCTAAATACTCATTTTCTAGCTTCAGCAATTTTTCAAGTCGCACTGATAGTAAAGGCATGTGTTTGGCACAGGAAGACCTTTCCCCCAATTTGTATAAACTCAAACCATCTGATTTCGATTGTCTTCACATTTTCCTGCAAAACACACCTCTAGGCTTAGATGAGAGATGGAAAATTACTAGAAGGAATTCACTAGAGAAGGATTTAGAGGGGACTGTGAAAGGAGACCAGGAGCGCGGTGCCCGTAGGGCGGGTGCTGCCGGCAGGCGCGGTTGGCGCTGGCCGAGCTGCTGCTGCCTCGGTCTAAACCTCCCATCAAAAACTCAGCACCAGCCTGAGCGTCACCAGAAGAGAGCTGGCATTGTGCTCTTGGGCATTTGTTACAGGAAACACACAAAAAATACTGAATGCACAATAGACTGGGAAAGAGGGCGCAGAAGAGAAACCTTGTTTAAAAAAGGATAGAGAGAAAATCAGGCTTGGCATGACAGACTTTTCAGAACAGCTTAAAGGGGCAAAATCTACTATTCTTGCTCCTGACCAAGTCATTTAAGAGCACTGGAGGCAGTAGTGGGGTAGGTTCTCCCATGAATTACTCTCACGGATCAGGAGGTCACTCTTCTCCTGTAGTCATTTGTGTACCTGCATTCTCTTTGCCATCAAAAGAGTGGAAGAGGGTGGAGTCTGAGGTGAGCAAGTGCCGATGCTGTCCCAAGGTACTTCTGCAGGAGAACAAGGGGTGAAGGAGGATACAGAATGTGCGTCAAGCCTGCAGAGGCGTCCTAGCAAGGAACACACTGGTGTCAGAGCAAAAGAACAGAAAGAGATCCAAGGAGTGTTCTGAGACTGGGGGGTAGTTACTATGAGGTGCTGGTTTTGTCTCTTCAGTCCATGTTGTCCACACTAATTCCAGAGACTTTTTTTCACACTCTGGTGCAAAACCCCATTGCCCAGACTAACACAAAGCCTATTCTGAGTTACGGCTCCCTTTCCACAGGGGTTCCAGAAAGATCGTATCAGCCTACACACGCATCCTGACCAAACGCTCACTGCATTCCCACCACAGCACACTGCTCAACCTCTACTCAATACATACATCTCCCTTACTCCCAAGATCTTGCACCTTGCATCATGGCCTGAGCATCATGAGCCCATTCTTGTGCTGTATCTGTTGGTAACAGCACCAGTGGGTTCTGTGGGTCTGTGTCCCAGGGCTCCTGCGCAGCCTCAGCTGTTGATGCTCCAACACTAAACATCTAGAAAGTAAAGCTCCATTTTACTGTCACAAATTTAATCTGTCCTTTTATATGCTTCTTATATACATAAGACACTGACCATATTTACATGTTAGGTACTTTACAGTTAATGTAAACTTACGTTTTAAGCCAGAAACACTTATTTTCTTTCTTTTCACTTCTACGTACCAAACTTCCTGTGAACCGACTCAATGTACTTAGTAATTTTCTCCTGATTAACTTTGATAGGCAACGACAAAAGCTGAGGACAGAAATGATCCACTTTTGCTGTACAATAAAATGACCTTGGCACAGCTCCAAAGCAACTTCTCATTGGAAATCAATAATAAGGTGAGTCATCAATAAGCTGCTATTTTAACCTCTAATTTATGACTGATGAGACTGAACAATGAAGCCTGACATTTTTTTCTTTTAAAGATGGTTCTTTCTTGAGCTTAGACATATTAGAAATGGAACAGGATACCTGACGTGCACACTATCTTACCTAAACATCTGAAGACATTAAACTGTATGTAATAAAGACTGTGCTTCTGTACCCACTGTATCTCCTGCCTTGAAGGCAGATCTCACCCTCTGCTTCAACATCAAGAGTAAAGGGAAAACATATCATGAGCTTGGCTCACGCTCATGGATTCAGGATGGTAAATCCTGCAAACCTTGCACATACATAACCCCGGGTGGAAATCTGGAGAGTATCCCTTGCAGAGGAGAAATAAATTCCCCTCCTGTAATGACCAGGGCAAGACAAAAGACTGCAGTGACCACCTGATTCAGATAGGCTGTAGTGTGACCGTTCAGACCCCCTCTCTTTGTCCGGAGCTGCGGACTGAGAACAGCAGCTCCTGGTCCTCCACCATTCCCTCAGCAAGCTGGGCCCTGCAGCAAGCAGAGCGGAGCCCCGCGGTCCACGGCTGTGGATCAGGAATATCCTTCCCCTTCCTCCCAGTGCAGCTCCCCAGGACGTATCAGCTCTGCCTTTGCTCCTGCCCTGAGCCACGGCCCATTCGTGCACTGTAACCTTTAATTCATGGCACCACAAAGTCCAGCTAGAGAGGCAGAGGTTTGATAACACAGGTGTGCCTCTGTAACACCGTGTCTTACCAGAAATGGGTATTTTTTATCAGAAAGGCTCCAGTGTCTCGCACAACGGGCAGGCGGGTTAACTACTGTGTCCCATGGAAAGCACGTGACTGAGTCCTGAGAGGCCAGGAAGGCACTATGAAGTACTATAATTCCTACCAGTTTCATAATCCCTGCGGTTCTTATGGACTTTAAATTCTTCAACTCTAAATGATATGACAGCTCAGTTCTGCTGAGCCTCATTCGTTCCCTCGTTCACCTCTCCCAGAGGTCTCAGCTGAACAGTTCCCATTACAGTCATCATGTCAGAAGCCAGCAGCTCTTGTCACACACGGGTACTACCCTGGGTATTCTTAGTTCCCAGGGACTGCTGCAGATCAGCAATTATCATCTGCTCTAAATTTATCCAAAGATGCTCAGAAGACACATAATGGGAGCTGGTGGCGTTGTTGTAATGGTCTAAGGATAGAACAGCAATTATTCCTAAGATTAGCTTGAAGTTTGTTCCTTCTCTTTGGAACCTGAAGTGCTGCTGTTCCTGAAAGCTCATTACTTCCTCGCTAAAGATACAGACTGGGGAAAATCACCAATACTTTTCAAAGCAACAGGCGTAACAAAGTTTCAAAAACTAACAAAAGAAACTGAAAAAGAAGTACAAAGATGATCTGCTTTTCTTCAATGTAACACCTTCCTTTTCCTTAGTACCCAAAGTGGAACAAGCACCGAGTAGCTCGAGAGCTTCTCAGCCAAACACAGCAAAAAGGCAACTGACAATTTTACTTAAAATACCATTTGTGCTTTTCCGGGCTGCAAGGAAAGGGTCAGAACACTTCAGCTGTGTGAGTCTGACATCAAAACAATGTCTCAAACCTTCCTGGTAAACAGCACCCTTTTAAAATAGGATTTAGAGCTGGTTCTTTTTGATTTAACCATATAATAATGCAGATTGATTTTCCAGGTATTCAACTGGTCGAAATTCATAAATGATATAATGTCTACAGTACAAATTAACATTGAGAACACCGAACACGTCGTTGTTTATGACCCAGAATACCTTATCAAGCTGAAGCCTATTGTTAATAAATACACTCCCAGGTAGGTATGTTAGGGATTTTTGCTATCTGCATTTTATTTCCAGTAAACATAAAAAGCCTAAAAACATTACCAGCTTATTACTGTTGTTTTGTTAAACAGAGACCTTCAAAATTACATGATCTGGCGATTCGTAATGGATCTTGTCAACAGCCTGAGCCGCAGCTACAAGGACACAAGGAACGCTTTCCGTCAGGTGCAGAACTTCATCTCTCTTTAAGCTGTAAAGATGACATTTTTGAACCATAAAAGACAATATTTAATGTAGTTGTAGCATATAAAAATTTAATATATTTTGAGTTTTGCAGAGAAAATCCAGATGTGTTTGCTGAAGCTTCTGCTGGAGTGTGCACATAATGTATATGATATGTGCCCGCTAGCTGGAGCGGAGTTGAAAAGCACTGTTCTGCTGCCTGGTCTCTGTTCTTCTGAATCCAAATTAATCCCCACTTCGATAACAGAACAGTCCCATTTATCTGCAAATGATTACAGTTCTGATTGACTTGTGACTAACTGCAGCAGTCAAAGTCAACCATTATGGGCCCAGTCTTGGTTTTCAATCATCTGATCCTGCAGATATTTTAGTGCTTTTAAGGCAACGCTGAGCAGTTTCACACACAGACTGGAGATGGAAATCCTTTGCATTTCCATGGTAGAACTTCCCACTCTAAGTTTGCTGAGCTCCATTAGAAAAGCTTAAGGCCATTCTGTTCTATCTGTTGGTGACACAAGAAATACTTTAACACACATATAGAGCTTAGTCAGTTGGGTCAGGTTTATCTATCTGAACCTATGTATTGCATAGTCATTCTGAATGAGTTACCATTTTAATTAAGCTCAGTACTGCTGATGTTTATTACTGAATTTGCTTTAAGTTCTGGGGAAGAGGGGTTGTATTTACTTTTGCTATATAAACTTTTGCAATATAAGCAAATGACAAGTGGCGCCGCCTGTCGTGTGCAGGGAGTGTCTAAGACAGAACGAGGTTAAGGACAGGCAGATTTTCTAGTCTATTTGTCAGTAATGAGTTACAAGGAGCTCCAAGCTGCCAGGGCTAGTGACTCGTTCAAGGTGTAGCAGTTACAGAGCTTTTAACACCAGAAGTGATTGACCTGTAGCTCTGAAGAGATGAGTAGCTGCTTCATTATGGAATATAAACTTCATTCCAGAACATGACTTCAGAGGGTTGCCGCCGAGTGACCCTGCCTGCCACATTCTTTGCATTATATTATCCGCTCAGCTTTATCACATAGTTATACATCATCATGACAAAATCCTTGCATACCTTGCAGCAACATCCCATTGAGTAAAGCAGCTTCTACTCTGCGAGCTGCCCAAGGTGGGAGGCTCTGACAGCAGCAGCTGCTGGGGCAGCAGACACAGCCCTACCCCTGCAGAAATGCATGGGCTGCATAACTACAGTGGCCCTGCTGGAGCTGGAGCTGCAATACGGATCCTGCAACAGCGGCAGCTTTGTGTCAGGGCGCTCCTCTTTAACATCGCCCCTTCTTGGCTTCTAGAGTCGTTTTCTTCTATCTTTCATGTTTTGAAAGGATAAAGAATATTGGTAATGATTCTCATATTTCCTCCGCCTGTGACACACTCCTATTACAGAGTGAGCCCACCTAACTGTCATAAACACAAATGTGAATTAAATGCATGGATTTAGGGTTGTCTGGGCTCCTCAGAAACCGTCACCGTTCTCCTTCACCTTGTGTGGGCCCAGATGTCACCATTTTACCTACTGTTTATGTTTCACAGGCGCTTTACGGCACAACATCAGAAACGGCTGTTTGGCGTCGCTGCGCTAACTATGTCAATGGCAACATGGAGAACGCAGTGGGACGACTATATGTGGCGGAAGCATTTGCTGGAGACAGCAAACACGTGGTAAAGCTCTTAGCAAACAGCCTGTGTGCCACCTGAGTGTCACTTAATTGCCACTTACCCTGCAGTTAGCTTGGATTACACTTTTTATTACCCTTTTCTATAGAGCAGGTCACTTTCTAAAACCCCTAACCTTCAGATCTGCTTCCCCATCAGCGTACCACTGCGGAGTAACCCCAGCGGCTGTGCCCGGGGAATCGTTCCTTAACTCCTGCGCACTTGTGCATTACTTGTGCTGGGCTGGCCTGTTTCCAAGCGAGTGACCGCAGGGTGATGCAATGTGTGCAATGTGAAGGTGGCGTGTGCCATCTTGGGGGAACCGGGGCAGCTGGTCCTGGGAGGCAGGACCCAGAGCACCACGGGCATGTCAGCAATGGGCCCCGCAGCCAAAACGCACATCTGGGAACAGCCCTCCCTGCAACAAACAGTCACCGCTTGTTCTGTGAGACTGACGCCGTTCACATCTGCCAGCACAGGTGCACGGACAAACGGTTGTTTCTGTTTGGCTTCAGTCACACAGAAAATTGCTCAAAATTAACCTGAAGTTAAGCCGTAGTTGATTCCTATCACTCCTACTTTAATCCAGGCTTAAGATAGACCATTTTTTGTGGCTGACATGTGCACAATGATTTGATCAGAGGCCCAGCATCCAGCAGATGGATATCTGACAGATTTCTGTAACCTGCACAACAAAAGTGCATTATCTCACGAGCTCATGGCCATTCCCTTTGGTGCCACAGGAGCTCCAGGCTCTGGGGGTGCCCACAAACAGCACCCACTCAACACCTGGTGCAGGGAAACCAAGTCTGTCCTACGCGAACTGTGAGTGCAAACACAGCTACATCACTTGAGGTGGATTTGTAACATCCGGATGTTTTTTCCAAGGTGGAGGAAATGATTGCAGATATACGCGATGTTTTTATAAAAACCTTAGATGAACTTACCTGGATGGATGCAGAAACCAAAAAGAAAGCAGAACAAAAAGTAAGTTAAATCTTGAATATTGCTAATGTTGTATATTATTTCAATTGTTTTCCCTGAAAAAAACCACGCAGCAGGATCTATCAGTATTTTATATATACAAACCCACATATATTTGTGTTTATATAGGTGCAGCAGCTCACAGAGTTCCTATATCACAGCCACATTACATGGGAAGGGGCCTCTGTGGAGATAAGCACACAAAATAGCAGGAATCTATATACAAGATTAAGCCCTTCCAGGCAAATCAGTGATTAAGGGGCTAAATAATGAACATCTACAGAAAGTAATACTGCAGATGAGAATAAATGATTTATGGTGATTTGACCAGCTATCAGGAGCAATAGGACCAAACACCCCAGGTGAAACCACAGGCCGGGCACCACCAGTGAGTTCTCTTTTAAGGGGAGGTGTAGTTCATCTAAGTCTGGAGTAACTAACAGACTATTAGTTGAAGAGCAACCCACATGCACCCCATGGGCTGCTGAGAATCACTTGTTTGTATAAATAATGTGCTTTTACTGCTGAATTTATTGAGACATATTCATATGGAAATAGAAGAATGAATTGATAAAGAGTACTTTTTAAATTACTCCTGACATCACCATCGAATACAAATCAATATTTGGCTGTCAAGAGAAACTGAGAACAGTTTGGGTTAAAAAGCTTTGTTCAAGTCCTCACACTCTGGGGACACTTAAATGAAGTTCTTCACTCGCATGTGGATGTGGAGCTCATTAAGAAATAGGGATACAGACCCAAATTGAGTCAAAGTGTACACATTTCTGGAAATTCATACATGTGTTTTCCTATAATGTACTGACATTAAAAAGCATCCAGTTATTATTTCTATTTTAGATGCTGTAAAATATGTCAAATAGTTCAGGATTTCTACTATTTGCTTAAATGAGCCTTTCGACTCAAAAGCGTAGCTGAAGTACGTTTGGCTTTCCCGCGCACGTTTCTGTGAGTTTACTTACAAAGGAAGGGACAGAACATACTTTCTACAATTTTCCATGGTTACCATCAGCCATAAAGCTCACAGTGCTTTCAAGGAATAAAAAACGTAACCAAAACCAGTATATCATTCACATCTGGCTTTTCTGCCACTGCTGCCATATTGCACTTATTCTGTAATTTATGATTGATTTACAAACATGGCTGGATTTGCTGTGGATATCAAATGATCTCGTGCGTAGGCAACGGCAATCAGAGAGCGGATCGGTTACCCAGACGAGATCGTGAGCGACGACACGAAGCTGAACAACGAGTACCAGGAGGTGAGCGCCCACACCAGAGTAACTCTGTTCAGTGCTTGGATGCACAGCTCTGAACACAGATGTATTAAGGACACCTGAGCCAGTACAGACAGTGATAAGAATCTGATGGTATTTCACGGGAATGTATAAATTCTAGAGGAATTATGCTAGAACAGAACAGTTCAGTATTTCTAAGTGTGCCACCGACTGTCAAAACACTGGTTGCACTGGCTGCAGGTTTGCATAACGCAGTAATGGCATCTATTTACGGACTGAAATTAGCCCCTGAAGTGTGACACTGAGCTACACATGGAATTTAAACTGCATCTGAGCTTTTCACTGCAAAACGTGACCTCAGTATTCTACCTTGTAGCATCATTTGTAAAAGGAACTCTATTCACGTATTTAGTATACACGCACGTTCAGGGAGAACATGTCTTAAAGGTCAAAATGCAGACAAATAACCCAAGTATGCTTTTCAAAAGGCCCTTTGAGCCTTTCTCGTGTGTTCTGTCTAAGGTGGAACTGCAGCTTCCCAGCCTGGTAGCTACTGGTTCCAAACGGGAACTCCTACAGGTTGGGTCAAAACCATGCTAAACTCCACTCAATATGTATAGAGAGGGGGAATAAAGAGCACTGGAACAAATTATACAGCCAGTAGTAACATATATATACAGCTACAAAACCAAGTCTGTGATGTAGCAGAGCACTGCAAACCAAGTTCCAATCACAGATCAAAAAATACTCTTAAAAATGCATTGCTAAGCTTATCATGCTTAAGACTAGATTTTCCAGATCCATCTCTTTTTATCGCAAATTAATAACACTGCCACTTTTCCCCTTTTTTTTAGTTGAACTACAAAGAACAAGAATATTTTGAAAACATTATTCAAAATTTAGTATTTACCCAGAAGAAAAGGTTGAAGAAGCTTAGAGAAAAGGTGGACAAAGAGGAGTAAGTATTTAAAAATACTGTAGATAGTCTTTCATTCACTTGCACAGGAGGATGTACGTGGTTGGAGGGTAATCGGTGATTTGAATGCTTGAACGACCTTCTTTCTGTGCTGTTTCCTCCGTGAAAGGGGCAGCTATGAGAGCATTGCTCATTTCTCCACGGCTGGACCTACATTAGCAAGTAGGACACAGGAACTGAGGGACGGTGTAGAAGGTGAAGGGTTCTGGAGCAGGTCTAGTGTGGCTCCTGGAGGGGATTAAGTGGACTCCTGGAGAACAGCTTTTTAATTAAGTTCATTTGAAAGATGAATTTCATCCCTGAGAATTTTGCTGAGCCAAGGAAAGCTTGATTAAATGAGGATGAGCAGGCATTTACTGCAGAAATGTCCTCCTGCTCTGAAGTTACGAATGTGGAACGCGGAGGTAGCAGAGACTGAGCCGGCACGTTCCCCAGCTGTGCCTCAACTCCGGCCCACCGGGAACTGGAGCCCAAGCAGAACCCTGACTGTGGTCACTATCAGCCAGGCTCGCTTGACAAGACACCTCATTGGAATAAGGGCTGCAGAGCTGGCTTTATGTCGAGGAGATTTGTACAGCTAAAAAGACAAGGCTAAGGGGAGGTCTTATTGCTGCCTTTAACTGCCTGGCGGGAGGCGATGCAGAGGAGCCGGACTCCTCCTGGAGACACACAGCAATAGGACAAGCAGGACACAAGTCGGAACACGCACAATTCCGACTCCATGTCAGGAAACGCTTTTGAGTGTGCGGGAGGTAACACAAGAGCTAGAAAGGCTGTGAGATCTCCAGAGCCCACCCTCAGAGATACTCAACTCTTGAGTGACAAGCCTCCAAGCAACCTGATCTATTCAGCTTCACGTGGGGCCGTATCACTTCCAAAGGTCCTTTTAACCCAAGTCATTCTATGATACTGTCTTTCTATTTTTAATTACTTTATCATTTTCATAGGGCTGTTCCAGACTTCTTTTTTAAGAAAAAAAATCAAAACCTGCAGCCATTCAGACTCTTCCTAGTCAGTCATCATCAGATGAAGTTTGTACCTCACACCTCTGCAATCACCACTGCGAATTTTCCAAATACCATGTCAGAGATTTTCACAACTATAGTTATTATTGTGGATAAAGAGTTCTGACTGTTGCTTTTGCTGTTGTTTATTTACGTATCATTAAGTGAAAGTTTATATTCCACCTCATAGCCACCTCAGTTCTGTTCTACCTTCAAGCTGTGTTTGGCTTGTTCAATCACTTCAGCCTAACTGAACACAACTCTGAGTTTGTTCTCACAAGCCTGAGCGTTAGAAGTAACTGCCAGAAGTTTCGCTGCATTCCAAGTGAGCCTGGAAGTATCAACCACAACTGGTTATGCTCTGATTGTTATAATTAATTCTGCAAATTACTTTTCACTTAAGCAATAGAAACTGCTGGAATACTTTGCATTGCTTACAATTGGCATGTACAATACAGTTATCAAATACATAATTTATCCTAGAAATTAGTTTCATTCAGAGAGCGTGGAAATACAACCTCAGCTGTAAGGCCCTGCTATTTTTTTTGCAGAACTATTGTCTCATTTTCTCTGCCGTATTTTCTGAACTGTTATCAAGTGTACAGTAATGAACGGTACCGAAACACGCGCCCTGCTTGCAGGTCTAAGAACTGCATTAGGTGATCACTGCTGAGAGCCAGTACAACTGTCAACTACAAAAAAAGAGTCAAAACTCATTATCAAAACTCATTATTTCCCATGTGTCAAGGTGGACACAAAGGTAACGCTGAGAGCCTTCATCAAGGACAGCAGCGATTACTGAAATGGAAGCACAGCCCTGTGAATCAAGCCATGGCTGCCACAGAG
This sequence comes from Columba livia, assembly GCF_036013475.1. NCBI lineage: Eukaryota > Metazoa > Chordata > Aves > Columbiformes > Columbidae > Columba > Columba livia. Next base: position 1,073,095 of record NC_088610.1, read on the forward strand.
CACATCATGATCTCTGCATGTACCTTCATTCCTCAAGAACTGTGTTACAGAAAAAATAAGAGTTTCTAACTTGATATCCATAATGTACTAGTATTTGAGATGACAGCTGGACAGACGGCAAGTGACACAGAAATCCTTTTTAGTAAACAGTCTTTTCAAAGTTCCATTATCCCCAAATGTTTAGATACCATTATAACCTCAGCTTCTGTGTTCCAGTTTCTTTATATGGGAAGACTTGCCAGTACAATTTTGCAGTATGAGCAAAAACAGAAACAAAACCAAAGTATCGCTGTTCATCCATTTGGATAATGAAGGGAAAGGGCTACTAAAATGACTAAATGACCGGAGGCTCTGCCTCGGAGGCTGAGTGCGGAATGGCTCTCGGCAATGCGTTACCTCCCGCCGCAGTGACTCTGTGCTGCTGTTTCAGCGTGATCAGCACCTCTGCCATTAACAACTGAAATTCTAACATCTATTCTTCTGTTGTTACTAGGTGGATAAGTGGAGCTGCTGTTGTCAATGCCTTTTATTCAGCAAGTAGAAATCAGATCGGTAAGGTTTGCTAACTGCCCAAATTATTTATATATGTGTATGTATTTTTAAAATCAAGAAATGGAATTATTTGAATGTTATGGGGTTGCAGAAGGGCCTCAGTGCTGCAAAATCAGGTTTCATTCATGTTTTTGAATTGCCTCTGTGCAGAATAAGGACAGAGGCTTGTGACCAAATACATTTGGTGGCTCCAGCCTTTCTTTTCTAAGGGACAAGCAGGGATCACAGTACCAGGGGAACGGTCCTGCTGATCTGTCCCTGCTATCCCTCAGCCAGTACCACGTGTCACGTCACTTGTTGCCGGTAAAGCCAAGGAACCAGCCTGGCTTTGGCTGAGGCCCATAAAGCACAGTCTGTTTGCACTGCATACACAGGCTAATGAGGCACTATCTTAATTGCGTTGTGGGGTTTTTTTGCAGTCTTCCCTGCTGGCATTTTGCAGCCCCCTTTCTTCAGTGCATCCCAGCCCAAATCTCTGAATTACGGTGGCATTGGCATGGTCATCGGTCATGAAATCACACACGGATTTGATGACAATGGTAAGGCGCCGAGTCTCTAGTTTCAAAACATACAATGCAGAGAATGTTTTACATGCTTTGGTGCTTAATCATTCCAGAGAGTAGATTAAATTATGATGAAGCTTCCATATATAAGACCAAATCTGGGTTTCTGAGGCTGTGCAGTATTGTTCCTCATGATGACCTTCAAAAGCAAGATCCAAAGAGTCCCACAGACCCTCCTGTAGCTGCTGAGCTGCAGCAACAGCCCGCGGCACACGAGTGCTTTAACAGAGCTGCTGGTCAGTTGTGTTTCCCAAAGGTTACATCAAAACCCATCAGAAACCACACCAAACCATGCCCAGGGTGTATCACTAGGCTGGTGCGGGTCTCGCTCTCATACCTGCCCACCTGCGCAATGAGCATCCCAGCCCTGAGTCACCATGCTTCCTCAGAGAGCCTTAAGCCCATCTCCCCATGCAGCCTGACTTGGTTTGTTTTCCTTCTCTGCTGAAATATAGCCCTCCTAGAAAGAAAAAAAAAGCGAGTATCATCTGTCTGACTGCCTCATTACTGACATTCTTCTTCATGAGTGATTATACGTACTCGCTACCCCACTTACTGCATCAGAAACCTCTTCTGTATACTGAATTCTGTTAACGTATTATTACAGGCAGAAATTTTAATGAGAACGGAGACCTTGTAGACTGGTGGACTGAAGAATCAGCACGCAATTTTAAGGAGCTATCCCAGTGCATGGTGTACCAGTATGGAAACTTCTCGTGGGACCTAGCAGGGGGCCAGAACGTATGTCCTATGCCTTTGGAACTACCAATGTAGGGATTGGGGCAAACAATGGGACCTGCGTGGGTTTTGAGACAAGGGAAGCAAAGACTGTTCAGAGATGTTAACATCATCTTCTGATAAAGCTTCACATTTTAAGGGAATTCTTGTCTTTAAAAAGTGAAAAACACACACAAAAACCACACCAAGGTCCTGATTAGGCTCTTCTATTCCAAAACGTATACTTTTCCTTTCTTTTTTACAGCTGAGTGGAATCAACACGCTAGGAGAAAACATTGCTGATAATGGGGGTGTTAGACAAGCATATAAGGTAAGAAGTATCCCTTCTTATATTTTAGCTGAAACCATCGTAGATTAAGAAAATTCCTTTCAGAACCTTTGAAGAAGAAAAAACACTTTTGTGTTAAGGACAGGATCACACCTCCTGCGCCACCAAGGCATGATACAAAACCACTGACCAGCTGCTGTATTTCTTTCGTCTTCTTATTTCAGAGTACAAACTATCTGTACCTAGAGCACTCTTTTTCAGCTGAATTCTATTTTTTTAAATTTTTTTCCCTTTCGTGACTAGAGGATCTGTAGAATGAAACACGTCCTGAAGCACGCTTGGAGCTGCACCTCCCCAGAGCACGATGCCGCCAGCTGCCTGTCTGCTGGCTGCACCGGCTTCTTCGTGCCAGGAAGGAGGGAGAGAATTAACTTCTTCTGAGCTCTACCCATAAACAGTCTCTCCCTACATGGAACACTGTTCACTGCTCAAAATATCATCTTGTACAAGTGACTTGGGTCCTCTGTACAGGTATCCAAAGATGTCCATGACATCTGGGCTCCTTGTGCCAAGCCTTCCATGGGACCTTGCATGCTTTTTGCCTTTCCTTCCGTTCTCTTCTGGAAATAGTTACTTTTTCCTTAGATTGGCCAACTTTGAGACTGCAAGTAAAAGAATGTGGGTCGGGATGTGAGAAGCAAGTCGGCTTCTCTGTGACCTCCTCTTGTTACTTCCAAACCTGTTGGTTGCAGGCCATAATAACGCAATCCTCCCTCTCCTTCCCTCAACACCTTGGGCCACAGCAAAACATTCAAGCCCTGGCAACTGGAGCGCTGTCCGTCCTCAACACCCTGACGGGCCATATCTGTCCGTCATCTGTCCGTCCTCAACACCCTGACGGGCCATCTCACACTTCTCAACATCATCATCGCGGCTCCTGCAAACAAACCACCACCAGCGCTCCACTACAAACACATGACTTGAGGGCAAATTCAATTCTTGGAAGCCTAAAACAGGTGTTAGCATGGCACACTAGTCTAATGTTCAATTACTGGAACATTTGTGCATTTAAAAAAAACCACAGTACAAACCCGTGAAAGGGGGTTCTCTTTCTGAAAGGAACTACAGTAACCAGAGAAAAGTTAGAAGGTCAGAAGTATTACCAAAAAGAATTAGATGCTCAGTTATTAATATTATAACATTATAGAAATAGTATGAAAAGGATCAAAAGGCATCTTGAGAGGTCGCCTAGTCCTGCCCCCTCCTCCTGGCAGGTAGGATCGACCGTTTCTGCGTGGTTCAAACACACGGAAGGAGAAGTTCTGCCGCCTCCTTGCTGCAGCTCCAGTGCCACCACGTCTGCTCTCACCAGTGCAAACTGAGCAAGCTGTTCCTCTCTCTTCTGAGACCTTTGCTGTATTTGAGGACTGTTACATACTTGAAGGCTCAGACTTCTCTTCTTTAGACTAAACAAACCCAATTCTTTCAATCTTTCCTCATAGGTCATGTTTGCTAGACCTCTGTTCGTTCTTGCTGCTTTCTCCTGGACTCTCTCCAGTTGGTCCACATCTTTTTGGAGTGCAGTGCCCAAAACTGGACAGCGTGCCCCCGCTGAGACCTGCCCAGTGCCGAGCAGAAGGATTACTGATGTATCCTACACAAGGCACTCCTATTTATACGTGCCAGTATGACACTGGCCCTTTTTGCAGTGCTGGGCACTGCTGGCTCTCGTTCAGCTTCTTACCCACTGAAACCTGCGGAGCCTTTCAGCAGACCTGGTATCCGCTCCTCCCAAACCTGCCCCCGTGCAGCTCGTGGCTCCACCCCTGCAGCAGCTGCCACCGGCCGCAGTCAGAGCGTTTCTCCAATTTGCCAGCATCTCTTTAGCAGTAACGATGTATTAACAAAACACTCTTTGCCATACAGTCTTCATAAGACACATGAAAGCAGCTGTTCTTACTATGGAAAGGTTTTAAAGTCTTCTGCTATTTGTTTTTTAAAAAAAGAAATAAAAAAGAACAACAAATTAAAAACACCTCATTTTCATAATGCAACATTAGATAATTGATAGAATTGATTTCTTCGCCTTGCAGAATCAGTTTTGTGCTAGTAAAACTGGGTCCTGGAACTCTGCATTGTATACAGGAAAGCATTTCTTACCAGAAGTGTGTTATTTTAGACTCTAACCCAATAGCTGGCAAAAAACCCCACTAAGTATATTTATGTGACAAACACTGGAGAGAAAAACAAACTGTAAACAGGCCAAAAAGTATAAGTGTTCTGTAGAAGCAGAGAAAAGTGATGGTTTTGCCACAGCTGAAGCTTTTTGCCCCACACCTCTCAAGTCTAATGGAAAGAGGAAGGAAAAGAGGGAGATGAATAATGGGGGCAATGAATCCTTCGATCACCCCTATTGTCTCGGAGCTCATTTGTGGCTGACAACACCAGTCACTTCAACTATAGGACATACTCTGTTTTTTAGCACAGACCGAGCTCGCTTTATGCAGTCATTAATTAACCCTGAGAAAGGATTTGCTAGGTAAATATGTAACAGACCAATGGAATTTAACACATTAATTATTACAAAGCTTGCTGAAGAACATTACTAACTCTTTGTAGCTACTGTATTTAGAACACAACTGTCCTCCTTTACATTCTTAATGTCCTCCTCTGTAAGCACAGTTATGCAAAAATGTTATCTGGGTATACCCATCTTACTGAAATTATTCCATTAACCTTGACTTCTTTTTGCTACAATAAATTGCCTTCTTTAAGCCTATTTCTCTTACCATTCACTCCAATATATTCCAATATTCCCTACAGGCCTACGAAAACTTTGTGAAGAAGCATGGAAAAGAAAAACTTCTTCCTGGTCTTGAAATGAACCATAAGCAGCTGTTTTTCTTGAACTTTGCACAGGTATTCTGTACTTCTTGACCAAAGGCTTTGAAAATCACTTGAAGTTCCAGGTTAGCAGCAGGTCAGAAAGCGCTGGCTGACTCGCAGTCTTACTGCGGGCCGGCAGAGCTGCTCCACCAAGCAGCACTCGCTAGAGTGCCGAAAGGAAAGTCTTGTTAGGTATTTTTTATCTCCTCTAAACAAATTAATTCAGCCACAAGTAAGTCTGGCAGACAATTTCTTGTGCCCAAGTGCCTTTGTCTGAGGACAACAGTATACTTTTAAAAAAATAAAATATACATTTTTTCTGTATGTTCTCATGTGAAATGTATTCTTACAACATTCAGTATTTCACAGTGAAATGACAGCAGGTCTCCTCCTGGACAATCTCGGTGCTAACAAATGCTTTTCTTTGCTCTGTGTGCAGATATGGTGTGGAACATACAGACCGGAGTATGCCGTGAACTCCATCAAAACCGACGTGCACAGCCCAGGCAAATTCAGGTCAGCGCGTACAGTCATCGTCGGTGCAAATCTGGGTGCAACGCGGCTCTTAGCGCCAGAACTTCAACAACGCTACACAAAAGACCAGGCTGCACTTACAGGGTTGATTCAGGCACATACACAGATATCGGCAGAGCACACAAGGTGGCTGAGAGACAGACAGACAGACAGTCCCTCCAGCCCTCTGTGCTCACACAATAGCTTCAGACCTCCCAGGAAGTTCCTCAGACAGAACAGGACAGGGGTAGTTGTCCTTGCTCCTGAGCCATACAGCTGAATTGTGTCCACAGCACTGAGCACCTCTGAACAGTCGTGTTCTCAGGACACAAACGCCATCACCTGGCTGTCACCAAACGTGCGGGGCTGTTGCAGCGGAGTCCCAGCAACTGTGTCTGGAATCCAGTGCTCTCCAGAAGTCCCCTGGTTCCTGCAACAGCTCCTGCCAGGGTTCTCCTGATGACCAAAGGCTGTGCATGGAGTTTGTCCTCCACTAAAGTCACTGGTAAAATCTCCAGTTAATCTGTGGTGGAGAAGAATTCAGCTCCTTTTAAACAGTAATACTGACATGACAGAGAAATTTCTATCATTAGAGTGAGGAACTCTTTGCCATTTAGAGCTAGAAAGACATTGTAGCTGTTAAACAATTTGGTATTTTCTGCTTTGCGTACTCAGCCTTCCCAAGAACAGGTGGGCTTCATTTCAGCAGAGTCCTGCAGCGCCTTGGCTGCTCGGGGTCAGAGCCTTTGGGCCAGACTAGGATCTGTCCTTTCTATCATCAGTCAGAGCAACCTATTCATCCGTAGTTTAACAACAGTTTTGCTCTAATAAATCTGTTTGGTCAAATGCCATGAGATCAAGTAGTAACGCAGATATCACAGCATCTCTGTTAGCTTTGAAAGGTTGTGTCATCTCCGGGATTTACGTACACAATAGCTGGATACAATGCAGTACATTAATTCCAGTATCCTTCCTTCAGCAGCTTTTCCCCAAAGACTTATTTTGTTTATCCCACATGCTCAAATATTTAGTGAAAGCAGTGACTGTTCCTTCAACTGCCGCTTGACTGGCATTTCACTGTGGGTGGTTTCTGTACTATCTGCAGATCTCTCCCGCAGGCAGTTTATGCATCAGGTCCTACAATCAGCCCAGTTTGGTCCCCATGCTAACGAGCTCTGTGCCCGCTCCTCGCATACCTAATGGGCATGACTCACCAGTCCTTTAAGTTCACTAGTTCAGCATCTTTGTATAATTGTATTTGTGTATATCTTGGATATATTACATCGTGTATTGTGCTGGTTTTACATCAGTATGAAAGGCTGTAAACTTCATATGAAATGACACAAGTATTAATGAGAAGCCACACCAACATTTTGAGAATGTGAAGGAATTTTCAGGGTGAGGCCCCCCTAAAAGCTCTACAATAGAAAGCATTTCAGTACACGAGACACGCACAGATGACTGCCTAATGACATACCCTTTCAATACCACCATGGCTCCTACCGTGCTCTTTATTTGGGGAGGTGGGGTTTTTTTGGTTGGTTGTTTCAACACTGACTGCAGGCTGTTTCCCCGTACAGGTAGGACAGGCAGCTCAGCATAAAAATTGTCAATTGCATAGTACAATTTCAGCTTACGGGCTGACAACTCTGAGTACTGGACAGGTAGAATCTGTCATCTACTAGAAAAATAAAAAGCTAACAGAAAGATGCCTAAGATCAGGTAATTGTCAAAAGCAGGTGAAAGAGAATCTGTACCCCAGTGTTACAGTAAGTACAATAACAGCTACAGGTCAAGCCCTGCTTACGTACCACAACCCCGTAGTTCTGGGCACATTAGTAAATGCAGCAGGATTCTTATCCCACTGCTGTTTTATCTGTTTGTAGTAACAAGTGTCAGGAGAGCACTGCCTGGTGCTGTTGAATCTAATTATTAAGATTACTCACAGAATAATCACGAATTACTCAAAGAAGCAGTTCTTCAAATACTTCCTGGTCCATGATCAATGTGCACCAGTACATATTGATATTTGAAGCTGCTGCTGTTCTCCTGCGTAGGTCCATGCAAGCTGTATTTCCACTCCTGAAGGAAGGAGCAACTCTGAGCAGATATATCCACATATGTTCCCAATCCCACATATAGAAACTGCTTTAGCTGGCATGTCCTCACACTCACTTGAAAGCTGTTCTTTGTACGAGTCGTTTTTCCAGGAGACTCCTTCACTGGAACATTGGTGGAGAATGCCCAGAGCAGCAGTATGAGCTTAGTTAAAACCCGATTGGCATAAACACGTACACGAACATTCGCTGGGAAGTTACACCACAGTCCTCTACCTCAGGGGCTTGTTTCCCTTTACCAAGAAACACGTCAGCAAAACATAGCTGAAAAAAATCTGTGAAAACTAATGACAAGCAAGAAGCGTGTTCCTAGTGCAATAAATGGAAGTTTTGTGAGAGCCAGTAAGGAAGAAGGGACAGGTCCTGCCTTTTGGGGCCCCAAAAAGAGAAAACACAGCCACTGCTTGAGGTGAAAGGGAATAGTCCGAGCTCAGAAATTAACGGCGTTTCCCACAGAATTTGGAGGTGACGCAAAAAAAGAACGTTAGAGAATGTGTGTTTTCTGGTTTGTTTTACACAAAGGCAGGCAGCAGTGACAATGTTGTGGTTTTGTTTTAAAGGGTCATCGGATCATTGCAAAACTCTCCGGAGTTTTCAGAAGCCTTTTCCTGCACCAAGACGAACTACATGGATCCTGCTAAGAAGTGCCGAGTTTGGTGACGAACTGCAAACCCTGCGTCTCGAGAAGCTTTCCGGAAAGAGAGAAATTTTTAACTAATTCCAAGGGGAGAAAGGAAGAAAACTGAGGGAACTATGCTAGAATAGTCACTGTAATTCTTAGTAAACAGGCAAAAATAAAAGAATCAAACATGGAATGGAGGACTAATGCCGATGCAGCAATTAGCTGCTCTTGCTCATCGGCTGCTTTTCCTGTCGCTCAACCCTGTAGAATCTGAATCACTTGAGGGTGTGCAGTAACATCTCACTGGTACTTAATCCTGTTCCGCACTAGCCAGTGGCTTTCTGGATTTATTTTAAAATGTCAAAGTATAACACATTATCTCCCACTAGTTGGTGACTGCGTATTTCTGATTGAGCGGAGGAAGGAAATATTAACTAACACACGGTTTTAGACATCATGACGTGATAATGAGACAACAGTTTATATCCAAAGTGTCAGACTTTGTACCCGTTGCTGTTATGATAAATCTGTTCTACCAAATGTCTTCATTTTTACTTGAAACCGTTTATACAAGAGGAGTCCAAAGACCTGCTGTGCTTAAGTAACCGCTCACTAATTATTCCAGTGTGTATTATCTGAAGCCACTATTTACAACAGTTTATTTACCGCTTTCCAGCCAAACTGAAATTGTAGGTAAATTATTAATTTTTGAAGATATGTTCTATAAGATTGTGATCCAAGACCCTTTCACAGTTTTCTAAGCTTTTCCTTGCTTTCTCTAAACTTGGTCTTTTTTAAAGTTTCTAGTAATGTAAAAATCATAGTTTTGATATTTAAATCTAAGCTACACTTTTGACTTGAAGTGTTGTAATATATTTTATCAGAGGCAGCGCAGAGCTGGGCAGTTTGAGTGTAGCACGGCATCGGGCACCGAGCCCACGGCATCGGGCACCGAGCCCACGGCTCCAGTCGCCGCTCTCCGGTGCAGTCGCCAGTAGCCAAGGTTTCAGGCCGACTTTCTCGGTGTTTAGGGTCTGATCCTGCACACAATTTGTGCATGTTCTGATTGATGTCAGTCCTCACATCAGGAAAGCTGCACAGCTGATTGCAAGAATGAAGCTTTAAGTAAGAAGGTAAAAGGCTTTAAATCTGCAATGACATGTATTAAACATCCTCATGCAGATTGCAAAGGAACTTACTGCTTTGTATATCAAAGCAAACAGATTTCCAAAACCAAGTACCACATACCTCAGATGACTGCTACGATAGGTATATTTAAAAAAACCTATGTTCCTTTTAGCTTTCTGAGTCTGTCATCTGATAAAACCATTTTGATAATAAACTGAAATTATGAGAAAAATGCCATGTGTATTCTTTATAGCAAATATGCAAGTACAAGACCCCCACCCAACCACAAACAGATTTCTATAGTTGCTGCTGAGCACCACACCTCAACATCTGTAACAGCTGACAAATGAGAATCCAAATAATTCTATTCTAGTTTAAAAGCAGGTGTCAGTAGGTTATTCAGCATCCAAGGAGATCACACCAAAATTGCCTGCAGAAACTTCCAAGGCTTCTCCCAACAGTACGATGAAGAGAGCAGAAAATCAATCCCTTGTCGTGCATTCCCAGCGGGAGCAGCAGTACAGCCCATGGCTGCTGGGCCGGGGGCTGCTCCCCCAGCTCCACAGGAGCAATGGAAGATCTTTGTTTGTGCTGTACCCAAAGGCAGCAGATCGAGTTCTACTGACCCTCTGAGGGCACACACTGGAAACCACTCCTGGCCACATCAGGAAGCAAAGAGGGAAAAACAGAAGTTAGAGAAAAGCAGTAGAAAAAAAGAAAAACAAAGTTGCCTTAACAGGGTTTTCCGATCTCTGCTGGGCCCCTTCTCCACTCCTCTCCGCATATTTGTCATAGAACCTTCTGTACCCTTCATCATTAACCCTATACATCCAAATGAAACTCAATCCTTTACAGATTCGGGCCCATAAATCTATGAAACAGGAAGTACTGTTATCCCCATTTACAGCCAGACATGGCGAGACTCATCCAAGACAGAAGAGAAATTCCAAAGGTAACTAAATAAACCAGTGGATCACTAAATACAGAGTAAATAATATTAAATACAACAATCAAGAAATACAGAAGCACAAATAGTTAGTGAACAGCAAAAAAATCACATAGGTAGCTGTAATGTCTGTTCAGTGGTGTATCCACAAGCTTTTCTGCCACAACTCGTGTTGCATGTGCCTGCCAGACAGAAAACTGAAGAGCGTGTTTAGTTCTGGAGACAGGGATTATTCCCCTTAGTTCTCAACTGCACAGTGAAGACTTTTTCACTTCTGACTGACCTCTACACACATCAGAATAGTTGCACCTTGATTCACGTGAGCTCCTGCTGGAGCAGGGAAGGTGAATTCGTATGTACTATTGAGGATACGGTCATTTCTTTCACCACCACAGTAAGAAATACAGCTTCCCTATGGAAAGGATCCAGCAATGCTCCGGCCACAGCAGCAACAGCTACTCAAACAAAACATAGACACACTTGACAGCTGGATTTAGACCTGTCATCGCACCCAGCTTCTATATTCATGAATTATAAGACTTTTCCCAAAACCCCCATTTGATCACTGCCTCCCCCCATCTATTTTACTACAGACAGGCCATGTGTAACAATGAGCCAGAGCTTGGAAAGAGTGTGTGCAATCCAAACCAAACATAACACATATGACCAGAAATGGGGAAGCTTCCCTAGTGATTGCTGGCTACACAAAGGGCCAGAAACATCCCCCTTTCATTACATGAAAACACTGAATCAAGTGAATGGACATCTAGAAAACCTACAAACACTCCATGATTTTATATAAGCTAGTGAGAAAGGACAACGTCGGAACCAAGATATTCAAACTGGTAGTAGAAGTCATGTTTCCACGTGCCCCTGCAACTGCACCAGTCCCAAGCCCAGCCCCTGCGTGGCCGCTCTGCGCTGCACACAGCTGGACGGGCCCCAGCCAGGCTGCTCTGCTCCTCCTTCCCCTCTCCAGGAAAAGGCTGCGCTCCTGCCTACAGCAGCTGAATCACAACCGTGGCTGTTGATAGCGATACAAGCTCTAGTAGGAAATGACTGTACTCCAGAACCAAGAGAAAACAGAGAAATCATCCGCAGTACAGACCTGGCTCTCAGTGTCCCACACCAGCGCTGAGGTGGGCACATCATATACTACAGCTCATCAGTTTAGTCCGCTCCAAAAGTCACCTGGCACATCAGCAGGTGCAGGGCAGCCTTGCATTAGCATTTAACAGAGAATCAAAATGTAAAATACATGTCTTAGTAACCAAACTTTAACCAGAGGCAATTACCATTTCCTCACTCAAGAGTGAAATTAAGGTCTTCATAAAAGCAGCAAAGCACTAGCAGTTCAGAGGTCAGGTATCCGACATTAAACGAGCAGTGACAATCAGAACGTACCTTTCATCACAGCTTGCAAACTAAGTAGTGCCAGTGAGGATTTTCCTTCTCGGAGCGCTAAGATGCCACGGGAGTATTAACAGATAGGCCATGGGAAGCATTTGCACCAAAAGCCTCAAAAACAACACTCAAGACTGACGGACACGTCCCTCAGTGCAGTGTCCGTATTTCAGTGCTGCTTTGGTTCCCAGCTGAGGACCCGGACAGACCCCGCTCTGTGTGCAAATGCTCTGCAGCGTTCCCTGGGCCTGGGGTGAGCCCCTTCACCCGGTTACTGACCAACTGATCACAACAGCAATCGAGGCATCACTAACACTGGAGATAAGGAATTTGAGGAAGAGGATTCCATACCCAAGAGAGAAAAATGTACTAATACCTGATAAGAATTTAAATTAGATACCTCTAATTCTCTCACCCTTCATAGTTTTACTCTTGTTTTTTGTTTTCCAGCCACTTAAGTCACATACTGTGTTCTCTTAGAGAAATTACTTCCTTACAACCAACCACACAACCACATAGCCCATCTGTAATGTTTCTCTTCATCTCCTGCCCATTAAAGCTCCAACTTCTCCCCTGTATTTCCTTTAAATACATTCACACAAATTCCGGCACTCTCTTCTTTGGTACAAAAAGCAGTTTTAGAGCCTGTCGCTGTGCAGGTCTCCTCATAAGCATCTTCTGAGCTACAATACGTCAGGAACATCTGCTCCCATCTGGCTGTTCCTGGCAGAATGACCCGCAGTTACAAACACCTGAGCGAGCACCAGCCAAGCAAAAGGGAAGGTCCTGTGGTACAAACACTGTGCAAACAGTTAACTACCAAAATACCGATTACACCTTCATCTTCTAACCATCAGGAAAAAGGGATGAAAGATCTAAATTAATGACGTAAAATAACTGCTATTCGCTTGCACTGGCTTTGCAGAGCCCTTTCCAGGATTTGTGCATGAAGGCTGCTGCAAGGCCAGCAGGACTCAGAACCAGTTTCAGGACTAGCAGAAGTCACCTAAGGAGCACGACAGGGCCATCCCAAAGGCTGGGCCAGGCTGCCGTGCCAAATCGTGCCGACGCCATCAGGCCGTGGAGGGAACAGCTGGAGGAACATGCGCTCTTGCTCACAATACACTTCATGGTGTTGCATTCTGGACCAAACGTCAGCTCAGCTTTTGCGCAGTATCCTTGTTAACACCAACGAAACACAGAGGAAACAAATACATTTGCAGGTATGAAAAGCATACTGTTAGCTAGCAGCTTGCTCTGATCTACTTCAGCGCAAGAAAGAACAGTGTTAAACTCAGAGATTAGTTTAATAAACCGTGAGAGTGAGATACAGCAGGATCCAGCGGGCAAACAGCTGCATTTGCTCGTACTTCTGGGAAAAAAAAACACTCCACAATTTTAACTAAAAATATTATAAACAACTGTCAGCTTCCGTAAAATCTTTGAGTCAGTCACTACGGTTCTGCAGATGTCTTCGGATTGCTTGAGCTGACTGAAATTGACTTTCCATAGCAGCAGGCTGACAAAACTTTAGGGAACATATAAAATACACATCAGTACTGAGCTGGGTCAATTATTTGACAATGTATTAACAAAACAGCTCCCAAATACTCAGAATACAGACCCATCACTAACTAATTCAGCTCAGTACTGCTGAGATGCTTCCCAAGGGCCTCTGGGCTGCACCCAACATGTGGACTGCACCAAAAAGCTCCAGTGGCCAAAATGTTGCTGATAATGACCCTTTGGGACTCTTCTGCACAAGGCACCCCTTGACCACTATTTCTCCTTAACCAGGTGTTACTTATTTTCCTACACATGCTACATTTACTTTTTTTTTCCTTTTTGAACCTATCATTTTTAGATATCGAATCACAGGCCTTTAACTCAAAAATATAAAAGAAGCAAGTTTTATCAACCTTCTATAATGTCCAGTGGAAAATCACAATACAGCAAGAAAAAAATAATATATGGTACACACTGTGTCCTGAGGAACCATAACAGATTCACAGCATCCATCCACTTTCATTTAGTTATATACAAGCATTGCTACATATGCACGTTGGAGAACACGCAAGCAAAGATGCAAATATGGTGCACACAGAAAATTGTACGATACGGTTTCTGTTGGTCCGTAGAAGTCAGAACTAATTCCTCCTCCTGCACAGGTCACCTTCTGGTAGTTGCGCATTGCTTCACAAACAGCCTTGTCTAGATATTGTCTAGATATTCTGCTACTGCTTCAGTTAGAGCCTTGAACCTAAGGACTGACACCAGCAATTTGATTTAGTATTTATGAGAAGCTACTGTAGGATCTGTTGCCCTGCTGGTGTTGAGACCTCCTATGCTAGGCTGGACTTTCTTAGGGACTGGGCTTTGTGCCCACATGAATTACGTGCCTGTGGTCCAGCTACAAGGCGATGAAGTGAGGCAATGTCATTAATCACCACGATGAGGAACGGTAACCCAGACAAAACGGGTGGCAGCAGGAATAGCTCCCAGCTGCTGGTGTGGCAGGGCTGCTGTCAGCGGGGACGCCGGCAGAAACTCCCAGGCTCTCCCTGAACAAAACAGCTGGCTGGCGCATCTTCAACCAGATGCAACTACAGAAGGCTACAGACTCACCCAAATGATTTCACCTGTTTATTCCACAGGAGACACTTCCTGCCTGTGCTGAGCCCAGCTTTCAGGACTGCACGCAGTAAACCCAGCTGTCTTTGTCAGCTCTACATTCCTAATTCCAGTGAGCCGCCGTTCTCTAGATCTCATCCAAGTACTGAGCTTCTCTGCTGATCTTCTTCTTCCTTTGTTACTACCCAGAACGAGATACTTAAACAGAACACTAGTAGCCACCTTTTGATTATTAAACCCGCAAGCTATTGAATCAGTTTAAAATAGTTCAACTCATGTTGTTAAGACTATCTCCAATGACCACAGCTATCTGGATATGCAAGCAGTTACAATCGTTGATTAAATCATACCACTTTGTAAGTAACAACAGAAAAGGCTGTCAGAGGGGGGAACCCTGCCTGCCCCCAGCCTGTCAATACAACCCAACTCACAATCCACAGGCACTGAAACAGTTGCTGAGGACCGTTCCTTGCACAGACCAGGCTCGAGGGGCTCAAGAGCATCACAGCAACGCTGCGGCAAAAACGTCACACGCTGACGTATTTTAATCAATAAGCTGTGACTGCAAACAAGCTGAACTCTCTACAACTGCCTGAGGACCCACAAGCCTCCTTCTAGACGAAGGGAGCAAAATAAGCACTTTGGAGATGGTGTCAGCGCAGCAGGTCGCGGGTCATCGCACCAAGACCCACGTAAACGTTAAGAGCGAGAGGTGGCGGGTCCGTGTGACTGCCAGGGCCACGGGCAACACGGGCAACAGCCAGCGCTGCTCTGGGCCGCGCTGCACCCGGGTCGGGGCGAGGACGGACTCAGCTCCAGCTCCTACAGCTGCCGAAGCTCAACACACCCAGCAAACCAACCCACACAGAGCACCCGTTCCCCAGGATCAGTTTCTTAAACGTCAGTAAACAAAAAGTGCAACAAACAAACTACAATGTTGCTACACAACATGGAATATTTGCTTTGAACAGAAACAAGCCTCTCACAAAAAGAGAACAAATGAGAAATTCTCTGTTTTCACACAGGAACCAACGTTCCCTGCAGCTTTGTACAAGAAGAGCATTTTAAAAAGCAAATAATTAATTAAGTAATTAATCATGTGCTAGCAACCCTAAGGAAGTAAGGAAGCTGCAAACCCTGTGCTGCACCCTCGGGCAGGAGGCGGGAACAGGGACCCGCGCTAGGCCTGGACCTCTGCACGCAGCACAAACACCGTCTCTGGTGCCACAGGCCTGAGCGCCCACTCACCAGGCGGGTTCGGCCTCAGCACAGAACATTCTGCTCTTACCTGCGGTGGTCCCATCTCTGCCGCAGCTTCCAGGCGGGACGAGGCCTCGGGTGGGCTGAGCCAGGACAGCGGCCCAGGGCGGGATCCGGGCTGAGGGCCGGGCCGGCCTTGCCGAAACACAGCCCTGAAACGGCTCCAGGGCTGCGGAGGCACCTGGGGCTGCGGGGGAGGGCGGGAGGGCAGATCTTCACCTCAGTCCCGCTACACCACCCACCCGGCCAGGGAACCCGCCCCGCGCCTCACAGCCCCGCCCCTTCCAGAAGGTTCCCGGCCCCGCCGCACGCCCTCCCGGCCACGCCCCCATGCCTTCACGGCCCCGCCCCTTCCAGGCGGTTCTTGGCGCCCGCCATTAGCACTGTGTGGAACGTTTAACGGGAGCTGTTGTTTTACATCACTGGGGACTTGGGACTGTGCCCTGCAGGGGGAAGGACAGAGACATCGGGCTATGAATCCTCAGTGTAAAACGCAGTCTCTTCCTGGAATAGATACTGTTACCTGTATCCATACTGATACCTGTATTTACAAGTTAATTTAGGGGGAAGGGTAGTGTATGTAAACTGAGGTGTCGGGGGGGTCTGTAAACCCTGAAGCACCAACCAAGGGGGAACAGGGAGTGAAAGTGTTGCTGGGATTTTGGGGGAATAGAAGCAGGGGCTTTTTGCCCCATGTGTGTGCCGACCTTTAGGTAGAACACCCGCTGCTGCAATATCGTTATTAAAAAATGGCTTTGCTGACAGATCCTGCCTGAGCCTATTATATTTGCAAAATAATTGTTTCCTACAACTGCTGGGTAGAGAGGGCTGGCTTTAGCACTGGGCCTGGTTTCTGACATACTTAAACCCAGGCTCAGCAGGGTAGGAGCGGGCAGGGAGAGGTTAAACCGGCCTCTGTGCCGGTGCTGGGACGCGAGGCGTGCGAAGCGCCCGGGAGCCACCGTTTTGGGTTAGGGCTGGAGCGGGAAGGTCTCAACAGCAGCCCCGGTCTGCAGGCTGGGCTTCTCACAACAGCCCCTGTGCATGTAACAGCCTTAAACGGGATTACAGGCACTAAAAAATATAAACAAGAGACTAGAACAGTAACCAGCGAGCCACACGCAGCGTCCCGGGACAGACGGACAGAGACTCATCCCTCATCAACTTATTCAGCAGCTCATCAGGGGTAGCGGGGAGAACCGGAGGCCGTGGTGCAGACCGGGCAGCTGTTCTCTGGAGGAACAGGCACCCCAACGCTCCCACTCAGCTTTTGTAAATAAAAACATGAACAATAAATTAATCAATGAAAATCTCAGAGCATAGAAAACATCGTCCTATGTGGAAAGAAACCATAGAAATGGAAAGGGGGCTGGAAGAGGGTGCCCCCCAAAAGCGTGCAGGCCACCTTGGCTCATCGTGGTACCACAGAGCTCGTCAGACCTGGGCGGCATTACAGGGTAACGGAGCCAGAGTCCTCTCCAGCGTCATAACCCCCCCAGTGTTTTACCTATTGGCACAGCAACAGGAAAACTGAAGCTAACGCCACGCTTTAATAGCCATGCACCTGCATTTGGGTAGAAAGGTGAACGCGTATGTTTTCTTCTTCTAAATCACTAATATCACCCTTTGAAAGAAAAATCTTAGCACCCAAACACTCATTTTTCAAGAAGAAAAAGTCCACCTTTTGTTACCCAAAACACCCCTGCAAGTGTGGGAAGCTCCAGCAGAGCATTGCTTAGTTTCACTATGAAAAGACACCCGAGTGGGTTGTCCTGAAGGTGGTTGCAAAAGGCCACTTTGCAGAACGGTCAGTGGGCTTTAAACAGTGGGTGGGATGCATATTTTCTTGGAATAATCCTCTTTTTATTACTCTACAAAACCGGCAGGAGTTCTTAGTATCCAGCAAGTCTGCTCCACAATACTGAAGCCAACCTAGAAAGTCATTTCGTTTTGCTCTGCCAAATCAGATCTCCCTGCTCTCAAATATCAGGTTGAGCTAAAACACATTGTAATGTTTATATTTTAGCTCTGTAACATTTTAATTTGAAACATTTGATTTCAAATGCTGTGGAGACACCTGAAAAAGCCCCTTGGGTCAACTGGATTTTTCGGGATGCTTTTCATCGGTGCCTGGTAAACAACTGGATATGTAAACGCACATTTGTGGTCCTAAGGACGGCTCGGTGCCCCTCGCCTGGCCAGGCAGCGCTGGGCCGGTGCTGCGGGAGCTGCAAACCAGACACAGCGACAGGTCGTGCGGGGTGAGAAACGCCCCGTTTGCCTTGTGCGCTGGCAAAGGGAAGAGCAAGCTGATAAGAGGACTGCATGTAACGGCAATCACTGAACTTCAACAAGACCGGAGAATTAAACTACACGTGCACCTACCTCTGTGTTCCAGAGCCTCCCTGTGGCCTGGAGTCAGAGCTGGGATCAGTCTGGCTGGTCTCAGCCTTAGAAACGTCAAATATTATAGCTGCCTTCAGGCACCGAGGCAGGATCGCCCGTACTGCCGCGTGCCCGAGGGATGGTTGCCCATCCATTTTCAAAGGCCTCTAGAAATCAATAATAATAGTGATCATGCCTCAAAATTTCTTCCAGTACCTCAGTGCCCTTACCGTAGGGACAGCCTGGCTCTGGCTGGCTGGTTCTCCGTTCCTTCTTGCCCTGTCTATTGCCAGAATTATTCCTTTCCTTTCAAAAAGTCTGATATATTTAAGATGTATGTTTTACTCACTTCCCATCATGTCACAGGCGTTCCTGTGGGGCCCAGGCCAGCGCAGGGCTGGGGAGGCCTTGGCATGGCTGGGAGAGCTGGGATGATTTTGTGCACCTCTCGGGCCATTTTTCTGGTATTTTCCCAGGACAACGTTTCCCTTTTCACACCAACACTAGTACGTTGCCGACCTGGATTCAGGGCGTGTTACGTTTTAATTCCCAGGCACTTTTCTGGAAATTGCTATCCAGCCAGCAGGTTCCTGTCCTGTATTTGTGCTTTTCAACAGTTCCTGCAAGGTGTAGAAATTGGATTTTCACCTATTTCATTCATTTATTTTTTTTCTCAGAGTAGTTATTTTAATATTGAATTCCCGCCTTGTTCTGCGGCCTCCCTGGCTGCGCTTCTCCTGCTGGAGGAGCCGCAACTCGAGTGGTCTCGATGCAGCTCAGTGCCCGCTGAGTCCCGCAGCGTTTGACAGGAACTGAATCGGCTGCCAACGGAAAAATACAAAACCGGGCCCTGAGAACCATGTAAACAGAGGAGACCAGCAGTTAACTTGGTATTTATCTACATACTATTAAATAAAAACCAAATGTTTTAGGATTAAGAAGGCCCAAGTCGCACATTTTAGGATGCACTGCTTCCCTGCCTGCCTTTCATTTTCTAAAGCCCTTTTCAGATTTATGTATTAACTTGCATGACTGTTTGCTTGCTTGTTTCAAAAAGGAACTTCATGTATTTTCAGAAAATGTATTTGGGCACTGACAATTCAGATCTTGGGACAGGGACAGTGCACCACCACAACATTTTACATTTAATGGGTTTTTTTACTACGAAACTGTAAACACTCTCTTAACTCAGTTAAAACTTGCCCAGATGCATTGAGATACTTCTTGCCCAGCTTGGCACATCTCACAAATGAGCCAAACTCCTTGTTGGTCCACCGGAGCATCACCAGCTCCGGGAATACTGTTTCCAAACTGCTCCAATCCAAGGTGGCATCAGCAGAGGCTGCTGGAGAGCAGGCAGGACTCCAGAAACTACAAACCATCTGAAAACTGGTTTTGTGACATCCTAAATACATTTCAAACCTTTGTTGTGGAGAAGAAGCATACACCATGTTTACAGAGTTGATATTAAAAATAATTCATTTTCTACGTATTTTAGTCATTAGAAATGTCAATTCAACTTCCAGGTTCTTCTAATCAACATTATTGTAAATTCTTCTGTCCTGCAAGGCAAAGAAAAGGACATTTTACCAGGTGGCGGTGCAAACCAAAGCGAGCAGGGGTGGTGTGCGATACCGCGCGAGTCACTCACTTCTCACGAGAAGACGATGTAAACCATCAGCGCACAACCCACGATCCAGCCGAGGGCGAGGAGCATCGGCACGACGAGACGGGACAGCGGGACTTGGGCTGGAAGAGGAAAAACGGTCTTTTTCAGAAAGGCTAAAAAGCTGTACGGAGACACGGAGTCCAAGGCAGGCCGTGGCTCGTCGAGCAGCACGCAGGACGAGCGCTTTATAGACATATGTTGCTGTACAGCATCAAGATTTCAAAGACCCTTTCTATCAGTTTCCTACAAATATCAGAAGCTTGTCAGGAAGCAGCGTATCAGCCTTTGGGATTACATTACTTACCAATATATGACACCATTTTAAAGCACATCTTTCTGTAGGTTTTTGAAGGGGTTAATGAATAATGTAAAATCATACACACCACCTCGCGCAGTTTAGATCAAGCTGACAGTCTTGGGAAGGATGCTCAATAATTTAAGGTTTTCCTCACTGCCCTTTTAAAGCTGTGCACAACAGAAACACGTCTCACCATGATACTGCATGGTATATCTACCGAGAGGGAGAGAGAACATGTACATAGAAAACCTGCATATGCTGCCACAAAAATAGAAAACAGATAGGCAACTACACAGCAAAAAGATCAAACCCTGCCTTGGAACTGGGTGTCCTTTTGCCACAGGGAAGTCCCTTACCTGTCCCATTTAA
The DNA here is from genome assembly GCF_036013475.1 of Columba livia. Classification (NCBI taxonomy): domain Eukaryota; kingdom Metazoa; phylum Chordata; class Aves; order Columbiformes; family Columbidae; genus Columba; species Columba livia. The sequence continues at coordinate 1,093,444 of NC_088610.1, forward strand.
AGCCTGCTATTCATTTGACACTTTGTAAGGTAAAGCTACTTCTGTTGGGAATCATTTCTCTATAATGACCATTTTTTCTAAAGGTCCTGTTACAAATGAAGTGCCGGACCCTGCTGAGGTACACGGCAGTTCGGGCAGCTCTGCAGAGCACTGTTGTGTCTACAGAATATGGCGTTTTGTCAGATGAGATCCGGGTTTAATGCAGCGGGATGAGAGCGCGGGCGAGTCCGCACGCACGGGCAGGGACGCTGTGCCCACGCACGGGCAGGGACGCTGTGCCCGGCGTCTGTCACGAGGCAGCGAGCAGCCGGCTGCGACGGGTAGAGTTTCATGGCTCCCACGGGCAGTGCTTGTGTTTCACAGCTCAAGAACAGAAATGACCGTGAGATCATTTGCTCTGATGTCTGTGCCACAGAACAGATCCCCAAGACCTGAGTGACAGTGAAGTAACTGCTTAAAGACAACGTTTTGTGCCACAAGCGGGAGAGGCTGACGTGTGAGATGTGCACAAGGCTCGGCCGGGTGTGACATCCAAGCAGGTGACCCCTTCATGAGGTCTCGGAAGAAGGTGACAGACTCCAAGGCTTCAGTATTTGGTCCATAGGAAACTATCCTGAGTCTAAACATGAGACTCAGCCTTACCCTCGCCACAGACCAGGGCTGTGCCACCAGCAGCCAGGGGGAGCAGCTGCATCGTCCGCGTTCCAGCCCCCGGGGAGGCGGCTGCGGAGGGACCAGCAGCAGGGGAACACAATCATCCTAAGCAACCCTGGTTTCCAAAGGAAAAACCAACATCTTTACTGACATCTGCAGGTAACCAGCTAAAACCCTGAAACATGAGGTTTCATTATAATCACCATGTAAATGAACGCACATGAAAGCAGAATACTGAGAGAAATGTGGTTTGTTGCAGTCACCAGTATCGCTGTCAGACAGATCAAGGAACCAAACCCTGGCTTTCAGGGGCTGAGCCAGAGCCTGTGGAAATCAAAAGGCCAGTTCTGGATGGCAGCAAGAACAAAGGCATCTTACTGTGACCTCTGCGTGTAAGCTGGTGTTCTAGCTACAAACTACTTTCCCCCCCCATTATAGTATTTTTTCCTGTACTTCAAACATCAGTTTTATCTCAAACCAAACAGAAAAGCCCTGGGCACTGCCTGCCATGGGTGCCCAAGTACCCAGAGAAGCCAAGGATCCCTCGACTACAGCAGACAGCAGCCCAGGTTTCCCACCTAATACAGCCTAAATATACTGATAAACTTCATCTGATAGCTATCTTGTTTGTTCATTGTTGTTTTTTTCCTGAGATTTACCTTTTATCAAGGACACTAAGTTGGCTTGGTTTTGCCATCTGTAGTTGGTCAAAACTCCTCCCAGCTACCATGAGAAAAACGCTGCCTGTGCTGTCACTGGGCCGCCCTCGCCCCTGGAGTGTCCAGTCCAACCGCACTGACAAGGGCACCCCAAGGGACCAGGCAAAGACCTCCCAGGACTGCCACCAGCAGAGCCTGGGCAGGTGAAGCCGGGAGCGTGTCCCTGCCCGAGCGTGTCAGGTGTCAGCTCCCAGTCCCGTGTTCCCTGCTCCAAAATGCCGCAGAACTTCACAAAGTGTTCTTTGTGCTGTATCTCACAGAGGCTCCCCCTGCACACGCACAACCAAACCGCTGACCCGTCGCTGGGGTGGCCGTGTGGCCACCACGCTGGTCAGCAGAGCGAGAGGGGACGTGGCCGTGCCCAGGGCACCGTGTCCCCTGCACGGCTCCCGCTGCCACCGCAGCAGCGTTTCCAGCTGTGCTGCGCAGACAGGCTGCGGCGCTCCCGAATCCCGCTGAACCCAGCACTGATGCGGACAGGCTCTGTGCTGGTGCCGCTCGCCAGCGTCACACCAAGAGCTCCCGCGAGCCGGCGGCTGCTCCGTGCAGCCACTCATTGCATCCACTCATTACAGCCGGGCCGCCCAAGGTGTGTAATGGGGTGCAGCTGGACCCCCACGCCGCCCCAGCTGCTGCTGGAACCCCCATCCTGGCTGACCGCTCGTGGACACGCTGCTCCTTTCTCCGTTGTTTAAAAACAGTTAAACACAAATAACAATACACATCCTACCAATGCAAGATATGGTTAAGTACTAATTCCTGCTGGAATACCCACATCCATAGCATTTCTGTCGATACCAATGAAAATTAAAATTAAGAAACAGCACTCGGTATCCTGTTATATCTGAGCTTAGTAGAATTCCACTTTCCTTCTCAGATACCAGTGCTAACAGCGCAAAAAAAAAAAAGGCGATTAAAGTCTTTAAAAACTTTTAATGTGACTATGAAGATGTATTGAAAAGTTACCTTTACAAGGAAAACTACCTGAATAGCTGTGTAGACAGCTAACACCATGTTTAAACTTATTGTCATTTCACCATCCAGACCCCTTACAGTGAAGTCAATAGAAAATGATAACGAATATAAAATGCATTTTTATAGAATGTCTCTTCTCTTTGGAGAAAGTGGAAATGTGCTTATAATGGAAAGGTCATTATTGGAATTTCACTTTGCTCTGCCACTTGGGGTTTGTGGGGTTAAAGTCTGAATTACTGTATGTTTACCTAGCATTGCGCTCACATTTCAGCCACACAGACAGCATATTTAAAATGCTGGCAAACGTAACTCATTTTACACAGTTCTGTTTAATTAAGTTAGTCAACTTAAAATTATAACTACAGAAAACTAAAGAAAACAGAACTGGTAGGATTCACAAACACGGGAGGAACCCCAGCTACTTTATACTTATTGCTGTTAATACAATTAGCTTTAAACTGAGTACACTTTCTTACTGAAAAGTCAAATATATAGTGTATCAGACATACAAATAGCTGAGTATTGTCATGTTAATTTGCTCGGATGTATGGACTTGAAGAATACCTGCTCCCATTCCCACTGAACCGAGCGCCTTACCTGGTTCTGCCATTCCCGCTCTGCTGGTTCCTGGCAGGTTTTCAGGTTTGCTCTGCAGTTGTTCCCCTGAGCCTCGGGATGCTTTAAATAGAGCGCGCTGTGGAATGTGCCGCAGCTGCCGCACGCCGCGCCAGCTTCGGGCTGGATGCGTCCCGGTGTCTAAAAAGGGCTCCAGCGCTCCCGCTCCCTGCAGCTGCACATCTGCTTCGGAGAAAACCGAATGAAAAGGGGTCAGTGGTGAAGAGGGAGGGAAATAATGGCAAAAACTACTTCATGGCCTCTTTACAGCCATAAACACCACATTACAAGTTCACATAATATTTATATGCATCCACATATTTAGAGCATGACAGGGGTCCAGTTCGCTCTGAGTCTCCCACATCTTCTCTCACCCCTCTTATCAAAAAGACACACCAAGTCCTACTCTGTAATAGTTGTATATGTATTTCTGTAGTTACTAGTTACTTGCTAAGCAGCACCAGGTATCTTGTACTCCACAAAGCACAAAGATATGTTTAGCATCCTCTCACCTTAGAGTTTTCAGTCATCATTACTCTTACGGGTAGTGAGTAACAAATTTTAAGGGAGAAACATTCCTAAAATAATCTAAGAATGATTTTGCCCTAAACAGCATAAATCATTGCAAACTGCCGTCTTCAACGCAGAAGAGAAAAACCACGGAGATGAGCGCCAGATCTGAGCCAAAAGGAAAACCCGCACGTTAGCTTGTATCCCGTAAAATGAGAGCTCCATGTAAAGATCCCTTGGAATGATCCCAGAGGTTTTGACCAGGAAGCCTATAAACCCACTCAGAGTTTATTCGGGAAATAAAGTCCTGTACGGAGCCCTCGGAGGGACACGCAGGCACATCACACATCTGCAACAAGCCCCTAAACAACTGTTTTCAGCAAACCTACACGTAACCCACGTCAGAGCTGTGCGAAACAGGGATTCTTCCCGCGTGTTTCTGAAATGGAAAAGGACACAAACGGCTGTTAGAAGCCCTTGCTGATAGCAGGTGCCTGGGATGCTTGGAAGGGATCGGATTGGGATGTTTGTCCAGTTCAGAGGAATTGTTGTGGTCTCCCAGGAGACAACACAGTGCTCAGAAACACACGAGGCAGATCTTCTCAAAGAGATTTTCTGTGCTTGTTGGTTAAAGTTTAAATACTTTACAGAACAAAATAAGTTTCCATTATCACCTTTCTTCAGAATTGCGTCCCCTCTTCAGTGGCTGTGGAGATCGCATCATCCTTGGAGCTCTGGGATGCAGAAAAAGAATTAAGCCAAAGTTAGATTCCAGAGCACCAGCTGGAAAAAAGTCTGGCTTTTCATACCAACGTGATCTAACGTGTTCTAAAGCAGGTTCATAACTCGAGTATTTCGTTTGGAAAGAATTAGAACTGGCTATAGCAGCACTGCAATCCCAGTCCCTGACCAGGGAGGGTGCAGGGACACGGCCAATGCTACACACACCAAAGAGCTGGGAGAGACGGCCTTCAGAGCTTCAGAGCACCCATACAGAATGCGATTAAATGGCTCCTTATTTTGAGAGAAATAATATTTTTTGCCCTAAAAGCAAGAGTGGAAACCATGGGCCCCAGGCTATGCGATTTGTGTCCAACCGCACAGTATTTTCATCTGGAATGAACAAAAAAAGTGAATGGCACTGGAATATTTTAAATACAATTGTTTGCATTGCTGTGATCAGTATCTTTTATATACATACATATATATATGTAAGTCTAACCATGCTAACATACACAATGTGATTGAGTAGCATTCAACTCTGGCAAAACTTGACTGAAGTCAGTAGTTTTACACCAGAGGTGAATTACTTAGCTTTGCATAGGTTAGTTTTATTGCATACTATAAGCATCCCCATTTCTTGGTCTTTTGAGCGTGGCGTGAAGTCTAAGATGACAATTACAGTAAAATAACTGAAGTCAATTCATGTTACCCAAGGAAGTTTCCATCAATTTTTGCAATGGATATCCTGACCAACCTGCGCCTCAGTCTGCGCTCACTGTCTCTTTGGTTCTTGTGCTTCTGTTTGCACAATGAGACACTTCAGAGTTATTTCCAGTTCTGAAGATAAAACAGAAACATGGAGCTTTATTGTCCACTGGTTTCTAGAGACCAATCTGATGCAATGGGTATTGTAACGTAACTGGAACCGCAGGTTCTGAGTGCTGAGGGTTCCTGGTGCTGGGTGTCCCTGTGTCTCCACCGTTGCCTTTGCTCGTCCTCGCGTTCCTGAGCAGGACTGCTTAACAAATTCTTGCCTTTCCCCAAGCATCACGTCAGGAAAGCGGTTTCATTGCTGCTTATCCAAAATGGGTATACTCTTAAAATAAAGCTCAGGGCTACATAATATTTCATTACGCCGTGCACGATCCAGTGTCACATCATCTCGAGACACAATAATAAAACGCGAGCTTTACATTCTTCGTCTCGCTTTGCTATGGAGCAGACTCTTTGGGATAAGATCCAATTTGTTGTAAAAAGAAATATGATCCTGTTATTTGTGTAACAGATTTACTGAAAAAAACAACCCAAACCAACCACAAGCTCTCTGATACAATAAGTTCATTGGCTGCATAGCTGTTCTCATAAGAATCCTATCTGATTTGGTTCTGCTAATTATACACACACATCTGATCTAATGGAAATAATTTCTCCCAGGAACCACGTATTCCTAACAAGACAATCTGACCTTCACAGACTGGGATCTTTCCAGCCCCATTGCCTTGAGCGAGGACAGAGAGTCATTGCTCTTCACCACGGTTTTGGAAGCACTGCCCTGATTTAGCTGCGAGCGCAGCGAGGAGGGCTCCGCAAGTCTCAAGCACGAGCTTAAGGGTATAAAAGCTGTAGCGGCACAAAGAAGAACGTAACAATATAGACATTATTTCAAACAACACATCTTGTGTTTAGAATGAGGAATGAACTGCAGACGTAAATTCTACACTAGATCTCAGTCCAACAGCCAAAAACAAAGCCAGGGGACATTTTCAAAATATAAAAAACAAGGAGAGAACAGAATGCTTAAGAAAAAACTCCAGAGAATGATTTGTGAAAATAAGCATCTACTTTTTTGCCTGCTGAAGAACAATACCCAAGAAAAACAATTGCCTCATTTTCATTTGCGTTTCAAATTACGTTATGATCTGTGCATGGTTTTTCCCCTGTGTTGGTGCTGGGATGCAGAGATGCTCGGTGTTCTCAGTGTTCAGAGTCAGACGGTTAATTGTGGTTCAGAAACGAGATCTTTTTCAGCCTTCGGTTCACAGAGGGACTGAGCCAGATCTGCCTCACGTTTGAGCAGCCCGGCTGCCTTCAGTCCCATTTGCTGCTCAAAGCTAGAAATGCACTTTAAATGCCTTAAATGCCTTCAGTACTTTAAGGGAATTAGGGCCAAAATGAGGAGGAGGAACCGAGTGAGCCAGCAGGGCTGGGAGTCTTTCCAGAACAGAAAGCAATTTTAAGGGGAAAAACAATACTGATGTTTTAGAAAATATTAAATTATCTGCTTCAGATCCACATGGACTTTGCCAAAAAAATAAAGCCAAGACGAGCAGAGTATTTATCCAGCTTTAGCGGGCAGGGTGGTTACATCGGAGCTTTCCAGTGTCTAACCTGGCAGCGGGACCACAAGCTGACAGACACGTAACACGGGCACGGATCTAGAACAGAAACCGCGGCATCTCCGCACCCCTCGTTGCCGGTGCCGGTACCCGCGGGGTCGGGTTGGCAGGAGGCCGCGGAGCCACACGCACATCGCGGCTCACCCTGCGCTGGGGCTGCTGCCTTGGACAGTACACCAGGGAGAGATTTACCTATAAACCATCACCTCCTCCCCTTTTGTACCGGACAGGATTTCTTCAGAGCTCGGTCCCCTCTGAGGAATCCGGGGAGCGCAATAGAGACAGCAAATACCATCTGCTCGGGAACAGCAGCACGGGTGCGTTTGCTGTGCTGCTTCTCATCCAGTGTCTCCTGTTTGGGAAGCAACTGTCAGAAACCTCATTAAAACCCTGCAAAGAAAATTGGCAATATTTGTGGTGTAACTAGCTAATGTGTTTAGCGTGCGTTCTAATCTTCATCATTTCACCAGTACCTAGGTATCAAATACCAGAATGTCCAATGTATAGTTTGTTAGCCATGCCTCTAACATCTCAAAGTCCACATGAGCGTTCAGTAGACTGGCAAAGAAACACTTTTGGTTTTACAAATCCTGTATGATTCGTATAAGTAACTGTAGGCCACACTGCTTTATATTCTATTAGAGGGACATATCAATTCATCTTCGCAAAACAAAAGCTCCAAGTAATAACATCTCTATAGCTTTGAAATATTGGTACTAATTCCTTTAAAATCACAGGGTTTTTTCTTTCAGTTTCAAAAACCCCTCTGATTTACCAAGCAATCTAAAGCCATGCTTATATGTGCCTTGGACTGCTTTGTTACTTTGCCATACTATGCTCTCCTGTGACCTGCAGACTAACGTGAAAAAGCATTCACAAAATAGAAATACATGTAGAAAATGCACCTAATGAGAAGCATTTTATTTGTCACTATCTTCTCATTTGAAAGCTCCTTCAGAAATTGCTAGAGATTACTTCCACGCCCATTTACATGATGGAGATAAAGGCTGATTGTTGATTTGTTTGATGACTGTGCAGCTGAACACCTGAAAAATTCCATATATTAAGCTACTAAATATTTAATTGCACGCGCTGTTTCCTAGGGTGCGGGATACACACGGCCATTTCTCTCGCTAGAGCACTTCAGCTGAATGCTGAGATGTCTGACTGAAAATCTGTGAATGTAATGGAGAAGCAGCACTATCAGTGTAGAGACCTATACGTGCAGTGCCATTTCTGGATTAGTTCCCCACTGCTGTCTAAAAATAACGTCGATACCATTTTGTCTTTGTATAGTTCCATTCTGCTGGCTGCCGAGTGATCGGTAAATACCTTTGGAGCAGGCACAGGGATAATTGCTCTGAATAAATCTCCCTGACACATCATTTAGGAGAAACTGTCTCGGCTGGATTTCTTAGTACTGAGCTTTAGCTGAGCGGCACACAAACCCGCGGCACGTGGGCACGGCCATGGTTTCCAGCCTGTTCTGCCCCTCAGGCACTGCCGGAGTCCAGTTTTCCCCTTTCAGGATCCATTTCTCCCATTTCAGACTGAAAGGGGCAGGAGAAGCTCGGTGAGAGCAACGTGGGACACCCCAATGAGGGGCACCTTTAGCAGCCCCATAACTTGGGATCATTATTCTCAAGCGCTTGGGTATTACATTTTATTATTTGATATTACATTATTTTAATTATGTTTATATCATGATGCCCTGCCCTTACCTAAAGAGATGGAAAGTGCTGAATATTAAATGAGACTTTTGGTTGTTCCCTCATTCTGACTCTTGAAAAGCAAATAACTGACCTGCGCAGCTGTGGTGAGTGTTCCAGTTCTTTCCTGGTTGAGAACAACTTACTGGGCTGAAGATGTTATAACTGCATTCAAAACCAGACACTGGCTTGTACGATTTCAGCTCATGTGCTGAGCAAAGTCACACGCAGGCTGAAAACAGTTTGATTTGATCTTACTGTGTCCTCTGAAAGAACATTGGATCACACCAGCAAGGAACACGATGGCAAAACACTAACTGGCTACAGAAAAAAAGGATATATCATTAACATAAACTGTGAAAGACTTTCTAAAATGCTGTGTTTATCTGAAATTTAAATAATTAATTTCCTGATCTGGTTGTTCCAGCTAACCATGAACACTAGATAAAATGGACCCAGATGATTTCAATGTCCTCTCTAGAACAAAATGAAGGATTTCTTCAGAATCTTTTATTCTGCATTCTTCCACGTATTAGAAAACTCAACACAACTGAGCATAAGCCAGCCCTGGAATTAGAGCCCTAAAGTCCCCGCTGGAGCTGCACCCTCCCAAGCAGAAATCCCTGCAGACCTCTCTGATCCATACAGGAGCCCCTTTCCCTAAAAACTGAACAAGGTTGGCAGTTAGTGAAATGGGACAAAATTCAAGACCAGAAGACAAATTCTGATAAAGCAAAACTACCCTGAGGTCAGCAGGGCCGCAGCCAAGCGTGCCAGCTGGGGCGGGCGGCGCGGACACGGTGTCTGAGCGGCACAGGGCTCGCTGCTCCGCACACTTACCGCTGTGAACACGAGCGGCACCTGCGGGGTCCGCGTCCCAATTTGAGCCGCCCTCCCGGAGCAAACAGCTCAGCCCTCCACCGCATCGTGTGGACAAGGAGTCGTTTTCTCCCTCCCGTGCCCGGTGCCTCTGGCATCGGTTTGCCTGGTTCTGTACCTCGCTGGGACCACCCTCGTGGTGCAGCCCACCTGCTGGTGGGAGAACAGGGAATGGAGCCTTCTTCCTTTCCTTTTCTATAGCTTCTATTGTCCTTTTTAAATGAATCCTCTCTGCTGGGGAAAATATGCATTTTAAAAATTACCAGAAGAAATCACTTAATTCAAAAGAAAACTTTGCAAGCCTTGAAAAGCCACTAAAATGTTACCAAGTTTTATCCAGACAGAAATAAAGCCTCAAAACCATTAGAAAATTGACACTTCCATGCATGGATTTTGAAAAGTATCTTACTTGTAAGAACATAGCCCATTTTTCTAGCTAGATATATAATGTAAGAACTGACTCTGTATAGCGAAGGTGGTGTGAGGAACAGCAGCTCCCACCCTCGCGCTGCAGTACCCTCTTGTGCCAGAGCGGGCACCTCCGGACGCGCAGGGAGCCCGGAGGATGCTCCACAGCGTCATCACCTGAGACACCGCACAAGGAAAGCTGTGGGGTTTTTGAATAAACTAAATACGCAGTACTTAAAACTTTTATCGGAAAATAAATATTTAGTGGTTTGGGCTTTGAAAAAGCTGAGTGTTTCCTCAGTCTGGGGTGTCATTGCCCCTGTTGAATGAATCCTGCTACAGCTCCAGGGAACAAAGCAGAGCACCTGAACCTGCGCGCACAAGGCAAGAGATGCTACCAGTGACTGCGCACTGGCATTGTGGCTGCTGCTCACATCCCTCGAGTAACTGGGAGCAATATCTATGGGTAGCAAAGACAGATGTTGGTGTGTGTTTGACTTTAATCCTCCCCTGCCTTTCCCGTGCCTGTAGGTTCCTTACTGAAAATGTATTTTGCCCCAGACTGCAGACTGAACTCCAAGAATTTGCTGGTTTTCACTTGCTGCACCTCAGAAGCCGGTGCTGTTAGTGAACCACAAAAACAGGCATCAACAATTCACCTCCTCCTTTCCAGAGCAGCCACAGATCATGTGCATTAGTTAAACCTGGCCACGGCAACACGTTCAGGCTGTTTAATAAGCAGCAGTCGCACACCCACCTACATCTCACCTCGCCATGTCCGTGGTAGACAAAATTCACAATATTTCAGAGACTCACAAACTGCTTTGGGTTGGAAGGGACATTGAAAACCACCTCGTTCCAAGCCGCTGCCACAGGCAGGGACACCTTCCATAGCCCAGGATGCTCAGAGCCACGTCCAGCCTGGCCTCGGGCACCCCCAGGGCCGTGCACCCCAGCTGCACTGGGCAGCCAGGACCTCGCCACCCGCCCGAGGAGGAATTTCTACCTTAGATCTCATGTAAACTCACCCTCTTTCAGTTTGAAGCCATCACCACTTGTCCTGTCACTCCATCCCCCGGCCACTGTTCGGGTTGGGCTGCACCGCTGGGTCACACTAAGTCATCCAGCTTCTCCAGGGCTGCACCGTTGGGTCACACACTAAGTCATCCAGCTTCTCCAGGGCTGCACTGTTGGGTCACACTAAGTCATCCAGCTTCTCCAGGACTTCAGGACTCAGGTCCCCAACGCGTTGGCCTCCGAGCCTGCGCTCGGTTGCCAGCAGATGGCAACCCCTTCCTGCGGTCCTGGGCAGCCGCCTGGCTCGGGCCTAGTGTTCAGAAAAGAGAGATCTGAATGATAAAAAACCCCTACAAATTCAGTATTTATATAATGAATTAAATTATATCTTATTTACATAGGAGGAATATTATTTTGTCCTGGATTTTTGGACACAAACATACAAAAGCCTACAAAAGGACAATAAGGAACAGGTTTTCCTTTCCTTTCCTTTCTCACCCACCCATACACACAGATACACTCTTAGCAAGGTTTTATTTCTTAAGCACTTGAGGACTGGTTCCTTCTCCATTCACTCACTGATGTATCATAGTCACAGACATGAGAAAATGATCTCAAATAATCACCACGTGAGACAAGATCCCAGACAAGTAATCTGCTTTTACTTTGCCAGGGAATGCAGATGGGTTTATATCACAAAATCATCATCCAAAATACAAAAGGCCAATGCTCATTTTTGCCAGGCCTTCCTTACACACAAACTCACCTCTTTAATTACTCCAGTTCAAGTTAATTGCTGCAAAATACTGAAATTCTTAGTTCAGTAAACGGCTTTTCTCAGAACCAGTTTATTCCTTTCTCGTTTCTACTCAGCTCAGATAAGCTCTGTCTAAACCTCCCGAAGGGCACGTTATCTTTTGTGACGGCTTAAGGGCTGTGAAATGATGCTCCAGGTAAGAGGGCGCACAGAAAGGCCCAAAGGCTGAGACAGACGGAAAAGATGACACTTGAAGATTTTGTATTGGGATAATCTCTACAAATAGCCATTTAATAATTTATCTTGAAGTTTAAAGCCAAATCCATGGAGAGATTGCATACAGGCTGTATTCAGTGTGGGGAAGATACAAACCCCTGGGGTATAATAATCCGTACGAAGTTCTATTATTGGCAGATAGCAAGAAGCTCATGAGCGCACCTCAGAACTATTCGTTCACTTTTACCTCAGCACCAACGCCTTTGCTGCTTGAGCGTGTGCTCTGACCCTGCCATCCGCTCTTCTGGCTGCAAAATCAAGCAGACTGACGTTAAAACGTTCCCTGTGTTAATTGAACACTTACAAACATCTGCAACTGCCAGCGATAGTTCAGAACACACTAAAAGCCCCAAAGAAGCACAAATTCACTTCTCCTCTCCAGAGAAAGTGATGCTGCTGATAACTGATTCAAGTATGTTCCGTGAATACTAATAATATCACCTGATATGTTATTCATGCAAAATGAGAATTCTAACCCCCCCTGCTTGTTTTCATATGAACATACACATGGGAAGAAAACAGAGAAAACACTTTCATTTCAAGATATTTTTGAGGTTTTCAGCCATTCCCTAAGTGGACGTTTTGGGGTTTTTTCCTGGTAGCTATTTCTGAACAAGCAACACAAAGTTCAAATGCTGTCAAACGCCAAAGGATGTTTTCTTCTACATGAATGCTAATTAACTTAGTATAGGTAATTACATTGACTTTAGGTTCTGTATGTATTATGTAAGATTCAAACCAAGGCAATATTCAGTGCCATGTGGTTTTTATCATTATCTTTCTGTGCTGATATATTAATATATTTTTCTTACTGGTGCCAAGTTCTTAATGTAACTATCTGTAATGTACCGATGATCTCCTCGATCGCTGTTCCTGCAGCTCCTTTGCCTTGAGCGACTGACTGACCCTCATGGCTCCAGGTCCTCCTGCATCTATTGCAGACCGGTGGCCACATCCCATAATATTGCATTGTACAGCAATCAGGAGGGTCGGAATAGTTGGCATGTCAATGCGGGATTTGGCAACGTGGCTTTATATACTTTTAAAATAAGCTCAGGTGAATTAAATATGATCCCGGAGAATTCCCATTAAACCAGCGTCCTTCACACGCGGATTAGTTTGATCTTTGGATCATGGCTTGGGTGACGTTCCGGGAGCGGGAGCTGTCACCAGCGGTGCCACCTCCTGTCCCCGCCAGGACAGCTCCAGCCCTTGGGAAAGGACCGTTCTGTCCCAAAGCCCACGTGCTGCAGATGCGACGGTCTGCTTGGGCACGGGAACACTCAGATCTTAGCCACATCATGTCGTGACCTCAAACGTGGCAATGCATATGGCAACAACAGCATAAAAAAAACCTATTTAAAGTAGAGCAAAATAGTCTTACAAGCCTATTCTTTGGCCTTTGCCCTGTGCCTGACAACTGCTGACATGCCAGCGACAGAGCGAGGGGGCTTTTGTGACACCGGCTCATCTCAAAGTGGCCGCACGTCGCCATGTGGAAACAATTCGCAATCCCGGTTTGGCCGGCCCGTGGCAGCAGGTGAGAAGCGCTTTGCTGGGACCCATCGTCATGAGGCCTCTTGATTGATGATGGGGCTAATGATGGACAGCGGGTCACGTTTCAGGCTGCTACACAAGGCTTGTTGGCATGCAGTATATTTTAGTTGATCTATTTTTATCTAACTTCTATTTATTGCTGCGAAATCCCTGAATTTTACTCCCCACTGCCGTACTGGCACCTTGCACCCCAGCCAGTCAGGGATACCGCTCCAAAAGTCTTAAGTTCTGTATATATAATATACATGTGCATAAACAAGTCACTAAGATCAGAGTTTCGCTCTCTTTATTCTATGCTCTGGACTCTAAAATTGCAGTGATGACAAGCAAGACACCTAAAAATATTGTCCCAGAAAATGTCAGGCTGGCCGTGGGGGCAGCCGGGGCCGCGTGGCTGGAGCGGGCGCAGCGCGGGCTGGACGGCCCAGCTCGGCACAGCCGTGTCCCCATCTGCCCCCGACATGTGAGTGACACCGCCAGCAGCTCCGCAGGGCTCCAAACACCCTGTCCCCCCTCCCAAAACGCTGCTGAAATGTCTGTGTAAGACAGCCCGGCCTCATTGCACAGAGGCTGTAAAGAAAACATTTCGGGAGCAGCAACCGAGGCTTATGTTGCACTGAGACTGCACAATAACGCCTGAGATCCCCTCTGAGCTGAACGGCAATTTTCCAGAGCGAACCCGAGCAACTGAGCCCTGGAACTGCCCTGGCAACATCCATAGATCCCTCCAGCCTCCCCAAAGTACTCAATATGCTTTAAAACGTCAATAAATTACCTTTCTCCTAAGAAAATAAAAAAGCTTGGACAATTGTCTCCAGGCGAGTAACTAGTACTGATAGAAGGAGCTATTTTTGGAGTTCTAGCTTAGCTTTCATGACCAGTGTAGGAAAGCCCAGGCTTTAAGCCACAACCATTTCTGTTCACTCCGGCAAATGATGTCTTTGCTCGTTCCTGGCTGGCCGAGCTCTCGCCCCGTCACCCCGGTACCTCCACCGAGCTCATGGCAACAGCTCTGCCACAGACACAGCCAACCCCGGGTAACCCTCTGTTGGCATCCCCACCAATTACAACTCCCAGACACAGGAGATCAACTGACCCCATCAAATAAACAGCCTCATCTTTAAATAAAACACTTTTTAAAATTTAGCATGAGATAATATTAACAAATTCCCAGTACTGCACTTATCCCTTATTTAAAAGGCTTAAGATATTATATCCCCTTCTCTTTGTATAAACCAATTCAAGTTATATAATGTATGTGGATTTGCTTTGACCCGATTCCAGATGGCAATAGATTATTAAGCCAAGCCTGTACAATTGTAATTTGGTGGAAAACCGGTCAGGATTTCATTACACATTGAAACTCAAACTGTTCTGAATATTTCAAATTAAAAAGGCAAGTAGAAAATAACCCTTGTGTTGAAACAATCCTATTGCATTACCTTGCTCATGAATTTATATTGGGCGCATATTTTATCAGTTCTTTTGTTACTTTTTAACATCCATACGTGCAGTTTGTCATGACAAACCGTGGGACAAAGCGGGGCTGGGACTCACGGACACGGGGGGAGCCCGGCAGCTCCTGCTCTTCCCGCCGAGTGGAAAAGCTCCAGTTCAAGTCACGCAGAAGGAGTTTCAGGTGCAAGAGACAGACCAAGAAGGGACGCGGGGCAGGATCTGGCACGCCGTGGTTGCGGGTTTGCAGGCGGATGTACGGCTCTCGGAGCTCATTAAGAACAGGAGAGATCCCCGCAGGAAAACAGGCTTCCTTCCAGCAACCCGAGGAACAGCGTCGCCTTTTCACACTCCATCAACATCTCCTTAGACCCAAAAGCAAGCAGAAAGCCAGACTGCTCATTTCCCTGCCAACTCAAGGCAGGGAACCCTCAAGAACCCCATTAAATCCATTTATTTCCAGTCTTATCCTTCTCTTCACAAATGATGTCAGTGCCACCTGTGAACTGTAGTAGTGGGCAGCTTGTTTGGACAGATTTATTTTGCCTTGTGCTATTACACTGCCCAGCTGCTTCCTGGCCTATGTTAATCCCCCTTTATTATTTTTCTAGTGTAACTAGTGCTGTTAACTGATTTGCTGTTAACAGATGATTCCAAGTTCATTGAAGGAGATATCAAAACTACAAGAGTCTCTTGACTCTCCACTGCCAATTTTAGCATGTATCAAAGGGTCTCTAAGAACATGTTAGTCATTGAAATCAATCAGAATATTGGCACTAATTTTTTCTCTTTTGGGAAAAATACCATCGTAAGAGCACAGGTGTGTGGGGCACAACGCAGCCGGCACGGGCAGCTCTCGCACGCCAGGCCCTGTGGACAAAATAGAGAATCTCGGTGCACACGGATAGAATCAGAAGGGTCATGTCCACAGGTCAAACTGCAAAGGAAAGAGAAACCCAGCTGGGCCACGTACAAAATGAAAGGCTTTTATACGACTGATTCAGACTCTCACACAAAGAGCATCTTAAATACACATGAGAGTGTGTAACAGCACAAGGAGATACACAGAACATAAGTAACTACTGTTTCTGAGCTCTCCCTTTCTGTACCATTTTATCTTTCTGTTACATACCGTTGTGTGTGTCGATTTCACAAACAGCGGCTGCTCCAGGAAAACAAAACAAAGCCAGATAATTTCCTTTTTCATTAAATCTCTTTCCCACCTTGCCTTCGGAATGATTTTCATAGCCTATTTTTGAATGATCCCTCTACGCATTTTCATTTCGATACATCCTGCACCTGGGACTGCTCCCTACAACGTTTGCAGAATTGCCTTTTTATGGAGAACAACAGGACCTTTTCTTTTCCAATAGACTGCAAGGCTGATCAGCTAATCTCAAAAAATAATGAATGCACCTAAAACCCAGAATGCTGTCAGTCCTGGTTCCAGCAGGCAGCGGGATGTCTGACAAAGTACCACATTGTCTCGTGTTATCTAATGAGGTAAGCGATGCCCAACGCCTTTTACCCTGTTCTATACCAGCTGACAGCATCACTGCAGCCCAGTTTCATGTCTTCTCCCCAAAAATGCAGCCGGTGAGCCCAGGGTGCTGGTGTTGGGGGCGCAGAGGCCGAGCTGCTCTGCGGCAGAAGGGCTGGAGGAGTGACGGCTAAGAACTGTGTGCCACGTACTTTGTGTGTTCCAGCTAACAGAGAAATGGCTTTGCACCAAGGATGCGTCTATATACCCCATACCATTCTTATTTTTTGGAGGGAAGAGCCTGCTAAACCTGCTTCCCGCAGTTTGGGCTGGACACCCAGCTCAAGACAGGAGAAGGGACTGTCCTGGGCAGGAGCGAAGCAGCAGCAGGACAGGCGAGAAAAGCCCTTCCACATGGTTTGTGTCTTCTCAGCAACGAGATGGGACCCTCAACCCCCACACCAAAGTTATGTCAGGCAGAAAAAAGTACAGAATACCCCACGGTATCAAAAGGGAGGTTTAGTAGTTTTACCAACATTACCTTAAACAGCGGAGCTGACTCGGGAAAACGCTGAAGCCGATGGCTGCTGACAGAGAGGGACGGGGCGGCAGCGCCTCGTGTCTTCCTCCGGCTGCAACGAACCGAACGCGTAGCTGTGCAATCAGGCTACTCCAGTGCGGTATCCCACCTCACTTTTGAGAGTATTGCCAGTCATTCCTTGGCTTCATAGAAAAGCAATTAAAATGCTTGTAGAGTAAACATGGCTCAAGCCTGTCTAAACAGTTCTCATTTTTTAACTTATGGCACAAGCACTACTGCTACAATGAATTAGTCATTTATTTATTCCTGACATTTATTACACCGTTATAAAATTCAGCAGAGAATTTCATAGAGAAAATAAAACAATTCTCCCATAGCTACTAAAACTCCATGTGTAACAATTTTCAGAACCAGATGATTATTGTGTGGGCTGAAATCTTACAGACCTGTGGCACTGCAGCGGTACCGATGATCACTTCCAGATAACCTTAAAAATCCTATTAAAATTAATCCATATTCACCCTATTCATATTTGTGTCTCCTGATACGTGAAAACTCACCGCACCACAAATTAAAGGATTTTCAGCTCGGCAAATGCATTTCCCGCAGCGTGTGTCTGGAGCATCTTCGCGTACATCGCCACGGCAATGCATCGATCCCTGCTCCCGACCAGCCCCGCAGGGCTGTCGCCATAAACAAGGTGTGGTAAAGAGTCCTTCTACGTGCAAGTCATACGTACACATTCTGGTGCTCTATGCGTCATCAAATCACCTTCTCAAAAACACTCTTACTCTACAAATCCAGTTAAACGTGCCTTGCTACATAAACATCTCCTGGCAAAGGGAAAGGTGCTGCTGCATTTCCAACCAAGCCCAGTCTGAGGCGGGAGCCAGTGGCTGGACTAATTAAACTCAGAACTAGGAGCAGGAATCCAACGGGCTCTGTGTATGGGAGGACAGATCCCCAGAGCCTGAGAGGACTCAGCAGCGGCCGCCTGGCCTGTTTCACAAACACCTGATTAAAAGTTTCAATTAGAAAATCCATCAAATGTTTTTCTCTGCTGCCATGTCCCAAGATTAAACACACTACAACCCCCTACAGCACGAGCTGAGGAAATAAATGATCCTCTCTGCTTCCGGGAATTGACGACTATAACAAAGTTGCTGATCATGTAGCAAAACTAGAGCAGGACCATACACAGTATGGCTGGCAAAATTCTTGAGATGCACAAAACCTTAACAAAGTCACGCTTCACTGCATTTATCCATCAAAGCTCTTGCCTTCAAATGGGGCTTGGCACACGGCAATCCTACCAAGACAGCAGTATTTAATTGTAGCAAGTTAGATGCTATGGACTTTTCTGTCCCTATCCAACAGTTCACAGATTCAAACAACACATCCCGGTTTTCTACCTCCTCAGCTGCGGGCACTTCCAGGTACAGCTCCTCCTGCCTTTGTTTGGAAAGTAAATGGGTGCCTGTCTGACAAAATACCTGCGGACTTTATTGACACATACCTTTGATATTCAGAGCAGCGGCTGTGGAAGAGGCGCTTCGGAGAGTCAGCCTTTGTTTTCAAATGCACGTTCATTCGCTTACATTCTGCTGAATTTTAGTCTAAAGAATAATATTCTGCATGTGCCACTCTGATTCTTTTTTCCAGTTTCCATAAAGTTAAAAGATTTGACAAGGGGCCAAAAGAGACAGAAATATTTGAGTTAGTTCCAACTGCACCTGGAGAGCTTCTGCTCTGCTTTATGGAGCTCCTGGTCTCCATAGTTACAAAAAAGTTGAAAAATAACGATCGAGCGTTACCTTAAATGCTCCCACGCAGAATAAGAACCCAGGAGTGCTCGGAAAGGCCCGGTGTGACAGCTCGCCGGAGCGTGACTCCGCTCTCGCATCCCGTGGCGCTGGACGCTCCGCACCTCGCTGTGCTCGGCTGGCGTGAGAACCAGACAGTTGCCGCTCTCCGAGGGGCGACGCGTGACACCAGCGCACAGACGCCTTGCCAAGCTCCGGTAAAGCTCTCCTGTCGAGACCAGACCCGGAGGCTGCGATCTGGTAACTACGCTGATCAAACAGAAGGTGAAATACTTGCCACAGAAAGCTGAAGCCGCCCTGCAGCTTGCTCCTATACCGACCAGAATTTGGTGTGTAACTTAATGAGATATGGGAGCGTTAGGAGAGCATTGAGACAATATATTGTCACAACGAAGAGGGCAGAACCTGTTCTTCGGCACTCTGAGCACCACTGTGCAATACGCAGCTCCTGCCTTCCGAGATCCAATTCCAGCCTGGGCAGTTGAGTCCCATTCCGAGGAAGCCGTAAAGGCTTTAATGGACTTACATATTGAGAAATCCTGCCTAGTTCAGTGTAACGTGATAAAAACATCAAGCATTATTGTTTTTAGATCTAAGTACCGACCTGCTGTACTCTTGTCCTGATAAAAACCCGTTGCTCTCAGCCTTGGAAGCTGAGGGAGCCCAGGGCTGCTGGCCTGACATGGAACGGACCCCTCGGCAAAGGATTTTCCATACGTGCAGCTCCTGAGCTACCGACCCACTCTGAATTACAGGGCAAAGCTTTGTCTGGCAGAAACCATAAGTCTTTCCAGAATGTACATCCATTCAGCGACTGCAGACCCTGGACTGAGCGCTGAGCTTGGCAGGATTTAATAGATCAAAGCCCAGAACTGCCATACTCAGGGTGCTGTTTCCCACAAGTCACACCAGCACTTTCTCCACAACTCACTTTAAAACAAATGAAAATAGATTTGATGCATATGACCAACAACTAAATTTTGGTTTAATTTATACTATTACAGAGCTCAAACAAAATATAGTTATTTGTTGTTTAAAGCTTTGTATTCAGAAGCAGAAGTCTGCTGTTGCTTGTATTTATTCATCCCGCTAAGCATCCAGCATCTCTATAAGTGCAACAGAAGGTGCTGCCAAAAGTATCAAAAAGATAGAAACCATTTCATCTGGCACTGGACCAAATCCTCTGCATGGTTCACCACAAAGACCTACAGCAGAGAAGGGCTCGTGTCCTACGCGCCTGATAACGGGTGAAGTTGAATCAGTGGCAGAAGAAACACACGCTTTCACATCTTTGGAGTAGAAAACAAAACAACAAAAAACAACTGCTTTTCAGCAAGGAAATGAAAGGGACAATTTAGTGGCCATGTGTGCCGAGGCCGTTCCCCGGGCCCCTGCTGTCCCGTCTAGCAGCACTCCTGCTGCAGAGCTGGCACAGACACCCAGCACAGGGCCAGAGCCAGAGGGGACTGCTGAGGGTTTGTCTGTCCAATTAAAACCATATGAATGAGAAAATCTTGGTTTATCTCACGAAAGAACATATTGGCTTCAGGGAAATCCAGAAAGATGGATTCTCTCACACTGCTGTGGGTGGGGAAGGATCCCCCTGCAACGAAGGGCTCGTGGCTTCCGTGTCCCCTCAACTGAGCCTGGGCTAAAGCAGCGCAGCAGTTCAGCGCTCAGTCACCTGGCTTTGCCTGCACGGCCCAGACCTTGTCTGTGTCCTCCTTACCCCTTGAAGGATGCTGGCAGCCTTATCCCAAATTGCTCCCAGATTTGGGGTTTCATTCCAATAGCAGATGCCCTGTGTTTGCTCAACCTTTCTAGCTGAGGAGAACATCTCTGGGGAGCAGCAGAGACTTCCTGCTGGCGTCACATCCTCATCTAGAAAGTCAACGTGCCAACAGGTTCGGTGTGCTTCACCAACACCCTCAAACACCGTGCGCTTTGTGTGTGCACAGAGAGCCAGCACCACCACTACCAGCTCTAGAAAGCTAACGAGTACCCAATTAAAAGCAGCCACCTTAGGCACCTTGTGCCTGCGGCCAGAGCGTGAAGCCTCCTCCAGTGGGCAACACGCACGCATGTGGCTGAACCTTTGCCCGCTGACTGCTCAGATCAAACCAGAACATCCTAACCGTTATTTCCCAGGATTAGGAAGGCAGCTGATTAATGTGAAATCCTCGTTTGATGCAAACACTATGCATAACGAGCTTCTCACTCAAGCTATGGGGAGAAAGTGGGAGTGCAGGTCAATATATTAATAGCTGCTCTTGATTTAAATGAATTCAAAACAGTACACGTGCCCTCACCCTTAAGAAGACTAGGCATATATTTTAAATATCAAACATCCAAGTCCCAAGACAAAATACACACAAGGGTATTAATTACCATCTTCCTTACTCAGCATCACAGTTATTTGAAGATCAGATATGGAAAAGCACAAAAACCCTCAAATGTGCTTTAAATCAAACTTCCATCCTCAGTGTTACCCTCTCACACATCTTGAAACGCTGGGTAAGCAGTAAAGAAACCGGGGAAACTCCATCAACTTCAGTAGTTACACCCTGGATCCGCATGGGCATAAAGAAACCAAGTTTAGCCCTTGATTGCATTCCCTTGTTCAACTGAACTCTGTCTTGCAAGAGGATTCACCTGCATGCAACTAAGTTTTCATTTTACTGAAGAAAACATTGGTAATGCTGAAAATAAAAAGGTCAAATTAACATGAATTTCAGATACACTGCAACTCTCTATTCCATTTTCTCAGCAGTGTTAATTTTCAGCAGAACTGCTCCACTGAATTTAAAAGTGCCACTTTAGACTAATACATCTCTAACCGAAATAAGATTTTGCCTATAAATGTTTAAGATGTGAAGCACTAAATTAAAAGAAAGAATCCACTTTAAAATGCCTGTAAGACAAATGAGCGCTTGAAAACTAAGCACGAATTAATCATCTGCTTCAAGACATCTGTTGCCCTTGAAAATGTGCTTCCTTAAGACTATTATTCCTTACAACAGGATCACAGAAATACTGTCTGAGTTTACTGACAAACCGAAGTCTATATCCGGATGTACTTAAGCTACCCATCCAACTAATGCATGAACCAGGAACAACCGAGCTTCAGAGAAGCGACTCACACAAAGGCGCTGGAGCAGCGCTGATTCAGGGCTTTATCTCCAGCACCGGTCACAACAGGGAAACAACACCAAGTCCTGTGTGATGCTGCGTGAAGGTTTTGTCCGAGCTGGGGGGGTTTGGTCCCCCGGCATCGCCCTGCACGCCGAGCGGCGTCACCGGCACATGGCGGCTGCTGCTGCTGCTGCTGCTGCTGCTGCGCTCGCCGCGCTGCCCCACAGCCGTGGGCTGTCAGACACCAGAGCTCCCGCTCCAATGCTGTTTTGTACCTGGCCACGCTCCCTGCACACTGGGATTAGATCTTTCTGCTTTGAATATGAAGGAACTGTTTCCATGTCATTATAACGCCTGACATGGAAGTTCATGGTGCTTTTAAACACACCCACCAGGAAAAACTGATCTTTATTTGCAAGTGCTCAGCAAATAAACTTGTAAAAATTTAGCTCAGAATCTCAAACTCTCAGGGCGTTTTGACCATTCCTTACCCGTATCTCCGCTGTACACGCGTACGGGAAGCAGCGAAGGCAGGGGCCCAGGCGCCGCAGCTGCACTGCGGAACAGGCTGGATCTGGACCCCAGAAACACCATGAGGACCAGAGCAGTGATGGAGTCCGGTCACACGGGAAGACAAGTCCCCGCTGCAGAGGGTTTCCATCCCAAAGAAACCAACTGTTCCTTAAGCAAAGGGTTAATAAAGCCACTGCAATAGCTACAGCTGCCCTCCCTCCCCACACGACCCCTTCTTATACCTACAAATACACACTTGTATCTTGCGTATTAATATCTTGTATCTTATAAGTACAAATACACACTTGTAGCTCTGACATGAAGGTATTTGCAAACAGAGAATCACGAGCAAGCGATGAGGTGATTCTGCTGTGAGCTGTACCTGGAGTGCTCATCTCCCACCTGCTCCCCAGCTAGCCCAGGTACTAAATGCACTTACTAATGAACACACTTCAACTCCCACGGCTTTTTACAATAACAAAAAAACAAAGCCGTGCTCAACCAGGCCAGCACAGGCACTGCCCGTTTTCATTTATCGCTGTCTCAATCAACAGGGGCCTCTATAAGATAATCTCTGATAGAAATTCAATTTATTTCTCCTCCTGCCTGTCTAAGCAGATCTGTAATGAGCGTAATCACTGCCGCACTGGCTCATCTGTGTGGACTGAGGGTCCTGAACATTGTTCTCCCTGTTGCAAATAGGAACAGCATTAAAATCTTATCAAAACAAATCCAAATGAGCACAAGTCCAAGAATAAAACCTGCCCAGCATGCTTCTGGGGGAAATTCTGGCTTTCACAGTCATTATAAAGGACACAATCTGGTAGGAATCATGTTCTCTCTGTGCTTTTGCAGCCAGTTGTGATGCCGACAGTTCTTCAATGGTGCTGGAAATGCGACGACCTCCACAGGACACCTCCAGGAATGAATAACATAAGGGGAGACTTCAGGGGTCTGATCCATGTAGGGTGTCCAAGAGAAGGCTGTGACTTCATGTTTATGAGAAGTAAACTTGTGTGGGAAGAGCCCTTTCAACTGAGCAGAAAAACTAAACATCATTTCATGCTGGAAAGCGACAACAGACAAACATCAACCAGAAATATTTGGTTTTAAGCCATTAGAATAATCAGCATTGGAATAAACTGAAGTTTACAACAGATTCTGCTTCAAAAAAGCCTTCACTAGAGAGATTTACAAAAAGCTGCAGCCTTGCTCATACCCAGTTTAATTAATTTTGGGAAAGGAGTGCAAGATGAATGGCCTTATGAATGTCTGAATGACAGATTACTGGTCTGTTCTATCTGTATATCTAAAAACCCTGGCTCTGTACAACGCTTCTTGTCATCTACATACCAGATGCTCAGAGAGCTTTAAAGACAGAGATGAGGTCAGTACGTGCTTAGAATTCTTGATACAGCACCTCTTCATTCTATTATCCACTACACAAGGCTACTGATTCTTAGCTCTCCAAAACGGTCCCATTCCGACTGTTATTTAGCATCACTGTATAAAGCATATATGCTCTGACACTGCAATCATTTCTGCAGCCCAAACTCACCATCACAAGGCAAACTGCTTTCTGTGATTCCTGGAGTATCGCCACGTTAGCCCACGGTTACGTCACATCGCGCCAGCTCTGGACTCCATACCACCTTGTCCCCAGGCGCGGGACGAGCGGCAGCTTCCAGAAGGGCCAAGGCCGTCTTTACGACAGGAATCCTTCATGCCCAGGATCAGAATTCCACAGAACAAGTGGGTGGGGTATTTAGCCAATATCTAGCGAGGCACACGTGTCCCCAGCACAGCTGCCCTGCTCAGAGCTTTCAGCTCTCCCACAGATGTGCCTGGCCCAGCACTCAGCAATGAGACCCCGCCTGCACTGACTGGTACTGATGTTACACACCAGTCACTGTTCTCATCGCCATCACGATGTACTTTTGTGTATCTCCCATCCCATGAAAGACAAGGAAGCTCGCTCAGTTTAACTGAAAACTGAAGATGTAATAGAAATCTTGAACAGATATAAAATCCATTGGCAGTGAAAATATAACCTGGTACAGAATGCAGTACATCTCCTTTAAAAATGACGGGTTTACACCAATGACTCCTTTAGAGATGATGTCTGCCCAGCTCCTATTCACCTTCCCCTCCCACACAGCATACACCAAACTAAGTACTAGCTTAGAGTTTAGTAGATAAACGATGTCTTTCCATTCTATCTTTTGTCCTTGCCCTACATTTCTGCTATTTCTAAGTTCCAGATTCAGAAGCAATATGGATAGGTTTAAGCAAAGGACAGATTGTTGTTTATACAAACACTCATCTGGAAAAGAAACAGAAATTTAGCCTGAGGTTTCAAGCATCTTTGACATCTGCTTATACAACAGTTCCTAATTCTGTGAAGACCTCAACCATCTATGTAACAGTAAGCGCAGGAACGGCCCCCACGGTGCTGGGGACTGGACACACGTTGTGACCTGGCCCAGAGAACCAGCACTGTGCTGGGAACAACTCTTCACCTGCCTGTTCTGCGAGAGAAGCACGGACTCCTCTGGACCACAAGTTCTTCCTTCCAGAGCCTGAACGCTCCATTTCTAGTAAATCAAGAGAGAGATGGTCAAATGGTTGTGTTGTAAAGATACCCGGTACAGTTGTTTTAATACAAAACACTAAATATAATTTAAATGTGTTATATTGAAGCATTTCCAGTCCTCAAAATATTTTCTCATATCACCAGGCTTCTCTGAGCAGAGGTGGCTGGTAAGCCCAGTATCTTCACGCTCCGGTACTCACCATTGGTGATTTCATGAATTCTTCATGTACTGAAGACATCTGTTTAGGGACCAAATCCATTTCTGAATACAACCATTCAGAATTCAAGTTCTGCAGACTAACAGGGTCTCTCTGACAATACCACCTTTGCAAACAGACATAAGCTTTCTTATCAGTTTTCCACGCCCAGGCCCACTGCAGAACTGAGAGGAATGGCAGTTGGCAGCAGTACTCACCCGCACCAGATCACAACGAGACCTTTGAACATCTGGAATACTCTCACTCAAGTTTTTCAAGGCTCGGAGTGTTCCAGCACTGAGAGGTGAGAAGGTTTTGGTACATACCAGCACTACACCACCAGAAAGAAACGAACAGAACTGGAATCTCAGGGAGACACACACAGACACAAACTAAACCCCACATACACCAAAACCACGGAGCCAGCTCTTCCTTTGGCTCGAGTCTACGCTGTAGAAATCCTGCCCCACTTCACTGTCCAAATTTCACTTTCACACAAAGAATTGCCCCCATCTGAATTAACTTATAAAATTAAGAAGAAAGTATAAGAGATTAAATCCTAAGAGACCACTGTAATAATCTATTCTGACCTCATGAACACAACATACAATTTTTCTAAATTAATTCCAAGTAAAGCTAGGAGAAAACCTTCAAATCAATAGCAGTGTTTTCACCTCCTGCGACAGAGCTCGCATCACTTGCCTCATTCCAAGGCACTGTTAATAACAGTTATTTCTAAAGGACATGTAGGTCTTACTAACACAAATAAAAGTATCTGGACGCAGTGTGTGAACATCTGTGGCACACAGAACCAAACGGGAATACACAGCCAGTTACACATCATAACCATGGCTTCCTATCCAGGAAACAGAGCTCAGCTGCACGTTTCCAGCTAAGAACCAGGTCAAACGACAGATTTCTCCCTTTCTGAAGCCTTGTTGCAAGCTCATGGCGAGACAGATGTCTGCCAGCACTAACTACTGGTAGTTTAAGCACAACTGTCTTTGCTACAGTTGCAGTAAACGTAGCCAAGTGCTTAAAAATCTATTTTAATGATGTTTTCAAGAATAATAATACTCTGCATTACAAAAGAAAGAGGTAAAAGGTACATCTTTTACATATAAGAAAAAACATACAGCAAAGGCAAAGAATATCTGGAGACCAAAATAAAGCTATGTTGTTCCCTACGGGGAGGCGTCAGCTGTCTGAGATCACTCACTCGATTCACTTTTAGCATTCATAGAAAAAGAAGAAGGTGGACAGTCAAAATAGCTACTCTAGCACGTCAGCTTGAAATATTCCACTGACCGTCGACGATTTACCAATAGAATTACAAATATACAGAAAACAGATCTGCTACTGGACTGAAGCTACACACGCAACCACTAGCAAAAATACATAACAAAATACACAGAAATTCAGTGTTTTCCATTCATAAATGCAGAATTACTCCCACATTCCACTCTGTCCTGAAATGAGCATTCACACCAAAAGGGAAGACGACTGTCCTTGTACTTCACAGAGCGGGCAGAAGACGAAGCTACACGGCACTCACGAATTTGGACTAACCCTAATTCTACAAGCTCTTTGCTGTAGAACCATAGTTCATACAGGGAAACATGTAAAATTAACAATTAAGTAGCAGCTGGAGTGAAAACAGTGATGCTAACGAAGGGCTGTGCTCCGAGACTGCTGCTTGTTGGGCAGCCCGATCCCAAGGAATTGCCCGGAACAGAAAGCACGACGCTCAGTAGAATTTGCACAAAAAGCCAAAAGTGACCACTAAAAATGATTTTCCAAACAGCAGAACAAGATATCAGGAAAACAGAATATTTTTGCGTTCCTTGCAATGTTCGGCTTGCGAGCACAGACGTGCTCGACTTAAAAACAACACGCGTTACAAACACAAAATGCTACAAATGCTCACTGCATGCAAATAGTCCCCCGACTACTTCAGTTGGTCTTTTCTAAATCAAAGTAATAGATCCATAAGGGAGAAGCATGGCTTCTATTTACATAAGCTTTGACAGAAAAGGGCACATTAAATCATGATTGAATCACTAGCATGAAATTGCATTTCTAAATAATTTAAACCCTCTGAACAGTATTTCTCTCTAAAAATCCTTCATTTCCACAGAAGAGTTTGTAAACATTGAAGATGTACATTTGTACAATCTACAGTCTCAGCAGGAAATAAATTTCAGGCTTATCATCACTATTGGGTTCCAGCTGCAGAACAGAATCGTCTGTACACAACCGGTCGCCGCAGCCGTAGTGCAAAGCGGCACACGCGCCCTCCGGCATCCCCCGGCCCTCCGCGGGCGCCCCGGCGAAGCCGTTCAGGTACCTGGCGATGTAGGAGCCCGTGGAATGCCTGTTGACGACGTGGGGAGATGCTGAAGGCTTGTTGCGGAGGACAACCCCCGCCACGCTGCTCGTGTTGGGAGCTCGGTGCTTGCTGGCGGCCTCCTGCCTCTCCTTGGCACGGCTGGCTATGTTGCGCACCCTGCTCTGGCTTCGGGAGGACAGCTTTCTGACCAGCGCCCTCGGGCAGTCCTCCTCCGCCTGCCGGGAGCAGCGCGCGTGCCCGCTGTCCTCCTGCTCCAGGGACACCAGCTTCCTCAGCTGTTCCGTCAGAGCATCTGTAGAATGTGGTCTCATATTCTTCATGGCAGCAAGTTTCTTGTCTCTCATGCCCGATGAGATAAAGCTCCTACTTATGTATTGATACTTACTTTCAAAATTGCAGGAAATATCCTCTGATGTCAAGTCACCCAGACTCTTGGATTTGCAAGGGCTGGTCTGTTTGATGGCTGAAGGCGATGGGAAAGCCAAAGTGGTTTTGAGAATGGGTGAGTGGATGTTGAGCTGTGACCTCTGGGAGGTACACATGACATTTTTCTGCTTATCTGAAGGATGATGACACAA
Source organism: Columba livia (assembly GCF_036013475.1). Taxonomy (NCBI): domain Eukaryota; kingdom Metazoa; phylum Chordata; class Aves; order Columbiformes; family Columbidae; genus Columba; species Columba livia. The sequence goes on from NC_088610.1 coordinate 1,121,301, forward strand.
GAAGCCAACATTTTCACCTATGGGAAAAGGCAGCTGGCCGGCCGCAGTGCTGAGGTTGCCCGGGCAGCCCAGGGCAGCGGCACAGAGCTCGACGCCCGCGCTGTGCCCACAGGTCCTCTCCCCACCGAGCCCAGCGTCCTGCTTGCGCCTCAGTTTCAGCGGGGAAGCCAGCTGGCTCATGTCCTCCCTTTTGTACTCACACACAGTCACCAAGAGCTCTCGAGAGTCCCCATCTAGTTCTACAAGACTGCTGCTTTCCGAGTTGTCACCAGTGGGGGGGTCAACAAGTGTCTCCTCAAAAATGAGGCTATTGGAAGCAAAAGAACTGGTGGACTCAGGGGCTTCCCAGCCTGTTCCACGTTTTCTTTTGGGATCTGCATTTAGCAAAGAGAGAGTTGAAGGACAATGACAGCTAGGCAAGTTATTTTCTCTATTGTTTAACTTGTTGTTGCAAACTAATTCACTGTGGGTCTTGCATTCTGGAGTTGGTGTCAGCGTGGCCTCATGGATAATTGTGTACGCAGAATACTCGGCAGTCTCAGGGCTGGAGATCATGGTGGTGTCTGGAGTTGAGAATAAAGGGGATCTGATGGGTTTTGGGGTGGTGAAGTCGTGCTTACAGGGACTGCTGAGACCTGCAGGGAGCACGTGTGGGTGTGCAGCCGTCACACCGCAGGCCTGGCCGTGGAGGCTCGAGACTGCCGTGAGATTAGTTTGGTCACCTGTGACATCAACCTGCCCGATCAGGGCTGAGACAGTGCTGTCCATCTCACTCTCGTTCGCTAAAGAAACCTCATCTATAAGGCGAGAAATGTCACTGTCTTGCATGGTTAAAGTGGAGTGCAAATCAGGAACATCAGAGGAAACAGTAGAAGAAACATCTGTCAAAGCAAGAGCTGCTGCAGTGCTTTTCTTGATGGTGTCATTTTCGGGATTTCCCTTGTCTACTTTTTGAGAAAGGGAAGTCCCCGTAAGAGTTATTTTCTCCTCCTTAGACCCTTTTGTGTCACCTTCCTTTTTATTGTGTGCACAGTTGTTGTCATTTGTTTTTTCTGTAGAAATGTCAAAATGGGAGCCCTGCATCAGCGGGAGAGTTTCACCAGAAAGATTCTTTTCCTGATGGCCTGGGAGGTGGTTTGTTTCAGCTACACCATGTGCAAACACTAAAAGTGCAGGTGGCTCCTGCAGAGGTGGGACTACAGAGTCAACTGTAGGCTCCTTCTGGTCATTCTTCTTAAATTGAGATGCCAAATTTGATGTATTTGCTGTTTTCTCAGAACGTGTAAAACCAGATTCTTTCGAGTTTGTTTCCTTCTCATTTGTATTGTCATCACTGTTGGCTGAATTAAATAAGAAACATATTAGTTGCGTACAATATTGTGTTCTGTCTATTAACAACTATTTTGTCCTTAGACAGACAAATGGAGAACGCAAAATTAGGTACAGTTGTGACAGAACTCAATTATGGGGTTGTGCAGGTTTAATACAAATTATCTGTGTGATATGAATAAATGGAAAAACACAACTGCAGGCACTTCATCGAAACCTCCTTGGAATGTCTATTACATCAAGCACGTGATGTAATATCGGTTGCAAATAATGTTAATGAGGTACCGTATCATAGCTTGCACATGGTATTACCTTCAGCTGTGTTCCTATTCAGATTTGTACTACAAAGAAGCATGGCAATAAAGACAGAACAAAACAGCTCTGTTAAAAAAACATAATATTTTGAAACAAGATGCATGCTTAAAAGAGCTGAGTAAAAAACATCAAGCAGATGGATTCCAGACTGTATTTTACATGTCATTAGTGTAAAATGATACAATGTAAGGATTTAAATGTTGATCTTCTACAAGCGTATTGCATTCATGAGAGCAAGACTTTGAATTCCTTGAAAAATATGCATTAGGTATTTCCTGCTCAATTAAGTAAGAAGTAGGCTTGGCATGATATACGCTGTTTCTAACATTCACTAGAAATCAGATGTCCTAGGAAGAAGCGAGAGAGGCTCTGAGCATTCACTAATAGTGACTGGCCTCCCCGGTACAGTAGGAGCTGTTTTTAACAAATATGGGATTTAAGGCAGATCTCCAAAATCTGAAAAGTTCCCCAAGCTTTCCACTGTTCCTACATAAGGATGGAAGAGATGTCTATTTCTTGGATTTGTAGATTTTTAAAGAAGAGGGGAGAAAACGGACAGCACGATGCCTGCTTGGTGTAATTCCCATTGAGGCAGCAGAGCTGTGTTCAGCCACGGTATTTAAAACAGAAGGGTCTCTGGCCAGCCAGCCTGTTCCAGTCTTCACGGCGTCCTGTAGTGACTAACGCTTCATCTGACTAGTACCACCCCGACGCTGAAGTCACCTCCTAGTCAAAAACATTGGGGCTGAATTTACTCTCCGGTAACACCCAAGCCTGTTCCTGTTGCATTGTACCTTTTCTCACCATGATCCAAGTGCTTCCAAAAATTAAAGGGCCTGGGTTGCTTTTCTGTGTCCACCAGCAGGCCACGGCTGGCCCTGCGGCACAGGGAAGGGAGCAGGTCCCTCGGGGACAGAAGAGGGCTCTGTCTGGAATTTCACCTGCGTCATGTCTCACTTCTCTATAGCCAAGGTGGCCAGTCCTCCTCCACAGGGGGCACAGCACAAGCCTTACAGACTCAGATGGGCAGGGCCTAGTCCTCTCATAGTGACACGGGGCAGGATTCATTCTCTGGGACAGCTCTTTAGGTCATCTCACCAGGGCCTGTGTTTTCTGCTTACATTTTGCTATAAGTGAGTAGCTGTGGCCTCCAAAAAGTGTGGAACTATCTTATAAAAGAATGTTGTGTCTTTGTGTGTAGCGTCTTTGGGAAGAAACATCTGAGAAATGATTACGTCTGTTGTGAAGAATGGCTGAGCTGTATCATCTTCACAGGCTTATCTGGAGGATGTTTCAATGTAAAACACAGAATTTCAGAGTCAACTTCCTTTATAGGATTATCCTTTTCCTGCCTACAGTTTCATCTCCAGGTGGTAGAAAAAGAATTGGTTTGATTTTACTTGCTGTTTCTCCCGAGTAACTTGTTTTACAAGGTAACGTGCAGGTTATCTGTCCTCCCAAACAAACCACAGCCCCCAGATCAGTACAGACACCCTGGAGAAGGGACGAGCTCAGGGTGGGGACGGTAGGTCTAATGAATTACAGCCAGTGTATTCAAAGCTTCCCAGACTTATTCAAATATTCCAGTAAATCAAATATTAGGCAGGCCAAACACACTAACCTTGCTGTAGTCATGGGAATAACCGGATTAGAAAACCAGGACTATTATTGCTGAATACACTTTGAAAAAACTGTTTTAAGAATTAAGTTGTATTGTGTACCCATAATACAAGATCAAGATTTTATCTTAACATATGCTCTCCATATAAATTAATCAAATTAAGTAACCCAGGTTAAGAGGAGAATACCAAGATGTTGGATACAAAGTCTGACCTACTTTTACCCCTCTTACATCTGTTTGAAAGTCTGCTTTAGCCTTTCTGCACATGACTTCCAAAACCACACGCTGCATGCTGTTCTTCTTCCTTCAAATGGGGAAAGGAAACCCACCGTGCCAGCAGCTCTGTTTCCATAAGCAAAGGGACAGTAGCAAACCACAAATTGATGAAGCGGAATTGAATGCTGGTTCTTAAATTACAAAATTTGACGAGTGCCCTTTTACTTCCAGAAGTTGTTGTAATTCGTTTGGCTAGTCTGGAGAGCAGACTGCTTTCCAGAGTGTCACTTATCAAAGAGTTTAAGGAGCTGTTAAAATACTGCACTCTTAAGCACATGTAGTTTTTGTCCAATAGCTCTTACTGGAGTCAAATAGAATCACTGGCACAGAGATTGCAGAAATACACCTGTTAATAGACTATTTCAACTTACTACATCAAAAGTAATTTTGGAAGCAACTTACCAGATGTGTTTTCTTTTCCTTTGGCATCGTGGGCAGTTTCATCTTCTGGGCATGGCAGTCCCACAAGAAGGTATTTGTCCACGGGCATAGAAGCAGGACGTGCTTGCAAAGTCCGGCTTGTACGCCTTACAACTCCTCCTTTGTCTTTCAAGTCTACTGGTTCAGATGCACTGTCTTTAATTTCAGTAGCTTCCAGAAAACCCATTTTACTTTTCTTTCTACCTTTTGCTGGTGCACTGGCTGTGCGCCGGAGAATTCGATCACCAATAGATCGCTTCCGTACGTAGTGTCCGCTGGTTTCAGCAGAATTGTGCTTAGAGCTCTTGTTAAACAACCCTCTGAGTCCTATCAGCTGCTTATTCTGAAAAGAGAAAGAATAATGGCAGTTTTGAGTGAGTTCAGACCATTATACAATGAGTTCAATGAAAAGAGCTGCTTTCAAAGGATTTATGAATGATGAGGACAAAGTTAAAAAGGCAGCAAAGCAAAAATTCACACCAAGCAGTTCACATGTACTCTGGCCAAGGAGCTAACAGCATAGGTCTCCATGAATTCATGCATGTCTCTGTTTCTCTTCATTAGGATGGCAGCCTGCCACAATTACAAGAGGAGTTTGCTCGAAGTCTCCTCAGCAGAGGTGACAGACCGCTCAGCAGTGCGCTGCAGCGACAGGCTACACGTTCACTTGGAGCGTTACGCACGGGCCTCATCAAAGCAAAATTCAAACGCTTCCGAGTCCAAATGAAGAATGAGGTAAGTTTGGTAGTTGCAGATCATGCGATTAGGAACCATTTGAAAAGCCTATGCCCAGCAAGTCCAAAACGCATGCTAATGAAGTCTACCTTTGTGGCTCCTAGAAAGTGCAATATTGTGTAACTGGGATTGAGGATTAAAGGGCTCCACTGAAAGGCAAAAAAAATGCAAATACATTTGGCTAATGTTTTCAAGACTGCGACACAAGCATATAAGGTAAACAGTACATCAGCTGTATCACCCCTCTACAGCAAATCATTTAAAACTGTTTATTAGTCTAATGTCAGCGTTTCTCAGTCTTGTCCAGATACCCTCACTTATAAGGATGCAAGAGCGCATTCAGCCTTTGTTTATACATTAGAAACAGAACATAGCCCATCATTAGATGAATAAACTACTGACGCAGAGATGAAGTCTCAATAGGTCTCCCCCTACATCTTTTGTCTTCCCTACGACGCGACTCTCTACTGTTTTTCTGGAGTATATTTCTTCTCTGAAGAGCACAAGCCACGAGCAGCAGCCGAACAGGCTGCCCCACAGACTGTCACCCAGACCACGTGTAACCTCATCTAGGTGTTGTACCCTCTTCTGGGTGTTCCTGCTCTAGCAGCGGATTGGACTACATGATCTTTCAAGGTCCCTTCCAAACCCTAACATTCTGTGATTCTGTGATCTCACAACACACCCAGAGGTGTACGGATTGGGGTATACATTGCAGATGCATTCACAGCTTTTTACTACTGCTTTTCTTTTTACCAGTGTAAATTTAGGAGTAACACAGTCTACCTCGAGCACTAAAAGCTTCTCTTTGGGCACAGAACATGCGCGGGTGGGTACAGTCAGTGCTGGTCCCTCACCGCCCAGCCCCATCCACGCTGGTGGAGACAAGAGCAGAGGAGAACATGGAAACACTGGTCCCTGTGTGGAGACAAGGATGCCCTGAGGGACACAGACACCAGGTGACTCACAGAGCCACCACCAGATCATCCGTGATCCAGTGGGATCGGCGAGGATAAAGGTAGCGGGGTGAAGTGAGGCTCTGGACTGCACCAAACCTCAGCCCCCAGTCTCGGCTGTGTTATTTTCTCTCTGTTCCACTGAGCTTTCCTTGGGTGGTTGTACATATCTGACATGACATTTTCTGCAGCCGCTCTCAGAAGGGAGAAAGGCTGAGGGCTAACTCTTCTTTTCAATATATATTCTCCCTAAATTTTTTTAAAATCGCTTCAAAAAGCTATTTTATTTAACATCCTAATGTATATGCCCTTAATTTCTTTGTGCTAGTTATCTTCAGTGACCTCTTGTAAACTGCTCATGAAGGCAGCTGAAGCAGAAATGCAGAGAAAAAGCACTGCGCTTTTACTTTCATTTTAAAAACACTTTTAAATTTGTAGTCTTGCAGAAAAGCAAAATGTATGCACTAAAACCTAAAAGATTTAAAGCTTACATTAGCTGCTAAAAATAGCTTGTCAAATGCCATGTTCTGCTGCAGTTGCAGTTCAAGATTCATTCTTAAAATAAAATTAGTTTAACACACTGAAGCAACATACTTACTGTCTCTAGATGTGATAATTATCATGTGCTAACAGTACGAACATCCATACGTACATGTATGCTAGGACTGGAGCATGCTATGCTTTCTTGGCCGATACCTGCAAGGAGCCTCCCCGTGTACTATGAGCCCCATCCCTCTGCCACCCGGGCACTGCGACAGCAGCGTGTCTGCGCCGATATTGTGGGATGTCAGCCCAAAAGAGCCATGGGTTTCACCAGACACGGTTGTGCCGTGAACAGGCGCCCTGGCTCAGTGCTCCTCAGAGAAAACACCAAGAATAAGGATTTGCAGTTTGCCTCCTCGAGCGTGCTGGTGCTTCGCGGGGTATGGACATACCCTCACACGTACGAGTGGAAATGAAGACATCACGTGGAGGGCAGCAGAGAATCAGACATCATGCTTTCTCATTGCTGTGTGATCTGAATAATCTGTTGAAATTTCTCTACTGATCAGTGCCAGAGAGCTGGGTACAAAATAATTCTGAGCTGCAAGAATCCTTTAGAAACCACACAAATCCTGTGAGGTTCTGGGGTACGTTTAAATACGTTTTTATCAGAAAAATTACAACAACAACAAAATTGAAGTATGTAAATCTCCAGATATGCCTACCTTGCCATAGATCTCATTGATGGTTATATGAACAAATATGGATGCTTCTGTCAGCCCTTCTAGATACACATGACGATAACCTAGTAAAACAAAAATATTGCACCACAAAAAATCAACAATTTGCATTTTATGCACAACTGGCAATACCTTTCTATAAAAGTGAAATATATACAGTAAGCCACCTTATGCTTTTAGTAAGACTTATTTTCCATTCTCACAGGTTTTCCAAGCCCCCAGCACAAACCATCTTCAAGCTATAAATCAGTAGTAATTTCCAAAAGCACAGACACCCAAACTCCTTCAAGTAATGGTGAATATACCACCCTAAGATACCAGGAGAACTGGCCAGGCTCATAGAGGCATATGTCCTGTGCTGATAACCTCATCTTCACGTTCACAGGTGTTTGCTCTTCAGTTCAACCTCTAAGTCAAGGGAATGAGGTGGGACTAACCAGGCACAAGACTGCTAAAGGCCAGAGTGCGTTGTCCAACAAAGTCTCGCCCAATAGGGTCGTGGTCCCAAACAAGAAATCGCACCAAAGCTATTTCAGGCATGTGGACGGTAAAAGTGAGTGTTTCCTCCCAGACAGGATTAAACCCTGTAAAACAAACAGGTATTTTGCAAAACAAATCCATAGCAAGCACTAGCCTACATTTTCACCACACATACCAAGAGGCGTAAGAAACAAGCATACCAAATCCACAAACACTCATTGCTCGTAGAAGATGCTCTCAACCTCCATTATGTAAGCAATTATATAGGCAAGAGATGTGACTCCTGGGCTGGTTTTACAAACAAACAGAATGGTTCTGGTTGGGTAGCTGGCAGGGACACAAGGCAAACTGTTCTACAAAACGATGTTAGGCTAAAGATCAGCCAAACCATGAATTACCCCCTTTTTTCCCCACGTGGTTTTGCAGCTGCCTATGAGAGCTGGTGGCCACCGCTCCCGCTGCAACAGGCTGTGCCACTCTGCTTTCATCTCCTGCCCAGGAAGGCTGAGGTGGCAGTGAAACTGTCTAGGACATGATTTGCTCTCATTTCATTTCAAGTTATACATATATTTTACATAAATAATAATTAAAAAATATTTGGAACTTCTGCATAAAGGAGATTTAAGAACAATCCAGGACAAAGATACTATGTTGAACAGTTCTTGTCCTTCATGTCTTGCTTGTCTGTCTCCCTACATCAGAAATTTTGTCTAGAAAGCAGAATTTGTTAAAATACAATAATTTAATTTCATCAGGTAAGAAGCTTAGCAATCTAGGAAGTAATAACAGATACTCAACCATTTATAATTACTTAATATTTTACTCTAAGAAGAGGAAATCAGCTAGGTTATCTTACCGTTGTCGTCAACCACCCTGGTTTGATCTTTACAGCAGTCAACAGGTAACCCGATAACTTCCACCTCAACAAAGGGATCTATTATCTATTTTTAAAAACAAAGTATTTTAAAAGCAAGCTGATGATACAAGTAGAGGTCAATTTTTAAGGAAACTGATGCAGAGAGTTAATTTAATTTCATATGAGAATTCAAAAACCTTCAATTCACATGGATTTTCAAGCAGCACAACCATGGGAAATGGCTTCATGGAGTGTGAGTGGCTGTATGGTTTGTAGCCACCTGTGACTAATTTTCAAAGAGTGAAGCCACTCTCAAAATACGAAACAAATTAATTCTTCAACATCATGCGTAGGATACAGACCCTGTGGGAAAATGCAGTATTTAGTGACCAAAAGCTTGAAATTTATTGGTGTATTTAACTAAGGAGGAAGGTTCTTTGAGTCACATGCTGCCATGTCAGCCCAGGAGCTCCCAGGGGAGCGTCTGGTGCAGTATCTCACCTCTCCTCGGTCTCCTAACATGGAATCGGGAGGCTTAGGCAGCTGCTGTCCGCTGATGATTTTCAGAATAAGCTGCTTTTTAGGACTGGCAGGAAGCGGATCAGCAGAGTAGGGGTTGAATGTGCCTAAAAGATGGCAAGGAATGCGAAGCGTAAGGAAAAAGATACACACAATAAATATCACCCACCAAAATGCATATAGCTTCTTGCTTGCAGCTGGCTACCCTAGGACAGCCTTTTTTTAAACACATATTAAGATGGAGCCCTCGAAGTATGTCTATAATAACAGCAAGAGATTGTGCAGAATCATAGAAACATCGTGGTTGGAAAAGACCTTTAAGATCATCAATTCCAACAGTTAACCTAATGCTGTCAAGTCCACCTCTAAACCACATCCCTAAGAACATCGTCTGTGCTGGTATTTACACAGCCTGAAAGTTACACACCATTTTCTGAGGAAAAATATATATGAATTCTGAAGTAAAATAAGCTTACAAATATATGGAAACATGATTCTACATATGTTCTTATTTTTCTTTCTTGTGCCTTGGTAACTTCACCATGGAGAGGCTTTCTGAAAGGCTTGATGCCTACAGTAATAAATGCATAGTGGGACATTACCTTTGCACATCTGCTGAGGTTTGAGGACATAACCACAGTTGCCATTTACCCTAAATTTTGCATCATTTAATTGCATCACCCGTCCCTCAGATTGGTAGTTCAGTGCCACTGTCGAAAGAGAAGACTCGGATGTAAGATATTTACTTAGCACATACACCACAATGCAGGAGTAAGATACTCACAGAACACCTACCTAACTGGCAGCCAACGTTCCAGTACGGTAGAGGATTGAAGTTGCTGGAGTCGATGCGATAAGCGGAGGGATAGACCCTTGTCAGCTGTTTCTGGTTGTACAGCATGAACTGCTCGGCCTTCTGCTGCACGGCCTGGTGGGCTCTCGTTTCACTGAACGACAGCACGTTCCCTGTCGATCCTGCGGGTATCGGTAAATCCACAAACGAGTTACAAAGCTACAATGACAGATTTTGTTTTGTCACATGTGAATCACATACGTTGCACAACCGAAGGGCGTGAGTTTCCCCTCCCAGGAGGATCTTTTGCTCTACCCTCAAGTTTCCAGACTTAAAAGGAGAGCCAAGCAAGAGCTCAAGCTAATTGCTAGGGCCTTGTCTCCTGCAGAACCCCAGACACGGTTGCTATGAGGAATCTACAGAGAAATCTGCAAACGGCAGCATGATCAAAACCATTTACTGAAGAGCTTACAGATGGGCGAAGGACAGGCCACGCTGGGCTCTGCTTTTGCTCTTGTCCTTGTAACACGTTAATAGCTGCAGTCAACTCCTTTCCTTCTCACAGAGTTTCTGCAAGCTCATCCTTTCTCTAAAGAATAATAATAAATAATCCAAACTACCTTTTCCAATTCATAAGTCTTCTCTCTGAGAAAAAACCTGACCAGAAGAGTTTCTGAGGCAAGAGCGCCCAACTTTGGGGGATCACCCAGACCAACTCAACTGCAGCACCTCTGAGCTGGGCTCAGGAAAGCCCGGCTCTAGAGGAAAGGCAGCTGTAGAACTGAGCTCTGCTGAGCCGCCCCTCCTTTCCAGAGGGCCCCGACACAACAGGTGGGTTCAGCAGCACCACCGAACCAAACTGCACCTGGACCTGCCGGAGAGCTGAACTGTCTCAGCTCAGAACAGCGAGACTGGAACTCCACGAGGCCATGCTCTTGCAGCATTTCCTGGACTGTTTCACCACCTTGCTTCCACCCTCTATTTGTCCCGTTGAATTCTATCAAATTAGGAATTCATTTTACAGGAAGCACAGAATTTCACGCACAGTTTGTTCACATACGTTTGATGACCTTTTCTACAAATCCCTCTGCAACCTTCTCGGTTTCCATTTTGCCTCTAACACAGTCAGTGAAACAACTGCACACTCTCTGAATAAGTAACACATCTATTTATCACAATTCAAATCTATAACATTACTAAATGCTACTTAAAATGGCTAGTGTTAAAAGATGATGACAAACTCCATAAAACTGTGAAACCAGAAAAGGGTTCTCCTGAAAGAGCTTCATTTTTAAAATTGCTACTAAACCAGGAATGCCATAACAAACCAAGGGAAAGGCTATTTCTTAGGGAATTAAAAGGTGGTGCTTTACTCTTTCTCCGTATTTAAGTAAATGGGACAAGTAACTAACTGCTCGGCTTTTAAAACACCTTTGAAAAACACAGGAGAGCTTGAGAACAGAGACATGTTTCCTTTCAAAAAGAAAAGTGAAAAGGCAGGGGTGAGCGAGGTGCCGGCAGCCTTACCGTCATCCACGATGTCCTGCGCGGCCACAGAGTTGGTGTACACCACCAGGTCAGACAGGGCTCGGCACAGCTTCACCGTCTTCCTTCGACGAGCCAGCCTGCTGAGTTAATACATAAAACAAAGCGGGAATTTTTGAATGTTTAAAGCATATTTCAATCCCCCCCTTTCTGTTCTTTTCATCAACAAGGAAACAAACAACCATGAACAGGGAGCCACATGGTGCAAACCTCCTCAGAGGGGGCTCCCAAATGACCGTTCCCCCTTGCGCCTCTATAGCCACACTGTGCAAACAATATTTTTATTTAAAACATAATGAAATAGCTGCACCATTGCTCTTCTCAACAAAAAGAAGACAGACGGCTCTGAACTGTGTCTAAAAATGGGGCGTTTAAGTGACAACAAATGCATTCTCAATGGCACTTTTTGGATTGCTTTTTCTTTGCATTCTCAGATGTAATAAAGCTGGCTGGGCTGTGATGTACCCTTTTTTAGCCTAACCAGTTTTCTCTGAGCGCTATTTACAGCATGCAAAATGTAGATTGGCATTTTCCCATTAGAAGAGTACTACTATCACATTTCTTTTCAGTTTAAGGGTAATTGCTATTTGCAGCCTGTGGAAACCTACACAATCAAAATACCAGGCTGCAGCAGTCACAGCAAAATACACCCCAACAGCAGTGTCACAAATGAGCTGCTCTTAAGAGCAGATTTTCTTGAGGCAATAACATGTAAATATTGGTAGTAGTAACACGGCTCTGGCTTGGACTGAGCTGTGAACCCATGGTGATCCAGAGCTCACCTGTGGAGCTGCCCCGTTTCCCTCCCAGGGGGGTTGTGCTGGTTTTCTTCATCATCCGACGCGCTGTGGTATTTGGATGTCGCCTTCACAGCTTTCTGTTGGGAAAGAACCAAGCAGAGCCGGGTTGGGTTATGGGGTGGTTTGATAAATTCACATTACTGCAATTAACTGGGCGAGGGGCAGCAGGTTTACGGCACAGGACCAGGGTCCTGCAAGGATGCAGGATGATTCCTGGGGGTTTGACAGCACAAAACCTGGGGTGCTATGTCAACATTTCCATTCGTATGGAGAAGGAATGCAAGCAAAGCGTCTGTGCCCTCAGCTCACTGCGGCTGACTCCGAGACTGCGGCCACGGAGCAGGTTTATCTGCTGGTCAGCACACAAAGCCAGGCCTGAAGAAAGCTATTTCTGCAAAGCGGCCAGTGCATTGCACGTCACTGCGTGCGGTGCAGCTCCCTGCCCCTTCCCCCTCCTGACGCGAGAGGACAACGTCGCTCCACTGTCTCCAGTGCACCGGGCACTGCTCCTGCTGAAATTCTAATAGACAGTATCGTATTTAATAAACAGTGACACACAGTAGGATCTAAATGTACAGTGCATTGCTTCCACCTACTATTCTTCCCCCCAGTTTAGAAAATACAACAAATTCATGAAGTTGAGAACAGAGTCCGGGCAAAATTTTCAAGCATCACCTTTCTGTGGCCTTTTGAGCCACACACCAGAGCGTTCAAGTTATTATTACAGTGTAAAGAACATAGCTATGATAAAAACATTACAATCTCAAAAGCATCTTTTTTCATAAGCACCAATTATTTAATACAGTTTCCAATTTCAACAACATTCCATCTTTTGTAACACTCACTATAGCTTCAAGTGAGAGTTTCTTTAATTCCCTTCTCATCAAGAGGTAATTAACAGTATAACTGAGAGCTCCTTTTGCTCACATGGCTAATTGAGCACAGTTTTCTTTCCCCCTGCTGGGATGCACCAATCACGTACATCATTTAGTTTGCCATGTTTAGTGCTGAAATAAAGTTGACTATACTGGGAATCATTTGCATGGCTCAGTTTTGGAAGGTGTAGGTCTGCACTGCGGGTGTTTCCTGCAGTTACCGTGCAGGAATTGCCAGCCTTGGTGGCTTTGTCCCTCCATGGGCAGTTTCGAAAGAGTTTATACATGGATACATTTGGTACAAGAGCTGGCTGAAAACATCACAGATCAATATCCCTGGGTGGATAATTCTGAACGCAAAAATATCAATAGTAACCACCCTTCCCAGGCATCCCTTTAGCTGGAAAAGCGTAGGAGTGAAGTTACTGGACGTTCCTGTTGCCTCAGTCTACAATACAATCATTACTTTAAAAAAATCTATATATACTGTCTTGTTTTTTTTCAGCAGAGATGATACAAGTGGGCTTTCCAACCTGCTACAGCCATCAGGATAACTAGTTGAAGCAATTAAATTATTGACACACTTTCCAGCCCTCAGTGTTCCCAGCAGCTTTTAGTGGTTGACTTTTGCCTGTGACATCTCATTGTGTGGCATTTGTTTTCCCACCAGTGCGCATCAGTTACAGTGTGAAGTGCCCACTCTTGTGCACAACGGGTACTTGCAGATCTCACCACGCACTGAGTAACGTGCACTTAGCTCAAGCTGCTGAAAGAAATGCAACCACTTCAACCTGATGTGCAGCAGACAATGAAGGCAATTTTTTTAGCACAAAAACAAAAAGAGAGAATTGTGGGGGACTACAGTGGGTCCGTGGATTCCCTGACGGAAGGCATGGGAAGAGAAATTAGCCTTGAAGATATGAAGGCCTACCCATGAGAAAGATGGGAGTAAAGGAGTATCCGAAGATGTTAAGGATGTACCCGTGAGAGAGAAGGGAGTAGAAGAGTAACATTGATGATAGCAAAATTAGCCAGTGAGATGTTACTGCTGTAACTCGTAACCAATAATGAAGAGACACATGAATTGGTAAAACTGTATAAAAATGCACCTGTGGCAATAAATGGCATCTACTACTTTCATCCTGGAAGAACTTGGTGTATGTCGTTTGTCCATCTCAACCACAACACTCATGTAAGCTTATAATCCAAGCGTAAACATGAGTCCTGGTACTGTCTGCCTAGAGAATTTTTGATGGCTCCTGGCTGGCTTCAGGGCAGATGAGCTGGTGGCTGATGAAGCTCTATGATGTATCTCATAATTGCTGGTTTTCCTAAATGGCTGCTCAGTTTATCAGTGACAGAAAGTGCTTCCTGCTCGGCTGCAGCGTCCGCATGGACACGGGCACCCCGCGGGCTGGGCCAGAGGATGCCGCTGGTGGCAGCGACCCAGCTGCAGACCTGCCACATGCCTCTCACAACAAGCCCGTCTGCTGATTTATTTACTCACTATCTGCTAATTGAGTCTGGGAGGAAGGAAGCTTCCAGTTCCATCAGCTCGTGCTGAGGCTACACGTTCAATAAACCCAAGCCTGGAGGCACCGTGGGAGTGTGGGAACAGGGGAGGTGGATGACTGGGCCACATTTGTCAGGACGTGGGAACGGGAAGGAACACGGGTGCACTGTCCCTTTTGGCAGCTGCTGTCTGTCCAGCTGTAAAACGAAACCACACGCTCGTAGGAATGATATTAGCTCTTGTTTGGTTCAATAGAGCCTCCACAGTGAAGACCCAGCGAAGCAGCAGACAATTTGACCTAGCAGCTACACTAACGTACAAATACTATATGGAAAACCATGAATCGATCAGAAGAGAACACGTTTTGACAAAGCAGGAGCCCAGAGCCAGCACTCAGTCACAGTGCCCCTTAAAGCAAACAGAAATACAGCGGCAGACCACGCTGCACAGCACCGCCCAGGGTATGGAACACTAAAGCTGGAGCCCGAGTGGAACAAACTCTGTCAGCTGTGTGGACAGAGCTCTGGAAAACAAGAAGATGCCAGGGGGGTCATCTCCATCACTCTGCTGCAGGTTTGATCAGAAAATCAGCAATTTGACATCACTAGTAAAGATGACCTTTTTGGTCAGGATCATCTTTAAAGGGTTCTCCATACTGCTAGCAGCTAATATTCCTCTGGGCAGCAATACATACAGCAAGGGCAATCACATAGTCTTTCCTCATGCCCCCACACTCACCAGGCATCTCAAGCGATAAAACATACCCTGTATCTCAACAGCAAACCAAGGCTCTCATTTTACTTACTTTGTGTTTACCGAAGTTGCCCATTAATGATCGACTGTGAGACTTTTTTCCACCTTCTTTTGTGTCCAGGTTCTGCGTGGAGAAATTGCAATAAAAAGTGTAACTAGATACCTTCAGAAGTATCTTTAAAGAGTCTGCTACAGAATAGAAGTGAGTTAAAATCTAAATACAACATACTCATCTTGAATCATAAATTGAAATCCAAAGTTTCCTTACAGGATTTTTCTAATTTCTTTATATACTTGATAGCTTAGCAATCTTTTAAGAATAAGAAAAAATATGAACATTAACACTCAAGACATCAACCATGTAGAAAAGAGTCTAGCAAAACCAGGCAAGCAGCAACAAACACAAGCCTTGGAAGTGTACTTGCAAAGAGCCACAAAGGAAAAGGGGAAGATAACATCTCCTAACACATAAATGTGGACTTTTTCCACGCAGCCTAAAGTCAGAGCTTCACATTTATAGCCATGCCCCTAGACATCAGGGAACTCCTGGCAGCATTGAGCTTTTCCTATCGCAAAAACACAGCCCTTCATCTTCTAAAGAGCAAACCAAAGACAGAAAGGTGCTGAAGAGCATCCCCCCAGCCTTTTGGCAAGTCCTATGAACTCCGGGTATTCCCTGGTCAGTGCTGAGCTGGAATTCACTTCTGGCTGTCGTAACAATAAAGGCACTAGATGGTTTCCTCAGCTCTAGCAAAGACAAAGATTTGTTCCTAACTCAGCCTGAAAGTCTCTGTAAAGCGCAGAAGGAAACCTTAGCAGATAAAGTACTTTTCTCTCTCTGATAAGAGCACGAGGCGACAGTTTAACAGCAAATCTAACCCAGTACCAGGCCTGAGTGACAGTGCCGGACACGCCGCTGGGCTCCCTTGGCCCCCAAAATCCCACTTGATTATTAATAGAGATTGGTACATAAACTTGCATTGTGAATGCCTTTTTCTTCAATAATAGCAAGTCTTTGAGAAATGAAAGGCATATCAGTAACAAAGTAAAGGAAAATGAGATTTCACCAGCAACACAGAAAAATTTCCCAACAGATCCCTTTCTGGTACATTAATGATACTGTAACTGCTAGAAAAGAGCTGGCTAATGAGTTACAGAATTACTGAACCATCACGAGGCTTAATCATTTAGTTGTCTCCCATCTAGGTCAACAGTTGCTATAAATTAATCTTCCAGTTGTTTTAATTTATTATTACTAATTGTTCAACTCTATACTGCTTTAAGACCCCAGAAAACAACACTGACATCCCATCAGTCTTCACACAGGACTGCTGCAGCAAGGGGAGAGATCTGAGTGTCCCTTAATTATTTAAATTAAGTTCATTAGAAAATTCTATCATTGAATATTATTATCTGACAGACGTTTGAATAATGCATTTGCATTACTGAAATATTTTCAGTATTCTGGTCACATCCCTGACAAGTAATGGGTAATCCTGGGCATCATATCCAACACCAGCATCTTACGGAAATTTGCATTCTTTGAACAAAACTCCTACCCATTCAAATCCTATCTAGGGGCCAATCATTTTCCAGATATCAGAGAACATAGCAAATGTAATTATTCTAACACAAACTAATATTGAAATGGCTCATATCTGATCATATTTACCAACACGGGCAGTTTGCTCGGTGAAATCCCACTTTCCGGACCTCAGGAAGGCCCAAGGGATCAGCAAGCGGCCTGTTCTCCCTGCACGGCCGCGGCTGGAAACAGCCCCTCTGTTGGGTCACATAGCTCCATCCTTCGCATTTTACAGCCTCCTCCCACCACAACACCACTGCGACCACACGTCTCCAGCACCAGCACAAGACAGTTATGTTTTCTGTAGTCAAGCCTGGATTCAGGCAAAACTCCTATAGGTCCAGCTTTGGAGGATGAGATTGGTAAGAACTAAATAAACCCCCCAGAGTGGGAAGATGTGTGGAAAGTAGAGCTACGTGTATTTGACCTTTAAGGCTACAGCGGTTACAGAGTAGAGACTCTAACCCAGAACAGTTCAGTCTGTAATTTAGCAACACTGAGGTTCGCATCTGGCTGAGGTCAAAGTACGGTACCCATGGATTCAAGGTACTGCCTACTGATGTACTCTAAATTACAATATATTTGACTGTTTTACAAAAACAGTTTAATATTAAAAAGGAAAATAAACATACCATTCTTGATATAAAATAGTCTAGGCACAAAAAAGCAGAACCTTACTCAGGGCAGTAAAATCCCATGTTTTGTTGCTGCACAAAACAACCACCAGCACTACAGGCAGACAACGCTCTCAGTTGTCACGGCCAGTCTTGATAGGACTAAGGCAACAGAAAAAGGATCTTTCCCCAAAAACCTAGACACAAACCAAACTGCTTGATGCCATGCTTGCAACATTGGTACTTGCTTACAACTATTGGTACTAACAAACTCTTAAAAGTTGTTCCTAAGTTATCAGCTTTCTCATCTGAAAAATGTGCACCACACATCGCACTGCTGAACACTCAACAGAGCACGCGAAGGGGAAAACCCATGTACCTGTTTCAGGTTAACGTTCAAACCCTCATGAGTTGCCTTCAGCAGCGCTCTCACAGTGAAGCTGTCAGGATCTTCCTTGTCCCTGATTTGGGATTCTTTTATCAGAGATTCTAGTTTTGTTCTTATAAAAGATTCCACCTGGTGCTCGGTTGCACCATTACTCTGAAAGACATGAAGAAATAAAGTAGATTATTACATCCCTCACTGCTGGGACAGTCTGAGGACAAATGCTTCAGGCCATGCAGCACTCCTGACATTTCCTTTCTCTGTGCAAGAAAAGGTTCTTGCATAATCCTACCTGATTTTGCCTCTTCTGACAGTGGCTTTTACTGCCACTTCCATTTTCTTTCCTCTTTGGCCATCGTGACACCATTTACGCTGCCTCCCCCAGCACCGTCCAGCACGTGGCTGCCCCAGAAGCTGCCCCTGGTGGGAGCTCTTTGTTCCAAAGCAGCCCCAGGTCCGACCTTCTCTTTGGGCAGACAGTGTGAATTCCCAGCTAATGCACTTACGTACGTCCTGCAAAATATCAGCCAGCCTCAGCATCGCTAGATTCCTGCTCCACATGGCAAGACACACACTGTGTTTTGCATTGGTTATAGAAATTGCCAAATTTTGTCGTGGGCCTTTCTATTAAAGAAAGCATCATCTCATCAGCAGCGCTGAAGCCATGTTAGTGAAGTACATGTGGGCTGCACAGACCACTCCTATTGCACAGCACGTAACAACGAATCAGGCATTTTGCTGGTTCAGAAGTGGCTGAGCAATCTTATCTCACCTTACTATACCCATAATTAGAGCTATGTTCATTCAATACATCTTTTCCCCCTGAACTTACACCTATGGAACTTTGTATCTGTACTTAAACACACCATACGCCTAAAGATTTATGGGATTGGGAGTCTTCAAGCTTCCTCATAAATTAGTTAATGCCAATTATTTCCAGTTCTGTAGTAAATACTAACAGGAATATAACATTCTGAGTCACTAAGCAAGCTGATTTTATCCTGTGCTTCAAGTGTTCACTGCAAGGCTGTTCTGTACGAGACTGTCTTGTGGAACACAGGAGCTGAAGGAAATCCAAGTGCAATCTAACCTCTAAATAATGAAGAAATTAATTAATCATGATTCTGTCCAGTAGCATAAAGGGGGTTTATCTAAGAGGGAGTGGAAATGAAATCAGCTTTTCTGCGTGCTGTACTTCAATCTGCAAAAAGATGCCGCTGACAGTACAACTTCAGCAGCATCGTGGTAGAAGAACCAGCACCAACATACAATTCTCTGAACCAGGGCAGATGGGGACCTGTGTCACCTGTAAAGCAAATCCCGAGCTATTCTGAAAAACCTTCAACTGCCAATAGCAGGCAGAAATGATACAGACAAATTAAAAGCTCAATATGTAAACCAAAACCAATTAATGAGAACTACAGACAGGTGTTTCTATGTGGCAGCAAGGTAAACTGACTGGGCTACATTCAAAAGTGGAGATAAATATTATACTTGTTAAATATTAATTGGAATTTGATCTGTTCTTTCTGCGTCTCCCTAGATAGTATCTACTTTGTTCAAAAGTTGTAACTGGGGAAGCAAGGCTGCCTCCTGACTCGAAACAAGCACCTGCTGCACGATGTGTATTAGCATTGCACATCAGCTTCTGTTGTTAGCAAAAACATGCATTAATAAAATTAACAGCAGAAAAATAAACAAGGACTTAAAGAATAAAGGGACTAGAAAGTGATCTTCAGTGTCATAAAATAAACGAGGACAGAAAATAATGTTTTACACCTCAAGTTTTTGTCATTTGTATGTGTCCTTTCATAATTTTCATCTAGAAATCGTGTAGCAATTCCATCGTGCCATTGCTTTGAGTAATAGACATTTGTAGCTGCGAAAAGCCTGGCACGCTTATTGTGCTGGCATCAATGTTTCCAGTTCAGTATACTTGGAGTACTTAAACTTGTCATTTATGTGATATAAATGACAAAGTGTTCATTTCCAAACGGTGGCATTCCATATCTAAATGTGGAAGTTCTGTATGTTAAAGACCAGACTTAGAGACCAAAGTTAAACGCCCTCATCTGCCAACAACTGTAAGTAGGATTATGGGGTATGCACGTAAGAAAGGTAGAGATGCAACAGTTCTGGGAACCGTGTATATGCACATACATAGCAGGGCTTCAATTTGCAGTCATCTTCAATCTCATCAGCACTATCCTCATCTGAAACTTCTCCTTCCTCAGCATCTGCTCCAAGACTCTGTGGCAACTTCTTACCCTACAGTGAGGAGAAAAACATTCACAATAAATGTTTTAATGTGAACAAGATCTTTGCAAGCTCTTTCAAAAAAAGCATACCAGCTCTGAGACAAGCCAGCAAGTCTCCAAAAGACTTGGTTTTTGTTGACTCCCAGGTATTTCAGGCTTTCCCCTAAGCAAGCAGACCGCTGTATACTTAAAACTCCAGAAATCAGAAGCTGAGATCTAGTTATGGCTCTTCATTAGAGTGGAAAATACAGGCGCAGAAGAACTCCCTGCACGCAGCCACCAAGGTGAAGGAAGCAGCAAAGCCTGGTTTAATATTGCATGCTCATGCAAGGCTGCAGGCAGCAATCCAAAATTAGTTGCTAATCCAGTACTGTGAACGTCATATACCTACATTAGAAAGGAACTACTTTAATTCCATGTCTAGTTTCCAACATCTGATTAGAGTGGCGAGCATCAAACAGAGCTTATTGGCTACTTCTGTTAAAAAAGACAGGTCAATTATCCTTTTCAGAACTTTTATCTTGAATTCTTATCTTGAATTCTCCCGTTGATCCAGCAATGCCCAACACAAAACCACAGAGATGCTCTGCAGGTGTCTGCTCCCATCTGCTGCCGCAGGAGGAGGAGGATGGTCCCCAGCTCTAGCTGGGCTTTGCTGGGACCAGCCTTGCACCTCCCAAGCCGTCACTTCTGGCATTGTCTCTTGCTTTACCGTTTGCTGCTTAATAAATCACCTCTCAAACTTTTGTGTCATTACTTCCGTACACTGGCTGCAGAAGTATTTGCAGTCTACCTGTTTCATCAGTGACACAGGTAAATAAGAATTGCATCCAGATTTCTCCAGAAATTAAGAGGATTGATTTGTAGACTGCATTTTGAAATTAATAATGCTGTCCTGCTAATTACTGGGCCAAATTCACTTCACACTGGCACCTTCATGGTGGCTTAAATGCATGACTATTATTAGAATTACTCTTCATATACACTAGCAAAGTGAAAATTATGCCGTCACTTGAAATTGTTTGGCTAATGCATCAATCCTGTGTTTCAAACGTATAAAACAGAGTGAAATAACAGCAAAAAGATGAGAAAGTGGCTTACTTCTCAACAAGACACTGGTTCCTAAAAATGATTTTACCTTTTCTAACAGTGCTGCTTCCATTGAACAGGAGATGGGAGACAGGGCCTTGTGAAAAGATACTGTGATGTGTAAAATAGCATTTCTCATTCTGAACCAGCTCCACACTTCAGCACCGGTGGCTGAAGAATCAAATTGAAATTACAACTCAAATGTGCTGGGAAGACCTGCTTAAAAATTCACTTAAGAACTTCACAGTACCCAAGTTCTCCCACCTTTTGTGCATTGACACAATATTTCAAGGCAGGTTTGCTGGGTTTTGTCGCATGATTAACACAAGACACTAAACCACCACCCCTACCTGCTGCTTAGTTCATTAAGCAGCAGGTACACAAGTTATTCAGTGAAATTCAAAATCACAGCCAAGCACCCAAAGGTTTTCTAATTCAGAGTCAGCTCTGTACTATACATTGAAATATGCTCGCAACAAACTAAAATTGTGAGTCCTTGTGGCCAGCTTGATACAGAGGATAGAGAGGGGAAACAATGTGTAAAGAGCTCACAGCGAATTAATTGCCCCATGTGTCAAAGTAAATTAGACAACCCAATAAGCCACAAGACGATTAATCATCCTCTCAAATGTCTGCCTTGCTTTTCTTTCTTCTTATATCCAGATTGGTCTTTGAAATTCCTTTCAGAGCCAGCGTGTTTACACGGAGCGGCTCCAGCAGTCCTGCACACGGCACCGAGTGCGGAGCCCTGGGGGCTCCTCGGGGCTGCTCCCGCACCAGCACAGCTCCTGAGCCGCAAAACCTTCATTTCATGAACTGCTGCTCATCGCGGGGCCAGGGCAAAGGCACAAAAATGCAAGAAACATTCAAACACTTTTATGTTACTCCAAAATACTTTGTCTAAGGACTGTAGGATAATGTTTAGATACTATAAGCTTACGAACCATACAGAACAATATCCACTATTAACAAATTAGACAAATTAAAGAGAGATAAGGTATCAGGTTCAGGCAACTGTGTCACAGTTCCTGCATAATGATGTGTTTTTCTGTTCTCAAAAGAAAAAGCTCAGAATTTTAACACCGTGCATCTGTACTATTCCATGTGGTACTGCTCAAGTGATTCTCCAAAGAGAATCTATGATAAAGATCACATGCTGACTTTTGCTGCTTTTTTAACACACCGCCAGTAGCCAGTTACCTTCACTAGGATTTTCCCTTTCAAGTTTTGAGGGCTCGGAAGCTGTCTGGAATCTCCAGTGATTACAGAGGACAAGTCGAGTTTGTCACCAAATATCTCCTTCAAGTACTGAGCGATCTTCTTCTGCTGTTGAATACTGCAATGGTTTTCAATAGACAGTATCACCGGAAACCTAGAAACAAAACCCCCAGACGTTGTCATAACGGTGTTTTAAGAGAGAAAACCTGCACAGCTTACCAGTAAACTGATTGAAGCAGTTTGCTTTTGCATTGTCAGTAGTGTGGAAACAACCCTGCTCTGGGAGGAAGGGCTCCGCACGTGAACTCCGCATCCGCGCTCGGGCAGAACCTCAGTCCCGAGGCGACTCTGCCCTCTCCCTGCAGCCCAACCCACCAGCACACAGGGTGACAACGTTTGGAACCGATGGTCACTGAGCAGGAGGCACAGAGAAATGCGCAATAAAGCTCAGCAGCAGCGCAAAG
Source organism: Columba livia (assembly GCF_036013475.1). NCBI lineage: Eukaryota > Metazoa > Chordata > Aves > Columbiformes > Columbidae > Columba > Columba livia. Next base: position 1,143,923 of record NC_088610.1, read on the forward strand.
CCTTGTTGTTCCATGCGGCTGAGCAGAAATTGCACAATTCCTTTGCAAGGCCCATGCAAAGTCTCCATAAGGTGCTCCTGGAGAAACGCGTTCTGAAATCACATTTGCAGGAACCGCTGACTCCTCTGTGCTCATCTTGCGAAGAGCGACAGCTGCATCAACACTTTGCCTTTTTCCTACTGAGTGCAGCTACAGTGACCCAAGCCAAATCCCTGAAGGTCGCCAGACTCTGGAGAAGGAGAATATTTGGCAATACTTTCCAGAAGACTCTCCCAGGCTCCACAAATTCACAGCTCCAGTTTCTTGAGCTAAAGGCATTGTTTCTGTATGTGACAGTCTATTTCTCCCACAGATGTGCCCAGTTGTTTTCCAAATTCTTGGCAGCCCCAGAATCCTACGGCAAGGACCCCAGAGCCCAACTACACCCCGAATGAAGAACCACGACTTTCAGTTCTGAATTTACCACCTCCTATTTCTAACCAACAACAACCAACTCTTGGACACAGGATTTTGGGGGGTTGTTTTCCACATGCCCATTGCTGGGTCACCTTTTTTTTTTTTAATAACTAAAGAGAAGCAAGCATTTTCCCTTTATTCTCTCTAAACTACTCAAAACTCTATATACCCATTCATGATTGGAGACTTGCATATATATGGTTAAATTCCATGATCTTCATAATAAACCCTTATATAGTTGCATGGCAAACAAAACAGAATTTGAACATTACACCAAAAGTCTGTCTTTATTTCCTCACATTGCACATGAGACAGCTTTGCAATTTTCCTGCTGAAATAAAGCATTTTCCTCAGGCAGAGAATATGACGGTATTGATTTTAAAGTAGAATTTCCCTGTGGATATGAGTGGAAAGTTCTGTTCAAACAAAGGACCAAAATAATCTGTAGATATTCAACAGTCTCAGTCTGTTCAAAATATTACTGTGTTTACAATGCATGAAAGGCCTTTCTAACTTAGGCTGAAATTTCTAATTTGATTGATGAAAAGAGCTCATGCAGCTGAACAATAAATATGACTCAGGCAATGAACAGGGGAATAGAGTCAACTTTATAATTTCTCCATGTGTTTAAAGGAACATAGGTACCTCCTGATGCCAACTGTTGATTTTGACATGGCTACTCAGAACAGAGAGGTGTAGCTTCGAAGTGACTCTACACTTACTCGTTTTTGATGAAGGCGTATTTATTGATGGTTTCTGCCACATCACGGAAGAGTATTTTAGAAGTCAGAGTATAGCCGTGGTGCACCACCGGCTCTCCATCCGGCCCGTCCCAGCAATCCACTGTTAAGACACAAAGGCAACGCATTAAGAGACGCCCGTGACCTCAGAGGTTCCTGCTGCTCTTGCTTGCCAGCAGAACTCACACCCACCACCCAGCCATGAAGGAGTCAACCAGCTTCATTCAGTTATGACCTACCAATTGAGTTCAGACTAACAACTCACTCTTTTTGTACAGCAAATGAGAAACCTGCAACCCAAAAGTGTTTTTTCCTCTTATACGAAACTGAGTTTTTTCCCTCACATATAAAATTATGAAGGTCTAATAGGTCAAATAATGTTTATAGCTATCTCTTGGAAAAGTGTCTTCTGCTTCCGGAAACAAACCATTTAAAAACAACTTAGATTTTTTCCACTCCCAATTAAACTTGTAGTTTTATAACTGACTAGAGCAGGAGGAGCATCAAATCCATCCCATGCTGAATGGACTAGGACGGTAATACTTTTCTGAATGAACTACTCTAACCTGGATTTAAACCAAACTTGTCGCTACTGTTGCCTCCACAGGAAGTTAAAAGCTTCACAAAAAGAAGCTAAAGAGCTGTCACCTAGGCTGGATGGCATCTGCAATAGTTTTGAGGTCAAGCAAAACAACACGCGACTGTGCGCTTTGGTGAACTTTCCTACAGAGGGGAAAGTAGTGGTAGAACACCCAGTTTTCTCAAGTTCATTTTCTCTAATTAATTTTTAAATTCAGATTAACAGATTGTTCTTCTAGAGATAAGTTTTGTAATACTAGTCATCAAAATTTAATATTGGGTTTAAATTCGTCCAAAGACTTTATTACACCCAGAATCTTGAAAAGAAAAATACTAACGTTCTGTTATTATTTAAATCATGCAGAGCTTAAACAAAATCCAACGCTATCGGACAAACAGCATCTGGTTTCTTTCCACCAGCATCCAGCCGACGAAACATCATCCCAGCCCTGTGCTGTGGCAGAGCCAAGCCAAGTTCCTCAGCTGCGAGGCAGTGCCAGCACTCGATCCTGAGCCGTGCTGACGGAAGGCGCTATTTGCTCACCTGTCCTCCTCCTATGGGCACTTTTCATCTTCCCTTTGCATCTGGAGGAGCTGCCTATGCAACCACCTGCTTTCCCATTCAGCTTGTGAGAGAAAAAGGTCTTAGCTCTCTCTCAGGAATCGCTCCTGGGAAGCAGGAACCTCCAGTCTGGGGAACTGCAGAGTAGAACTGCAGGGCCCCAAACACGTCTCTGTCCTTTGCCTCAATGGGGCTTGTGCAGCAAAAAAATGCTTCATGTAAACACGGAATGGAAAATGGAAAACTTGCACTGGCTGAGAAAAGTGTAACAACGGAGCAGCAGGCAGGAGAAAACAGGGGTGCCTGGGAAGTTTGGCTGAATGGTCATTCCCAACAGAAAAATTCCCGTTTAGGATGCTAGAAAACAGGAGTTTACTAGTGAAGTTAATCAGCGCTTTGAGTTTGCCACTGGCTTTGTGTTCAAAAGAAATATCCATCATACTTCTCACAACCAGCAAATCAGATGAAAAATATACCTTCAATACATCGGCAACCATCCTGCAGCACCCGCGCGTACATCTCCACTCTGGACTGGGACAGCAGCTGGTCTCCTGTCAGGTACGTGTTGTGAGACGAAGCAATGAAGTAGTTACAAAGGGGCTGGTCCATGTCCTGATGCACTTCGCAGTGCAGCGGATTAAATATATCACACGCAGGACTGCGCATGAAGTTGGTGAAACCTTGGGAAAAACAGAAACATTTTTGCTGTAGATGCAGTATATCTTACCATGCAAATCATTTGCACTCTAACATCTTCCTCTGTTTATGTTTCTCAGTGCTAACTCGTGTTTCAGGTGCAGCAGGGACACAGCAGGGACCCGTCCTCCCGCACCCTGTTTCCAGCACACTAAGCGCTGTGTGTGGCTTGGCTGCAAACCGCAGCAGCTACACGGCCCGAGTCCACTGCTGGCACACACAGGTATCGCTCTCTGGAGACGATGCGAGCTCTGACACCTTAGAGAACGTTGCATTCCCAAGGTGCAACCCTTGTTCTCAGACAATTTTCAAACAGCTTTGAGCTAGAGAAGAATGTAATCTAGAGACACACACTTATCACTTCCAAAGAGAAAAAAATCTCAAGCATTTGCATTACATGATATTGAGCTAAGCCTCCTCAGAAATTAATTATTAACAACCAATAGCAAAAAAAGAAAGTAGGATTCTAAAAGAAGCATAAAAGCAACAAACAGCAGCTATACAAGAAGACTGAAACAGCCCACAGATCAACACAGCCACTGCCCAACCTGCTTTCAGATCCGTGTTTCGTTCAGACCCTCAAAAGGGGCAAATGACCAAAACGCACATGCAAAAATTCTTTGAAACCCTAGAGAACTCCCTGCGCCAGTCCCAGGGCACAGACCAAGACAAGCGTGCTCAAACTGCCTTCTGCAGTGCAGACAAAACCGCTCCGCTAACAAGCGGAACAGAAGGTGTTATTGGTTTTTTGTTAGAATCAGTGCAAGAAAATATCCTCCCTCACAATCATTCCATGAGATAAAAGTTGTCTCATCTAGATGCTGCTGCGAACAGACAGCACGCAGCTAAACCACGAGTCAGTACTGTTAGCAAACCTGTCGCCGTCTTAACCCAGTATCCCCTTACCCCTCTTGATTCTTTTAAAGCATTGGTGTAACAGAGAAATTGGGTGAAACGCTTCAGCGGCATCAGTCCGCATTTCCTGGGGTGCTGAATTGTGCCTGGGAGGGCGAGTGACCTGCTCGGAGGAACACGGCTGGGCAGGAGGGAGGGAACCTCAGCCCGGCCTTCCCGACGGGAACAGCTCAGAGCTGCCCCGTTCTGCTCTGTCACAAGCGAGACGTCTTGTAAATAAGAGGAGGCAGAGGAAAGCCCTCAAACACCGGGCAGCAGAGAGATGGAGGATACGGCGCTGCAGGAGTCCAGGTTTGGGAGTCTGCAGGTCTGCCCGGGCTCCGTGCTGCTGTGGCAGCCCTAGCTTACAGTTCTCTCGGTGCTGCAAGTTTATGTGAGAAGGCTGTACCTGATTTATGTCGCTATAAATGAGATCAGCATTGAACAGATAGTTTTAAAAACATCTCTTTTGAGAATAAGAAACAAAATATTTCCAAAGGACAGGGCAAATAATACCAGCCCTGAAAGGAACTCGAACACAAAGGCAACAGCAGTAAGATTAAAAGGAACAGAAATGCTTCCAGAAGTCTTTTTCTAGATGTCATGGCTCGTCCGCTTTGCTTTCCTTATTTGAGTCTAAGTGCAGGGCCCAGGGCTGCACCAGAAGCTCGTTGAAGATCTGGGGGTACACAGGGCTGAAGCACCATGCAGAGAAAGAAGATTTCTCCTTCCCCCCCTCAAAATCACCATGTAAATTATGCTGCTTCAGGAAAGCTATTAACACACCGCAGCATCTCATCTGGTTTGATCCAGTTCAAATCTTGGTTTGATACTAAGCTGGATTCTGGATAAATATACCATCGACAAATGCTTTAGCAAAGAAAGCAAAGAAGGTATTAAAACCCAAAGAAAATGCAACTATCCATATTTTATGTCACATAAGCATAAATCAAAGGACTGCACAGGAGCAATTCTATGTCTACGGAGACGGAGCAGAATGAAAACTTTGCTTTTATTACTTCAGTTAGAACAGGCTATAATATAAAATACACGCTATAGGATGTTTTACGGTTGTGTTTTACAAATACACAGTTAGCAATAAATCCACGCAGACCTAAGGCATTCACGGTAGCGTATGACGGCTGATATATTGCTGGATAACACCAGCTGCTAATTCACTCCACCTACTCTCGTCTCTACTCTCTCCCATGTCTCACAAAAACACACCTACGCTACTGGCTGCTGATCTTCTGTGTAACCTTCAATCACAGTCAAGTATTACAAGCTGCTCCAAAACACTGCTGAAGTTTTTCTATTCCACTATAAGAAAAAAACTAATTCCAAAACAGAAAACTTTACCTTCAATCCCAAGAACATTTTGCTTCTTGTTTTCTTCTGATACTTCAAACTTCTGTATGATGTCAAGACAATATTCCGGTGTCACATTGTTCATCTGCACAAAAACAACAGTGTTGGTGCACGTGATTTTTCTACCACGTCACCCACATGTCAAAATCTACTTTAGGCTTCTGGGTCCAGCTGAAAAACCTTATGATCAAACATAGTCCTGTTCATATTTGACTGAACCCAATCAGTGACACTGCTGTAACAAGGACTGCAAGATTTTGATGTCATTTTTGTCAGTGCTGCACAAGCCACATGACTCTCACCTTCAAGAGGAAGAACAGGAGTGAGAGGCAGCAATCACTTGAAAGCTGGGTCATTTTAGTTTAAAGATGAAAATTAACTGCTAATCATATTTAATAATGGTTGCACTAGGCAATAGTGCTGAAATGAGAAGTGCAAAGTTATATTCTTCAATATAATCTACTTAAACATGCCAAAAGCTTTGGCAGAGTTTGATTTCATTTTCATGCATTTTCCAGTTCTGTGATTTCATTACTTCCCAGAGAGTTCACTGTAATATACAGCCTATGAGATAAGTAATTAGATTCTGAAATGAAAAACAGCAGTTCTTCTGAAACACATCAGTTTTGTCCTCAGCTTCAACGAGCCCACAATTAAGTCCTAGCTGACTAGTGGGGCCAGAGTATCACCACACACTCTTATTTCCTCTAAAATTAAAGGTAAAAAGTAGCTTCCATCATTTCCCTACCGCACTGCTCCCGTAAGTTGTAGAGAAGCAAAGTGAGAAGAACTCAGACTGGGTGTATTTCATTTAGCGGCGACACTAAAACCCTTGGCAGCTTATCCGCACCGTGGCTGCGTCTACGGTTTGCACCCTGCATCCTCTGTCAGTCAGCTCCAGCAGCCCGGCACGCGGGGCGCACAACAAAGGAGCAAGCAGGTCCCTCTCGCGGTGTCACCCCCGCTGACACCACTGCTGCAGGCAGACGCGGGAGGGAGGGAGGTCAGCCTGCACATTACACAATAGTTATCCTTTAAATCTGAAAACCGTCCCTCTGCAAACTGCTCTCTTGCTAATGCATTGCTCCTTCAGATGGTGAAAACAATTCCATTTACTCTGTCGTGTCTGTAGCCTTTGATGTATTCGTGCTTTCCATTACTTCCCATAGCTCGGTATTCCCAGCATCAGCATCCGGCTCTACGGAAATCTAAAAGTACGTTGAGACTCTTGACCTGATCTTCTCCAAGGGCCTGATCCTGCCAAGCGCGGAACTCCTTAGAAATGTGGGTGCCATGACTGACCATATCTCATAACACCCAGAACACTATGGCCTCGATATGAAACATTACCAGAGGAGGGGAAAAATTAAACAAGTCAGTGTTAGAAGTACAGTGACAGAAGGCAAGTGAGCAGCTCAGCTCCTATGGTGACAAGCTGTAAAACCTGGAGACATTTCCCAGCCTTTCTCCCCTTGACCCTTCCCTCTGCTCTCCTGCATGGCTGGGCCCTTTCCTTCTCCAAACACTTTGTTTAGATCTTCCAGCTAAGCCAATGGACACCTGCAGGAACTACACGGGATAACAGAAACGACAACAATCCAGTAGAGACAACACCCGATGATCCTAGGTCAAGTGGATGCTGCTGTTGATTGCACACACTGCCCATGGCCGGCCCTCCTCAGCGCGAGCTGGCCAGAATTCACTTGTTCATTATCCCCCACGGCTCCTTGCTGCCACTCGTGTGCTCTAGGAACAAAAATGTCTCATCTAATCCAAAGCTGCATCTGCCAGGGAAAAGTCCACTGATTTGTGCTTTTTAACTGTAGCTTAGGAGAAATTATGACTTTGGCTAGTAATATAAATTTGTTTTCCTTAGCTTTAAAGTATTTCACCAGAAATAATATCGATAGTAATGATCATGGTTGATGGCTGAATATTTAGATACTTGGATTACTAGAGATGTGCGATAGCAGAGCTTCCAGAATTTCTTAGATATGGGATTACTTTCTATATTCCTGATGCAAAGCTTTAACTTTGATGCAGCCTTTGAATAACTGGTAAGACCTTGGTTTTTAGGTAAATGAACTAGCAATTAATTTTTCTAAGATAAGGTCCTAGAAAAAGGCAATGTTAGCCCTAATCTTCAGTAGGAGAAAGAGGGAGGAAACCACTTTTGATTTCACCAGTCTCCTTGGAAGCAGCTCAGGCAAATCTATTGCCAAAAATCCGATGCCACGTGAAGCTGCAGCACAGAGCCGGGTAACAGGAGAACCCTCTTCTCCACAGGCCCACAAGCCAAGAATGGGAATCGTTCTCATTGCCCATTCTCATTGGAAAGCAAATAATAGAAAATAAAGTATTACAGAAGTTAGAAAAAGGCAGGAGAAGTTAGAAAAGCGCAATGCTAATGTCAGGTGTTCCTAGACATGATGCCAACCCACTTGTGTCAACAGTGCTCTGATTGTTTAGGCTTTAGTTATTCACAGTTGATCATTCTATAAGAAAAACCAAAATACAAACAATCAAAGCAAAGACATTCTTCCAATTTCAGATGTCAATGTAGAATGTCACGACATACTGAGTCATCACATAAATCAGTGTATTGCTTATCCTTTTGTGGAAGGCTGAGCGAGGGAGGAGGGCGCGAGCTCGCTTTCCAGCTGAGAGCACACAGGTCTTTGTGGAAGGCAGCAAGGGGTGACCAGGCACGATGACCCGGTATTGTCTTCCTTCTCCCATATTAACAAGTTCCACAGTCTCTCCTCTTTTCAAAGTCCATGAACTAATGCTGACATTCCTAAAATTTCCTACTCCTTTTGGGATAGTGGTTCCCGGTATCATTCAGTACACACTGTCTCAGATCATAGCCCAGCATCACCAACGTGCCCCGGCATATACCGTCTCAATATATCCTTTGTAACTTCTCCCAAAGGAGCAGGTACAGTTGTTTCAAAACATTCATTTTCTCAAAGTGTACTTAATCCCCACTTCTGGTCACATTTTCACTATTCACCGCATCACTAGTTATTCCTGCAACTCTGTATAATTAGTGCAGACAAATCATAAGACTACACTTACTCTCTTCAAGGAGGTTTAACTCAAAATGCACTAGCCCATAGTGAATAATTAAGAAAAAGCTTTATATAATTACATGTGCACATTCCGACTGTGTAATTGTTACAAAATCACTTCCTCTCCAGTCCAATTAAAGCGAGCAGAGGCATTATTTTTTGCCCACAGTTTCATTTGGGCTGTGTAGGGCAGCAGCTGTCTTAGAAGATACTGGTGTGGTACCGATAGGGCAGCACAGCATCAGCATTTCATCTGGTTCCTGTCACTCAGGAGGACAACAGGACATGTCACACAACACCGCAGCACCATCCTGGAGCACATGGAGGACGCTGCCGGGGCGAGATCTCAGTGGGTTCTTCCTCAGAACAGATGAAAACTGAATTGCAAAGTAACTGATCCATGGCAAGGCAGCAGGTGACAAGCAGGCACATGGGAAACCTTGCCCTCAGAAAACCAAAACTAAACATTTCAGGTTTCTAACACCAAATCAGCCTCACAACCGCATAAAACTACCAGCCCAAGTGTCAAAAAGGTCTCTGCTATAACTGAACTAAAAACACCTGATGCGATACGGATGCAGTTGCTGGGAGGACCAGCCCAGACACTGCTGCTGGTTTATTAACAGAGGGCACTCACGCAGGGACAACCCTCAGGTGTACAGATGTGACCGGACACCCAGATGTGACCGGACACCCAGGGATGGGCCTCCCTCACAGCCACTTGTGCCAGGCGGACTGCAGGACCACAGTCATTCCAGGAAAGCAGCCTAATTTCTGTTCTTCTGACACCTGAAGCCATATAATTGCAATCCCAACAGCAGTGAGCCAAGTTTAACTGCACCTAAGTGGAAATAATCTGACTCGCAAGCTCTAGGGTGACGTAAAAAAAGAGAAGCCAGCTCAGCAAGTTACCAATAAACCCAAACCCCTTTTGTTCTGTCCTCAGGCTGCAGAATATTTAACAGTCTTGCCAAAAGAGTAGCAGATGGAGTTGGACAGACTGTCCGCACATTTCCAAGCAGCCAGACAAAAGCAAAACCAAAATGCTGTTTGGTCGAAGGCACTGGAGAGCTGCATTACGATTTGAACCATGTCCAGCTTTTGGAGGCAGCCTTGGCATACCTGAGGACATTGTTGTCACACCTGTGTTTCAAAAACATCCCAGGATATAGCTGCTCTAACACTGTTAATGCTGGGCAGCGTGAACCCCAGAGAGAAGAGGCAAAGGAAGTGCAATGTGCTTCTAAGCTACACTGCCGAGAGGTTCATCTACAGGAGATCACGCTTTTATTCCAAACACAAACAATAACGTTGGACAGAGCATTTATAACCGATAGTCCTGTCTGCATTCAACATTTTGAGTCGTGTGTAGGCAGAAGAGGGTGCAGTACGCCAGACTTGACAGTCAACTTGTTTTTCCGCCACATCAGTAGTTTCATAACATCCTTGTGCACCCACAAAGACAGCTCTTCTGCCTCTTTCACGTGGTTTTCTTCCTGCTCCAGGTCCCCGAGTGCCCTCTCGTACCACGGCTCTTCAGCTCTTCCTGGGCACTTTAGCATCTCCATGCCCGTGCCCTCCCTGGGGCCTTCTCAGTGTCAGCCGCACCGTGGCTGCTGTCGAGGGTGCTCCACTGAATGGCACCAAAGACAAGGCAGTCATTAGAAAGGAAACAAGGAAAGGCTGCGAGCTCAGAGGACTTCGGGCACCAGCATAAAGGGAAAAAAGACAAAAACATTTTGTGCTTTCAAGTTGTAAATAGCAGAATTGCCAGGGACAGACTGCTTGTAAGAATGTGTGTGTTGGGGCTACCGCGGTGAGATCAGGGATGTGTTTGTGCTGGGGAGATGTCCACACCAGGGAATTGCCACAATGAGGGAAACTCAGCGAAACAGCACAGACTGCTGATATCTCTTGCTGGGGCTAGCTGAGGAAAAGCAGTCAGCGCAGGCGGGATCCCAGAACGGCACGGGAGGTTATCCAGCGATTGAGGCAAGACACCGCAGCTGCCCCCAGGAAGCTCGAGCAGGTTGGGATGTTAGTGCTCGTTTGTGTGAGGCTGTTTTGGAACAATACTCTGCAAGGCTGCACAGGGCGAGCAAAGCACCCAGGACCAGCTGCCAGAAGCAAACGCGTCCTAGGGATGACAAGGTTCCTTCCGTGCTCCTCACTGTCCAGCGTACAAGTTCTGTCCAGGGGTTCCACAGACCAGCTTGGTAGTAATTTGGTCTCTTTCAAGATGAGCATGAAAATCTCCACTGAAGCAACATACTTAGGAATGGCTACAGATATTTCTGTTCAAAAAGCTTTGTTCATAAGCACATCAAAGGAAAATCTCTGATCTTGACTCAACTTTGCCTCTTAAGTTACTTATGATTTTGTTTGTTTGTCCGTTCCTGTGGTTCCCTGAGCCCCATCTCTCACAACAGATTCTCTCTGAGGAGCTTCAGACAGAAATTCAACCTTCGGATGCAAAATTTTCTTTGCGCGAGTCTCACACATCTGCGAGGAACACCTGGAAAACTGACTTTCCTCAAGAAAAACTGGGAAAGAAGACAGAAGGGGAAAACAGGATGGAACCCTGGACACCTCCTTCTCGGCCAGGTTGGTGCGATGCCCATCTTTGCATTCTGTCACAGCAGTGTAATCTTAAAACTTAAATCAATATTCAGGCCATATTTAGGCAGTTATTTGCCAATATTTAAACTGCTGTCTTAATAATTAAAGCAGCAGTCCTTATAATTACTACTACTATTGATACTTGGGAACTCCAGGGATATGTAACAATATTGTAGGATTAAATTTTGCTTACAGGAAAGGATATGCAAGCCCCACGATTCATCTTGACGCGTTGCTGCATTAAGCCGTGCACAGGCATACCATTTGTAGATAATCAGAAATAGTTCCCTCCTCTTATTTCGTCATGTGTTTCTAGCTTTAAAATATATCACCTATCATCCTAGTTTAGAGTATTATCTGCCAAGACCTTCACTCCTGAAAGGCATCTCCTGGAAGTACCAACATCCCATCCAATCCTTTCCCTCTATTTGAACATATTTATATGTACCTAAATATGGATGCATTGCATTCCCATACCTTCTGTTCCACCTTTAGAAACTGAGCGAGTTCTTCCACAGTGAGGTGATCCTTCTTGTCACTGTAGCTTAAGAGCAGTAAGTAGAGATCTCGACGCAAGGACATCATCTTGTAAAACACGGAAAACTCTTCAAAGTTTAGGGTTCCTTGGTTCTCGTCTGTGTCTGCTTCCTAAGAGGCAAAGACACTCAGGTAAGCTGCTGAACACAGGTGAGTTCAGGGAACAAAGCACAACACAACTTACGTACACAGAAATTTAATTAGTTCTAATCTGCAAGACTCCATTCAGACTCAAACCCTAGTGTGCTAAAATAACTGCAACGTTATAATATGATCTACTGCCTATTTTTGTGAAAACTCTAGAGACACAGGTTCTCTATGAAAGTCTCAACTCTGTCTTTAGTTTTAAATTTGTTTCCCTGTAAAGAGGCTCACCCTGGGCTTTATTCTGACCTCTGTTACTCTCCTGTATGCCCTGCAGTTATCCTGGATTAAAACATAGCAAGGAACATAATAATTTGACCTCATGGCTTGCTCTAACAGGAGAGTTTGACATTTTAAAAGACTCGGGATGACATCAGTGTTGCATTTCCATTAATTCAAGTGGCACGACTCTCAGCCCCTGTCAGCACTCGGTGGGGGGACGAGTCTGCAGCAGCAATAAGACTCCACACCCAAGCATACACCAAATAGCTCCAGCCTTGATGGCAGATTTTTATCCTCAGAGGTAGGAAGAGAAGAAAAAAGTACTTAACGCATGTTAATACAAGCTTTTTACTGTGAACATCTGCCTAAGAGGATTGCTTTGGATTTTCAAAACAAAGAATATCTTCTGGAGAACTGCTGTCAAGCATTATGTAGGTCTCCACAAAAAAAATGAACCTCAAGGACGCTACAACTCTCGCTAAGTTTGAGGATGTGGGCAGATAATGGAAACAAAGCGAAAACTGTTTAGAAACATGCTGTTGTTCCCATGACTAATGTCCTTCATTCACAGCTGCATATAACATTTTTTTCTCTGTAGTTATAAAACCCCTCATCACGTTCTGTTAAAAATGGTGCTTCCTTCTGCTCCGGTCAGAACACCGTCTGTGCAGAGTCCTTTTAGCACTGGTTTTGAACCCCTTGGCTTGTCTTTACGCTGCTACAGCAAACACAGGGTCTTCTCCAGACGGAGGGTATCCTCATCCTGCTCAAGAAAGCTCTTCCAGTTGGAGACCAGTCTCACCTGTATAGAAGAGGAGCTTGTCCAACAGCCGATGTGATGAACACATCTCTGGGCACTTTGCTTTCCAAGGATGCAGTTTGACTTTCCCTTCACATAAACCACTCTTAGCGAGGAACTGATCTTTAGCCCGTGACTCCTGGTGCACACACACCGAAGCAGCAGCCCCGCGCTCCACTCCCAGGTGCAGGACCTGGCTGTTTCATAAGCCTGGTCACCCCTGTGGAGCCACCGGTGCCCCCCAGGCTGGGGGCTGTTGGTGCCACGTCCAAGACTGTAACACCAAGTCCCTCAAATGTACCACCTGAGCAGATCAGGTGCCAGAACAGCACAGAGCAGCCAGATGTGGGGCAAGGTTTTGTCCCAGATTTACTTTGCTCTACGTCCTGGAGGTCCCTAGGACTGCAGGCACAAACATTGGGACAAGGCCTTTAGGACAGAGCCCTGAACAGTAAACAAAGCTTCACCACTCCTTCTATCAATAACATCCAGCTATCTGGTGTTCAATGAGATTTTAAATAATTTTATATCTACAACATCTCAAGTGACATTTCTAACTTGTGGGAACAAGTACAACCCAAATGCACCTCTGCAACACAACTGAACCAGTTTCCACACTTTCAAAGTGTTTTGGGAGTAATTTATAATCCACAAATATACTTCAAATGCAAATTTTATGCCAGATAAAGAACAGAAGATTCTTCAACCTCCTCATGTTTTGTAGTAAACCAGCTTTTGCCTGGTACTGTTTCTAAAGAGTTAAGATTTTATTTTGGTCTTCGTTATGTCCTTGGGTTACCTTTCCCACAGTAAACACTAAGGCTGGTGGAATATGGCAACTGCTTTCAGACAACAGAAGTGAAAAATTGATTCTGGCTAAGTAAGAGAAGTTGTTAAAAAAAACCCCAAAACTAATTATTTTCATAAAGATAGTTTCTACTAAACAAAAGGAAACGAGAAAATATTTCAACAGAAACATAGTAACTTCATTGTCCAGCAATGCCAACAGAGAACAATCCAGTTCAGAGATGAAAACAACAATGCATCTGAAAAAGTAATATTAATAGTCCTCTGCACGGTTCACATTGTTCAAACAATGTTCTGACGCATCTTTGTCTCCAAAACGTGAGAGTTCGAAAAGGTCTGTGAGGTGTTGGAAAGGACAGAGTTTAAGTCCCAACTTACAGATCCTCTTCTGGATCTGCAGATCCAGATCTATCTCTGGACCAGAAATAGACCGTAACCAGCACTATCTCAGCACAGCACCGCTATGGGGTAGAGGCCACGCACCTGAAACATCTGCCGGACCTTCCTGCGGGGCAGGTTAACGTTTAGTTTATGCATCAGCTGGTGGATCTCCTCGATATTCAGCAGGCCATCCCCGTTCTTGTCAGCCTCCTCAAAGGTCTGTTTGACCCAGCTGCAAACACGTCAAGGAAAGGTGGGTAACTAGAAATTACTGTTTTCACCCTTCAGTAAGAATTTCACTAACAAAATGCGAGACTATCTCCTGACTTAATTGAGTTTAATCCAGTCCCTAAAGCACAGCTGACATTTTACTGCATGGAGTGTCCATGTCAAACCCATAATCCACGTTTCCACTGCAACCAGTGGGTTTTGGTCACCAAACGGGAGGTGAAAGGACACCCTGTGCTGAGGTCACTGAAAAACAAGCCAGAAACACAGGCTCAGGCTCATAAAAGGATACTGGTCGTGTGTTCTCTGTCGCTTAGCGAGCGAGTCCTCATCGCTTATTCCAGCCATCAAGTATTTCAGTCCTGTGATCCAGGTGCGAGCTTCCTCTGGGTTGGATGTGATCAGATCCAGCGACTCCATGTGGCTGCCGTGGTAAATGGTGAAGCAGCAGCTGGGGTCGAAGTTCCCCTCGGCGTGGCGGTGGAAGATTTCGGACTGCCGCCCTTCGGTGACTTTGTAAATGGAATCGATGACAACTGCGGGGGAAAGGGAAACCAAAAGCTGACGTGCTTGGATATCCACCCCATTTCTTTCTGCTTTTGAGCAATTCTGAGTTATTTAGGCTAAATGGCATTAAACATTTTTAATATACATCTCCATATCCGAAAGAGAGGGTTGATTTCAAGGCCTATCCTTGCTCTGGCCGCACCATGTGCGCGTCCAGCTGCCTCAGGAACACACAGGCACAGCACAGCTCTTTGAGCGCTCCCTGCTCTGAGTTCAGACAAACCCATGGAAAATGTTGACATCTGACTGAACTACAGTCCCCTTCCTTTCATAATCCTGGACTTTTGGTAGGTGGTTAAAGTCCAATCACTCTTGAAAAACTTCACGTAAGTATCACCTCACGTCTAAAATAAGTATCAAAAAGCACTTAATTTGTCCAAAAAATACTGTTCAGTCCTCCCTCTGTAATTCACACTGTAATACTGAACTGCCCAAGAAATTAAAAGAAACATTAACAGTTTACTTTTTGCCTTCTCGCTCTTCCTGGACGGTCGCCATCGAATGCAGGTCCTGTGCTCATCCAGGTAGAAGAGCCGAACAAGCCCTTTGGTTCCACTCTTCAGCTTCACCATCTGGGTCCCAGACTGCATGACACTCATGCATCTTTCAACTGCAAAGCACAACAGAACAAAGCCAAATAAATGGCCATCTCCTTCTACTAATAAAAAGATGTACTGGCTTTCCAACATGTGCTAAAGCATATACATTTTTTAACTTGCACTTTTAATGACAGGACCTAGTATTTGCTGTGTAGGAGGCATACAATTTCTAATTCTTCACAAACGATTTTCTACATCGGAAAACTAAATAAAATTGTCTAAACATCTTCACAACAAAGGAGGCAAAGAAAATTTTACAATATATTGAAGGGAAATATTTTCTAGTTGTCCCCTGCTTACTTCCTTTAAATATTTTTACAATATTATACACAGTACTATAATTTTAAAGTGGCACTGCAAATTTTGAATGGTGACAGTATCAGTCCAACTCCACGTTGCTTTGGGCTCAGTAATCCTGTCGCTTACCTCTTGAGCTTTTGACACTGTTGGAGCTGTTAACGGAGTTATAAATACACACCCCCTCCTCCCCGCTACACACATTTACACCCTCTCCATCCTGCTACCCTGTTTCAATCACACACTGATTTCCCTTTATCCGCCCATCCCATCCGGGTTGATAAGGGTTTGTTTCTCTGTGTTTTAACTAAAATACACCCATCTCTTCCATTTCATCTCACATCTTCCCTCCTACACTTTTCCAAACACCAGGACCAAGATAACATTTCCTCTTGATCTCAATATATCCACACTCTTAAATTACCATCTCCTGTTTTCATCCATCCACAGCCTCTCCTCAGCCGATAATGCTCCCAATTCACCTCCCAGATGATGTGTTTACACTTTGGCTGGCTCCCAAATACCATCTGGCTCTGTCTTGATTTCTTCTTATCACCCTTCTTCTCTTCAGCACTTCTGGTAGCACAACAAAGCCTAAACCACCCTCCCACCGCTCTCCACCAGAGCCAGGGTTTATTTCTCAGTTCCCCAGCAAGAACCCGGCTGCCCAGAGCCCTCCAGCCCCAGCTGCTGGTGCTGAGAACAACGCACAGCAGCTCTGGGGCAGACGCAGCCAGAGCGGCGTCCTGAACACGGTCAGACCCGGCACAAACAGCCGCTCTTGCTGGCCCAGCTTCCCCCAGCTCCCTCGTAACAAGCCCTTTTTGCTGGCAAGCCAAACCCCACATCAAACAACCGCACCACAAGCGGTGTTTCTGCTGAGCTGTTGTCTTTCTTGGAGGAATGAGGGGACCCAGGTTGAGCTGAAAAGAACTGGACTCTCCTGAAAGCATCCCAGAAGTGCAGTGAGTTTGTCCTTTATTATGTCCGTAAATATATGGATTTCCCTGAATCATCACATGGGTGGGTCTGGAAATGGTTTAAGATGAACCAGAAGAGTGACACAAATCAAGCCAGAAACAGCTGTTGTACAGTATCCACGCACTGACTGTGGCAGGTTCCACCTGTATCTATCTGGAGATGCACAAAGTACCATGGAGACAAGGCTCCACACCACAAGGGATGGAAAACTCAGAACCTTAAAGGGCAAAGTAAAAATAGGCCTCTAAAACTTACTCCATGTACATATATGTACATACACACATATCATGCACACCTTCTCTGAGTCTTTCGCTTTGGAACCGAGTTTTGACCAAGTTGCCTTGCATTCCTACCTAACAACCAACTGAGAATTGTGCTCCAGCACAGAACTAAGGCTCTCGGTAAGAAAAGGTTGTACTGATGCGTGTGGATACACAAATGCCAACGGCTGCATTAGCCCAGCACACAAACTGCACACACATTTCTATTTCACTACTAGAGTGATTGATTGCAACAGGGTTTTAGCTCAGGAAGAGGGTTAGCAACAAGCTACTCAACATAGAAAATCTGCTGCTTTGCCCATAAGCCTATCAGTTATTAAAAAAGTCTGACTAAAATAACTAATTCTTATAAAAGTCGTTCTATTGTCATCAGCTCAGTTGTCATAGGAAAAAAGCCTGGTTTCACCAGCATGTTGTTGAGGACCGCTAATCAAAGGCAGAAGAAAGAAGACTATGTTTCTTTAATGTGAGACGGGCAAGAAATGGGCCACACTTGGATAATTACAAGCAACAAAACCATGGAAAAAAAAAAAATCATAAAGGCAACCCAGTTTCTTCTTCACTCTTTCAATTGCCTCAACATTTCAATTTTTGTAGTTGCATTTCACATACCTGTTTTCAGACAGGCTTCAGAATCAAAGTTACATACAATAGATTTTAAAACACTTGTTTCTCCACAAATAGAGAAGAGTGGAAGAAATGCAGCTCCTGCCCATATCTCAGTTGTCTCCATTCCTCACCTGCAGTAAGTCGAGCTCAAGTAAGCACTGTCTTTTCTGCTTGCACTTGTCCAGTTCCAAGAAAATACCATCAGGATGCAAACATTTAAATAAGAATAGTAAACGTGTAAGAAAGTTAATTGCACATCCCCACTGTGTAGGTGTTAATAACAAAGAAAGAACGCCCTTTAAAGAACAGACTACAGGAACAGAAATGCTGCACCATTCAAAGGCCCATTGGATTTCAACTCTGGAAACAATGCACAGAATACCCCACCCTCTCCTTCCGGCTCTTTACAAAATGTAAGCACACAAACAGTCTGTTCCTAACACACTCATTTCAGTCTCCAGCCCGACATCCACAAGACAGACGCTGCACATCAGCAGCTGGATGGGGGAAGGTAGCGAGCAGAGGCCACTCAGGAGAAGGCTCCAGAGGAGCCATTCACAAATGCTTGTGCTAAGGAACAGGAAACCTGGTTCCAGAAACATACTTACTCCTCTAGACAAACCATGAATACGGAACAAACGAAGCATCTCCTCAATGCAGATATATACTAAAATTAGAGAAAGCAACACACAGTTTCCATTGTATGGTATTTCATAACACAAAGACTAGCTGTGCATTTTTTTGGCCCAAATTCTGAAAAGGAACTAAGTTAAGCTAGAATACAATGTATTTGGGGTTATGAGAATAAAGAAAGGTAATTAGAAATCCAGATAAAATATTATGCTTATATATTGTATACTTAAAGCATTACTTTCAAATTAAAAAAAATAAATAAATCTAAAAACTACAGAGTCCCTTCTGCTTCCAGTTATGCAGCCCTGACAATCTAAAGTCACCCTAACAGACATCATGTAGTTTAATGGCTTTGAATAACATCAAAATACCAGTCGATCTTTTCCTCCCACAATAACCGTTTAAATCAAACCAGACCTGAACACAAAGGTTATTTTTAATTTTTTTTGTTCAAGCAATGATAATCATTCTCAGTTGTACACACGTGTCCTTCGGCAAAGCAGCCGCGTTTCTATCGAACGCTGAACCAGATACAAACCCATCTGTGCCAGCTGGACCTTTTCGGAGGTGGCCACGCTCCCCAGCACGTGGTGAGCCCCTGAAGCCAGGAGAAGCGCCATCCGAGCCCCCGCTGAGTCCAGGTCTTCCTCCAAATCCTGCACGGTAGGCCGATGCTATTTATTCTACCTGACAACACCGCTCCTGGCTGGGGAATAAACGGAGCTGCTGCCTGGGCACGCTAAGCTGGAGCTCTGATCACCAACCATCCGCGGCCTCGCGTTCAACAAGCATCTAATCCGCCCCAAATCAGGCAGCGCTGCCGTCCGGCCAGCTCCGCTCTAATCTGTCCCCACGTGCAATCAGGTCTTTAACAACCAGGGAGCAGCTTAGCCCTGCACCCTACAAGAATCTTTCACAAAAAGTTACAGCTGTGGTCACAGGTTTAACAGCCGGTCCCTGCACAAGCCCCTTTTTTCAATAGTTTGCAGTTAATTTGGTTTACTTCTCAACAGTGGCAGTTATGATGTGCACATCTGCCTGCTGCGGTGCTTTACTGCAAAGCCTTTAAGGCAAGTCAGACCCTTATTTCATACTAGAAGGAAAATATTTATGGAAATAAAACATCTCTGACAGCACTTTCAGTACAACAGAAATGCATTTTGCTACACGTCACAGCAGCGGAACAAACACCCGCCGCCCAGGAAACCTGTTTGGCCAGGATTCACTAACCGCGCTGGTGACTTGGCACCGCGCAACGGCAGCACCAGCACCCAAAGGATGCCCAGGGTTGGGCTGGATGATCCGAAGGGTCGCTCCCAACCGAAAGGCTATTTTTTCCACCACTGCCTTCGAAGAACTGTTACTTGCAAAGAGGTGATTTAACTATCTGAACAAAAAGCAGCAGCTTAAGGCCCCACGCATTGTACTCTGTGGGTCCTGTGCAGTAAGTCACACGCACATGCAGACTTTCAACCACATAAACTCCGTATTAGTCCCGAGTCCAGCCCCAGCAGTCTGTTGGCACAGTGGCTCTCATAGAATCACAGAATCATTTCAGTTGGAAGAGACGCTCAGGATCATCAAGTCCAACCATAACCCAGCCCTGGCACTAACCCATGTCCCTAAGAACCTCGAATAAACACCTTTTCAACCCCTCCAGGGCTGGTGACTCCAGCACTGCCCTGGGCAGCCTGTTCCAATGCCCCACAGCCCTTTGGGGAAGAAATTGTTCCTGATATCCAATCTAAACATCCTGAGCAGAATCTCACCCACGTTTCTGTCAACTTCTGTGAGGCAGCACGAAGTCATTAGACAGTGTACACGGCTATTGAAACAATGAGTTATTAATTCCATTTCAGGACAGTCAGTAAACCCCATTTTTGTGAGGAGCAGAGTGTGCAACTGCCACACGCAAACAGCTCAAGCGTTCTCAGCAAAGCCTCTGTAAATTAATACAGTTGGCTCTTAACAAAACAAATACAGCAGAACATGAATATATTTGATAGCTTCTTTCTTATTTTTCTGCATTCTACTACTATATGTTAACAAATTAATATTTCAAAGCACAACCAAAAGAAAACAGCTTTGGTCTGATGTCTTGTTTTTATGGACTTAATGTTACAGCTGTCCGACAAAACAAAAAGATTAAATAAGGTATAAAGAGCATTACCAATCAATGAGAAGTATAATTATGAAAGAGGATATAAATTGTGTTTCTAAATGATATGCAGCAAGCTGCATTAAGCCAGCATTAAGCTCGAGGAGATAAAAGAAACCCATAAAACGCAGAAGTTACTTTTCTAGCTGCAGCATCAGCTCTTCCCCCCTACAGGCGGTAGTTTTGGTTTGACTATATACTTTGCAGGTATCTAGTCCATGTCTCTCTTCAGAGAAGAAAAGACCCCCCACCGGCAGCACCAGGTGCTGTTGCCCCCACGAGCACCAGCGGCACCTCTGCAGCCACCGCCTGGGGTCTGTTGTGCTGCGGTGTCCCAGGAACCAGAGCAGGGCCCCGCACCTCCCCTGAGGTCACTGCTCCTGAGCCATGGAGAGCGGGGTTTATCTCGAGCCAAAGCCCCAGATGGCACCAGAGTCATTCTCTCAAGTTCTCAGACTTAAAAGCCCAACATTTCCACAAACGGAAGTCTGAGCGTGGCTGTTATACAAAAAGTAGAATAGAATATAATCTTTTCAGTTGGAAGGCTCCTACTGTGATCTTCTAGTCTAACCACAAGTTAAAGCATGCTATTAAGGATGAAGTGGGTGGTTGGTGTGCAGCAGAAGAGTCCCAGCCTGCTCCTGACACCAGAAACATGTCCCCTGATCCAGCGTGGAGCGCATTTTTTATTGGCATAGATGCACGTTCCCAGAAGCAAGCACTGAAAAAACACACAAAGAAGAAAGTGCAGCCCCCTGCCCCCCAAACTCCAGAACAGTACACAGTTAAACTATCGCGAGCCGAGTAGCGAAGGGACTCTGGATGTGATCACGAAAAACATTCTCATTTGTCTGACCTCTTCTCATCACATTATTTTGCAGTCAGTTATTCATCATTAGTATGCTGTAAGTTTGCCTTTATGTTAATGCCATTAAAAGCCATTTACTCCCTACCCCCAGAGAGCACATTTTCTCTAAATCCCACAAAAAAAGCACTAATATCCAGCACAACCCCCAGCTCACCACTAATACCCCCAAACTGGTGACTGCTGGTTTGTTGTGTAACAGCCCAAAAGAGCATGGACCACAGAGGCCGTCCAGGGGGAACTGACCATTTTCAACAATCACATCTCATACTTGATACCAGATTTTCATTCGATTTGCAGCAACTCTTCCAACCCCTCGTGGAACTTTACATTAAGCTTCTTACATCAGAATCTCCGTAAAGTCCATGGACGTGAGAGGGATGATCTCCCACACTTCTGCAAATCTCGAGACATGCTCGGGAAATGCTCGGGAAAGCCAGACACACCAGCAGAGCCAGCAGCCGCAAACAGCACAGGTATTGCACTCCAAGAGGGCAGAGAATCCAAATGAGTAGCCAGCAAAACACAGCCTGTGATTACTCAAAACAATTGTGAGTGGCCTACAATCAATGAAAATCATTAAATGTGAAAAACGACTCATGCTTGTAAATTCACTAATAATATGCAAACAAAAAAGGGGAGAAACTTAAGAACGAAATCATATACTACCCGGGGAGGGGCGGGGAATAAAATAAACTATCAGCATAGTCTTTGTAGGTCTGAGAATAGGCTGGTGGTGTCTCTTTTTCTTAGAAAAGGAGAAAACCTTGGGAGCAGTAACTCCCCAAAGTTGGGTTTCTGAGGAATACCTGTTCCACACTGACTCCTGTTTCAGTTTAGCACATTGAGATTGCTGGCTTAATGCTTCTAGGATGATCAACTGAACTCATTTTCATGTTACAAGAGAAAAGTTTTTGCTTCATGCCTTCTCCATAGCTGGTCCTTGATTATCCTTGACAATCATCAGTTACTCTTGTCCTGGGAGCACCCAGGGTCCTTTCCCAGGCTGAAGCCCCCTCCTCTTTGGCACTTAGAGATCAGAAAGGAACCAGAGGCATCAAAGACCTGGCACTACAATTTGATCCCAAAAGAGTTTTGATCATCCTTATTCACAAATCTTGTTCCTACATTGACGCCGTCTTCTACAGAGCACTGTGCAATGCAGAAAACAACTTGCTAGAACACAGCCTTATTTACAGGGCCTATGAGCCCCTTTTTGAGATCTCCACCTCAGCACAGCAACTGAAATCCGAGAGAGCAGCCCCCAGATACAATGAATAATACATGTTTTCCACCTCTGCTCAAGTATACCTTCCTTCTGCTAGCTCAACAGACTTCTGATTACCACCTTCAAGAAATGCGCCCAGGTTTCAGGACCATTACTGCTACTGGTTCCTGAGATACAACAAAGATCTCCTTCCTTCAGAAATAAGTTGTATCAAAGCTGCTCACTTTGAGAGCCCTGGTGCCACTGCAGCCCAGCACAGCTGAGGACTTCAGTTTTGCATTAAGACTATGGAATCGGTTCTTTATCAACACTGAAAAGCACAATCATTTAACCACAGACATGGCCAACTGCCAAAACATGTCACATCAATAGAGTGAGCAAGGAACACTGATCTATTAGGCAAATACATTTAACAAGTTTGCACATCCTAATCCTCATTTATTGCACGAGGATCCCTCAGCAGGGAGGGTGCAGCACCTGACTGTGATAGTATAGAGCAAGTGGAGGCAGCAGCAGGCAGCAACAGAGGAGAGTTTCCAGTGCCCCTGCCAAGAAGGAGGCAAGCGGCCGGGTCTGTTGGTGCTGCTGTGACAGCCTCCACAGCAGGTTTCAGGGCAAGCAAAGGGCAAAGAGGCATTTGGCTTCTCAGGCAGCATCCTCATGCTACCATAACCATTCACAAGGAGTAGGAGACGTCGTTCTGCGGGTCTGCTTTGCTCAGGTACCAGAAGCGACGGCGATAACTCGCCCAAAGGAGCTCAGCTGAGTCACCTGTGCTGAGACAGGAGCTCCCCTGAGGCCACACAGCAATTGATAAAGAGCAGTCTGAAAGGCACCCCAGGAGCTACATCTCTGCATTCAAAGGTCATGATGGAAACACTAAGCTACAAGCTCTTTCTCTTCCAGAATCCCATGTCTGCCCTCTCAAAAGCTGTTAAGTACATAAAGAGGGATCACACTCCCCAGAAGCAAGCATGTCTCATTCTAAGCCTGCCTTTGTTGTACAGCATTAAATGCCATCCCTGTTCCTTGATCCTTTACGTACAACCTAGGACTTCAATTAAATACATTTCCCATTGCAACATATTGAGCTGGGTCAGATCCCCTTGTCCCCTCGCAAAATGCCATTCCTTTATATCTTACCACCCTCCTTAACTTCTCCAGCAAAACAAGAAGAGAGCCCCACCAGAACACCCTTCACAAAGCTCGCTCCAGTCCCCACACCAGGATGTGCAGAGGATGAACCATCCAGCTTCAGTGCAAACAGTGAATTCTGATGTCTGCATATTTCTCAGCAAATAGCAATATGTCACAGCACCCTTGGCACCTGTACAGCGTCACAGCCTGGTGAGGGGAACAGATCACAGGGCAGGAGAGCAGCTGGAGCTGCAGGATGAAGCAGGTGGAAGAGGGATCCGGTCCCCAGGACAGCGGCTGGGCTGGAGGGAGCACCGCTTCCCCCTCCGCTGCCCAATTCATCTGCATCTGGGGCTCCATTCCAGCGTAGGACGGGAAAAGGCAGAGTAGAACTGAGGGTAGAGTTCATTAACCTTTAAAAGTAATGAATGAAGATGACAGTGCAACTGATGATATGAACTGATTTATTCACACTCCTCAGAAACAGTCATTTTACTGAAGAAACATGTCTCCCTGCTCTATTCTCAAATTACCTCAGTGCAAGTCAGACAGCAACTCATCTGTGGACAAACAATGAACTGACTCAAACACCCAAGTAATTTTATTACCGAAATAATGATGTGCATCTGAGTTTCATGCTGATCAATGTTTCTATTGGTAACATGTGAAAATGCCTCCAAACCAGTCATCTGTTGCACTGCTGAGAATACCAATAACCTGACAAAGACCAGGCAAAACCTTCCTCACCTACAGCTGGGTTTGCAGTCATTGCAAGGTGTTCTGCTAAAGCACTAACAAGGTAACTACAAAGCATCACAACTCATCAGCCAAAGACCTGCACCCAAGGGAAGCTGTGCTGTGCCCGTTAACGTTGCATTGCCAATGTCTCTTTGAGCACAAGCACCTTCCCCATTCACAGCGGTCAGCAGTCATAAAATCACAGAACTGTTTGGGTTGAAGGGACGTTCTCAGCTCCCCCCTGCCACGAGCGGGGACATCTTCACCAGCTCAGGTTGCTCAGAGCCCCGTCCAGCCTGGCCTGGGATGTCTCCAGGGATGGTTCATCCACCACCTCTCTGGCCAACCTGGGCCAGGCTCTCACCACCCTCAGGGCAACAATTTCTTCCTCATGTCCGGCCTGAATCTCCCCTCCTTAAGTTTAAAACAACCACCACCACCCCTTGTCCTGTCATAAGATGCCCCTGCTAAAAAGTCTGTCTCCATCTTTCTTACAGGCCCCTTTAAGTCTGTAGAAGCCACAATAAGGTCTCCCAGAGCTTCTCTTCTCCAGGCTGAACAACCCAACTCTCTCAGTCTCCGCTACAGCCGAGCCACCGGCAGCCGCGGAGCTGCCCCTTGCCACGAGCGCTCAGCGCGGGGCCGAGTCGGGCGATGGCACGCACAGCGCCACTTCCACAGGTATTATATATTCCTTCATCCAGGTGCTATCGAACAGCTGCGTGCACTGTGAGGGGCGTGATCCAGCTTCCCCCAGGAGGTGATGAGCACATGAATACGTCCACGCCTACAAAACACAACATTGTGCGCTTGCCCGGAGCCGTGTCACCCTCCTGTGTGCGGGGGCACACAGGAGCCCAGCCGAGACCCCGCTGCGATGCCACCAACACAGCACAACCCAAACCAAGGGACACGGAACTGGACTCCTTGGTTCTGCATCCTTTAACCACCTCCACAGACATGGTAATGCTACCAACTGGAACACTTCACAGAAGTTTGGCAGTTGCTATTGTATATGGTAAAGGAACAGGGGCTACAAAATAAGCCCAAACTGAATTTCACTATCAACTAAATAATTTGGTATGAAGTATGTTGTTCTACGCATACATACATATTTATGTGAGCTTCAAGAATTAAACCTGATGTTTTTCTTCTAGGATTGTTCCAAAAAAACCCTTCAAATAAGCCAGCTCTTGTAAATTATTAAATGGGGACATATCCATTACCTTCTGCACCTCAGAAAGCAGATGGAGTAACACCTGGTCTCCTTTACCTGACCATCTGCATCAAAGCTTAATGTAGAGTTTTGCGTAACCAAAACCTCCAAAATAAAATACAGCATTTTGAACCGCAGCATACCAGCTCCCACACGGGAGGCCTTTCCCTGAGAGGCTACACAAATAATAGTCTCCATTTCTTATATTATAGCTGTGCCTATTTCCTTCCCCGAGTTCAAAAATATTTATCAAATAAAGTCATCCTTGCTACATACAGAGGAAAAAAAAAACAAAACCACCACAACCAAACAAACCTCCAGGGTATCTCAACCCTCAACACTCCTCTTCAATCTTTTATACATGCTTCATAGCAGGCAAAACGACATTTCAAAGTATGATCCATTACTTCTGGTGCCTTTATTTTAGAGCAGTTTGTTTTGAAATTGTAGATAATCTTGTTAGAAAACATCTTCCAAACTAGCCGATTTTGACAAGCCAGCTCTTTGCTAAATATATTTTGCAAGTATTTCTTTACAAGCGTGTTATCAAGCCATTAAGAATAAGCAACACATAAAAATAAACTTTATCTACCACGCTTTCTCCTCCTTTGCACAGGGTTTACTCAGACATTTACAGCTATAAGTTACTGAATAAAGTTATTCAAGACATCTTCCTTTTCTTGTACCATCCTCCTACCGTTCTTGAAAAGACATCTTTCTCATCCAGTGCTGTTCGATCAGAATTCTACACATCATTTGCATAGAAGTTATACTATTTATAAGTGCTACCAGGAAACAAAATCCACACCACCACCTCTTTTCCATAGAAAGCCATGCCACAGCAAAATGACCAATAGATGAAAAGGTCAATAATTATTTTTTTAAAAGGTGAACACATTTGCAAGAATCTAAGGTAACACGCAAGTGCAGTTTGTCTGTAACATGGGAGCAGTATCTCACACACAATCCACATGTTTTCATGGAGAAATGTGCATTCAAGTGAATATAAAAATTACCTACAGTAATTCCGAACATCCTTACCTTTTTCTGGACTTAAATTTTTATATACTTCAAGGTCTGCCATTAAATTTGTAACCTATGCATTATTGGCAAGTAAAATGGAAATTCTCACTGCAGAAAAGCCTCAGTTTAATCTTCATGTCTCCAGAGCTAAAACATTTGCAAAGCAATCCTTAGAAGTACAGGAGAACATTGCCAGCACTGCTCTTCACGAGGAGCGATGAAATCTTGATGATCCACGACACAAAGGCAGGAAAACACAAATCCAGAGACAATAGCAGGCAACTTTGTTCAGAAGCGAGGAGCGCAGGCTGCGCGGGCGGCTGGCGGCGCCCGCTGAGAGCCGCTGCCGGGGGAGCGCGGGAGCGGCCACCGCTCCGGCTCCGAGACGCGCGCACGTCGCGCAGCCATGAAGACGCTGCAGGCAGTAAGAGTGTGTAACACCCGGACAGCGGAGCTGCCCGAGATCCCGCCGCCGGCACCTCGGGAGGCTGTGGGGAGCGGATTACTGTACTCCGGCTAAAGAACGGGAGAGTGACGCAGGCTGAATGCAGAAGAGAAAATCCACCCTCACTCCAAAGTAACTCCCAGCGCCAGCAGCCACAGGGTGCGCGAGGCGGGAGGAGAGAACCCCAGGGACCGCACGCCCCGTCCCCAGGGTTTGTGCCCCCTCCTCTTGTCTTGGTCTGTACCTGGAAGGGGAGCAGCCCTGCTGCAGAATCAGGCCGGCTGGGGCACACAGCATGCAGATGGGTTAGTCTGTGCATCACTGAGCATTTGATTTCGTAAGAACAAGGAGTCTCCTGCGAGATGCTGAGCCCTAGCTCTCCCAGGAGCTGTAAAAAATTACCATGCTACTGGCTAAATACTGGGCTTGTTTAAGCCAACTCAATGCTACTGAAATCAGCAGGTTTATAGTCAGTGTGGAACAAGGGGCAGAAACACTCAGACTTGCATAAATTGCACATATGACAGAGCCCAAGGGAGCACAGTGATGGAAAGCATGGCAAGAATAAAGTAGCTTCCATATATAATGCTTTGCATCTGTGATTTACCGCGGTTTCTGTTTCACTGTTCAGCTGGCTTTTTCACATCGGTGCACCAAAGGAAACCCCAGCTGTACTCTCAAAGATTGTGACAGCAATACAAGGACAGAATGTGTCTAGCACATGCTAGAAAAAAGTTACACAACAGTGTGGCTGGGAGGAATAGGAAAAGAAAACCCAACATAGTTCTACACACCTGTAGAACTTGGGTGAGATACAAGACAAGGCACAAGTGGAGCTGACACACTTTACTTACTGAGAAATCATTATTTTTTAGCTGTTGCCAACACGAATCATAACATTTCCCACAGTCACCACAGGTCACAATAGATCACGGTACACTGCAGGATACAGGTTGGCTATATCTAACACCCTATAAAACAAAACAACCCCCCAAGCCCACTGTGGGGTTTTTCTTGGCTGCACTCAGAGCCCTCCCGGCTGAGGACACAGGACACGGAAGAGTCGCGCTCTGCAGAGACAACGTCACTCGTGCTCAGCTCACGTGGGAAATGGGACAGCAACATCATCACCCCCCAGATCACACCTCAGTCAGACCAGGTGATGTGTTATAGCTGCAATTCAACAACAAAACATCACCACTCTATAGTTTAATTCTTGATGTATCAGATTGCACTTGATAATGTGCTAAGTGCAAATTACCCCACACTCCTATCACTCTATTAATAATGAGAGGAGCTACACACAAGCATCTTCAACATCAAAGCTGCTCTGTAAGAAAGCCTCCCCAATCATTTTGCCTTCAAAATAAAGTTCATTTTAAAACCAGAAGTGCTTAAATGCTATATGGCTTTAGAAATTAGAGCGTGCTATATGAGTTTGCAAGAACATCACCGCAAACAAATTAGGACTTCTATGTAATTCAGGGGACATGTGCCAAGTGGTATGAAAATACCTGTAGTTTTATTCAACTTTAAAAGCCAACCAAACAAAAGCCACCTCTGTAACAACTCTTCACTGAGAAGCCAGGTTCTGCATCCAGTCCCTAGCGCTGTCAGAGCCAGATCTAAACCCACGTGCCCTTGAAGACACCACGTTAGAGTTGGACTGTCTGCAAAGGGGAAAGTCAAAAAGCAACTACTTCCCTTTATACCATCTGACACCACAGCTACATCTTACTGAAGTGGTGGCCGAGCAACCTTTGCACCTTCCCCGTTTGCTCTGCTCTGCTCGCAGGGAGGTCACAGCACTCCTGCTGGGACTGTTTCTGCACAGCCACATCACGCAAAGCGCCACCAAAGTCTCTGAGTTGATGGGGACACACAAGCTTCCCGAGGATAAAATTATTATTCTGTCAGCTGTATTTCATTAACATCAATGATCACCATAAGACAACAGTTCGTATTTTCAACAGCCAGTACTGACTTATACGTACTGAACAATCCCAAGACAAGGTTTGGCAAGAAACGTAACAGACTCAGCCACAGGCCTGTTTTTCCTACTTAGGTTTTCTGCCTCATAAGCCCTTCCCTGGGAGACCTTTGCCAATGACTTCCATGCTCAAAGGTCTGGTTTCCATCTTTTCAAGCTGGTTTCAAAATACGCAGGATTCACCCTCTAAAGTTAACTATCTCTGCTACAGAAGCACTACAATGTATTAAGGAGGCGTTCATTCACTCAAAATCCGTCTCCTCCAGGCTAATATTATTTTCCAGTTTTCTTAATGTGCTGTTCAAAAAAGATTTTATCATTAAACCACTGGAATTATTTTGAGATAAAACAGCAAGTACCTCCAGGTACAAAGCAGGCAGTGTCAGAGCACTATCCCTGTCATTTCATTTAAAAATATTAAAAGCTTTCTTGTAATACATGCAAACTGTAATTCTTGTCTTCCCCGCACACAGTTACAGATATGCTCGAATTTAAACAGGCTGTAGTTCAGCTCACAGCTCCTGGCTGGGCTGAGGGAAACGTGTCCTATTTTGTGCTGCAAGCAAGGCCAGAGGGACACAACGGCACTGGCTTGGTTTGGGTGGAGCTGCCAAACCAATGCCAATACTTTCAGCTCCCTGGAAGAACACACACATTAAGCCTCTCCTCCCCAGACAGCTCAAGGCTGCTGGGCTACAAAACCAGCTACAAACCCCCTTGAAAAGCACAGCAAACACCTTTATGCCATATAAACCTGAACCAGCAATTCCAGGGCAAAACCCTTGCCTGGTGCAGGCTTGGGCTACCAGACAGAGACATGACAATGCGAGTTCTACTGCAAAATATTCATTTTCCAATAGAAGAGAATCTGATTAACTACCAGCCTTGAGATCACAGCATCAGAAGAATATTAATTTTCTGGCTCATCAGTTTTTTCCCTTTTTCACTATCAAAATAGCTAGAAACCAGTACAAAGACTAATTCTGCTGAAGAGCAAGAAAAGCTGATTTGAGAACTCTTACAGTAAATAGATAATGAAATAAGATATCAACATCCTCATATTCACCATCCAAATTTCATCTTGGACCTAAACTGTAATACAACCTCCTCGTGAACAAAACTATATTAGCTGCACAAAAAACTTGTCATTTTTAACAGATTAAAGCCTTTATCAACTCATTTGTCATTAATAAAGACACAGTTCTTTGGGAAGCTGAAAAACATCCAGAGATGGAAGGAGAAAAACACTTGGCATTAGAACTTCACCCCCTGACCCACAGGCTTGAGACAGGTCCCACACAGGGAATTCCCTTTCACCAACGGACAGGCAGACACAGCGTTTGTAAAGCAGTTACACGTTCAAGGAAGCACTGAGAGGATGTTTCTTCAGGCATTTTAGGCACTTTTTTAATCTGTGTGAGCTTAAATAAATTCTTTAATGCCCTTCTTGTATATCTGTTTTCACTTAGAGCTGGTTGTCTCAAGGAATTAATTGTGGATCTTTCACTGCATGAATCAGAATATAAACCGAAATATAAATTACTGCACTATTATCTTGTCCTGCTTTCCCAAGCATCATTATAAAACTTCAATTGAAGTTGACAATTAAGATGTAAGCCTGAATCCTGCAGTCTCCAGCTGATATCTTTAGCACTGTAGCCTCAAGCGCAGGGCTTGCATGAGGCTTCAGCAGAGCTAATTATAAAGCACTGCCCATCAGCAAACAACAAGCCCAACACACACATGCAATTCAGCAAAGAATCCATATTGTTCCCCCAAAACTCTTGTGCTCCATTAACCAAAATAGACCTGTATAAAAAGTAAAACATAATGCATTTTATGTTTCCATTCACTGGGCACAAAAGTTCAAGATCACCGAAGCAAAAAAAAAAAATCCAAGAACTTGCAGAAAATCTCAGCTTCTCAGACCAAAATGAATGGAGAAAGCACTGCAATAACACCGGCCGTAAGCAATTTCTGGGCAAGCTGTCCAGAACCGGTTGTGTAACAGCAGCAAGTGCTCATCTAATAAAGATGGTGCACAATTGCCTCCTTTACATTTGGGAAATCTTTGAGAAGATCTCTCAAAATAAGCAATTGCCTTGGGCTAAGTCTCTCCCCCGCCCCTCAACTCGGGTTGTACATATGTGGGTGATTTGGAAGAACGTTTTGAAGTCTGAGCTGGATGTCCTTGAAACAAGAGCCCAAGAGCGCACGCAGGAATCCACACCAGCAGTTTCCCTCACAAATTCACTGGTCACTGCACATTGTCAGACAGTAAAATAATTACTGAAAAATATCATGCTAGTGCCAGCACAAGACAGACGTTTGAGTGCCCCAGAGTGCCGTCTGAAGCCCGTGGAAGTACGACACCCACGGCAGTGCCGTCCCAAAGCTCTGCCGCAGCGGCTCAGGACCTCAATATCCAAGCCCAGCATGAAGTTTACATCCTTCCCACTTCCCCTTCCCCAGGGGCAGAAGAAAGTGTTCTCACCACAACGCTCCCCACCCATTTCCTCAGTAAGACGGTCAAGGCTACCAAAATGCTCAACACCACTCAAGTCCCTGTCTACCTGACGGGCTGACCCCGGCAAAGGGCTTTCCAAGGGCAAGCGATGGAGCAACCAATCCCGCTCCAGCTGCTGTGGTCTGAAGCTTGTGTGAAACAACCATTTCCCTTCAAGCAGAAGGTTTGCACCAACCAACACAAGTTTTTTGAGTTAATAACCACAGATGATAAAACATGTGAGTGAATTTAAACAAACTTTAGAAAAACTTAGAGGTAAAGTTAATAAAAGCAATGATGTAGATGCAGCTCCTGGCCGGGCAGCGTTATACTCACATTGCTGACCAGCCCGTGCTGGGAGAGTGTGCTGCAGGGAGAGTTGTGATTTTCCCCCCCCTTTATACTTTTAGCCCCAAATATCTGCTAGCAAAGTAGATGGATGTTTGATCTGACAACGCAGCCATTCCTCCATTGTTACTCCCAGCAAATAAACAAAATATGATCCACTTTTACTTTGAGAAAACAAACAAAATCTTCTTCCAAGCCTAGATGTGCTTTGTATTTTGGCACTGTTTGCAACAGGAAGGAAAAGTAGGTTCATCAAGTCCTGAAGGCTAATTGCTTATCTGTTGTATTCTACAGAAACTGCTAAAATAGCTTGAACCCAGACCTGTCGCTGGTTTGCCATTCTCTGTGTGCACATACAGTGCTGCATCTCGCTGTTACTGAGGAAAACTGACATTTTTGCTCCTAGGCAGATAAGACTCCCTAGAGTACAAGATACAGCAGCAACCTCCACTTCTGTAACCAAAAACTTCACACACAAATAGATAAGAATGTTAATATCCTGAAAATACAGCTATTAGTAGCTTTTTCTAATAAAATTACAATTTTATGATAAATCCTTAGGCAGTTCAACATTACACATGAGTGTTCAGTTATTACTCCAAGACAACCCGTTAAAGCCCTGTGAAAAGGCACCCAGTTGTATGTCAATACCTTTTCTTGCCTAACAACATGGAAGGGTCTCAAAGCACCATTACTAATTACAACTTCAGAGCAAGAGTACAAATAGGATGCTTTAACAGTTTTTCCCAAAACTTCGCAATCTCCACCTCAAAGTACGCCAGTTTTTCCTGCGTTTTCAATTTGTGCCAACTTCCCCCATCAGTTCAAATAAGCCTCCTCTTCCCTGAGCACTCCCTCTGCAATGCATTTCTAGTCAGCAGTCACATCTCCTCTCAGTCTCTGATTTTCCAAGCTAAACAAACCAGACTCATCTATTCTCCTGGTCACTTCTGCAGTCCCATTCTCTGCCTGTTCTGAGTTCCCTTTACTTGAACAAGGCGTTAAGCTGGTCCGGGCAGCACTAACACCTTCATCTTACTCCTAAACACCCTAAATTGTGTGTGTTGGAAGCAGATACATCACAGATGTTGCCACACCTCGTATGCTCTGTTCTCCAGCACCTCTGGCTTGCAGCTGCTGGTTCCCATGCTGGAGCAGAAGCGTTCAGTGCTTTCTTCCAGCCGAGGTCTCTGCCGTTCCCCCAGAGGCACCGCGCACTCCCACAGGTGATACCTGCAGTGCTGCCGTCTGCTTTGGGCATTTCTGCTCTAAGTTCAGGGGGTTTTCTCCCTTGGCTGGGTATTTTGGGGGTTGGTTTTGGGTGTTTGTTTGTTTGTTTGTGGCTTTTTGTTTGTTTTACACAAAACACAATGTTTAAACTACTCCAAATAAGCACAGAGCTTCAGCATTCTTATTTATGCAGTCCACAAGAGTTTCTTGCATTTAGACACCTCAGCTGGAGGTGACCAAATGGAATAGCATGTACTCAGGTTCTTACAGCAACACAGGTCCCAGAAGGGTGTGAAGGAAACACCAGAGATGAACACGGTTGAGCAGCAAAGTTCAGATCACGTGCCTCTGTCGACACTTCCAGCCCCACAGTCTCTGCGGGAAGATGATCCTGTGGTTTTTAAGAACATCAGCTGAGGCAACAGGATATTTTTATTTGACTCGCACGTGAGGTCCAACGGTTCTTCCAGGTTGCAGGTTCAATTACAGATAATAACTGCGTCGCTGTACTGTGACCTTCCAGATAAGCCTGGTACAACTGAATTAGCCCACTGCTCTGAACAAGAGAGTGTAGTTTAGATAATATGAGCAAGACTGAATTAACATGACATCCTACCAACAGCCATCAAATCCCTATTGACACAGGTCTGGAAAGAGGTGGAGAGGCCAGGAGATAAAATTAGAAACTAAGAGAGAGAATTAATTACAATTATGGAAATGCAATTTAAACAAAAGGTTTGTATTTCTGAGAGATCTTCAGAAGAAATAATTGGCATAAGTAGGTGACTCCAGTAAGTGTGAACAGCTATTCTCAGAGCTGCTGAGACAAAATCAGCTGTTTGCTAAGCATGTCACAGCTTCTGTTTCACAATTACAAGATATTAGCATTCATAAATGTAGAAAAATAAACTAATCAACAGCTGTGTGTGCGTGCTCCCTGAAGAGCCATGCTCGCTGTATCACAATATGAAACTGTAAGAGTAGTAGCTACCAAAAAAATCATAAGAAAACTGTGTAAATTAGAATTAAAGGATGACAGAGCTGGACACATGCAACCCAAACACCGAAATGTCAGCAAATCACACGGGGTTCGATCAAAGTACCCTCCCTGCTAACAGATAGTACCCATCCCACATAAAGTTCACATTACATTTTCTTTCCTAAGTTCACAGTGGTGTAAAAAGAAGTTTTAAAGTAGAATTTCCTTACATCTGTTGGAGGAAATACAGTCTGAGGCACAGGTACGTTCTGGTTTAGCTGTCTGGCATTCACTTCATCATGCAAAGCCCAGAGTTCAGCGCACAGTCCCACTTGGTCTCTCAGAGATGAGGAGAATGGGTCAATTGAAACACAAGGTGGCCACCAGCAAGGGGGACGAGCACCCAGCCTGCTCACCCATCCCTCTGCCCTTTGTCAGGTCCTACGGGATCAGCAGGCTCACCAACAAAAAACAAACCCTTAAAAAGCTCCATCAACCCTTTTATCTGTAGCAGCACAGACCCCTAGGAAACCAACTTCTCTCAAGCATCAGTAGCAACATGCTCATTGCTGGGGACATGCACACATCTCACATCCTGCTGCTGGGAACTGTCACCTCTGCCACTGTCCAGCAGGGACTTCAGCTCCCTCCAGATCCGCAGAGCCAAAGTATCTGCCACTGCAGCGCCCTGCTTCGGCTGAGGAGACAAATGGGAAACCCTGAAGGATTCTGTCAGAGAAAAATAATTATTCCTATCTGGTCACCAATGAAAGATAAATAAATTAAACAAGCCATAGAATCTTTCTGCTCTAATATTCCTACTAATTATGTCTTCTACTTTAGACAATTACCACTCTGCAGACTCATCACTTCAATAGCTGTTCACAGATTACTGGACTTGGTGCTAACGGATCATTATCCAGCCTTCATGGCATTAGCAGGATAAAGACATCATGCTGCTCTGTGATAAAATACCACCTCAAGTCACAGAGCATGGATCAGACTTTCCTCTCACTTGATCCAGAATAGCGAAACTGCAAAAACCCATTCAAAGCGTAGCTGTTCCGTGGTAGAGAGAAGCATGAGTAACAGATATTTACCAAAGACAGTGCAAGAGTGCTCAGATTCAGCAAAGGTGAACCTGGGTCAAGATACCTGGGAGACAACTCTCTCCTTCCACAGTGTCAGAGAACTCAGAGGGAACACGATCCCACCGAAATCAGCGGGCCTGGGCGAGCAGCCTGAGTTTCACTTGAGAAGCAGAACAGTTGTGCCTGGAGATGACAGGTTCACCAATGGCAGATTTGTGAACTGTCTTCCCTGCAATGCATGCCCCAAATGTAGCGCACAGATGAATTAATATGACAATGCTGCTGCCAGACTGACTTACAGAAAAGTTATTAACATCTTTCCAGTGTCCCAAATAGAACTAGCAGTGCCTACTGGCAAGAAAAAAAGCAGTACAGGGGAAAATGGTGTTATCTCTGAACAGGCTTTTGTTAAGAAGATGCACAAATTGACAAATGATTGATTCTCCCACTAAAGCATTAGTTTCATCGATCGTGACATAATCACAGTGACAAAAATGCAGATAGAGCTTGGCTTACAGTGGGTTGCATTATAGTTCCGTGAGCTGCAAACCTCCCCAGCTTCCTGGCAAACACAGTGAAAATGGAGATGTAGGTTCTCTGGAGAAAAATATTACCTCTGCTTTCAAAAACTTAAGTATTTCTATCTTTAATTGTTAAGCATTCCATGCTGCTGTTATTAATAGTGCCAGAATCTGCCCTAAAGCAACAGTTTTAATCACTGACCTCAAAGGGAATAAGGAATTCAGAATTTGGAGCGCTCAAACAGCACAGGGCCAGCTCCCAAATCCCAGGGCGTCCTCACCCACCGCAGCATGGGCCGGGCCCAGCACTGCTCCTTACCCTGCCCAAGGGTGAAGCCCCAGCAAAGGGAGAGAACCCACGTGGGGAATGCACACGCTGGCAAGTTCATATATCAGGTTTTAAGCATACAAAAAAGAGGTCCTGAAAATTAAGTATTTGATATCAAACTGTCTTCAGCGTATTTCCCAACTTTCCTATTGGAAGGATATTTCGAATAACTGAACAACCATAGCACGTAATCTGTAAGGGCAAGAGACTAAGATGTAAGGGACTAATTGAAGACAAGAGACTAATTAGAAATCGCTATTAGGCATCTATTTTGCATAAACTTCTGATCAATATTTGGAAGTCAAGCTCTTTCTGACACTTTCAATTCCCCCTCACTAGCAGCACAAAGGATGGATGCGCACCTGCAGATTTTGCTGGAGCCATTCTAGAAACACCTCAGGAGGAAATGTTTAAGTGTAAGGCAGTGCCAGACACAATCCATTTCACCCCAAAACGCAACCACCACCTAAACTCAAAGCAACTCTGCCCTCTGCAACTGCTGCTCTTCTCTTCTCCAGGCTTTAAGGCTTTGGTTAGAGCTGTAGCTGCTTCCCTGCCAGGAGCTCCTGCCTGTCGGCGGCCCCACACGGCTAAACCAGACCCGGGAAGGGCGCTCTGTGTGCGGAGCAAGGATGCGCGGGCAGCACGGGAGCGCCCCCTGGTGTCCCGCGAGCAGCCAGCCCGTGTCCGTGACCCCCCCGCACCACCGGGACACCCCCGAAGGGTGCAGACACGGCCAGAGCAGGACCCAGCGCTGCCTTCCCAGCAGATACAAATCATCCATCAACCCCTCGGAAATCTTAGCTCAAGAAGCCAAAAATGTAAGTTATAACTCACCATGAAACACGCCATTGTCCACTAAGAAGTGCCTGCAGTACTGCAGACAGCTCTTCTTATCCAGACTCCAGTAACTCATTGTGGGATGACGTTCTGCTCACCATCAAAGGCAGAGACCTTACAAAATAAAACAGAGTATTGATAATTATGAGTTAACTCACAAGAAATGCAAGCACTATGAAAGTATTGGTGCCCTTTATGCAAAATAGTTCATTAGCTTCATACAAGCATCACAACAAGTGCAGTCACTCCAAACATGCCAGTTTCCAAGGATACACAGGCTATGGGTGCGGGTGGATCACTTGGACGGAGCCAGAGCCGGACTGTCCCCGATCCTCACCGGCAGCACGGCTAAGGCTGCTGGAGGAGCCCACCCCGCGCCGGCACTGCACCCGCCAAGGGCGCCTGTTGTCACAGCCCCCCCCAGAGCCCCCGCAGGCTGCTGTGGGGCCAGGGAGACATGATCAATTTAATCCATTTAATGATGCTGTCCCATATTTCACAAACTACAGACACAACACAGCAAACACCACAAAACTATAACTTCTCCCCAGGGAAGGTTACAAAAAGAAGTAAATAAAAGGTAATTCTCTCAGGATTTCAGGAGCACAGAGTAGTGTTATGTGGACGTGGAGCCCTTGGCAGACATTCCCCCATGGAGCTCGCGACGAGCTCTCCTGCAGATGGGCAGTTTGAGCAGCACCTTTGAGGTGGCACAGTAACACCAGCCATGCAGAATGTGTGTCCTTGAACCCCAAGGGATCCCAGCTTTGCACAGGGAAAAGGTGCTCTCAACCCAGAGCACCAATGCTCCCCTGTGCTGAAGCATGGGATAAGCTATTGATCTGCTTCACCACCTTTTCTGCTTCCCCCGCCTCCATCACACAGCTCATCACCAACAGGACCAAACAGAATGAGGAGGAACAATACCCTCCCTGGGAAAGGCCACCAGCTGAGGACATCCCAGAGCACAACTAGGGAGCCCAAACGCTCCCCCTCGACGGCTGCCTGAACCTAGTGCTCCCAGCACTGGCACAGGATGACTTCTGCCCCAAACGCCAGCAGCGCAGACAAGCCCATCAAAGTATTCGCGGGTAACTTTTCACAGATGCTATCATCAATAAGTGCTGGGAGGGGAGAGCAGTCTTTCTGGACAAGGCCCCAGAGCTCTGCTAGGCCAAGCCTCCGACGGCCAATTTTTCTTGGATCCAGCCAATAATATTTATAAACCGGTTAAAATGGAAACGCACAGCAAGCCAGCACAAAACAAAGACCAGCCTGGTGAGGGAAACGCGAGTGGCTGAAGCCAAGCACTGGCAATGTGAGAAACAACCCCCTTCAGCCCCGGGAGCGTTTCCATCACAGCCACTCGCTGTTCCACTCCCGCAATCCAGGACAATGGGAACAATCGGAACAATTATTTTCAGAGACATAAACAGTAGAAGTTAACTCATTAATAAGCTGGTGGTTATAACTCAAGACAAGGCTGTATTTGTTTGAGTCATTTCATTGAACTTCCATTCAAACAATTTCAGTCTTTTGTTTTGCAAGTTGGACCTTGCAAAAATCTATTCCACCCAGCAGGACTTATTATGCACAGTTACGGTTACAGCCAAACAACCAGCAGTTCATATTGCTTTGATATTTGCTGCTGGGAAAACAAAACAAAAACCCCATAGACTCCTTGATCTCCTGTTCTGACACCAAATCCTTTCACTGCTCCTTCTCCCTTTGCTATTTTATGAAGTTCAAGCCTCTGGTTTCATGGAACCAGCTACCTTTTCCTGTTACACACCCACTTTGGCCTCCCATTTTATCTCCCTCCCACCTTCACTCCAGTCATCCCAGCTGGTTTCTCGCCCACGCTTGGCACAAGCAACTCCAGCTGTCTGTAGCCAAGCAAACCGCCAGCACGATGTAAGGACACTGCTGTTCAAGCCTCCTCAGAAAGCTACTTTCAGGGGGCCCAGTAGCAAATTCCACACAATGAAGATGTTGCAGATGTGGGATTTGCCTCTCCACTTTGTCTCTGTAGGGAGGAGGGATGGTCTGAATGATCCACTGCAGGTGTGAGCCAGAAACACCTGTTTCTGGTTTGCTCTGTCTTAAAACTATCCCAGTCTCCACTGCAGTATGTGTTTGGGGAATTGTTTACACTAAAGGCATATTTTAGTCAAATTTGGAATGCTAAACAGTAATACCTGTTACCTCTGCCTGGCCACATTTCTACATTTCTTGGACTTTCGCCCTTCCCAGCCATGAGCTTTCACTACAGCTTGCCATAACTAGGGCCACTCTTCTAGCATTAATTAGTAAGGTACAAGCTGTTAGTTACTTTTAAAGTGTAGGAGTAATTTACCATTGTGGTCCAGCCTACTGCTAGGCTTTTTTGCTTTAGGCTATAAAAAACATAAGTGGCACCATGTTTTAATTAAGAAAATTGTATCAGATATTCATCACTAAGAATTTACGCAAAATAAAAAGAGATCTTATCTCCTGCTCAGCTCCCACACAGAACTCATGTCATGGGGGGAGGGATTTACGGGGAAAACGTTGCTATTGATCTGTCCATGCAGTGGCTCTGAAAGGAAGCCCTGGGCCCCCTCCCCGGCCTTTCACGGCTCCTGCCGATACAATCCCCCTTTGTTCTTGCACAGAGGGTTCTCCCACACCACGGTGGCCCCTTGAACAAAGGTTCTCTGGCATGGCAGGGATGAGGGCAGAATCCCAAAGTGGCTGCATCAGCTGACACAAACATCCTGGAAGAAAACCTCCGTAAGAAACACCAGCAGTTCTTCGGAAGGTCCTCAGAGTTCTTTGCTTGCTCTGTTACAGAGTGCGGGAGAGCCCAGCCTGGATCGTGCCTTACTGTAGTGTACCAAAACAGGCAACCTAAACCCAACCAGCCACATGCTCTGGGCCAAAAACCATCATTCCAAAAGAACAAGCACTTAGGAACTTAACTGTACACAAATGTGCACCACTCCAGCAACAGTAACATTGCAGAAAAAGAGCATCCTGTATATGTCAGACCTGAATGGTATCCAGATTGAACATGTATAACTTATTTTATACAAATAGAAAAAGTTAGATGAGTATAAAATTCCAGTAAGCATATAGTTATGTTTAAATAAGTTACCAAAAGTCTGAACAAATGTAAATCTGAGTTCAAAACTACTTTATGCAGTTACTTGATAACACAACCAATAGAGACTTTTCTGCTCTACAGGTTTCTCAGCTTTGGGGTTTCACTATTTCAGAACAAGCAAAGTGTGTGCAGGTTCAGCCCTGAGCCTGGCACAAGGCACTATTCATTCTAAGAGGTAAAGCAACTGGTGCTCCACTACCTAAGCTAAGAGATCTTACTCCAGTGTGTCAAGAATGCATCTACTTTATAGCTAGATAAAGTGTATTGACATGTAAACTGATCAAGTGAGTCTATTACGCAGTCTGCAGAAACACGGGAACTTGAAGAAATTTTCTGTTTTGGCTGATGAATTTCCATTCAACACGTGTCAGCTGTGTTCCATAAGAGATGTCCTTCCAAAGAGAAGAGCAAGAGCTAATATGAGTTCTGCTGAACCACACCTTACAAGAATAACTAATGGAAGTAAACCAATTTTGTACAAACAAGTTTGACACAAAAAAAAGTTCAACTTACATATTCATGCGTGTATGCATGCATATACCTGTGTCTGTGTAGACACTGACAGATGAGATGAACAAATATGCTGGGGTTTTTTTTGGTTATCAATATAGTGGGTGAACTCCTCACAAGAAAGTTTTGTTATATGCATGCTTTACGAAATTATTCTATTACAAAAGTTGTAGAGAGGAGTGTATGAGATACTTGTGAATTCAGCAGAGCATGCATATGCTCTGCTTAGGTTGTGATAGATGCTTCTTACTAGAAGAAGCTTAACACAGAAAACACAACACAGTCTCCCCATATTCTGCAGTTTCCTCTCTTGCACAATAAAACCCCCATGTTTTAGTGAGGTGTCAGAGAAGTAAGATGCTCATCCCAGGGATCACAATGTGTTATGCCAGGAGCTGGAGAGAGAGCACTCGAGAGAAACATGTTCTCAGCTCAGGGTGACTGTTATGGTTAGCGCTAACCTATTTTAGAAAGTAGCAGTATAATCTAAATATTTATCTGCATTATTTAACCTGGACACTGTGCAGGTCCTGAACGTGAAGAGGGTATTAAGCTTATGGCCATTTAGCACCAGACAGGAACTATTTGAGTCCTGTGCACAGCTCAAGGGACAAGCAGATTAATTGGGAGTTAAGTGAGCAGGACACAGGGTGGAGAGATTTCTCATCTCACCTTTTCTCTGCTGCCCTCTCCCCTTCTTGTTTCTGAAGCACTTCAACAGATAACATTATTAAGTCAATCAGATATTGTGACTGGCTCCTACTAACAGGACAGATACTGCAGTTCACCCGTACTTCCCTCTGACAAAACCACAGCTCCTGTTTCAGAGCCTGCTGTTCCAGCATCCACCTAGTGGACGTATTCTGAAAGTATGATTCATAAAAATGTATTCCTTTCCTTAGCACAAAACGTTGTTGTTTTGGTTTGTTGTTTTGTTTGGTTTTTCGTGCAAAAGGGGAAAATGCAGAATGGTGAAACCAAGCATTTTGTTAAAAGTTCTTTCAAAGTACAACAAACAAACACCACATGTA
Organism: Columba livia; assembly: GCF_036013475.1. Classification (NCBI taxonomy): domain Eukaryota; kingdom Metazoa; phylum Chordata; class Aves; order Columbiformes; family Columbidae; genus Columba; species Columba livia. Next base: position 1,185,322 of record NC_088610.1, read on the forward strand.
TTTGGCAATTCTGCCTTCAACTAAAGAGAAAGTCCAGAAAACACTGAATATTCAGAGGGCTCCAGACTTTGGAAGCTTGTACTTGTTTCAGATACCTGCTAATGATAAATTTTACAAGTGACATAATAGAAAACAAAATAAAAAATAGCTTAAAAATAAGAGCAATACAGAGTCAAGCAAAGGACACACTAAGTAATTGGAAATAACAGTGTATTAGCTCCAGCTCCGGCCATAGGGCACTCTTACGAGCATTCGAGACATCTGTGTGGGAGGCAGAAAGCCCAGCTGGCTGGCACTAGGTATCAGGAATATACTGTCCAGAAACACTGGTCTTTAATCTGGCAGCTGTGGTGGCGGTGGGGGATCCCAGAATCTCTGCTGAGTGCCACCGTGCATCCAGTGAGCTTCCAGTTATCACAAACAGGAAAAATAAACACCAAGTCACAGTACAAAGACCACTTTGAACTTTCCTTGGAGAATACTGAGGTGTAATACTATTCAAAAGCTATGCAATGTGGCTTCACAACAGATCTACATCCATTATTGAAACAGAACTGGGTTAACTGATTTACCTTACGTTGGAGAGTAAGCAGAAGACTCAGTTGCACACGTCAGGAACACGTGGGCTGCCCAGACGTGATCACTGGTGTTTCTGCACAACCTCTGAGTTCAATCAAGAAATGTCCAGATGAAGATCTACATTTCTAAAGGTGCCTCGGCACCCAGCAGCTTGACAAACACGTTGCAGTGGAAATCAGAGAAGACACTTATCCGAGAACATGCTCTCAATAGTCCAAGGGCTCATCCCTTTGCTATACTAATATTATGAAATAACAGATACTGAAGAGAGGGAGGGAAGTAATTTGCAATTCTGTTTATACCACAAAATGCAAGCAGGAAAATTTACGCTCTCACCAATTTCCTTTCCCTGGAGCATGTTAAAACCTGCTGCAGGATTTCTCCGAGGCTAGTTTATCAGTAGTTATCAACAGGAACTTCTTTCCAGGCTTTACACATGAGAAAAAGAGCTGCTGTTTCCAGTTCATGTTTTCACTTTCTAAAGAAAGTATCAACAAATCTTCTGGTGGAACCACCTTCAAGCTTTCAGAGACCAGCTGCTGCACATGGGCTGTATCCACAAATCAAAGTAGCCATCAAATGAAAAGCTTATCCACAGTTAGACCTGAAAACCGAATGTGAAGAGATTATAAAATCCTAATATGACAATATTTCATGGGGCATTCACCCATCTGCAGTCTTGGGCTTCTTATTTCACTAAGCCACTAACAGTCGCTCAGATATGGCTAAGCATTTAAGCTGGTCTGAATTCATGCAGATTTAGATTTAACTGTCATACAAACCCAGGCTCTAAAGGTTCCAAACATCATCTGTGCAAATCTCCACTTTAATCAGCATCAAATATCTACATTCACTCAAAATAACCTGCATGAATGTTGCTAAAGTTACACTTCCAGGAGCCATGCAGAACGGGCAAGGCATGGCAGCTGCGCCAGAGGATAGATCTATACTGCTGATACAAAGACAAGTTTTGACCACAAATCGGTGTTACTCTTAAAAAACAAAGTTTCAACTACCTACAGAGTAAACTCTTTTATAAATGTATGGATACTTTCCAGAATGTAAAGTATCTTCTATAAACAAAAAGCTTAAAAAGCACCAAAGTTACAGTTCTGATGTCAGTTTGCTGAAGTGGTGGAGAAAGCTGCTTCTAAATATTAGTGTGTTCTACAGCAACTAACAAACTACAGCAGCAAGAAACAGCATTATCATCACTTGTTGCCTTCTGTCACAGCTCCTGCCACATCACACCACAGCTCTCTTCGTTGTCCCCAACTAGTCTGGTCCCTTGTCCCAGCACCAACACTCTGCCTGAGACGCTCAGGGAACTGCTCCCAGCTCCACCTGGCTGGTGCTGAAGGAGCAGAAAGCAGGTGGCAGTGGCTGCACATCTCCCTCCTACCATCATCAGTGATCTGCGAGGTTCCACCTAACCCTAACGGCATCTCACTTGGGTCACAGCAGAGGACTGATGCCCACAATTTGCTCCATAAAGTTCCCTTTCCTGGGGAGGAGCAGGTGGATGTCACACACAGCAGCACACGCGGTGTCTGGCCAACAGGTCCCAGCCCCGCTCCTGCCCTGGCAGCCCACCCAGCGCAGGTGGGGGGCCAGTCAAGATGTATCAGTCCGTGCCATGGACAACTCCGACCTGCCTGATCCACAGCTGACAAACAGCAAACCGTCGTCTTCCCATCTTCTGATGCAGCTTTTGTTTAGAGTCATTTCTCTGCTCTTTCTGGGAGGTCACGAAAAGCACGTATCAGCACAACCTGCTGCTGAGGAAGGCATTAGAAAGCATTTGAACTGACTGCCCATGGCAACAGACCCTGAAGGGGAATAAGCATTTGCTCCCCACTCCTCAAGAAGCCTAAATGGAATTTGTTTTTCTCCTCTTTAAGGAGTTATTTCCACGTCGTTGACACACTGCTGCCTCTATTGCTCAGCAGACAGCTTCTCAAGAAACCTACCTTGTGCACCAAGACCACAAGACCCATGCACATGTCATCAATTGACACAGTTGGTAATTGCCAATATTCTTCCCTTTTTTCGTGTGGGGACACCATGAGCCAATGTGTCGATCACCTGCAGCTGGAACTAAGACCAAGCAAAGAATATGAGGCTCAGCAATGCCCGATTTAGACCCACACAACTACAGCCGACACATCCCGCACCCCATCCCAGTTGCACGCTTGGTCATGCCCAGTGTGCACAGCAACGTGAACTTTGCGTCGGTTCCAATAAATCTGGTCCGTAATGAAGCATGGGCTGCTGTACACAACAGCTTGTCTCCACTCGACATTTCTTGCAAGCAACCTTGACTTATTCCAGGTTGAAGAGACTCACGTGGACCTCTCTTACTGAGACTGTTGCACATGGCCCAGCGCCCTTTAAGTGGTTTTGCACTGTTTACTGGTGGACCTGACCCCCACAAGTTTACGCTGCATCCCCAGCATCGTGTCCCCGGCTTTCTCTAGCACTGAAACAGGTGCTTGCTTCCAAATGGCTGTCAGCAGCTCTGCCCACCTCTCCCCTCCCACTGCCCTTCTGGGAACCTTAGTAACTGCCTGTCTGCAGCAGCAGTGGCTCACCTTCTGGATCTCACCTCTAAAGTAATGACAATGCCCTCAGTGCCCATAGAGACAGGAACAAGGAAATCACCTTTGTTACAGAAAACAATTCTGGTTTTCTAAAATAAACAACAAAGAAAAGGAAAAGAAAAGCACACATGCACCTGTCCTGGCAATTAGATCAGTCTGCACTAGCATTGACCAACCTCAGCAGTGCTCCCCTTACGGACTCGGAAGCAAGGACAGATTTCCCCCCGCCCAGTGCAGAGCCCGTGGTTCACACCAGTTAACCTCCAGCACGCTGCTCAGCTCTGCTCCACCACCTGCGGGAACCACGTTCTGCTGGTTCGTGGCTCTAACAGCCTTCCAGGACAAGAGACATCGTGACAGCTCAGAACACGCTCTGCATCCTACTGTGCCAAGAGGAAAATACTTAATAACTATGCTCATAAAGCCTCTTCACTTCAACTCACTCAAGTAAATCTGAAGCACGAAAAAGTGTTTCTGCAAGACCCTACAAGGGAATTACAGACGGCAGTCTCAGCTCCTCTGACACAGGCAGGGAAAACTGTCCTGTAGAAGACAATACAGGAGGTCTCTAATAGACCTCTGCTTTGATTTTTGAATGCTTGTGATATTTTTTTAACATTCAGCCTTCTTTAAATTTATTAACAAAAATCCAAAGCCAGAACAGCGCCCCCCTACACATCCCCCAAATCCACCACCCCGTGTAGCTGTGGCCCTGGTTTTGCCATCTAAGTGATCGATTTTAATTAAATTGGATCTTGAGTGACACCTTAAAAGAAAATCATAATTCAGATTTCATTAAATGAGAACCATTCTATTTATGGAGAGATTACTTTGTAGAATCAACAGAAATACACAGCTCCAGCATTAAAGCCTTCTCCAGAAACAAAGGGGAAGCTAAATATTGAACAGAGGGCTAATTTTCATTCTGCGTTTTGATGCTGCTCATAAAACTGTTTCCCTGCCCCGAGTATGTCTTGACAGTGTTTTAAATTACAGATCGACTCATGCAGAACTGGGATCTGTTAATAGCGGGTGGCCTCTCCTTCACTTTTACGGAGTGAAAATTTTATTCCTCTTTACAAATACTGGTGATTCTGATCAAAGTCATCGCGGGACACCGCCTCACAGGGTGAAAGGACAGAAGCATTAAATCAATTCCCCAGGCAACCTCCCAAGCTGAGCCAGTATTGTTAAAATAATGAGTTGTGCACCGCTTGATCCAAAACCACCAGCTGATCTCCGTTTTTTTTTTTAGACAATGGGTAGCATAAAAGCAGAAAGCATCTGCAACCGGTCAGATCGTTTTTCACAAATCATACATCTTCAACTGATATAACATATTTTTTCTATAACAGCCTACTGGCTTTTTTAAACCTAGAAAAAGCATCCTTCAGAGTTTGCTCTTTGTTTTGGTTTGGGTTTTTTAAGTAATGTTCTCAAACTTAATGCAGGGAGCTAACATTCAAAGAAACATGAAGACTTTTCACAGCATGCACGCACTCTGCTGTGTCTCACCTCCCAAAAAGTCCGCATTTTCTTTCCATATATCACATTATCTTTTGTGCGTCTTGTTGCAGGGTTGAATCCTAATTTTTTAGTAAACTTACGTGCAGATATTCTTTCACATTTCAAAACAACAGACACCCAAAGTTTTCTTTTGCTTCCTCCAAGTTTTGTAACATATGGTCCAGAAGTCCCAAGGACAAGTAAATCAGGAGAGTCCACTGAAAACAGGCAAACATTGTGCTTTATAGCTCAGGAGTTAAAGCACACTTTAAACAAAGAGCCTATGACTACTTCATCAGATAAGCCTTATATCTTTCTCCCTGGAATCTAATAACACTTCTTCTAAAAACACTTTTTGGTCAGCTAGAGTTGAAGCTCCCAGAATTACACAGCTGCTTAATTACAACAAAACATGCACAGACTGTAATTCCCAGCTCACTGTACTTTCTTTTTTTTCTCTTGGGAAGAAAAAAAAAAAAAAAAAGAGCAGTTTTATGGAGTAGATTATCAGCCCTCAAACCAGGTATTTTAGGTATTTTTAGGAAGGACTCAATGCAGCCAGCGGTTTGACTATTTCAGCACAGGTTTGCAACCAAGCGAGCTCCTGCGACTCTCTCCGGGTGATGTCCTCCCCTCAGCGGGGTCAGGATTTTACGTTAAGCCTCATTTAACACAGTCTGGTTTAAATCTAAGGCACACCAAGTGGCTGCAGTTTTCTCTGGCTTTATCTCATCACGGAACCAGGTACTGCAACTGTTCCGACACAACATTCAAGCAGAGCCTCCCTCGCCATAAGGCAAAAGTCGGTTTTCTCCTCCAAGAGACGGGGCAAAGGGCCCAAAAGAAGACTGGAAGTTTATCCAGCATGATTCATTATTTAACCAAGAGAACAAACACGGCCACCGCAGCCGCCGGAGCAGCCCCTGGTGCCTCCGGCCGACCCCGGCCACAGCTCGGTGCACCGGGCGAAGCCCCCGGTCCCGGCGGCGCTACCACTTTCCCCGGGGAGCCCACGATGCTCCCGAGGGTGCCCCGGGCCGGGCGGCCGCGGCTCCGCAGCTCCAGGGGAAGGAAAGGGCACGGATCCTTTGTAAAGCGGCTACAACAGCGTCCCGCGGGAGACACGGTGTCTCACCCACCGGAACACTTTAACCGACAAAAAAAAGTTACACCTTGTAAACCCTCACCTGAACTTTCTGCTGCAAACACCGGCAAAACCCAGCACCAGCTCCCAACACGAAAGCCCAACGAAGGCTCCCAGAGGGGCGGGGACGGGTCCGACCCGCCACCCCCGGCCTCACAGCAGAAGCCCCCGCGGGGCCGCACCGCGGTCACCGCCCGCCCGCCCACCCACCCCTCGGAGCGCTCCGGCAAGAGCATCCCACCCGGGGCCCGTCCCGCCCGCACTCACCAGGGGACACCGAGCTCGGCCGAATCCCATCCGCCTCCGCTACAACCTGCTCTCCGGTTCAAACACACGGCGCTGCTGCCCGCCCCGCCCCGCTCCGGCCCGCCCTCCGGCGCGGAGCGCAGGGCAAACCCGGAGCGGCACCGCGCCCGGAGCGGAACGCGCTCCCGCCGGCCAGCGACGTGGCGGCGGAGCCTGAGGCCGGCGATCCAGCCCCGGTGTTGCGGCGGCCCCGCGTCCGCTCCCATTCAACCTGCTCCATTGTGTCCGCTCTGAGCCGGTGGGACGCCGCGCCGGCCCTCAGCGCTGCCCCTCAGAGCCGGCCCTCAGCGCTGCGCGGCCGCTCCCGCCCTCAGCGCTGCCCCTCAGAGCCGCCTCACCTCACGGCTGCCGCGGGAAGAGGGCGCCTTTCTCTCAACCCCCGACGGAGCCCCTCCACGGCGGGACTCACGGAGCGCCCCGAGCTGAGGAGGACGGTCCGCCCTGAGGCGATGCGCGGTCCGGCGGGCACTGAGGGCGCGGGGCGGTCCCGCCGGCGGCGGCTGCCATGGAGACGCGCGGGACGGGACGGCGGCAACGGCCACAACGGCCGCACCTGCCGCGCGGCGGCCCCGCCCTTCCTCACAGCCCTCCACTCTAAAACTCCACTTCTACTGGTATAATTCAATTAATTAATTTAATTACATATCAAAATGTTTTTAATCACAAACTCCGTGCGTTACCTGGGAGACTTTCCATTCAAATAATCCAGGCAGGGAGAGGCAGAGCCCTTCACAGTGTGTCAGAAGTGCAAATCCACATCAAAACCACAAAACTTACTTAGGTGATTTCCTTCAAAGAAAAATAAATAACCAAAACTTATCCCTTTTGCTATGAGTTTTTAAGCATTGAGACAAACAGTAATTTAGACAAAGAGTGTGGCACCTGCCAGTGTCAAAATATTTTTCTAATTTAACTGTGAGATTATCAATATTAAACAATTAAATATGCAAAACAGATTAAGATGTTCCGGACAAATGGTCTGAAAGCATATACAAGGATTTTTTACCCCCATTACCACTTGTCCATGGGATAAGTAATGGAAATAAATACACAAGCCATCAATAAGTAATCACAGATGAGACCTGCTCTGTTTACTCCAGCAAATGTTTTGACCTTTCGATATTTCTGTCGTCCCCCTCTTTGCGTATTTGATCTGATGAGGCCGTGGGGTGTCTGTGGACAGACTGGTTTTACTGGGGGTCCCGTGGGCGACCGGGGAGCGTTTTGTAGCCAACCAGCAGGTGTGAGCTCTGACAGACTGGGAGAAAGGGGACGATGGAGCCCGGTGACTCGCGGCCTCTCCCGTCCCAGGGAACCCCCGTGGCTGTGTGGCCAGGCCTTGCTTCGCCAGCCCCTCAGGAAAGGGCACTGCCAGCACCAGCCTGCCGCTCCGGGTGGGCTCCGAGGGAGCCTGGCGGTGTTTATGGCAACCATTTGCCTTACATGCTGCACCAGCCATAAAACCCCGTGCAACGCTGGAGGTATTTTTCGTAGTTGGCCATTTGGAGGCATCTCCTTTCACTCCTTAAGATCTTTTTGTATTGCTCGCAGCGTATTCAGAGTTGCAGGGCCAAGGCACATGAGCTAAATCGTTTAATTATTGTCATTCTCAGTCACGCAAGAGCTGCATTCTCTGCTTGGAGATATTCTTGTGTGCACTGCTGCTGTGGCTGAAGGAACAGGATGATGCTCCTCAAAGGGTGTTTTTCTATAATAAAGTGCTTTTTCTCCCCTGACCTACCAGCTGCTTCCTCAGAGTTATTTGTTCCTACTCCCCTTACGGGTTTTTCAACAGACAGGCCTCCCGCAGAGACAAGATCTGCGGCCTCTCAGGCCTCGCACATATGGAAAGCGAAGCTTTGAACTGAGTTGCGCTGTTTTGAGGGGGAAGGCTGTGGTGCTTAAAAAAACCCAAACAAACAGATAAGCCCTGGATGATAACAAAAACAGCATTAACAAGCAATTACAGGAGTTGGCTCTCATGAAGTCATTTGTCACTGCAATCTCAGATCACTCGGTTGCTCTCTGTGAGACCAGTGTTGTCCACGACAGCACCGACCCCTTACACAGACCTGCCTCCCCGGGTTTGTTTTCTGACCAAGAACTGTGGTAAGAGCACATCACCAAAACTTCTTGTCCTGTGCAAAAAACATGGAAATGCATGAGAAGCCCAAATTCAAAGATTTCCATATCCCTCTCCATAGTTCCTTCTGAAATGGTTAGACTACCTGCAGCCTCAAACACAGGGAAGGAAACTTCACAAATTTAGTTCCAACTAAGAGTAGGACAAACAACTGACAAAGCAGCTGTGTTGGCACCTTTTAAGTCCTTCACAAGCCACAATCGAACAGAAAGGATACAGCAATTCACTGTAATTTAAAAAAAAAAAATCTAGGGCTTTTCTGAACTTCACCAAGGATAATAAGGGCTGTGAGGGAACAAACTTGGTTCTTATGTGCCCTCACCTCACCTCTGCTCGCCAGAAAAGTACAATAGCACGAGGTTTCATGAGATTTTTCTCTCAGCTTTACAGTGGATTTTTGCATTAAATCTTCCTATCACTCATTTACAAATCAGAAGTGCAAAGTCCAGGTAGAATTATACAGAAAATCCACGCCATAACTGTTCAATTATGCCCAGTTAGGAAGAGCTCCACTTCCCAGATGTAGGAGCTGCTATAATCACTCACAGGCAGCAGATTATTGCTGAGACTGAATTCGTAGTTGAAGTTAACACTGAATTGTGAGTTCTGCTTTGGAGGATGGGACAGCCGACCCTGAACGTCCCAGTACCACCGCAGTGCCTGGCCCTTCGCTGTGTAATGCGTAAACCAGATGCACCACCTATTTTCATGTATTTTTAACAGGCGCAGCCCCGTGGTTTGCAGCCCCGCCGAGGTCTGTCCCTGCCCCAGAGCCGCATCCCGTCCCCACGCTGCTTTCAGCACCCAATCTGGCCGTGAAATTGTGGCCAACTGCTCGCTGTGCTTTGCAAAAACCAGCTTCACCCCCGAGGGGACCCAGGAACAGCGCTGAACAAGCACGGGCAGTTATTCCTACCGGAGGAAAGGAGCTCGAGATTGACAATTTTGCCCTGAAGTCCGCTGTACTATAACATAGCAACTAATAGTCAGATAAGCAATGCTCAACTAGTAAGATTTTGGTTTTGTACCACACACTTCTCTCGAGTATTTCATTGGTAAGGAATCACATAGAAAGAAAATCAGTAAAATACTTCACTTTATATTGGGACTGTGGGAGGTTAAATAAAGGTTGAGTGCTTGGTACTGAAAAATGTGACAATGAACATAAGAAATTCAATCTTTATTCTGAGAACACTTACAAAATAAATAACAATAGACTCTGATATACTTAACATATTTCAAAAATAAAGCGAGAATTTAAGTTCTTAGCGCAGTGTGGTCCACCTTTCCAAATTGCATCTTCAAGTTTTATTTCAATCTGATTTTAGATATTTACAGAACCATCAGAAAAAAAACAGCATCGGTTTTTCTTCTTCGAGTGAATGTTGTCTTCTAAAAATCTGGATTATTGACATATTATCTTATACTCTTTGATATACCAAGTGATATTTTTTCCAAGAAACTCCGGTTGTTATGACCTTATCGGCTTTTTAAGATCTGCCATAACAAATCACCTTTTATGTGGATAACAATGCAACCCATTACTCAAGATGAAAGATTTTTAAACCACAGATAACATGCAAAAGTAGCATAAGAACAGAAATCAAACAAAACGCTTGTCTATAAACACATACCACAAGCTTTATAAAGGTCTGAAATGGAGTTTTCTAAGCCATGTAGTAATGACACGTACCAGAGAAGCATTTAAATGTTACATTTAAATTATGGCACTGTTTTTCATCATAAACTTCTACTGTCCACAAAGCACTTAACACAGGCAACCACCATTCCTCCAGACAAGTCTTTTTACCTTACACAGAGTTTCTTAACCAGCTCACAAACTGTTTCAGCATCTGTACAAATTTATTGCTGCTTATACGATCTCTAATTCTTTCCGAGTAACTTTCTTCTTTCCATATTCCCTTCTTTTTCTTCAAGGCCTTCAGCTCGGCGCGCAGGAGCCTCTTGTGCAGCCTCCAGTAGAGACGGGACTCGTGGTGCAGCCCATCCACGCGCGCTGCTCTGCCCAGCCCCTGCCGCAGGATCTCCTCATTTAAGCACACGCTGAGAAATCGCCCCTATAAAATCGCACAATAAATACGATACTCACGTCACCTTTAAGACGGTTTTACTTAGATACAGGCTTTACTTCTGAATTCAGCGTTAAAACTGAATACTAGTGCAAAACACTTGTGAGAGACATCTGATGGACTGAACAAGAGGCTGATCGGCACTTCACAGTATAGCCTGGCACCTACAGAAAAATACACCCACGTCACCAATCAGCCTGCAAAACTGCTCGTCTTCCAATCAGACCTACAAATCCAACACTGAAAATCCGCATCAAGATATATAAACTATAAATAATGACATTCTTTAAATGTACTGAGATAACTGAATCGCGCAACCACAGACTCAGAAATGCAGACAAAAGGCAACTTTTGTCACTCTCTTTACCTTGTTTACTAAAACCAGGCACTCGAGCGCCTCGTCCTCCCTCCCGAGGAGCTGGAACCAGACGATCTGCGAGGGCCTGAGGTGCCGCTGCAGCCAGCCCAGGGCGCCGGGCGCCAGCTGCACCCCCGCCAGCCGCACCAGCAGCAGCCCTGGGCCCTGCCCTGCGCACAGAACCGCGTTAGGAGCACAGCACCCTCACACACACCCCCTCAGCTCTTCTGAACGACGTTATTGCCGTTGACTTAAAAAAAACTACCCGTTTTAGCTCCCCAAAGCACTCCTTGCAAATAAGACTTTGGTCTCACCTCTCCAGTAAAATAAATGTAATTCAAGATGGCACAAGTGGTTTCAGCTCGTTTGTTTCATTTTGCATACAAATAGAACTGCTTTCGTTAGCAGTCACTGTTATTTTCTCTGAAGGGGCAGAAGCAACAGGTGAGGTATTTGCAAAGCAAGTGTGTGACTCGGCTTCTGCCAAGTCTCAGAAAGACTGTCCGTGCGTAGGGGTTTCTATAGGGCTGTATATAGGGGTTTCTATAGGGCTGTGTATAGGGGTTTCTATAGGGCTGTGTATAGGGGTTTCTATATGTAGCTGCCAGATCCTCATCCACAAATAACCGCAAATCCCAATAGCATTTGTGTCAGGAAGGAGATGAGCCATGCAAGCAAGCCAACCGCCTGAGTGGCAGCTTTGCTGTCGGAAAAATACAATGATAATGACACTAATTAACACAAATAGTACATTGGGAAGCTCTTTTTACAGCTCTCCTTCCAGTCCCGCATTCCCCAGTCTCCCACCTGTAAAATGCGCAAAGCCCACAAGGCAGAGCCAGAACCGCACCGGCCCTTTCTCTCTCTGCAGACACACCAAGGACATCATTTCATCCCTGCCCTCATTCCTCATGCTCTTTTACTCACACTTTCTCTGGAGCGATGTAAAGAAAGGAATGCTAATGGGGACGTGCTCCACTTCCAGGCCTTTCTCGGTGATGTGGTGTAACTTGCCCCGCAATTTCACGTTCTTTTCTACAAACGCCGCGGGTATATCCAAAGCACTTGTAAACTTGGTTGTCTGTTGATGGCAAGAAGAACAAGACAAAGTTTAACAAAAAATGTAGAGCAGTTACGACCACATTAAATCCAACTTCTTAAAACAGTTTGGCAAATTACAGATCTATTATCAGACAGTAAGGGCAAGTATAGATATATATATATATAATAGCGACCAGCTGCAGAAGCCATTATGTGCCAGCCTTGCCAGACACTTCGTGATGCTCCTGTTTTACAGGACTTGAGGCATTAGGGGTGGGCGTAAAGCAAGGTTTAGAGGAAGAACAGAAACGGCCATTTTTTGAGTGGTGCACATTGAAGTTCACTTAATTCCCACGAAAAGAGCGTTTTAGCAGCGGCCTGAATGATGCTGGAAGCGGGGAGAGGAAGCTGAGACGTGGGTCAAGTCACCGGCAGAGAACAGACCCAAAGCACAGGCAGAGCAGGGAGGAACTTGGGTACGGCAGTCGAAGAGGAGAGGGGCAATAGCAGGTGCACACCTTTGAAGAGATCACAAGGAGATTAGATTTGATGCCGGAGCTGTCGATGAACGGCAGGATTCAAAGGGACAGTTACGTGGTCATTCAGGAAAACCGAGCTTAGCGGGAGCCACGACTCGGGCCGCGGCAGCAGCCCCTGGTTGGGCTGCAGGAGCAGGACGGGCACTGGAGGGACAGCACTCTGAATGCAGACACCCATTTCCAGGGGGCTCGCTGTTAAGGAGCTGTTTGCAGAACACTGACCCACACGGTGTGAGAAGCACCGAGCTGCTGATGTACGACTGCTGGGAGACACCGGCCCCCGGGGCAAATAACCCAAAAACACCAAGACTAAACTCAAGGATCTTTCTGTGCGATGTTATTTACTCAGGAAACCTTCCGTGTGCGATCCGTGAGGCGTCCTGCTAGGAATGCAGGAATTCAGGCCCTCGCGGGCAGAACGCATCAAGGTTTTTACAAACAGGAATTGTTCGAGTCTGATCGCACTCGCACTGGAAGCTCCAACAGCCTCATTAACGCATTCACAAGCCTCTGGCTTTAAAAACACCAAACCAAACACCTCCTCCCCAAAACAAACAGAACAGAAAAAAATATTCTGATGACATTTGGTAATATTTTTAAGTAAAATCTTTACACAAATATTCTCCCATAGCAAAGTGCATTTGGAATTGTGCAGAGGGAAGCTCGGAGGAACTATTATTTTTTAAGCAGCTGGAAGAACACGGCAGAATGGGTCTGAGACGCAACTTTGGCTGGAGCTGGCGGTGACACCTTAGTACAGGGCACAAACTGGTCATTTCAACAAGTGAACGAAAATTTATGGTCCTGCTTAAAAATATCTGAAAAAGCAATTCTGTTCATGGAAGTAGAGAGAGAAGATCACAGAATCCCAGAATGTCAGGGGTTGGAAGGGCCCTGGAAAGCTCATCCAGTGCAGTCCCCCCATGGAGCAGGAACACCCAGATGAGGTTACACAGGAAGGTGTCCAGGCGGGTTGGAATGTCTGCAGAGAAGGAGACTCCACAACCCCCTGGGCAGCCTGGGCCAGGCTCTGGCACCCTCACCAGGAACAAGTTTCTTCTCATATTTAAATGGAACCTCCTGTGTTCCAGTTTGCACCCATTGCCCCTTGTCCTGTCACTGGTTGTCACCCAGAAGAGCCTGGCTCCATCCTCCTGACACTCCCCCTTTCCACATTAATGACCATTAATAAGGTCCCCCCTCAGTCTCCTCTTGTCCAGCTCCAGAGCCCCAGCTCCCTCAGCCTTTCCTCACACGGGAGATGCTCCACTCCCTCCATCATCTTGGTGGCTGCGCTGGACTCTCTCCAGCAGTTGTGAGATGTGAGGGAACCCCCTCACACCAATATCAGCTTTATCGGGACTAGAGGTGTGAGACAGTTTGAGATGTACAGCAGAGCGACGAAGCGCTCGGGAGCCGGGGATGCAGAACAGGCTTATGAGTTAGAAAACGAACCAGAGCGAGGAAGGGCGCTCGGTCCAGGCCGCGGAGATGCCGCCCGAGCGGGGACACCGAGAACGGCCGGCCCGCCCGCAGCCCCGCACTCACCATGCGGACACTCCGGGCCAGCACCAGCACCGCGGCCACCGCCAGCCCGCTGCTCAGGCTCTGCGGGCAGAGAGAGGCGCTCAGCGGGGCTCGGGGCGCTCAGCCGCTCCCCTGGCCCCGCTCCCCCGGCCCCTCACCCGCAGCAGGCTCAGGTGCGCGTCCGCCCACTCCGAGAGCCGGGCCAGGCCCTCGGCCGCCCCGCTGCGCCGCTCCGCCATGGCCGCCGCTCCTCCGGGCCGCGGGGAGGGACGGGAGCCGGGGCGGGGACACGGGAGCCGGGGCGGGGACACGGGAGCCGGGGCGGGGACACGGGAACAGGGGCGGGGACACGGGAAGCGGGGCCGGGAGGGCGGAACCGGCTCCTGGGGATCGCGGCCGCAGGGGAGCGGATTGGCGGGTCGGCCCCAACAGGCGGTTGTAATGAACTTCCACACCCGAGCACGGTAACGCTCGGACGGCTCCAAAGCCAGACCCTGGCAACGGCCGGGAGCGGAGATCGGTGCCCTCCTCGATCTGGTGTAACTTAAACAGAACATTAACTGTTCAGAGCTGTCAGACAGGTCCCCCATGGCACCGTGGGGAACTATTTTAAGAGAAAAAAACAACTCTGGAACTCTGTATTCATCATCATTTATTATTTTCCCTAGCAAATATTTGTAATTCGTTACCAAATGGCTCAAGCCAACTGTTTCCATGGGCAGAATCACATGCCCGTCTGTGCGATGTTCCCATGTGGTCTTTAAGTTAATACATGCACCGTAAGAACATAACCAGACAGTGGTATAGAACCGGATTGCTGTTTACACAAGGCTTCTGTGTCAAGCC